>NC_046203.1:4072500-4782500 GCF_011004875.1 Balearica regulorum gibbericeps | reverse complement strand
TATAATTGGGTGTCCCTTTCTATGGGCATTTGGTTACTTTTATAAATTTTCTGTAGCACTTTTTCTTTCCGTGAAACATTGCTGTGTTGTCTAGGTGTTCGTATTTTGGGGTTGGAGGTAAAGGAGAACTTGAAAATGACTTCTAAATGAAAGAACTTTCTATTGTATTTATCTGTCTAGAGGCAATAAATCTGTTTCAGCAGATTAAATACTGACTTCTTTATAAAACCCTGTTTTCTCAAACCTCTTATCAGCAGCACTTGGCAGTAATCACACCTAAGGAAACTTATAATTTTCCTCAAGGAGGTGACACTGACAGAATTAAAAATGAAGGAGCCCCCTGAAAAGCCAGTTCATTACAAATTAACAGTGGTCCTAGCAAAGCAGTGGGCTAAGGCGTGTCAAATAGTGATATGGATAAAGAAACCCAGCATTTTAAACTGTCAGAGCTCGGAGCATAGCTAGCCTTAGAACAAATTAATCACATATTGTCAACGCAAAGTTGCATCAAATTAACACATCGGATTCCAGCATATTAATGTGAGAATGCTTTCACCTGATTATTACTGCAAACCATTGCCACTCTCTGACTGCAAAGATATAATTAAATTGCTAAATAGAAAGTGCATATAATATCTCTGCATGCATTTAGGATGCATGAGCTGAAAAGATCACATCCTAGTAAGTGACAGTTTCTATTTGTAGGAAAACTTTACTTTTTTTTCCTCTCTTATTTACTTGGGAGTACTAGAGTATGAAATTAGAAAAGTTAGTAATGTTGTTTGCACTCCATACAACTTAGGTGAAATACTGGTTTAATTTAGCTGATTTGCTGTGCTGCATGTGAGTACGTAATTAGCTTCACTCTTCTCCAGACTTCTTTGGGGGCGAGGAGAGGGAAGAGGAGACCCTTTGGAGTTCTGAAAGACGAATATGAAAAATCAGATGTTAATACCTTACTAAAGATGCTGTTGATTAATCTTAGGTTGCTGGTCAATTTGTTTGAAATTAAACTGCACTCGAAATCTGTTGAGATCAGGCCGGGTTTAAATTGGATACAAGTTTATTACACGCGCTGTGGCTGTTGACAGGTCTGCTTGGGAATTTGATGCTTGCAGAACTCTGTCTTGATGTTGTGCGTTCATCACAAAGTGCTCAGTTGAGGTAATCTACTGATGGACAAAGGGCAGTGCTGTATGAAACCAAACACATTATTTAGTTACTCTTTGTGGAATACTTTAAGTAATAATAAAAAAGTAATCAGCTCAGAGTTTCCAACTCTTTGCTCTGCCCTTTCACATAACTCCAGGTGAAGAGCGATGCTCTCTGCGGTCACCCCACACCTTCTTTCTTGCCCGTCCTCTTCCAATTCTTCGCACGGCCTTCCTGTATTAATGTCTCATCCCTTCACTTGTGTGAACCATTATCAAAAAGATGATGTTTAAACTTGATTGTAAGTGACTTTTATAAAATGCTTTTCTCATCAAAGGTGCTTTTTACCTCAGCCATTTGTAAACTGGCATGCTCCTCTCTAAGGAGGGCCTGAGCATTGGAGAAATTTGGAAGTTGATGAAATGTATGAATAAAATAGTGTGGTGTGCTATAGTTAGTAAAGCTGCATGTCAGATGTTAAATTCTTCCCGTAGGAAGGGGAAAAAAAAAATCTTGTGCTGGATGTATTGAAAGCAGTGTTGTAAGAGACTAAAATTATTGTGTAATTCTAACAGGGCTGCATTGCTTCAAATTTGTCTCTGCATGGATAGCATTCCTGCTGCCATTCAATTTTAACGTCAGCACTGACAACAGAAAGTTTAAAACACCTTTTACATCTTTAAAGCATCATTTGTCAGGAACCATTTCTCTACACCCTGTTCACGTTTTGGGGCAGTTAAGCCTGAGCTGGGTGTTGGTTGCCTTACCTGGTAGTTCCCTGGATTTAAGATGTAAAAGGTGCACGTTAAGTGTAAGGTACAGGCCTTTGTTTTTGTGGGAGAAAGCGTAATTCTGCTTGAATATATTAATTTCAACAAAGGCCATGAGGCGCAGACCATCATGAGCACAACTGGGAGCTCATTACATGGTTCTGACCTTGCCCAGAGTCAGTAGAGGACCTGAGGATTTGACGGGAATTCTTCCGAAACATCCAAACTCTTTTTCTTAGCATGAAATCTTGCTAATTGAAAAGGAAGGAAACCGGCCGGTACAGGGAAACATACAGGAAAATTTTAATGAATGGCTGGTTTGGTTTGAATGCATTTAAATAAAAAGCGTTTCTTAGGCCATGGTCATTTAATGCAAGCTTAATTAGAATTCAAGAATTTTAAAGTAGTTCTTATAATGCACTTGTTAATCTTTTGGCTGAATCATATTGCATTTTATTCTGTCTAATTGATTTTTAGCAATTTACTAATGTCATTATCTTTCCCTTAATTACAGATCAAACCAAATGAAAAATGTATTCACAAGTTAAGGTTCTTAACAGCCAAAGAAATATGGATATGTTTTATTAGCAAATGTTTTTAATGTCTGCTATTTGCAGGAGGATTGGATATATACATTTAACAGACATGTTTCTTGTGAGAAAAAAGTCTGAGGGAGATAAGCATTTTTTTTAATTTCTCAGAGGGTAGTCTTTTAGACTGTGCCTTTATTCTGACCTTTGTACTTGAAATATAATTTTAAAACATTGACACTAATTACGGGGTAAGGACTCTTGCGGGTCTGTTCAAGCACCGTAATATCACTAGGCAAAGAATTCTGGTTTTGTAGTTAAACATTAAATATAAATGGAGTGGTAATTGTTTTATTCTTGTTTCCATTATAAATTTAGATTTTATCAAATTATTATTTATTTATTTAAGAAGTTATTAAATATTCCCCACTCAGAATTCGTAAAGGTTTTTTCCATGTAGGATTCCTTTATTTGCCTATCTGAAACGAATAGGAGAAAGAATCTCATTAGCTTGGCAATAGTAGTAAAGCTTTCATTCAAGATGGGGGTTTCTAAGAAGGTTTCTCAGCTCTCTGTGGAGATTGAATTTATTGCACGTGAGGCTGGTACGGGCCAAATTCCTGGGGAAAAAAAATGTTGAAAACCCTTGAGGTCACAAAGTGCTGTGAAGCCCTCGCGCGGTGCCTCGCCGTGTTTCAGGTGGTAGGAGCTCGGTGGTGTCACCTCTAGGAGAACAGGCGTTACCCCGCGTCTATTGAACCTCCTGAGCTGGCCCACCAGCGCGTTTCCACATGCAGTGTTTTAAGGGCCAAAGCTGCCTGAGGTTAAACTCTTCAATAGTCTTTCGCAAGGTTCTGCCTAAAGGACACACGGCTGCTGCAGTTGCGTAGGAGAGGTCCTTTTCTCAGACTGGCGCTTTGTGGTGTACCAGCACCTGCCTTCAGGAGCAGAGGTGTAACATTGGAGTTAAAAAGTCCTGGGCTTCTTTCCCCAGCAGTCTGGTCAGCTGGGATGCTGGTACAGTTTCCCTACCACACAGAGAATGCATTTATTTCTTTTTTTGAATAATGGCTTTAAATGGCATTTGGTTCAAAACGACCTCAGGCATGAACCCAGCCCTGACAGGCACCAACTGGAACACGGAAAGTTCCATCTCAACATGAGGAAAAGCTTCTTCACTCTGATGGTGACCAAGCACTGGGACAGGCTGCCCAGAGAGGTTGTGGAGCCTCTTTCTCTGGAGAGACTCAGATCCCGCCTGGAGACCATCCTGTGCAACCTGCTCTGGGTGATCCTGCTTTGGCAGGGGTTGGGCTGGATGATCTCCAGAGGTCCCTTCCACCCCTACTGCTCTGTGTGATCCTGTGGTCCTGTGCATGGCGTCAGCTGTGGTCGCACCCTGTGTCATACACTACCGACTCTTTTTAAAGGGGCACTTTGGAAGAGAAATGTAGCATTAGTGCTGAAAGACAGAAGTTATGAGTAGGAAGAGAGGTCTTTTCTGCATCCAGATAACAGTGTAAAGAAAATTTATTGAGATAGGGTATAATTATTGGAGAGAGATTTTAGCCACACTGGAGTTATTAGGCCAGTCTTCTGAAAAGTATCATGAGAATATTAATTCTGCAGAAAGCCGGGAGTCCAGGTTTTTTCTCAACTCAAAATCTGTCAGTCATTTGTATTGTTTCAGAATGTATATTATATGCTGTGTAAAATGTATTTATAAAAGTAATTTTGTGGGCACAATAATAGGGAAAATGGTACTTAATTAGAAAAATAACACAATTTCAGTGCACATTTATATGTAATATAATATTATATTCCAAAAGAAGTGGTATAAAATTTTCACAGCCAGTCAATTATTTTTGCAGTCATACTGCTAGTAAAAATAAGGAGACGAGTCGGCCATAGAAAATCTGTTAGGTTGCTATCAGTACAGTTAATTAACTTCAAATTTCTTGAAAGGGTAAATCCAAGGTCTGAGCTTCTGTTGCAGGTTTGAGGAATTTTTTAAATTTTTCTTTTAATTGCTCGGAAAGGGTAGAACGAAGTCTCAGGTCTTGCAATTCTTTATTCCATAGACTGAGATCGTGTTCCTCAGCTACCTCGCTCCTGGTTACCCTCTCGGTGCTGGGACGGCAGCACGTCCTCCGCCGGGCTCCCCGCAGCAGCTCCCCCGAGCCCCTCGTAGCCCCTTCACTCGCTGGATGTGCCAGACCCGAACCGCTGCCGCTGCTGCGAGGGGGCTGCGAGAGGGACTCGGGGGCGGCTTCGGCAGCGGGAAATCCAGCTTGGCAGTCGACCCCGGTATTGCAGAGTTGCCCCGTCTCCGAAGAGAAATCATCAAACTGAAGGAGACAGCTGAGACATCCCTCACTGAAGGGGCTTTAGTGTTTTTCTTGGAATTGGATTCAGTTCTTTTTGCAAGAAGAGCAAATAGTTTTATTTAACAGAGCACTATGGTGTTTCTTCTTTCATTAACATTTTTTGCAGTACAAAACTTTGACCATATTGCTGGAAGCACAACTGTTTAAATTTGGTTTGATTAAATGAATACACCTCCCTGACAAGAAGTATAACCAAGTCAAATTCTACATAATGTTTCTTGCTGTAATCCAGCCCTAGGATTATTTGTCACGACCACTTTCTCAAGGCTGCGCCTTTTAATCCCGTGACCTTTTGCACGTAATAACTAAGGTGCAGCAACGTGCAGATCAGCATCGTGGGCGCGAGCAGCTCCGCAGGTTGCAGCAGTCCGCAGTCAGGGTGCTCGGGCAGACCTGGGACCCGCAGCCAGCGCCTGCCCCTCACGGCGTGGGCACGGCGGGTCGGCGGTGCCCCGGCAGCTCCAGTGACGTCGCCGTGGGGCGCGACTTGTCCTTTGAGCCTGGCTGAATAATGCAAACATCTTCCCGAGAGTAAGGAAGCTCGGGCTGAAGGGGCACGTTCGGTGCCCGATGCTGCGAAAGCCGTCACCCGGCAGAGGAACTAACATCCCGTCTTCAGGAGCAGCCTGGCTGCTGCATCAGTTCCCGTCTCTCTGATGGTTTTTAAATTGAGGGGGAAGAAGCTGTTGTGATAGTGTCACTAAACACTGCAGAACATATTTCCATATAAAAACCTTCCTAGACAGGAAATTCCAGTTAATAATAATTTGGAGAAAAACCTGTAGTAAAACTTGAACATATTAACTAGTAAGAGTTTAATTTGAGCTCTGGGGGAAATGATCTATCTAGATAGGCACAGTAAAAATGATGAGATTTCAGGCAGGTTTTACAGATGATTTTCTCTTTCTTTTTAAGCATAATTGAGTCGTTTTAATGATAAGCCTAGCTTGGCTTCTTTGAATGGACTGCACGTAATTAGTTGTAGCTTCAACTTTGAAATGTTTTGACAGAAAATGTATCATTTAGCTGGTAAATTTTTTCTAGCATCTGCCTTTAATATTTGTTCATTTTCTGCAACATACAACTTTGCTACTTCAGGTCAAATTCCAGATAGAGCTCTGTTTTCTTTGTTATCTCGATTGTTTCCTTCAGGATGAGGGAGAATAATTACACAGAACATCTTTTCCAAGCAGCTGGAGTCAAATTCCAGCTGACTGCAGCACCTGTGAAGCCGGTACCTCTGCCTCGGGCTGCGCGGTGCCGTGCCAGCCGGGCTGCGTGGTGACGCCGCGCTCCGAAGCGCACAGGCTCGTCCTCGGAACGCTACTGCCCTTCTGCGAGCTTCAGCTGGCAATAGTGCCAGTGAATGCAAAGTGTCTGCTTTAGACTAATTAGAGGGATGATTTGTGAAACGCTGGCTATTTATTTAATTAATCACCAGCACAAAGCTATAAAACCCATATTTTAAAAATCCCTGTTAGTTTGCCATGTGGTTAATAGATTGTGGCACATTAAAAAGTGACACGGTGATGTATTAAAAATGTTCCACCTAAGGTTGGCTAATGTCCTCGAGGAACTTAAGCTGTCTGCTTTATGCAACAGAAGCATAGGATTAGAGGCTGATCTGTTTAAGGATTGAGTATTTCTGAAAACATTTATCTTTTGTATAGCATCTGTTCATTAAAATACATCGTGGCGTATTTCTTAACGTACAAATAATGTTTATGGTGTAGTTTTAATTATAAGGTTTTGTTGCATTTTGTTATTGCAAGGAATAACTCTATTCCTCAGTATTAAATTGTAATGTTTATTACTAAGTAAAATATAAATAATTCGCCTAAAGTAGGCCATTCCTTCTCTTCACTACATGGAAAGTAAGGGTAGTTGCATGTAAGGAATGTATTTTTGTTGCAGCTACAGCAATTGTATTTTGATAAATCTGAATATGTGTGTTCGTTCTTCAGCAGAACTATGGGAACTGTAGATGAGGGTTTCGTATCCGTGGTTAGCTCAGCGCCGTCGCCGTGAAGCCCAGCCCTCAGGGATGGCAGCTCCGGGTCCGGCAGCGGCTCTGGCAGGGCTGCAGCACCGTGCTGACCTGCTGCGCGGGAGGTCTGTCCGCCTGCGAAGGGCTGTTTGAGTGTGACGGCATTACAGCTGGACTGGGTCCCTTTGTCCCAAAACTGATCCCTGGGTCTCTTTGTCCCAGAACTGATCCCTGGTGACAGTCGGTGAGGCCGGGGTGCACCTGGGACGGACTCGGGTTTCTCCCTCCGTTCCAAACAAGATTTGTCAGAAAAATGTAGTAACAAGAAGTCATATTCATAGCACTTTCAGTAAAATAGTTCTTAATTTACAGTGAGTTGTATAAATGAATGCATGTTAATATGATTGAAATACGCTGTTAGAAGAATTATGTGTCTTATTCTTTGCTCAGGACTTACATAGTTTTATTAATTGTGGGCGTGAATGCTGAGAAGGAACAGGCAGTAATTTGGGATACTTGATTATGTGGTTAGATCTGTAAATCATAGTTTTGAGTTGCATATAAAAATTCGTTCAGGTAGAAGCGTTGGAAGGAAACTGTCCAGCTCTGGAGGTTATGTTTCTCAGCTGTGTGTTGTATAATTAACTGGTACATTAGGAGGGGGGCTGGAATAAAACATGAGTATGTTAATGCAGCCTGGAGCTGATGTTGTAGTGATCATTGCAATGCAGATAACGCATTTCTCATAACTGCTGCTGCCTACTGGAGCCTTTGAAACATCTGGACCTTTAATTGAAAAATAGTGTGGTGCTATACAAAGCAGACATGCTAAGTGAAGTCAACAATTTAGAATAAAAAATAATAGTGTGTTATTTACCTTGTAGTTAAATATTCATACTTTGTTATGCTTTGTATAACAGGAAATTACTGGGTTAAATTTTTATGAATAGTGACAGTGTGAATAAGATAAATTAAGTATTTAACAATGTTAATGGAATTTTACATTGTGATCTGCTGGCTCTGCAGCACGAGCTAGGGTGATGCAGAGGAGACTCCACTCCTCAGAAAGGAACAGCTTTGGACCTTCCTGGAGGACCGGGGGCACCGGCAGGTATGCCGGATGCAGCCTGATCACCCGCTGCCGAGTCCGTTATCCCCATGACCTCACTGGTGGTATTTTCCATAAATGAGCTAAGAATGACAAAGTATTCATATGGCTATAGGAATGAAAAATACCAGTATTGGCTTAACCACCTGATGACATAAATACCATTCTTATTTTGCCACAGCAGGGTATGGTACAGTGCGTTGGAGAATAGAAAGGATGGAACTACCCTGGATTTTCATACCAACACGAAGACTTAGTGTTACACCTCTGAATATTAATATAACATAACTGAACAGGCATTTTCTCCAGATCTGTTACAGTACTGTACAAATAGAATGAACAGACTATGTTATAAATATTTAACCATCACATTACATTAGATGCTGTTCTACTCACTGCACCAGAACCTACCAGTTGCAGCTACACGTGTGACTGCTGGGTGCTGTGGCTCTGGGATGCTGAGGCCGATAACGTGTTGTCATCCTGCCTTGCTGCCTGCGTGTTTGCTCTGAACCATACACCGGCAGAGCCATTATATTGCGCTACAGTACGAGGTTTGTGACACAAGCTTATTGAAAGCTTGTAAGATATTTGGTCATCTAAGCTTTAAAAAAAAAAAAAATTGTCTTTTGGATTTGGTTTTTTTTTTAGATGACCCTTCTTTTTCCACTCAGCCCATCAAAAGCTGTTTTGCTTATGAGTGAATGTAACTGACTTTTATTCGCACTTATTTTGGATGAAGAAATAATTGCTCTAATTTATTTTTTTTTTTAAGTCAAGAGCTTAGAAAAAGATGCTTTTCAATGGTTGTCTTAGAAAAATATAGTCCTTTGTATTGCCATAAACATCTGTGCTCTAATCTGTTAGAACTTTTGTTTGTGTTGTAAATGCTGAGTTAATACATTCCAATTTTTTCCACTTCATGTATTTTCTATATGGTTTTTAAATGCATATGTGAGTAAATTATGTTTAGGAGGTGATTGCTGGATCACATAGTACCCTGTCACCTAAACAAAAAAAACCATTTCACTGAGTTTCAAAGTGAGAAGAAATCATAGATTTGGAAAAGGATAAGCATTTGTTTCCATTTTGTGTAATGTTTAGCATTGTTTGCTGGGAGGTGAGTCAATGACTTGAATTAATTATAATTACTGAAGAGACATATACTGATTGAGCAAATAAAGTAGTAAGCTCATTCGTGCCAAGGCCATCTAATTAAATGCTAACTTTGGATAAGCTAGATGTGCATGAAAGATTAATTTTAAGATATTTTTATGACTCCCACTAAATAACGATTCAGTAAAATCTTTGCATTATATCATTAGAACATCTAATCTTAAAGTGATATAACATTTAGTCACAGAACTCTATTGTACAGGAAAATGCAGTAAATTATTATTGTTGAAAATTAATCACTTTTCTCTAAGAAATGTTTATGGATTTTGTTTTAATTTTCTACTGCGGTGTGCAGTGAAGCAAATCAGAAGTGAGAAGGATACCACGTACACATTTTTCTCAATGATTATTTCATCAGCATCCCTTTATGCAGGTACTTCAGAACTGTGTTTAGGGGTAAGGTGTCCTAGGGATGGACAGAACATGCCCAACTTCCTCTGTCATCTAGAAGAGTATTAGCGGCCCCACAATAACCTATTCAAGACATACATCATCTGGTATTGGAGGGAGGTATATATTTTCTCATGGACTTTGATTAAAAGTTGATTTTAAATCTTAGAAAGCCTTCTTGTGTTGAAAGAATTGATAGAGTTTAAATAGGGTTTTTTTTCTTTTTTAATTTAACATACTATGTTTATATTAAAGCACATTGATTTTATTAGAGAACATTATTTAGTGGTACGGATGTTTCTATAATTGTATGTAGCCAATGGAGATCATTCTGTATGCAGTTTTCCTGTCATAATTGTAGTAACCAGTCTCTGTATAATTAAACACCACAGCTTGCAAATTCAGTCCTAGAAAATCCATGAAAATTCATCATTTGAGTTTCCTGTCATATCCTTCCCTCATACTCTTGTATCTAGAAGTACCAGCAACATATGTACATGCTGTTGGTGCTACTTATGTTCTTGTAATTAGCCCGACTGCTGTTATTATATATCCCCAAATATTGCTGTGTTATTTTGTGACCATCTTCATTTTAGACGGCACGAGAAGCATGGCTTCACAGGAGCACTAGTCTTAGATACCAAGTTGTTCTTTCAGAAGAGATTTGTTTATTAATGGCAATAACTTTCCTAAGCTTAGTCGCTGTTTATTTCAAAGTGCATAAATATACATTCATCTGCTTAATTTAAATTATAAAAAATAGAAAGCAGAAAGTGTGTGAATTCAGCAGACTGTACTTTTCAGCAATGTCAAATAACGGACATAATTCTGTGCAGCTCTTGAAAAGCAGCAGAAAAGAATAGCTGTAATGTGCCAAAGAACTACGATGTGCCGACCACCGAGAATTCTGATGACAGAGTGAGAGAAAAGGGAAATATAAAAAAAAGTTTTGTTTATGTGCACACCACATTAGCAATAATTTGGGAAATAGTGGCCCTGTCCTTTACCCTTTCTGGCGCTGTGCAGTGTACACAGGATTGGTCTCCTCCAATGAGCTGCAGATGATGAAACATCATCTTTGCTTTGAGAGAGATAAAAATGCTATAGAAATAGCAAATGGAAATTTTCATAAGATCAGGCTGTAGGAGAACACTAGGTAGCCTTAAGAGAATCCATTAATAAAAATACTAAGAAAATTTTCTATGATTTATTGTATATTTTCTGTATATCGAGTTACTCCTTGCTTCCTTAAAGGATTAGTGGAATATAACATTTCTAACAATAAAAGCTTAATGGAATCAGATTTGTGATTTCCTAGAAAATTAACGAGATATTTTGTCAATTTTATTCCAGACTTCATTTGTCAGAATATACAGTGTCCAGTGACAAGCTAAAAGAATTTTTTGACAAATTAACTATGCCACAGGTGACAGATCAGGAAAATGTTAATTTAACAGCCCCTTTATGCTTCCCAGATTTATTGGAGGCTATTAAGGAAACTCCAAATGGTAAGGCCCCTGGCCCTGAATAGATTTTCCATTGAATTTTATACAGGATCTATTAATAAAGTTTGATGCTGCCTTTTTGAATATAGGTAATTGTACTTTATCTTCTGGGTCTCCTCAGCATTTACAGTTGGAATACAATTTTTAGTTGGGAGAAAAAAGTAATTATGCTTCCAGTAGTGTCTGTAATCTGGTTCTGAATGATTTCTCCTGAAGAAGTGACTAAAACACCATATAAAGCCCCCAAGTTATTACAAGTTGAGTCCAGCGTGGCTAGCACGTTGACTCGTGGCCACCGAGACTAATAATTGGATCTCTTTTATTCAGTCCCACCACCTACAAATCCGTCCCTGATGCGCTTTGCCCAGGTAAGTAATTGAGCTCTCTGGGACTTCCTACACAATGTTTGGCAGGATCAGGCTAAGGATATGAATTCATCCCGTCCTGTAGACAGGTACCTGATGGTTTGGATTTCCAGTACTGGTTGAGAACAAATATCATCAATTTGCAATAAACACAACAGAGATCTCCTCCAGACCCCTTTGATGTGGTGATTGATCAGTCTAAGCCTTGACCCCCGTGTTTATAGGCCGTGCCGATGTTTCCTGCCTAACGTGATGACTGTTCGCAGTACTAACAGAAAGTTTAATCACCTTCCAGATCTCAGGTTTCAGCCTCTGTAATATCTTATGGCAATCAATTAGTTTTAAGCACTTTTAATTGATAAAAATATTTCACTTTTTTAAAGATCTTGAGTGTAACAATGATGCTTTTGAGGCATTTCCCAGTGCTGCTGCTGGTATTGCTCCCCTTGCTCCAAGAGCAGTTGGAATCCTAACTCGTGTACAGATTAAGTCACCTTTCATCTTGATGTTCATGCTGAGTGTTTGTGAGTAAGAGAAGAAGGATGCCAGTAATGCAGGGAGCTTGGACAAGCAAGGTGGGAAGAATAGACTGAGGGAGGTAGAGGCGATTTAGAGATGGGGAAGAACCAAGAAAAGTTTATTTATGAAACAACAAACCCAAAGCAACAGCACAGTGGTGGGGCAAACAGTAAAGAAGCGCTGCTAGAGGTAGTACAAGGAAAGTTACCATCTTATCTGTGATAGCTGCAAGATCAGAGTCCCTGGGACGTGTTTATTTTATAAATACATGTGTTTATTGGATTATGAGCTTATAAAACAGTCTGTGCTTGTAGTAGTGGCTAATGGAATAATGTGGTCTTTTTGGTTATTAGTTACAGTTTGTGGCATGTTTGTCCATTCTCTGGTTTTGTGCCATGTATATCAGTGGTAACCTTGGCATCGACTCTCACATCTCGTTGTCAATTTTTCTTGGATTTTCCATTATCAGGACCAAGCGTTACTTAGGATTCTGCCATCCTTGGATTTAAATATGCAACTAACGTAGCGTGCCAAGGAGTCACATTGATTTCCTTGATAACTATTTACTCGTTCAAAGGCAAATGTAGTTGAAACAACAGGTCTCCAGTTCTGGCTGGTATCTCCAGTCATGACCACAACAGCCCTGCGCGTGTTCCCCCGGCTGGTGTCTGCACCTGGGCAAAGGCAGGGATGGACTTTGAGCCTGGTGGTTCATTACCTGGTACCAGCTTAATTCCCCTTAAAAATAAGTCCTGTAAGTAGGAAAGCAAGAAGAGAAAGCAAGAGAGACAGATAGACCCTTATTTTTTTAGCAGTTGTAGTTCTGTTGTGTCATGATTTCCTTGGAGAGGTATGTTGTGAGTATGGGTAGTATCTCGGAGAATCCCAGGCACGCCAGCTCATCCAGAAGCTTGTTAAGCCATCGCCATCCAAACAAGGGGATGGAATGTCCCATATTCTCTTACAAACACAACATTTCCTTTTAAAATGAGTAAAAGTAATTTCTTCTTATCTTAAAAACATGGGAAGAGGAGGTTTCTGCACTATGAAAATGCTTTCTTAAAAAACAAGTTTATTATGTGTGGATGGATTTTAGTAATACTTTTAGCTATGCTAGTATGAATAACTTTAATCTCTAAATTCCTATTATTTCTCTAATTTATAATCACTCTGAAGAATCAAATGGTTTTTAACAATACATTGAAATTAGCACATGGCATTTAACTCCCTGTTTTATACTCTCATCATAGATTTATGGTGTTGAATCCTTTTATTCTGTTACTTAGAATTGCGAGTGATTAATTCGAATAATACTTTCTTCTCTCAAGACCCATATATATAGAGAGATAGCGATATATAGTTACGCGGGGGTGCTTTTGAAGAGAGGATCAGGATATACAATCTTTTGTCTCTTTAAAAGATTACTGGTTTAAAAATGCAGCCCTACCCGCAGTAGATGAAACATTTTTTTCTTGTAATGCAAACTTTATAGATCTTTCTGTTGCTGTGTATTTTATGTTTTATTTAATTGTTAATCTCCACAGTGCCAAATAGATTTTTTTTTTTAATACAGTAAGTTCCAATACAAACAATATTAGTTAATCCTTCTTGTTTGTCTTCAAATAGTTCAAGATAGTTTAATGGCTCAGTTGAATGCGTGATTTTGTTCTTCTCTTGGCAAACCAAGGTCAAGCCTAAGGTTTATTTTTAAACATTGTCTTAACCTCCGTGTATGATCACCATTCATTTTTGCCACAGTTCTCTGCTGAGGTTGTGTTACCTGGTTTGATTTCCCTGGGAGGAGCAGGCTGCGGTGTGCAAATGCTGGCTGTGACCCATGCTCTGAGCTCTCTCTGGTTGTTGGCATCTCTAAGATTCAAGTCTAGGTCTCGCTGGTTCGTGTCTGTAGACCAGTGCCAGCTGCGGTGTAGGCTCTTCTTTTTCCTCCTCTCTGGGAACGTGCTGGCCAGGCTCCGCTCTCCCCTTCTGTGCGTGCTGAGAGTTTTCCTGCGTTTTATCCCACTGCGCGTCCAGGCGTGGGGACAGAGCGGGATGAGGGGATGCGGGGAATCCCAGGCCAAAGCTGGAGGGAACCGTGACCATTGCAAAGCAAGTAGCGTTGGCAGCCTGGCGTGTGCCAGAACTAGAGGAACCGGTGATGCAACAGGCTGCTCGGATACTGCCGCAGGAGGTGCCTCGCCTGTGCCCAGGCACCAGAGCGGAGTGCTAGCTGTAGGCTCGGTGAGTTGGTAGTTCTGCACGTGAGGGAGGTGAGCTCCTCAAGTAGTGGGAAAGAACTACAGAAGAGAGCAGAAGTGTAGAAACAAGGGGAATGCTGGTACTAAATGCTGATGGAAAAATGGTTTTGAAGTTTTAAGTAGGCTTGTCAGTTCTCTCTTCCCGTCATCCCACCTTTTTAATATTTGTTTTTTGGGATTTTTGGTTGGGGTTTTTTTTTTTTTGCTCCTGCAAGATCTTGCAGTGAAGTTCAGACTTTTTATGGAAATCTGTGAAATTGTTGCCAAATATTTCATATCATTTTTACAGAAACATTAAACAGCAGTGAAAGAATTGGAATTTTAAACGTTCAAGCTTCTTCCAATTTTAAGTCATAGCAGTGTATTTTAATCTTTCTACTGAAAAGAATTCCATCTGCACCAGATTTTGTATTAGCTCTGTCATACTTTTATACATTCTAATGAAATATATTTTCTCGACAGGGTCATGTTGGTACAACGGCAACCAAAAAAATTGATGTCTACCTCCCACTGCACACAAGCCAAGACAAACTGCAGCCCATGACAGTTGTGACGATAGCAAATGCCAAGGTGCATGACCTGATTGGACTAATATGCTGGCAATATACAAATGAGGGACGGGAACCAAAACTGAAGTAATGTTCTTTCTTTACTACCTCTTGATCTCTAATTTTCTCCTCTGCAGCCGTTTTGCATAATGAAATGGATTTCCGTGTCAATGTTTTTATAGATAAATCTTAGAGAAACCACCTACACATTTATCAGTATTTCCTTTTGAACAGTACACATGCATCTATATCCATTTCTTTTTCAATTAAACTACCAGGTACTGTATAATGATAAGCATATGAAACCATGGATCTGTAAATGAATCATAATTTCAAAACTCTCTATGTAAAAATAATATAAATCTTATCTCTTTTGGTGTAACAGTGACATTTTTTATTTTATGTCCCATCTATTTTTTTGGTAGTGTTCTTAATGACTGAGATCACAAGGATGTCAAATAAAATCCAGAACTCATCTGTAACTCCCTCTCATCTGTTCCGAGAGAAGGTACCCAGATTCCGACTGTTTTGCCTGCACGGTACCAGTTCCTCCTACAGGCTAATGGAGAGGAGTCGCTGTGCTGGGTGACAGGGTGTCTTGGAAGTACCGATAGCGTTCTCCTGAAACCGTAGAGTAGATGTTAGCCATAGTGAGTCTGCCTGAAAACAAGTCAGAATTCTGCAGAGAACTTCAGCATTATCACTTACTTGCTTTCTGCTGTCATTTTGCTGACATAATGACTTTAATTCATTACACACTTGTTAAAATAGTTCTGGTTTTCAAACAATTGACAGGTAAGAGGCTGAAGGTGCTTTTCTTTCTAGGTTATCATCCTGGAGATGGCACTAAATTAAAGGTATGCAAATAAGGATCCTGAAAACAAAATAAATACCAGCTTTCTTCAAAATTGTGAATGAAATTGCATTCTTTAACTCAAAAACCTCTGTCATGCAGTACTTTATAATTTCTACAAGACTTTGACCTCAGTCACATTGGCTCTTTGCTGTAAAGAGCAGCATCTCTCTTGTCCTCAGAAATTTTAGCTTCAATTAATCGATGGATTTTTCAGTACCTTTGGTAATTGTTGCTTACGTCTTCATCGGGGAAGAGTTCTGCCCCTAAGATTTCTGTGACTACATAAGGGATTGCATTTGCTGTGCTGGAGAACTAGTGCTGTTTAGTAAGAGCCATTACTCTATCATGGTAGGTGACATAAGGTATAGAAACCAGGTAGTTCAGAGCCACTCCTCTGAGCAACTTTGGGTTTAAAACAGCTCTATAAAATACTTCTGCTTTTAGTGGCTCATAGAACATAAAATAAGAGCTTAAAATAGTTTATTATGGAGTTGTTAGTAAAAGATACTAGCGGGTGACTTTTCTGGTGCGGAGAAGGTTAATAGTTTTGTTTGGTTTTCTCTATAGCAGCCAATTTTCACTTTTTTTGTTGTTCCTGGAATATTTGCTGAATGGGGTTTTTGATACTGAATTTTAGAGTTTGTTCTTGCAGCATTTTTCAGAAGTGTTTGAGGACTCAGTAGTCTTCTGTCCTGTTGTAGCACAGTTGTACGTGGCAAAGAGGGGTGCTGAGAGGTCGCTTGAACTGCCCTTGTTTAGGATTAGCTGATTTCTGCTTAGTCCATACAGGACAACCCAGAAAAGCAGCCCCTCTTGAAATAGTTTCATGGATATTGTTGCCTTGGATATAGAATTTCCCTTAGCTCTTCCCAGCAAACATATGAGATGTTTCAGAGGTTAAACACTTCAGTTTTATTTGTCATTTTTTTACACTGGCAAAGAAATATGAAACTATTTGCAGATGGTGCCATTTCATTTGCTGTTATTAATTTCTGTTCGTTATATCCTAAGTTCAAAAAAGTGTCCTTTGTGTACGATTAGCTTATTTTTTAACGAGTAAGACACCACTAATGTCAGTCTTTGGACACATGTATATTTTTCAGGAGCACGGCACTCCTCAAATGGAACAATGCCCGTGAGTAGAGGTATTCCATGAAACATCATTGCCCACGGCAAAAGTCAGCGGTGGGAGGAAATGAATTTCACTGTCTGCCTTGAAGGATAAGATGTTATGATGTGTCAAAGAGTGATCGTGACCAAGGAGGCTGTCTAATGTAATCAAATCTCAGGACAGAAATAATAACGTAAAAAATGGAGGCATGCGTTCCCAAGAACAGTCAAGCAGCAGCAACTGAGAATCTGGGTACTCGTGCTTGGAGGAAGGGGCAGAGTCTCGATACAACAAGAAGTTTGTTTTCTTGTGTAGTTCTTAATTATTTCTCACATCTCCATCATCTTTTTCTAGCATTGCTGACTGCCTGTCCTGTAGCAGGGATTGATTTAACTGTAGACTAATTCTCCTCATTCCCAGATGAGGAAAGAGCTTGTGTAGGTTGCACATTCTACATGTGCTATTTGTTCCTGATTTAGTCAGTTTAGAGCAGAACAAGAACAAATCGGGATCGTTGTGACACTGCACTAAAATACATATAGAGAATGCTTCAAACCTGATATACAAGGCATGCAGAAAGACAAATATACCTACTAGTAACACAATTTGAGAATAATGAGGAGGTTGTAGACTTTGTAATTAAGAGAAACAACCCCTCTGTCTTTAGGAAAAGGGTATATTACTCCAAATTCTTTTTCCATAAAAGGTAGATGTAAGAGTCTGAAATAAGTGAGTGCTAGCTGAAAGCTTTGAGAACGTTTTGTATTCAGTTAGGCTGCCTTTTTTATTATAATTATATTTGTCTTTATTTGGTGTCTTGATATGAGGAACCACTGACAGTGTTAGCAGCCCTGTTCCTGGCCTCTTACACATGAACTGTGGTCATACCCCACTGGACCATTCTCTTGCCAACCCCTGACAGATGTGCTGTATTGATTCCGCCTGCAAAAAGTAAACAAAATCCCTTCCTAGGAATAAATTAATAGTGCGATGCAAAATTCAAATAAACTTCCTATTTTTAGAAGCTAAGAATGCTGTTACATCTGGCAGTTGTACTTAACTTTTATATTCTGTCCAAAGCAAACTCGAATTCTCAAGATTTTGCACCTTGTCATTTGAAGCCTAAAGTTCTGGGCTTTGATCTCATCCTGGTGGAGGCTCAAAATGCAGAGCAGTATTCCCCGTTGGACTTGGTCTTTCAGGAGATTGTGACTTAATCTGTGTTAATGTTCAGGAACCCACTCCATGTTTGCAGACTTTTGTAACCCCTTTAATGGATGGGATTTAACCGACATTGTGTATTTTCAGTATAATTGGTGGAAGATAAGTTGTTGTCTCCACCACCTTTTTCTGGCACTTGGATTGCTTTGAGACGGCACTGAATGTGTTCTCTTGCCTGCATGTCTATACGTTCCTCTGGCTTTAATGAGAATTATGCAAACGCATCAAGTACCAAATGAAAATGTTAACTTTATACAGAGCTTTAAGCACACAGCAGGCTGCGCAGTGAAGAATTCTGTCAAGCGAATGGGTTAGCACATCAGCAGCGTACGGCACAGACCGCAGCCGGGGGAAGGCAGATGTGGGGTGGCTGTTCAGGCTGGGAAGTCCCGTGGTGTGGGGTGGCTGTTGAGTTACGTCGAACTGGACAGAAGGAGCATGCAGGGCTGTGCTCGTGTCTGTAGTTCTAGAAATCTAAATAGAATCAGAGAAGGGCCCGGAAATCATGCCAGGCATTTCTCACTACATAAGCAGGATCAGCTGTATCTCTGTTACTCGCAGCCTTTTTGTTTAGCTTGTTCCTAAAGAGACTGGCACCCATGCAAACCGCGCGGGCTGTGGGGCAGGCTGTGGGGCAGGCTGTGGGGCAGGCTTTCTCTGGTCGCCCGGGCCCTGGGGCAGTAGGAATTCTCTTCCCAGCGCTAACTTTCAGCCGCTTCCCTAAAAGTTACTGAAGCTCTTGAAGAAGTTAAAAATGAATTCTGCAGCAATGTTCCCATTCTTCATAACAGTCTGGAGACTCATGAAGGTTTCTTTAATAGTGTTGCAGAGTTTTCAAAATTCATAGTCACAAACATTGCTGGATTACCTTTTCGTTAGCAAATTTACAGCTTACGTTATTAGTAATGCATCATTGTTACCTGGTTTATATAATAAATGTCTTAGTTGTGACAAGGTGCGTATAGATCACCTGGACTAAGCACTCTCAATAAAGCACAGTTGCAACCAAAGGTTTGTGAATTAATTGAGAAAATTGCAAATCAGGTAGTCAGCGAAATAATTCATTGTCACATCCAATCAATAAACTTTGTAAATCAACTCATTTAATTCAAAAAATGATCTATATAGATCAAGCGACCAATTAAACAATTAGCATACACTTTGCAATTAATTAATTTAAGCATCAATCATGCAATTAAAACTCCAAATTTAAACTGCAGAGTTTAGAAACACACTGCCACGTGAACATTCAAGCTATACTTCATGGCTGCGGAAAATGCCCAAATGCTGATGCATTTACAATAAGAAAGAATACTTATTTTCAGCTCAATAATTTAAATATAAGCATTTGAAATAGGTTTTAATATTAGGAAAATATGATTAATACTCTGGTATATATAGATAGTTATTTCCCTATGGGCTTTTGTTTGTGGAAAGAAAGAGGCTTCGATTTTTTTTCATATTCACAATGTATCTGTTTAAAACTTTGTGTTATTTAGTTCTGCTTGTTACTCTATATTCATTTTTAACTGTTTTAGTGATTGGACTTCTTAGATATTTAGAAAAGGTAGCTTTTCCACTCGTCGTGGCTACTGTGTTGAACAGATTTTTTACTTTTCCTGTAGTTTATTACACAGTTTGTCTGCCCGAGAGCCTTCTCAGCTTTTCAAGCCTACATTCAGTAAAGCTTTCCCCAGTTGCTTGATCTATGAAGAAATAGATAGACATTGCTTGTTTGTCTTTAATTCTGAAATGTAATGGCCATATAAATAAATAAATGTTCACAAATGGAGAAATATTGCTTCCAGCTTCGTGAAGCCATGAAACTTTCATGGACTTTGGTGTGTGTTGATCACTGTCAGTCTTTGCTCGCAGTTCAGTCAACGATGAAGTAAGGACTCGCTGCTTTACTCTGAGGTTTTGGGGTTTTTTCTATTACCACATGGTTATGGTAGTGAGATACGTTGGGGCTTTGTTGGGACATATTTATATACATGCCATCAGGGGCTTTTAAGTATATGACTCCTGCAATAGGCGTGTCTGCTGGTTTGTTTTCTGCAGCATTTAGCAAGCAGCATTGATCGGCTGAACGGAATCTGTTGTCTGGCTTCCCTCCTGAATGAATGCGTTTTGTCTTTGTTTCAGCGACAACGTCAATGCCTACTGTCTCCATATTGCTGAGGATGACGGTGAGGTCGACACAGATTTTCCACCCTTGGACTCCAACGAGCCCATTCACAAGTTTGGCTTCAGCACTTTGGCGCTGGTTGAAAAGTACTCTTCTCCCGGCCTGGCAGCAAAACAGTCGCTCTTTGTTCGCATGTGAGTATGGGTGCTAACTTTCTCAGTCACTGGGAAACATCTGTGTGTCCATGCCACCTCCGCATCTTTTTTCTCCTCTACTTTTCTTCATCTGAATTTAGTGAAATTCAGGGGTGCACGTATTCACAGGTCTCTGCAGACGATGCCCTGGTCTGGGGTCTGTCCCAGGCAGGTAGAAAAGTAAATGCTGCTGGCAGAATGCGGTGAGCCCATCGTTGCGGGTCTGAGACTGCAGGGAAGAAAATATGCCATTCTGCATGTGATCCGTGGGGATCCGTGCACCCGCTAGTAAATATTTGGAATTTACACAAAGTCTGAGCTCTTAATCTTCATTTTGCTCCAGCCATGCTGCTTATTTATGAAACATATGTTCTGAATACTAAATGAAATAATGTATATAATAGCTTCAGAGAGTTAAAATTGTAAAGTCGTTCATGTTGGATATCCAGAGCCGTTTTCAACAGGTATTAAGAATTGATCTGGCTAGTGACTTTTTAGTTATTTGGGGAAAATGTATTGAATTTTAGCAGGAGAAAAAAAAAAGGTGTGCTCATGGTATTTGGGCATTCCACATGAGGGACTTCAAAATCTTCTTTCAAAGCCTGACAGACAAAGTAGTAAGTTTGCATTTTAAGACTGAAGAGCAAGTAATTTTAAACACAAATAGTTGTAGCGTGTGTTAATAACAATGCAGTGATTGGCAGGTGAGCAGTAAATGAGCCTGTGAGTTAGAACAGGACCAAACGTGCCACTCTAGCGTCCAGAAGAATTTGCAGAGGAAGACCCCATCCACCACTGAAACCCAAAGTTGTCTGGTTTGTAGCTCAAGAAGAATTTGCTATGTCATTATCAGGGAATTAGGGTTTGAGTATATGTTTGATTTCCTGGCTATTGGACATTTTTTAAAATGTATAAAGGATTACTTACATTTCATAACCATACAGCTGCTTTCGGTTTTGAATAATCAGACATTGAAAAAAATGTCTGAGCTATTTAATTACATTTTGACATTCTTTACTGTGGACTGTATTGGTTAGAGACGTTCTAAAGCGTCCTACTGAAAGAAATTTTCAGAAATCCCACGTGTATTTCCCAAAAGCCCATTCACTTCATTCCACTGCATTAGGTCATTGGAAAATAAAATATTCTGTCAACAGTATTTACAAATAGGTTATTCAAGGTAAATGCACCCGTCTGTGCTGAACTGGGTGCAGTCGTGAGGAAGCTGATAAGGGAGGAGAGGAAGCAGTCCCGCTAGTGGCGTTACGAGGTCCGGATCTGGTTTGTGCAGCTCACGGTCACACCGTGGAGCCAGGCAACCAACGCTTCATCTGTGGAACTGCAGAATATTTAGTTCCTTCCACCTGACTGAAGAACGCTGTGTGGTTTATCTGAAAGAGGGAGTATCTCTCTCACCTGCATGCATTTCTCTGGAGTCATGGATTGCCATGAATTTGATTTTTTAAATTTTATGATTCTATGATTGTTTTATCTTCAAGATAATCCTGCATTATCAGTATCCCCAGAAAAATTCCAGCAGGTATACAGAAAATTCTAATTCCATGCAGTCAAAAAGGATCACGAGTGTTTGTTGCAGGTAGGCCAGTTAAGCCTGTATCATTAGAAGATGCTAAATTGTTGATGATTTCTCATCTAGAAAAAGTCCCCTTTCTTTCTCAGCTGCCTCCTACCTACATCCCCATTGCCTGTACTCAGTGCAGAAATAGGGGTTAGTATTTAAATGCAGTGAACGTACGAGGTCTCAGATTTTGGACATTAGCTTGGAGGAGGTAGAACCAGCGTTCCTGTGTGGAGCCCCGAGGCCTCAGCAGCATCCCGGCCTGGCCAGCCGTTCTCTGACTGGTGCTTGTAGCAGGATGAAGGTCCAGCTGCAAATCCTGCAAAAGAAATGTCAAATCTTTTGCGTTGACATAATCCATGCTCACGTGAGGACCTTACTTCTAACTTGGGACATCCTGCTGATTAGAAATAGGACAACTGCATCACAAAACTTAGTGCTTTCCAGAGAGGATTTTTTTTTTCTGTGTCCACATGTTAATTTGAAATTGCTTGTACTTCCTGTGTAAATAGTTATTCATAAATAGTTAGATTTAAATTAGAATTTTTAATGCGTCCCCTGGAATAGAGAATTATACGATCATCACTTTATCAAAAGATTGTTGCTACTCTGAGTTTAAATGTGCATGCTGTCTTATTTCTGTAGGAATTTGTTGTAAATTCTACATCATCTTCCTTCCCTGTCATCCTACTAGTGCACGTAATTGTGTTTTTTATATTTTGCATCTCTCTTTTTTTTTTCTCCTCGTGCTGAAGTATTGCAGCTGCTGCCGTGTCAGGCTTGTGACTTGTAATGTTTATTAATATTGAATCACTGTTGAAAAAAGTTGATGCTTCTGAGAAGCTTCATGATGAAGCGTGGTGGTTTATTTCAGATCTCACCCGTCCTGCATTTTGGATATACGTTCAGATGTTGTGCAGTTACCGAGCTGACGGTTATGGAACCTCGCCGGGGACCCTGTTTCAGCAGGACATGTTTGAGCAGAAACAGTTTGCAGAACTTTATACACTTAAACTCCTGCCAAGGCAAACTCTTAGCCACTTGAGTTAGTTATAAATATCCAGTGGCGGTGGTTGGAAGTAGCCCACAGTGCATTTTATATTCTGAGCTGAATGTGAATGTCGTTGTGGCTATATAGAGTAGTAAATAATTGAGTTTGATTAGGGAGAGGGACCTCATTATCCCCCCACCTGTGCCCAGCTGGTAGGGGAGGGTCGAAATGAAGCCATTAGCTGTCTCTCTTACTGGCATCTCAAAGAGCTCAAATACATCTGTGTCTTATTTTCTTTTCTGGCACAATCAGTCGAGCAAGCTAAGCAGGCATGACCGAATTTGGCAAGTTCCAAGGACTCTGGCAAAGTTACACAAGGAGAAGACGGAGGGCAGTCATTCTGGCTTCTAACTGCCCATTAGTCTAGCGAGTTATGTTTTTGGAAAATGTCTGTTGTGGAAAGCAGTACTTTGTCCAATGTCAAACATGGCATTCGCAAACAGCCCCTTTGATGTCGGGTGTGATTTGTCAGGAGGAGTCAAACAAAGCGCTGCATTCATGTAAATGCAGGCTTCTTCAGATGATGAAGTAATACCTGAAAGACTCTGAACGAAGGTAGCTTAAAATAAATCTGTACTATCATTAGGGCTTTTTCCCTTGGAAATTTTATTATCACAACTTGACATACTTGATCTAATGGTGTTTCTAGGAGTTGCAGCTCAGCTGCCAGTTGGCACACAGATGAAATTTGGCATGCAGTTCCTCTGCTCTGTAGCACTTTTTTTCCTGTTTTGATATTATGTTTAAATTGCTTTGACTATTATACGTGCCTTTTTCAAAGCAGCACCTCTGCTATACTGGATAGATTAAGGTTTCAGACATTTTTAAAATACCAGGCTTTCATTGTACATATACAAATTCAGTTCAAAGCTTTGAAATGTGCTTTTTTACTTAGATTTCAGAAGCACTCCCCAAAAGGGTAATCTACAAAGTATATTTCAGAGTATTCATAAAATGCAATTGAAGAAAGTTAATGTAGGCGCCAAAGTTGAGGGCTCACGGCGTAGTGAGTAGGGAGGGGTAGGACCATGAGAAAGGAATCAGGCTTGTTAGATGTCTAATGATAGTAGTGTCAGAATCGAGCCAGTTAAACTCAGGAGCGCACAGAGTTATCCAGGACCAACCTGAGACGCACAAAAGCAAGATCATTGAGGCTCAGAATAAAAATCGTGGCCGGCATAGTTATTCTGGTTCATAGCGTTTGTGCACTTTATCTTAAAAATTACCCAGCTTAAGTTGAGTGCGTTGCATCAACTGGGATTTTTAGTCTTAACTTTGACTTTGTGCTGACCAAGTGGAAATTGTTATTAGTCATTCACAGACACTTTCAACCATGCCAGCGATTTTTTGCATCAAGCTCTAAGTGCTATAAATTCCACTTCAGTATTTAATTAAAAAAAAAAAAAGGAAAAATTTAAATTTTTATTTTTTTTCAAAAAAAGGTCCAGATCGCAAAGACAGCTTTTGGAAAAGTTTGTTTCTCATTAAGAACAGAATGTCCTTTAAGTGTCGGGGTTTTATTTTGTCACACGAACGGAGCCTGTGGCGAAGACGCTGCTTGTTTCTGAGCTGCCTCTGAGCACCTTCCCCCCTGGCAGCACCCCGGCGTCAGCCCGCCGGAGCTCTCGCCTCTTGTGTTGTTTTCTTTTTCCTCTCCTGAACCTTGCCACCCTGGCTCCAGTGCTGAGGCTGTAAAAGAAGATGGAAAGCCAAGTTACCGCAGAATGATCACTATCATTAACATTCACGGGTGGTTCACTTATCATTCCTGACTGCACAGACATGGCAGCCGTTATGAAACGTCCACAGGTGTAGCACGATGATACATATTACATTGTGCCACAATGGATTTATGTATTCTGTAACAAAAGAAAAGTGTAATGAAAAAATACAGAAGGTAATCCTTTATTCCTCCACTGCACAATTTATCAGTAGTGCCTGTGGATGATAAGTGCCAGGGATTTCCTTTGCTTGATTTAACCTTGTCACCCAGGTATGTTTTTGCAAAATGACAGAAAATACAAGCTAAGGAATTTCTTTGGCTTCCAATTTGTAAGCAGCAGTTTTAATTGATTGAATAGCATCTGCTTGTCTGTCCTGTTTTCTAGTGCGTTGACTTAAAATAAAGGTATCACATGTTAGGAGAGTAAGCTAAACCATGTAATTTATAATCGTAATTAAGGATATGCTGGAATTAGGTTGAGTGAGGACAGTTTGTGCACATTATCAATGCAGGGCATAGCTGGGAAGCTGGCAGGGCGAGCTGGGGTGTGTGTTTCTTCCAGACGAGCCTCGCTGTGCCATTTTCACGTGGAGGCGGGTTGCGGTAGATTGATGATGTTTTAGGTGATCCAGTGCGGAGGGCAGCTCTGCGGCTCCTGCCTACCCCACAGCGCTCCAGCACGCCAGGGACGACGCGGGGCTTCTCCTCCGCGGCGCAGGAGGCGTGCTCTGCATGCTGGCCTGACCCTGGGACGACGGCAGAACCTCTTTGGTCTGGGCTTAAATCCACTCTCGGCTCAGGGCTGCGGGTTTAGCGAGTGCTAAAATGTCATTCTTGAGGTCCCATGGTGTATTGTTAGAGAAAACCAGCGCTGCACACTGAGCGAGCCGGAGCAAAGGAAGAGGAGAATCGTGTGTCTGAACTGGACGGGCGTTTCAGACCCTCTGGCTCTGTTCCAGAGCAAATATCCAAAAGTTTACAAATGCGGGGTGCGCTTTACATTTCACTGCTCTTGCCAAAGTCTCGCTTTACTGGATAGCACACTAAATATAGTAAAACACAGAGGTTTTTCTTATTTTGCTTTGATCAGTAAAATAAACTTCTAAAGATTGTTCTGGGATGAGATCCAGCTTCTGAGGCAAAGAATGGCCGTGGCTCGGGCAGGAGTTAGTAATAGAGTGTCAGGAAAATTAGTCTGACAGTTCCCAGGCCAGCTGCTCGATAGAAAGAATCGACCGAGTCGGGACGGCCTGAAACACGAGTGGGACCAGCAGCAGCACGTGCTCCTGAGCAGCTGAAGCATCAGGAACCCACAGACAGTCGTCCATTTTCGGGATGTTCCGGATGGGTGCTGGCGTGAGCGGCCCCGAGCTGGGTTGGACGCTGTCGATTGCTTCGCGCCCAGCAGGAAGCGGGGCTGATCCGTGGTGCAGGCTGCAGGTCCTACTTTGTTTGTGGGGAAACACATTTGAAAAACATTTTGTACTAAAGGAAACCAAAAAAAATAAAATCGTGACTCCAGTTGTTTTGGTCATAGAAGGTTTTGGAAGGTTTTCTTCACCTTTGCTAGTTTTATTTTTCTGCAGTATTTTAATTTAATTTCCTGTATTTTGGTTGCAGTTCTCTGGAAACCTTCTTTCAGTATTGCAGAGCATTACATGAGTTACCTGAAGGCACCAGATGTCCATTGAGTCGGTGTCTGATGGTTGGGTCCAGTGTGCAAGGCTTTTCATGTAGTGCTTCATTGA
The DNA here is from genome assembly GCF_011004875.1 of Balearica regulorum gibbericeps. Lineage (NCBI taxonomy): Eukaryota > Metazoa > Chordata > Aves > Gruiformes > Gruidae > Balearica > Balearica regulorum. The sequence continues at coordinate 4,756,194 of NC_046203.1, read as the reverse complement.
CAAACATCATGTCATTTAAATAAAAGCGCGAAGGTAGTTTCCGTTGTGTAATTACAGTATAATTGTGTAAGAGGTTTTTCACTTTAAAAAATCCCCTAAATTTAGCTCAGCAGGTCAGTTCAGACCAGAGTTGCAATGACTTTGGGAAGTGAGGTGAGCGACTGGGAAGCTGCCGGGCAAAGGCAAGATGTGCGGTGCTCGTGCACATTGCAGGGCTCCGCGGCAGCTTAAGGGAAGATTTGCTCCCCAGTAAAGAGCGCAGGAAGGTCTGTGCTCGCTGTACAGCAATAGTCAAAACCCCTGAGTCCTTGGGCTGTGCCGAGGATGGCAGCCTCGTCACTGCAGACATGGATGGTACTCCCTCATGTGGAGCAGCACGCTCAGTTCTGCTCCATCTCTATTAAACACGTGGCAGAAATAGAGAGGGGAAAAAGTAGATGCATGAGAAGGTTGGGAATATTTGGTTTGAAGATGAGTAAGATAGAGTTATAAATAATAAATGGTCTAGAGAACATAAATTTGGGGCTTTTAGGCAGTTTCATTTTACCAGGAACAAAGGGAATTGAGAATGAAATTCAGATGAGTCCAGCCCACAGTTGATGAGAAGGAAACGCCGGTTTATACCAGTGACTTGTGGGACCGTGCCGTGGGGTGAGGAGCCGGGGGATGCTCTGAAAACAGCCCTATCTGATACTTAGAGCGTGGCAGGCACTTCTGGTTTTTGTAATGCAGAAATGACCGCCCGTTGTGGATTTCGTGACCATCCCTTCAGCCTCTTCCAGCCACTCTCGGCAGATTATGTGGAGTTGAAGAGCTTAACTGGGGGAAATAAGGTTGCTCTGTGCTGTGAGCGGGGTGAAAGGGGACAGGCGGTGTGTGCTCGCTGTTCTGATAGCCGCAAGAGGAGCGGAGCGAGCTGCAGGACAGCAAGCTGGTGGCCAGCACGTGCCCAGGCAGGGAGTTCGCTGGCCACCGTGTCTGCACTCTGGCCAGGAGTGAGTGTTCATGTATGGTGAGGGCTTGAAGATGTCGGTTGTTCATCTAGGCCGTGTCACAGCGTGGGCTAGGGACGCCACATCTGAAGTGGTCTGAACTCAAGCTTGTATTCCCAGCGTTTGTGCCTTAAAGTGACATGTAATATGGTCTTGGGTTTAACAACGTAATTGTGTTGCTTGGATTGCTTTTGACTGCCAGTTGCTTTTAAAAATATTCCAGCTGTGATATTCATATAGAGCTCTACTCCCTGATTAAAATTCTCAGTTGCCAGATAAAAAGCTCCTCCTCCTGTCTAAATAGCTTTGCAAAACAGGTTTTTTTCCATGCAGTGCAAATCTCCCCCGGTGGGTGCCAAGCAGCTCTCAAATTTCTGTGCTAACTGTCTGCAGTGACATCTACTGACACGAGCAGAGATTGACTGCAAGGTCTAAGGGCAAAATTTACTGATGTATTAATCCAGTACCTCTTCTATTATATTGTCGTCATCTCTGCTTCCCCGGCGATGCCGCTGTCAGTATTTGGCGGGCGGTATCTGCTGCAACCATCCCCACGCTGTTTGCAGCATTTCCCCCAATGTAGACCCTCCTGCGGGCCACGGCCAGGACAAGCACCCCGCTGTCCTAAACCTTCCCCTGAGAGCCTGTGCCGTGCTGCTCATAAAAATGTGTCCAAAGAAAGTACGTTACTTATATTTGAAATAACCCTGTGCGTTAATAGTGCTGAAAAGCGGCTGTTGCTTCTCTGAGTGTTGTTCTTCCGCTTCTCCTTAATGATTTGTTCCGTCTGCCATCGGGACATGTATGAAAATGACATTGCAAACTGTTTCTCTTGTGTGCACTGCGAAACGCCTCGCAGATCCTTAATAATGAGCAGTTGAGGAGCTCCGCAGGTACATTTGCTCATTTTTCTTTTTTAATGATGAACACAAATTGATCAAAAATAAAGATAAATTAGGAAAATCCTTACACACCTTGAATCTCAATCCATTTTCTCCATTTTTGTCTCTGCCTTTCTAAGGGAGTTTGCTCAGTTTCTCCTTTTAACTTTGTTAATTGTCGTGCCTAACAAGTCCTTTGCTTGAAGCTAACAAAAATTGCAGTGAGGTGCCTGATGATGATTATTTTGTAAAAATGCATGTGCATCTGTCTTGCAGAAATGCTGCTCATGGATTCTCACTTATTCAGGTGGACAGTATGAAGGTCACCATGAAGGATATCTTACAAAAGGCCTTAAAGAGAAGGAAGGGATCACAGAGAGGCTCAGGTGGGTTATTTATCGTATTTTCTAGAGGGTAGGGTGTTTTTCCATGAGCATATTTTATATCTCTTTTTAACTGGTGTGAAAGATGCTCCATTTTTTTCTGTGGGTATTGTGATTTTCAGCACCACTCAAAAGCAGTTCTGTGCGCAGGTTTGTGTTCTAGATACTGGCAAAAGCAGGCAGTGGAGGAGCTGCGTAATGTTTGCTGCAGAGCTATATATCCATTACTGCAAATATTTATTTATGATAACAAAGCCATTTGCATTCAAGTCCAGCTAGTGGGAATTTGAGACGATGGGTGGAAGTACAGTAAGACCAGTCCCTGATAGAATTTGTATACTTTTAATTAATGTAAGAAAATGATGCTTAGTATGATTTTAAATAATTTAAAGGGTTCATCGTTACTTGCAGAGAAAAAGAAAAATTTGCTTTCTGCAATGTTGTCAAAATAGTACTATTATAGTTAAGACATACCAACATTTGAAGAAAGAAAATTTACGGTACTTGCATTTATATTTTAGAGCAATGCTTTTCCAGGGTTTAAATGTGCATTCACATATATGTTAGTGTGTATATATATATTTCAAAAGTATAAGGATGAGGGATCTTTCCAGCAACAAGAAATAATTACTGTGAGAAATTGCACAGAGTCTTGTCACGCAACAAAGGAACTTTAATATAAACCTATCTATATACTAGGTAAAGATAAGGATCTTGTCTTTGTAAATGAATGAAACCTCTTTATATACCCTTAGTTTTAACTATGGGAAAAGAAAATAAACCCTGTTCTCTTTAGAAAAAGTAGTTCAGTGCAGTTTTTAAACGAGTGTATAATCTGTCATGGATTTAATTAGCTATCTTCAGATGAGAGCTGAAGTTTTAATAAAAGTTAGAAGAGATAACACAGTGAAGGACACGGATGAGCTGTCTCAAGGCCATATTCCAAGGGAACGATAAGAGCTGTAAAAAATGGCAGAGGAGAGCAATTGAATGAAGCAATGAAAATCTGATTCTCGTAAAAAAAAAAAAAAGGGGGGGGGGAGGAGGGGGAGAGCGAGAGAGATGCTGGTAGGGGTGGTTGTAGATGAGACCCGCCAGCGTCTGCAGCAATTTGGCCGCTGGCCAGGAGTCATTGTTCACCCTCGGCTGTGGCGGCTCCGTCCAGATGTGCCAACTGCACGTTTCGGCTTTTGCCAGCTGACTGCGCCGTTTGATAACCAGCTCTCTGGATGCCCATCACTGGCCGCAGAGATAGAATTAAATGATGATGATCTTCCCACAAGTTGGGAGAGGAAACAATGCATATAAATCTTGATTTCATCTCAGCATGAGAAGTCTTTATCCATCATCACTCATAATGAACAAGTCGTTAGCTGCGATGAATGGTGTTCTGTTTTTTTCAAACACCTCTTTTGTTCACTTTTTGGGTGACTTTTATTTATTTCCTGGGGTTAGATTTCTCTTCTCTGAAGGGAGGTGGCTAAAGGATTCACTTAGCTCAGTCTTTAAACTACTTTCCTCCTTGGTGTAACAGATGTTTTACTCTTTGTCCATTTGAAATTTGATTTTGCTTTTATTTTGTTACTTTTACTCAGTAGTTTAGAAATGGAATGGACTTGTCATTTATTCCTTCAGCTCATACATTCGTTTCTGCTGTCTTGGCACTCCTGCTCAGAAGCCTTAGTAGTAACAGGATATATAAGCATGTACGTATTATTTGGGGATTTTTTAATTATATAGAAAATCATTCAAATTTGCTTTTTATAAATTATCCATGTGACATCTCACCTCTAAGATATGACCATCATCCCTGCTGTGGTTATAACCGCAGTAGAAGTCATGACTAAAAACCTTCTGGTTACTTATAGGGATATTTCCTTTTGAACATGTAGTTGGATTTCTTGAAATAGTGGGTGTTAGTTGCAGATTTCAGTTTAAGCTTGTGTATAGGTGCATCCAGAATTAGGACCTGCAGTTGGAAGCTTCATGAATTGGAGTCACTGCAAGAAAAGTGATCACTTTAGAGAAAGGGAAGGGTTTCTCCTTGAATTCCCATATTAATGAGTTTCATGAAGGAAATACTTTTTTTTTTGTTTATTTTTTAAATGTTGGTGAGCACTCATAATACATTATTGAAATTGTCCTGTAACACTGTCACATGGGTGAAGGGGCTTCTCAGATTAGGGATTTATGTATTAAATTGGTAAATCACAAATGAAACGTTTTTATTAAAATTATCTTCCCTTATCCAAAACTGCCCTTCTTACCAATTACTTCCCTTACCCAAAACTGTGATTCATCAGTCAGCAGACCTTGGGGGTCGGGGGGTTTGGGAGGGTCTTGCCTGTCATCTTTAAAGCAGCAGAAATTGCAGGTGTCTGCACCGAGGGATGCGAGGGAAACCTTTCCGGCCCCGTCGGCTGCGGGAGCAGAGCGGGTGGGAACGGGATAAAGCACAGGGAGAACCCAGGCTGCCACCACAGTGGGCATGGATAGACTGGAGCGGGAGCAGGAAAAGATTTTGTCATCATCATTCATCTGCCACCAGATTCTTCATATTTGGAGTGGATATGCCTCTTGCTTCCATTGGGAGATGCACAGATAAATGGAATTTAAGATCAGACTATTAGCACAGTACGGTCCTGTGCCATTGTAGTTCAAGTCATTATTAAGCGGTGGATTAGGATGTCAAAGTTCTGAATAAAAGATAAGACATAATTTAGGAAAAGCATTTCTTCTCATTCAGCAGTGCTTCCTTTTAGGTTGATTGTTCTGATTTTTAAAAAGTACTAACCAAAAATAGACTTAACTTGTTTATTTAAAGCTTTTGCAATAGTTTACTAAAACTGAGATGCCTGTGAACTTTTCTGCACATTTTCAACGTCCCTCCAGACCAGTCTTCACGGGACAAATTAATTTATTATGTTTACAGCTTATGCTGTTTTCTAGTACTTGTATAAGAAATTGCTTTCTGACCTATTTTCACCACTGACTTACATGACATTTTTCAAATTGGTACTATGTCTGTAGGAAAATGCAATCCTTGGGCGGCTGTTGTGGGTGAGGAAGAAATTGAAGAATTTCTGTTGTATAGTCAGGAAGGGTATGTTCCAGCCTGACCAGGGCTGAAACACTAGACTAGTTTTCTCTAATTATTTTATTCAGCCAGCAGTCTGCAGCTTACAAGTAGATTTTTCAACAAGCAATTGAGTCACAAGTTCCTGAAAATCCACGCACCTCGGTCACCTCTGTGAGTCGATGACTTTCTGACGTTTTCTGTTTGCGAGGTTTGTTTCAAAGGTCCGCTACCGTCCCTGCAGCTCTCGAGCCTTGCCTACCCCGAGCACGAGGCCGATAACGACACAGGAAGCTCCTGTTGCTGAAGGGTCACCCAGAGCCCGGCTTTCCGCACGTTCTGTTTCAGCCTGTGCACGGCATTTGTGTAGCTGTAGTGTGAACTACCCCTGCAAAAAACATCAGTGTGTTTATTTCAAAATCCCTTTTGTTGAGAAGACTAAAGCTGAATAAAGACTCTTGACTGCAATTTAACTTCAAGACAAAGATTATTTGTTGCAGGAAGATATAGGTCAGTAGAAGAAGATAGAAGCGGGGTACAACCTTTGTTTCGTAGAAAGCGGCATGAAAAAAATGGAAGCAATATTCTGATTGCACCTGGCCATATTTAGTTATTATGTTAGATAAAACCATTGCTAACTATTCAAACTATTTCACATTCCTTGCAGTTTTCCTTTCTTAGTGTCACAAGGCTTTTGCCTTAGGTGTATGGACTGACCGTTCTTAAGTAATAATTTTTGAGTCAATCAACAGGAAATGCAGGTGGTAAAATAACCTGTATGCATTATAGCTGAGAGAACCGCAGCCCTTAAGTCATTTCGTAGAGGACATGGTTGTACTGAAGCCATGCACTGGGAGCCCAGTGACCTGTCCCACAACAGGCAGCAGCAGGGGGTTAATGGGAATACTGCATCATCTCTTGCCACGTGCCCAAATAACCAACTGGAAGAAGTGCAGGGGAATGGCTGCAAGTTGGGGAAAAGCCTCTAACAACCAGTCAGTGCTTCGTACTGGAGAAGATAAATCTGCAGAGGAAATTGTTGAGGCAGATGTTTAATTAGTTGGAGTCAGGCTGGATAAATCAGGATAGGAACTGTCTGCGCAGATACGCTGGTGTGCCTTCCTTTTCTCAGGGCTGGTTTCATTGTCTTTAAAACTAACTGTTGTTTTTGCGTAGGAAAGAAGCAGGAAAACCAGCCATCCAACCTCTCTGTTATTGTAATGGATTCCCTTGTGTGCACTCATAAAATAGGAAATGTAATTGATGTTTTCTTATGGTAATGAAAAATAACTAAGTAGAATACTTTATCATCAATTTGTTTAACCTATTGCGTGCTCAGCAGCATGTATTGCACATGCATATTTTACATGAGAGCTGGAAATAAAACACTCTTGGTTGTGGAATGAGCTCCCGGAGGAGACTGGTCTAATCCGGCGATGGACCACCTTGAGGGGGGCTCGGTGGAATCTCTCATATGAGAGAGTTTTCCCAAAATAGCCAGAATGGGAGGGAAGGAGACTTGGGATGGAGTGCTATCCTAACCACAGCAGGCCGCAGCAGCGAGGAGAAGAGCTGGAAGCTCCCGTCAGTGCTGCAGAACCTGGCTGTGCGCATCACGCCTGGGCAGCGCGGAGTTGCTGCGATAAAGGCCCTGGGGAGAGTGCCAATATCCACGGGGAGTTTAAGGATTGCTTTGTATAAACTTGCCATGTCTAGATGTCGTTGAGAATGTTTTTGAACATTGTGAGCACTCCGGCAGCTGATGGTTTAAATATAAAATCGGTCTGCAATGTGGCAGATCTACAGAAAGGGAATCACATGCTTGAAATCATGAGCAGAACTTCTCGTTCTTCCTGAATTTATCAGGGAAAATGTCAGATATGGTGCTGTCTGGATTTTGGCCAGATATAATAATGGAGTCTTGAAAAGCCTTTTTAGAAGGTGAGATTGGGGTGGTTTGGTACTTGGTATAATTCTGCTCCCTAGAAATAAGCAAGAGTCTTAATATTAACTTCAAAACGGGGGAGATTTTAGGCGTGCTTTTAAAATCCCACCCTCGTGTTTTGTAGAGAAAGTTCTGTAGGTTGTACAGATCATGTTGCATAACTGTAAAATACCATTATCGATATAACTTGATTTGCTTTACTGCTAAGTGATTTTCCTACACGCTCAATCTGGTGTGCATTTCTGCTGGTCTTACTTTTACCAATACTTAAGTGTTACCCAGTTAGCCTAGGAATTTAGGTTATGATAGGTGTACGTTTTAAATCCTACCTTTTAGGAGGGCTCACAGTTGGACCAGGGAAAGCGGGGGTTTTCCAAGCTGGAATGCAGAGGCCCTCCTGTTCAGATGCCGCAGCGGAGCTAAGGCTGGGTCTGGCAGCACCCCGCGTGTGCAGCAGGCAAGTAAATCTCATCGGGCTGTTTAGGTCTGCACGGAAGCCTGCATTCAATATTTTCAATAAAATATGTTAGCATGGTTTACAATTTTAAGAACACAAGAAAGGTGATGATTTCATTCTTGATACTTTGTGTATCTTGATGCCATGGTATTTCTCAAACTAAATACGTGCAGGAAGTATATGTGCACTTGAAAGTTATCTGCCTCGCCTTTGAGCTGTCTCATTCCTTTTGCTCTTCAACAAATACATTCTCTGGGATGCCAGTTGCCTTTTCTCCAGAGCTTGAGTGAGTGAACTATAAATACTAATGTAAAGTAAATAAGAATGCAGAGAGAATGTGTACAGAGGCTTTGTTTTCAAACAAATTAAGTATTGATGTCAGTATATAAAAACCGAATGTTCTTAGAAGGAAATGAGAGGCAAAACTAAACAATGTAAAATGTTGAAACATTAGAATAATCCTGCCTGTTTCTGGTCCATGTCAGCCTCTCTTCATTTGAAATTTCTTGTGAACAGAGAAGCCTTGTCTGATTAATCTTGTCTGATTTTGAGTAGAAATTCTTTGCAGGGTGAACATGCTACTGATTATTATTTAATAGCTGCTTCAAGCTGCAAACATCCCTGAACCAGAAATGCTCGATCCTTTTAAGAACAAAATGCTATACAAGTTTAATTGTTATAAACAATACCTTCTGCCAAGATTTCACAGACATGACCTGTATTTTCCGTAGGTTAGAGTGAGAGTTATTAACTTAGTATTCTGTTCAGTTTGGAGAAAGACTAATACTTTTTCTATAAATGAAAACAGCTGCTTTACAATAACATTCAAGTCCCTAACAGCTGTCAACTAGTGCTTTTTGCATTCTTTAAAATGTGCAAAGTGACCAAAAATAGTCTAAAATAATCTTACTAGTCTGAATAAGTGTATTATCTCACTGCCACAGGAAGCTGAATAATAAGGAAAGAGAAAAATTCAAGAAACAGGGATAGGACATAAAAATAAAAGCCTCCATATTATATTGTAGTCTCTACAACAGAATCAAAGGAATTACAGTTGCAAAGGCCAGTTCCATCACCAGGTAACTCAGAGCTGTGGCAAGCAGCACAACCTATTACCAAACCGTGTTCTGTAGCGGTTCATTGTTCCTGTATTTCAGATTTGTTCACATGGAGCTGTTAAGTTATCCTTCAGAACTCTGGGAACAGAAGCTCAAACTAAAGAGCGCTGCTGCAAACGTGAGGCTCATCTTCCATTCAGAAAGCAGCAAGGGGAAACAGATCTGAATTTTGTTTGAAAGTTCAGTTTCTAACGTATCAGTCTCAACCCCGCTTTTAATGTCAAATTTCATGTCTAAAACGTGCTTCTGGAGCTGTTTATAAACACATTTTATTCAAAATTTACACAGGAGAGGAGCAAAAACTGCAATACAAAGATACAATTTGTGTGAAAAACCACTTATTGTCAAGCACCCCGCCAGGCCCAAGGGAAATCGCGCAGATGCCGTAACACCGAAGGTTTTCGTTTAAACCTGTCCCACGGTTTTCCTATTCCTGGAGTGTCTCAGCAGTTGTGTTTGTAACTACTTGGCCTTGATGCTGTGGTGCCGTGTTCAATTTGTCTGGTCCCACATCCCGCGGGTGCTAAGGAGAGCTGGCGTTCCCGCGGTGTGGGGCAGGGCACGGCAGCTCCGTGTCCCCGTGGCGAGCGGGTTGGGGCGGCAGCACTGGGAACGCGGTGCTGGCTGCAGGCAGGGGCGGCTGGCGGAGAAGAGGCAGGACGGGAGCCGTTTATATCACAAATTTGCTCCCTTCGTGGAGCGCGTCATCCTCGGTTCTGCGGGCAGATACGTTCCTGCAGGATCCCCACCGAATCTGGTGCCTGGAGCCGGGGCCTGGGGTCTCTGTTGCGTGGTCAGAGCGGCTCTCCTGAAACTGTGCCTTAGACTTCAAACACAAAATCTGCTTCCTGTCATGGACACATCTCTGGTTTAATTTCTAAATTATTGAAAATTAGGTCTTTAAAGAAATATAACACTGTGACTTTTAAAAATATCCCTAATAATCCCCAAACCAGAATGTAATTCTTGTGTGTTCCTAAATAGATTGAACTCCGTGGACTCTTGTGTTGGCTGCCTTGAGATTACTGTTGGCATTAATGAAAAACCTTTTCTTGTTATTCTCCATCAATAAATGTTTTTCTTTCATCAGAGCATTACAACTCTGATGCCGGGCTGCGAGGAGTTCCCTAGGGACCTTGCTGTGAGCCTGCGCTCTCAGCGGGAGCGGAGGGCTGGGGGACCCATCTCCGTGCCCCCCCAGGGACCCAGCCTGGCTCAGGGCAGGGTGTCCCTGTCCCTCCGGGGCACCCGGAGCTGCAGCCGCCCGTTGGAGCCGGGCTGGTGGCTCTCCTTTCCCCTCCCCTTTCCAAGGGGGTGGTTGCGTGTGGCAGGAGTAGACGAAGTATGGGGAAAAGTGCGAATTCTGAGCATCTTTCGGGTGGTGCCTGCTCTCCCAGTTCACGGTGGGAGTTATCGGGGTGTTGGAAGGCGCAGGAGAGCAGGAACTCGTGGGCCGTAGGTGTTAAGGCCGGGCAAGAACCGTTCAGCTCCTTCCCGACACAGGCCAGCGCGCTGCACGGGGCGGCTGGAAACGGAGAATCCCTCTCCTCAGCTGCTCTTGCTGCTGGACGAGCTGTCAGTCCCACTTGGGTTTTGCTTCCTCATCAGGAATGGGACAAAAAGAAATTACTGGGAAGAGGGAGAGTGTATTTTTATTGCATATATGTATTTATATTAAAAAGGTGAAATAGGAAGATAAACTGTAAAACCACAGCCCTGTGATTAAGGCATTTTTAAGAGATGAACCACAATTAGAATATACTGTCATTAAAGTTTGATACTGTCATTGAATGATGGTAACTGAGGAGTTTAAATTTAAAAGTAAATATGTTAGAGTAGGCGATGCATATGTTTGCTCTGACTCTTAAAGAGATGGAAGCCCCGGCATCTGTGACAGTGAAAAGCCAATTAATTTGTATGTCCTTGTGTTTACATGCATGCTTTTCTGCTTAATAGTAGTTTTGAGTTTCTTTGGCTTTCAGTGCTTTGTTTTGGATAATTATAGCATCCCTGCAGAGTCTTCTGCCCCCAGTTATGAATGGCTTTACCTGGAAACACTTCAGAAATCCTGGTTTTCCTTGCACTAAGCTTTTTATACTAGCAGGATTTAACTTGAAAGAGTATCAGTATTTGTAGATCCTCGGTCAAGCCTTTCTCCTGCTTCCTGCCCCCCTTACACCTTTTTTACTACATTGCCTCTTTGGTGAAAGTGTAACCGTACAGCCCCCAACTGTCCCAGCTTTCTCCCCGCTCTGCAGGTCCCACATGGGAGCGGAGAGGAGCTGGCCGTCGGGTCCTGTGCCGCTCCTCGGAGGGGCTCGCTGCTGCCGGGTTGCGGCCACCCGCAGCCCTCCTGTTCAGGTCTGACCTCACTTGCTCTCTGCGTGATGTGCATTAGGGAAAGAGGAAGGATTCCTCGCTTGGCTTTTTTGCAGCAGATTTTCCTCAGCGGGATTGGTGCTGTGCAGGGTGAGCCCCTCTGTGCCAGAGAGGATGTGATAGAGGCTGCTTGAAGTGATTTCCCTCTGCCTACAAACTCCATCTCTGTTTTGCAGCAGTAATAATTTATTTCAGCAAGCCCTTTCTCACCAGCCCACTGATGCTGAGCAGACACTGACATGACGGGGGGACGGGATGTTGGTGTACGTGGAACAGCTCATTGGGAATAAAGTTTGTGAATAGTTTGTCAGAATAGAAATAGCTCGTTAGTCCTGTGCGTTTGGGCTGATGGGATTCTGGACATCAGCCTGAGTGGTTGAGGAAAATTTTTCATGCCTGGCCTCCGAAATGAAAGTGAAATATTGAACTGAGTCTATTTTAGAGCTGTTGGTATTGAAATCATACATTTATTGGTTCTTCTGGATTGGTAATAAAGCTGTAATTTATGTGACATTTTAAATTCTGCAGTTCAGTGTTTGGATGACAGAGACTTTTTGTTTATTTTATCCACTCTGATGAAAGAAGATACTGCTGATACACCAGGTACATTCATGGGACCATCTTCTTCCCACCAGCTTTTTGTGAAGCCTGGAACGCGCCCGGGTGGCTGGATTGCCCCTTGCTGCAGTGCTATTACTTACGCATCACTAACCGGGGGAAAGCACCTTTCTCACTGTCTAATCCAAGTCAGTAAGGTAGAGCCCCGCGTTGATCTGCATCGCAAATAACCACCTGAGCTTGAGTTGCAGGATGTTCACGTCGGTGCCGTCTTTTAGGTAGCAGACTGGGGAAGGGACTTTGGGGGTGATACCTGCAGTGCCTACAGTAACCCCTACAGTTGCTTGCCCTGACACTGTGTCTTAAATTTGTGATTTTAAAAAAAAAAAAATCTGTATATTGTATTTCTGCTATAGGTACATTACATTATAGATCAAACATGATAATTTCTTTCTCCTTTCAGCTTTATTTAGAGCTATATATCGCTAATGCAAAAAGAATAAAAGTCTATAGTAGCAATTAAATAAAGCACTTCTGTTAATATTCTGCAAAGACTGGTTTGCTGCCAGTTATGCTGCATGTTTCCTATTCTACTAAAAAGCAATCCATAAATGAAGTGTTTGTTTCTTTTTAAGGGGCTTTTGACTAAATTCTTTAATTTCACTGGCTGTCAAGGTAGTGTTAAGTAAAATGGGTTTGAACTGCTGTAGTTTTTGTGTACTGGACTAGATGTCAGAAACCTTTGCCATCACTGGAAATTCTGTCACTCTGGATTTACTATCTGTTTCCCACAGCTGAATTCTTAAGCAGTGTGATTTAACACCTTGGCTCTCCATCAGCCGGTCCTGGCATTTATTTGAATGCATTACACCACTGGTTTCCATAAACTATTTTACAATTGTTTCATATAAATGACTGTTTATTTCTACAAAAACCATCTGTATTTCTGCGGAGAGCAGCAGATAACTGTATGTAAAATTCAGTAATGTCACAACAGTGCAAGTTAAGAAAAAACAGATTGGACTAAAAAAAAGTCTGATGCTTGTGCGTAACGTTAAAAGTTTGTTTTCACTATTTAAATATCTTTATTTATTAACCAGTATTTGCATTTATAATGATAAAATCTTTATTCCACTTCAGAGGTGTTGAGGGGCTTTGGGGATTTTTAACGGATAAACAGATTTCAGATGTCCTCATAGCAGTAGGATTTGAGATGTAAACATTCTGGTTTTACAGCTATTTCCTCTCAGACTGTTTACATATTTTCTGTTGTTTTATTGTCATTGCCAAGCACACAATGGAATCCTTGCCCCTTCTGTCATGGCCTAAGAAAAATCCTGCAGGAGGAGGCCGGAGACCTCTCTGTTGCCCGCGCCTGTGCCCGTGCTCCCCACCGTGCATCGGTCCCTCTCCGCTTTCAGTCCTCTCTGGTTTCCAGTCCTTGCCCAGCGTTCACCTTCTGGCCCAGGCTGTGGTCCCACCGCTGCCTCTCCAGCGCCAGCCTCCTCCCAGGCAGAGCTCCCGGGACAACAATGCTGTGGGGCGGCGGAGCCGTGGGGCGGCAGAGCCGTGGGGCAGCTCTCATGCTCCCAGCCAGCGCCCACGGAGCATCCACACTGAGCTGGTTTAGTTCTTCCCTGCGCTGCCCCTGTGCTGGCAGGGGGGAAGCTGGAATCCAGTTCTCTTACACTTAGTGCAACTGATGCTTTCTGACAGACTATTTGAAATGATAGAAATACATAAACCTCCTCTTTTTTATGACCTTGTAATAGCTGCAACATATTTCCAGCAAATATTTTCTATAGCAATAATAAAAAAGTGATAACAAAAAAATAAATATAAATATAGTTTAAACTCAAAAGAAATCACACTTTCAAAACCTAGGCCTGGAGCAGAGAAGCAATAAATCATGTATCCTTGTGAAAGGAGGAACTTGGAATAGCAGAGTACCACAGACATCAACATTAAATGTTTATCAACTATTTTCTTGTGACTACTTTCCTGTCTGTCTTCTGTATGTGGACGGAGCCTGAAGCACAGCTCGTGTTCTCTGTTGCTTACTGAGTGTCTGCCTGGCGTCTCCCACCCTGGCTGTTAGGTGATGGCTGCCTAACCCTCCTTACGTTTCTGATTTTTCCTCTGTTATTTTGGAATCGCAGTTGTACATGCAGGAGCACTCCAGCTCCCACGTGCCTGGCAGTGCTGCGCGGCAGCATGTTCCCATGCTTTCCTCCCAGTTAGCGCAAGTTGGTATGACGTGTCCTCCGTCGCTGCGCTACGCCTGCACTGCTTGTCCCCAGCGCCAGCTCTTGCGCGGCGCAGGCTGGGTGGGAGAGGCGGGCGAGGGAGCATGATGGCGGCTGGGGCTGGCCATGCGGAGACATGGAAATCCTCCTAGAGCACCGTGTAAACTTCTGCTGTTATTTCGGGTGACGTGATGGGCCAAAATACCACGTCCTTCGGCACCATGGGCATGCAGGTGGCCTCCTGGCTCCTGGCGTAACGTTTGCTGGCTCACCAGGGACAGGTCTTCCTCTGCTGTAAAACCAGAGGAGTTTTACTATTCTGCTGGAATACGGTGACGTGCGTACCCCTTTCTGCAGCAGGCTGCAGCAGATCCTGCGTTTGGAGGCTGAAGATGTTCTTGCGCCAGAGCATTTCTGCAGAGTTGTTGGAGCAGTTGTGCTAGGAGAGAAAGTTTTAAAACTAATCCACAAACCACCCTGAGCAGACAGAAGTACCTGAGAGATTTGGTAGAGGTCAGATGCAAAGATGCTGAACTGTTAAATCTGATGTATAATATGTCGCTCATATCTGCTGCTCTCAGGTGTGGATGGTGGCAAGTGTTTGTAGAAGGAGTTCAAGGAGAGACCAGTATGCTTTGGCTTCCTTACCAGCAAACTGGAATTGTAGCAAAGAGCAGAATTAATAGATGACATACGGACAAATGCAGTATGCTAAGTTAAAAAATTGGCATAGCTTTTGCAGAGCAAGTTGTGCCTCCGAAACTGGTGAGCTGTCTCTGAGGAAGTCAGAGACCATCTGAATAAGGATGATGTGTTTTATATAGCACGCTTAGATTTCCAAAAAAGATTTGACAAAGGCTCATAAAGCAATTAAGCTGTCACAGGATGAGAAGGAGGATCCTCGCATGGATTAATAATTGATTAAAAGACAGGAAACAAAGAATAGGAATAATGGCCCTCCGTTATTAGTAACTAGGTTACTGGTGGAGTTCCAGTGGAACTGGTAGAACCTGCATTGTTCCGTTAATGTGGGGCATGGAAAAGGATGTGAATGCTGATGTGACAAAATGTGTTGTTGATACAAAAGAAGTAAGAATAGTGCAAATAAAAGCTGTCTGTGAAGCGCTGCAGAGGTATCTCACAATGCTGAGTGACAGGACAATAAAATGAGAGAGGGAATTCAGTGTCAATGCAAAATAATATACATGGTGAAAAGCAACCGTAACTATATGTATACAATGATGGGCTCTAATTACCTTCCATCAGTCAGGAAAAGTATCCTGGAGTCATCTTCGGTAGTTCTCTGCACCTTCAGCTAAGTGCTTAGGAACAGTCAGAAAGACAAATGGAACATCAGGAATTAGGAAAGGAGTAGAAAATAAAACAAAAAGCTTTATTGTGCCAGTCCATAAATCATCCAGTGCCCACATCTTAATTGTTATATTTTATCTCAAAAAGGATAATCTAGAAGTAAATTGGTGCAAAAATGGATGAGTGCAAAACTGGATGAGACACGTGAAATGAGGAGTAGGTGCTAAAGAGAGAAGATCTTTGCTGGTTTGGAAAAGGCACGGCTGGGTCCCAGAGGAGTCTATGAAGTGCGTGTGGTAGGGACGGTAAATTGGGAGGGTTTTATCACAGTTGTTCATGAGACAAGAACCGTGTGCCTCAAAAGCCATGGGTTGGCAGGGGCTCTTTGAAACAAACGGGAATTCTTTTTCTCACACAGTGCAATAAATTCTGGAGGTCAATGTTATGGAAATCAGAAATTCAAAAGTGTTTTGAACAAATGCATGGACCATAAAGGGAGCAGAAACAGCTGACAAAGTGCATAGCTGGAACTGGGGTTTTTTGTGAGAATTACAGGAGCTCTTGAGAGGGAGGTAAAGATAAGGGATAAATAGGACGTAGTGATGCGTTTTGTGGCAGAGACTAACGCTGTAAAATATAGGTTCAGTTTTAAGCCATTTGGAGGTTTTTGTTTATACTGGTCTTTTTAGTTTAGGTTTGACAACTCCACAAACATTACATATCGAGGTAAGTCTCTCTATAATCTTCATTTTACCCGATTAACTAGTTTGGAGATGGGTTTTGTTAAAGCCTCATTCTCTTTTTAAGTGTTAGTGTTTGTTTATTGTGCAGATTCAACCCCTGACCGTGGTATTCTTCATTGCTATTGAAAGTTAATGGGGGAAAAATTGCATTCCAAACATTTGAACCTGTAGTAGCCATGGCTGAACGTAGTTGATCTCTGGTGATCGGTTCAATTTAGTTACGATTTTTAGCCATTAGGCTGGGGCTGAATGATGGTGATTTGGTTGAGGCCAAATGTCTGTAGAAAATTGGCTGTTTGATAAGAGCCCTGTTATCAGAGGGGGATACTTTCTCATTTACATTTAGATGAGTATTGATTATTTATTTACTCAGAGAAGTGAGATTCGTTCCCAATCTTATCTCTCTCGTCTCTGCTTGTCAGCAGAAAGAGAGATAGAGCTCCTGACATCAGCCCAAGATAACAGCACTTTGTAGTGAAGATAAAAGTTGGAATGGGCCTTTTTCTAGTCTTGACTGAAAGGATAAGTTTTAAAAATTAGAACTGATGGGTCATGCTTTCAAAACCCCATTCTGAAGGCTTTGCAGCTTAAATGGCAACAGAATTGGTTTGTTGTTATTCGGATGGCCATTCGCCTTTTGTAAGAGAGCTGCTTAATTTGATTATGGGTGGGATTCTTCCTGGGGCACCTTTGTGTTGCACCATAGGAAAGCTGTGGATGTAGTACTGGGGGTTGTAATTCCTGATAAACCTCCCTCTGTTTGAGGGGGGGATCTTGAAATAAAAGTGCAATGGGTATCTGTAGGTGGAAGCCACAGCGAGCAAGGTTAAATGGGGATCTTAGCGGAAGGACGTGTCTACAGAGAATGACCTCAGCAGCGAGGCGTCCAGGAGACCAGCAGCGATGTCTGTCGGTCAGGGTGAGCCCCGATCCTCCACAGCCGCTGGTCTGTCGGTACACCAGAACAAGTCTAGAAGTGAAAAATTGCTGTTGCTGGTAGTATTTGCAGCGTGCGGTTTAGGCACTCGCTCCTGCACGCGGGACACTTCACCGCTCGTGTGGCCCCAGAACGGAGAGGACACAGTGCCTCAGGGCTGGTGGAGGAGACCCAGCTCTCGTGCCCTCCCCGCGGCCGCCACTCTGCTAGTTCCTGAGCACAAAGAGTTTGCTCGGAGGTGTCACCACTTCCCTTTCAGCATTTTGTGGCTGGTTTCAGACCGCTGCCTCGATTCCCTCCTTGCTCCCCAGACGCACGAGCGCTCGTTTCTCCGGTCCTGCTCGGCTTAACCCGGCAACGCTTTCTCTCTCTCCAAGTATCTGTGACAAAATGACAGAACTAGAAGAGGGCTTTGTGTTCATTAGCTTTGTCTTCTGGGTATTTTGCCCTGGTAACTTCCTTTGTAACGCACTTGCTTCCAGCGCGGTGGTGGAATATAATACACATCATTTATTCTCTGCCCTTGCTCCCGCGAGCAGCGCTGGGTGAGAGCCCTGGTTGCAGCCGCAGCCCGGTGCCGCTGGCTGCGGGACGTGCTCGAGCTGCGGTCCCTGCCGCAGCGGGGGAGCTCGGCTTGGGTCGCGGGCCAGGACCATCCGTGCCAGGTTTATTTATTTATTTATTTAAAGGTTTCTTTTACAACTGTGCAGAGAATTTGCATCAGATTACAGAAATCCATAAAATCCAGCTTTGGTATTGCCACTTGAAATTTTGTTGAAATTCCCCGAGCAGTATTCTGTTAGGAGACCATAAAATTACCTAATATTTCTACTACAGTGACATCATTTGAACTTGTGAGGGAAGTCTGGTAGTAAAACTCCTCCACAGAATCAGCCTAACATTTTTCATCTGTTGTGAAGTAGAGGTCAAGTAAATGTGTTATTTAAAAGTAGATAGTGTCTAAAAATCCATTTACACTTTTTTATGAATTTCTTAGTATTTTCTGTTTTAAAGGCGTTATTCATATGGAAGGTCACCTCGGTTTCTGGTCTGTAGCTCTGTTTTGTTGCTTTATTAGCAGACAGTTAATACAGTCTTAACACAAACTGGATAAAACAATTTGCCTGATCACAGAATTCTCAAGTTGCTCCAGATAAAAGTCATGCTTTGCCATCGGCACAGCGGTGATGGAGGTTATGATCACCGATGGCTCTCCACAGGATGGTGGGAAGCTTGTTGGGCTTGGTGAGGATTGTTTCTGAGATGGGTGATGTTCTTTTGGGTGGATCCAGCTGGTGGAATCGGATGCACATGGAGGGACGGTAAACCGCTGCCAAGCTCCTGCTTTTAACCTTGTCCCTTTGTCATCGTGTGCATGTGATTCTCTGATCATGTTAAGGCTTTGGTACCGTTGATATCTGTCCTTTCGGCCCATCCCACTGTCTTGGAAACGCAGGGACGAGGCCATCTCCGTGCTGGAGAGCTGCATGTGTATAAATAGAAATAATGTAGATGGATAGGTGAAGCTATAATACTTAAAGGTGTGGTTTGTGGAACAGAGCTGCTTGGCTCATCACACGCATCTTCTGGGTGCGCCCACCCGAGAGGGCACCGGTGGAGGGACCGGGGGGCTGGGGCAGGGGCTGGGAGCAGAGCAGGAGCTGGTAGGAGCACTTGGAGCTGGGGATTTGGTACCGGGTTCTAAGAACAGAGACATTCGGGTGGGAACCAACAGTTCTGCTGGCTTTGTCATCGCTGGGAGTCGTTCAGCAGTTGGGTGTCGTTTGGGAACCTCTGGAAGGTACTTGCAAACGGACAAAGCAAACAGGATTTGCTGTCACTGATTCTGTTTTTAAGCCTACACCAGTTTTTAAATACAAATTGATTTACCACTTTGATATTTGTTTCAATTCAGTATATTTTGTTTCAGCCTAACAAGCCAGGCCTCTGTTTATTTAATTTATTTTAAATTTTTAATCACATTTCCAGTAGCTGGGAGAGGAGAAGCGGTGGTGCCGTATATATTTGCCTTTCTGTTGTTTGTGCTCGTATGAGACGTCTCTGCTGTTCCTTGAGTGCGGGTTGTTCTGTAAATGCCTCGACCAGCGACACGTGCAGCAGCTGATGGTGCTGGGCAGGGAGCGGCTGCGCTTTCCTCCCGAGGCCCGCAAATCGCTGTGTCTGCGCCGGGGGCCGGGGGCTCCGTGCTGCGGGGAGATAACCTTCCGCTTGGGGAGCAGAACACGCTTGGGCCGTGCAGCGAGCGCTTCGCGTGGCTTCTGGGGAGACGAAATGAGAAGCCGTAATTGAAATTCTGCTGTAGTAAATTTAAAATTAATTGGCTAACAAATTCCATTTCTTAGGCATGCCATCTGAGGCTAAAATACTTAATTTTTTTATATGTTTTAAATATTTCATCATATACTATCATAATTCAAAGTCAGGAAACATTCAGAAATATTTCAAGTACTGATAAAGAGGGAATGGATTTCGTTATTTCAGTTCTAGGTTTTTTGTAAGACCTGGTTAAAGGTGCTTTGCATCACTTACATTTTTTTTGGGTATCTGTTTAGCGTTATTTTAGCGGGTTATACAGAAATTACACAACTGAGAACTTTGTGGCACCACGGCTCTCGGGTGCGAGCAAGAGTGCTCGGGGTGCAGCAAGGAGGGGAGCACGTCTGCCCCCACCATCTCCCCGCTTCAGAAGTGGCTTTTCCCGGGGTCCCACGTGGGGTTTGGCTTACCCGGGTCACCTCTCTCCGCCTGCTGTTGGGACAGCGGGCCTGGACCTGACCTGCAGGGGTTTCACCCGCAATTGCATCAGTCTGTTCATTTTTTCAGTCCAGATAAGGCATATAGCTTAAGTGTCCATGCAACTAAAAGATTTTTTTTAAGAAGTGGCCTAATTGTTGTAAAAACAACAGTACATTTTTTTAATACATTTTCCCAGTTTTTTAAGCAGTATCATCTTTCCTTCGGTGATTGGGTTTGAGAAGGAGAAATCTTGAAGATCTACAGTTGCATGCAATGTATATCAAAATTATTCATTTGAAGCAACAGCACCTGTACATGCTTATGTTTGGTGCAGTTCAATGTTAACAGAGTACTGACCTTTGGAAAAAGATAAAATCAATCGCTCGATGACCCTTTCTGCTCCTTGCAGCCGTTGAGCTGCTGGGCAATGCCAAACTCCCCCCGGCGCGTTGTCTCCAGTCACTGGAAAGCAGTGCCAATCACTGCTGGTGTCAGGAAGTCCTCACCCCGCGCTTCACAAGTGCAGCCTTTGGAGCAGTGCACCGTTGGCAGAGGTAGAAATAGCCAAATCGGGTGTCATGGAGCTGGTTTTCACGACAAAATGCAATTTGTAAAGGAAGGGCTGCTTTCCTTCCCAGGTGTTTCTCAGTGCAGACACCGCCGAGGCTGCGACAGCCTTACCTGCGCAGCCGGGCTTTTCCAAGCTTTCCACGCCTGCGGAGCGTGTGAGTGTACGTCTGGTTGAGCCCACACTGAAGAGGCAGGCTCAGATCCCAAGCTGGAAGAGTGGTGGGCTCGGGTAGGCAGGGAAGCTCCGTCGGGGCCAGCCGGGGCTGGTGGGGCTGGGCTGCGGGGAGCTGCAACCGGGGCAGCGCGGGACGGGCTCCGTCCCCAGCAAACAGCAGCCGGGGCAGCATTCACAGCAGCCTGTCTTCAGTCTAGAGAGAGCCACAGAGAGGGCAGCGCAGAGGGGAGCCATTAGGGTTAGCCATTGTGCCTTTCCACATCAGGCAAGATGCCCAGATGATGCACCAGGGTCTGTGCAGGTGTTTCTTACAACCGGCAGTACCCTGACGTGCAGCGTGGGCAGGGTATTTAATACAGGCTCATCCGGTGTAGGAACAAGACGGAAATGTTGGACAGGAGTTTGTCGGGTAGCGTTGTTAGACAGCTGAATACGTTGGGTTTGTGATAGGGCCCTCCCGTCAGCAAAGAGCTTCGAAACAAACATCTACCTGCCTTACTTCTAGGCTATGAGTAATCTCATGTTAGTTGAACGTGATAAGCCATCACTTTGTTAGAAAACAGATGATTTTACAAGTTACTTTATGTTTCAGGTCCTCAGTATCGGCTGGAGAAGCAGAGTGAACCTAATGTCCCAGTAGATTTAGACTGTACCTTGGAGAGCCAGAGCACTTTGGAATTCTGCCTTGTCCGGGAGAACAGTATGTTTCCCCTTTTCACTTTTGCTCTTGTAAATTGCTTAAACTCACATAAGTTATGTATTTTGGAATACAAGCTGTACTGTCTGGGCAAGTAAGTTTTGACGAGACTCTCTTTCCTGAGGCACTTCTCAGTTGTGCCAAAACAATATTCCAGAGGGAAATGATGGATTTCATACCTTCTAGTAAATAGTCTGCATCCTGTTTATCACTTCATGATTAATCTTTTTCTGTTAAACTCTGCTCTGTAAAGTTATGACCAATGCTGAAAAACACTGGAAATATGAAACTTTTTCTGTTGCAGGCATTGCTGAGTGAATACAGTGATTGCTCTGCAGTATATTTTGCTATGTCAATACGGCTGTTAGAGGCACTGAGTTTTTTCCAATAGAACTTAAAGAAATTAACCATGTGGATATAACTAGAGCAGTTTGATGATTTTTAAAGTGCTAGACAAATAATCTTCTCTCCAGCTATGCTCAAATATTTTTATTATGTTACTGTTTTAATGGTCCTAATATTATTTCCTGATTTCTTTACAAGGAATTACACGAAACTTTAAAAAAAAAAATTAACATTGATTTCTGTTTGTCCTCCATAGCATTTTGGTCCGTCCTTCATTCTTTCCAACAGTCATGCTCTCAGTTTGGGGGTTTTTTTCATTCCATTTTAATTCAGCTGCAAAAATGTTTTTTGTACTAACGAGGAAACCAGTAGCATTTATGCTCTCAGCCAAGACCATGCCCAGAGTGTTTGCTGCAAACAGTCATGGTAAGAGCCCATTCCAAGTAGTAGAAGAGGTTTTTCTTTCTTTACAAGGATTAGCCATTGCCATTTATGCTTTTTGGCTATAGCATTTCGTATTTTATCCTAGAGTGACAGCAGAACATCCCCAAAGTACCTCCTAATCCCCATGGTGAGTAGGAGACTCTGCTCCCATTTAAGGAATAGCGGAGGTGAGATGCCGCTGCCACGAGCTCTCTGGTGGTACGTCAGCGCTGGAGCGGAGATTAAGCACTCACAGTTTTGGCTGCCGTTCTCTGTAGAGTGGGACTTGATCCCAAAATATTCTCGATGCTCCTGGTTCATTTCTTCATGAAACGGTTCTAAGAAGCTGTAGGAGGGAATGCAGCAGAAGGTGGCGGGGTGCTGAGCATGAGGAAGTGGGGCAGTATGAACCTCGCTAATCATGTTGCACTCTTCCACAAGCCAGAATTCCCCAATGTCTGCATCCCAGCTATTATTTTTTATCAATTTTTAATCTGTGAAGAGATGCATACTAGTCATACTTGCATAGGTTTTGCACATTTGGATTAAAAACAGCATCTTTTATTCCAGGCTCTGTAATTAAAAGTATATTGTATGTACTGGATTTTTAACATATTTTCATCATCTGCGGAGGAATCCATGCCGTGGCTTGTAGCTACATCTGCTGATGCTCTTAGCTCTCACGGGTGACTAGGTTCAGGTTGCACCATTACTTTAACAGTAAATCTGTTACAAGTTTGTCAGTGGATTAGCAGGAGACATTTGGTCTACTCTGCATGGGTAGCAAGTGCTCCAGGAGACCCTCAGCAGCCTTGTCTCAAAATGAATGTCAGTCATAACGTTCCCATGAGGGAACACTTTTCCCTTTCCCTGAAGTCCTTGTGCAGCGGCTGCTCCTCTTCCCTCCTAGGCGAGGGGACACAGAAGCCAGCTCCTCAGCAGAACAGAACGTGGGAAGGTGT
The DNA here is from genome assembly GCF_011004875.1 of Balearica regulorum gibbericeps. Lineage (NCBI taxonomy): Eukaryota > Metazoa > Chordata > Aves > Gruiformes > Gruidae > Balearica > Balearica regulorum. Next base: position 4,733,239 of record NC_046203.1, on the reverse strand, counting down.
AGGATAGATCCTTGAGGCCGTCAAGTCAAAAGTACTCTTAATTCGTGATCTCTCCTGGCCCTCGTTAAGCAAATCAATGGTGCCCATCTAAGACCTCCCCTAGGATGGAGATTTCCCGTACCAGGGAACCCCCTGGGCTGGACCCCGGGGCACCCTGTGCTCCCCATGCTGCTGCAGCCGCAGTGGCATCGCAGTGGTAGGTGGTGGCTTTTTGTCCCATGCGTGGGTCTCGTGCTTGTCAGCCAGCGCCCGGAACGCGGAAAAGCGAAGGCAAAACACACTTTGTGGAGTTCAAGAGCAAGTCACTGTTTTAGTTTGTTCAGGGTAATCTAAGCAAAATAATAAATGCCTACATGAATTCCGTCTGTTTTCTGCTGCACTGTTGCTGAATGTTTTCTGAATTGATACCAAATAAGGGATGCAGGAGAAATCCTCTGCTTATAGTTTCTCCCCGAAAATGTGGGTGAATTTAAAGTGATCTTCCATTGTCCCTGCTGGGGGATATATGTGAAACACCCATGCAGTTAACTCTCCACACACATAGATGTTCAAGGACAATACAGTATATAAGATCAGTCATAATTCATGCATTGTACATAGCCTGGTTCCCCCAATACACAATAAGAAATTGGATTTTGTGGTGCTTAAGGAGCTATCTTTTGGCGTGGCATTAGAATAGAAATATTGACAGTTTTGCGCTATTAATAAAATAATAGCTCGAAAATCCTAACATCAAAATGAAATACTCATTTTGTGCATTTTGTTTTTACGTAAAATATTTTTAGCTTAGATATGCCAGTCAGGAAAAACTCTGTTATAACGGCTAGTATTTTTAAGTGTGCTCTTCATATTAATTTATAAATATATATATATATGTATGATGCCAAACATCTGCTAGTAAAATAGCTGCCAGTTTCCTTTGGGCAAATAGAAAGTTTGTATTTCAGGGTATTAAATGAAACAGAAAACTTGCCATTGTTAAGAAATATGTATGGAGAAACCCTCTATCTACCCAGCATTTACTAATAGCATTCAAACTAATAAAGTGTTTCCAGTGTGCAGAACTTTTTAACTCACACTAAGATTTATCTTTAAACTAAAAGCCTGCACTTTGTAATGTGAAATGCTTTTATGTGTAGTAGCAAACTATTCATGGCTAATTTAGTTTTATTCTTACCATCTTACTTCTGGAAAGTTCCTCTTTCTCATTTTATCATTAGATAGTAATTAGTATTCAAGGGAAATTGGTCTTAATATATTAAAATTGGTTTAATGCCTTTAGACCTGTACCAAAGCCAATGTCTTATTGGAAAATGTAATTGGGGACTCTGTGTATGTAATTAATTGTATTACAATTAAGAACTTTCATTAAGCAATATACTAGTACATTAAAGTAATAAGGGACATTTTTGCAACGCAGTTAACTTTATATTTTGTTGTTTTATCAAGGAAATACAGGTTCACTTGTTCTTGAATAGGCTACATACGGCATTTCAATATTCTGATATTACTAATGTGTCATTTTTATATGTCCTCTAGCACTTACAGGAGTTGCTTTTGGATAAGGCTCCTTGTTTTAGCTTCTGACTTATTTTCAGATTCATATTTCTGGTGCCTGTTGTTTCATTACTGTTTGTCTCATCTGAAAATCAGGATTTTCTATGAGGAGATTGGGCAGAATTAGAAATGTAACTGTATTTCACAGTAGTTCAAGTACTTGAACAAAAATACTACTTCCATACTGAACCTGGTTTAAAAAAACCACAAAGGCAAGTAAAAAAAACCCAACACAAATAGAGTAAAGATCTTCAGCTGTCGTTTCCAGGCTGGGAAATATGTCGATTTTCTGGATGACCATCAAATGCAGAGACTGCAAACTAGTGCCATGACTGTGACTTCTAAACCACCGTAGTGCTTCACCACAGTGCCCATCTTGAAGAGTAGAAGTCTGTAGCCCTTGATACCATTTCTGCTTTTTATTCAGCTTCTGTGGGCAGAAAACACCACTCTGGTTTTTTTTAAGTCGGAGGCTGTGCTTCACTGGTTTGTATGGTTTTGCTGCACAAGCAGTCTGAGCAGAGATGGAGAGCAGTCCCACTGCTGTTGGAATCAGAGTCCCTCCTCTGGTGAAGACGAGACAGGAGAGTTGAGTAGAATCAGATAAAGAAAAAAGACACATAGCTGTATGGAACGCATACGCTTCTGTACGGGATCTCCCTCTGTCCAGCACCGTGCGTTCTCACACGGTGACTTTGGTTTTAGGGATTTAAAATGTCTGCGGTTCTGTCCAGGCGATGGAGTCTGCAAACACAGACTGCCTGTGCTCTCCCCTGAACCGACCCAACTGAATCGTAACCTACGTTGCACTTGCAGTTCAGCAGTGGAGCAACCGCCGCTGTGTGTGCACAGCCCCGAGCGCGGCAGGGTGCTGTTCTGCCAGGCTGCCTCTCGCTGCTGCGGAGTACAAGCAATTGTGAAGAGCAGAGCTGGTAAAAGGTGGGGGGGGTTGGTCTCGGAAGTTATCCTGGCAGTGCCCGGTGTAGTGCTGAAGCTGTGGCTGCTGGTGCAAGGCGAGCTGGCCGGCTGTGTGGGCAGCAGGCACTGCCTGCTCTGCCCCTGCAGGCAGCTCCCGCGTTGCCGGCCCGAGCCCTGCGTCGCTGTGAGCACCAACCTCGTTGTGCCCCACATGCGTGCTCCGAAAGGGGACGGGTGGCACCAGCCATGGCAGTAGCAGGACGCTGGGAAATCAAGAGATTCCTGCTTAGCTGTGCCCGGCGTTGCTGTCCCTGGCTTGGGGACGTGGGGCAGAGGCATGGGATTCCTCTCGGCTGTTCTTTTCCTGCTCCGTTCAGGGATTTTCCTACCTTCTCCAGTAGTTAAACGCCTATCCTGGGCTAAGGGGAATGCCTCCCTCGTAGCTGTGCTTTGCACTTCGTGCAGGTTCTTATCTTGTGCCTTGTTTATCCCACTCCTGACTCCAGCTTTTTTCACTTTTTCTTTCACAAAGTCCTTAATTAGGTAGACTATAAGGAAAAAATTGCAAGGAAGGTCATTGCAGACTGAGTCCCCATGCCGTTCTGAGGAGGAGTTTGTTTCTGGAATAGGAATCTGTTCCTCCCAGGACCGAGTGGTCTTTCTGCCGGAGAGACTGGGTCAGCTCTTGGGCTAAATAATAGACCTGGAGCATCCACTTTACTTGATTGTCTTCCCAAGCAGAAGCTTTTACATTCAAAAGCCACACTGTGATCTCCATTACAAATACCCTGACAGGCCTGTAAATATTTGACAGGTTTATTCACAGCTGCTTGCATGTGGAAAATATTTTTATGATTTTTTCCCCCAATCAGCTGGTGGAGATGCCTCTTCCCTCCGCTGCCGAACGCCGGCAGTCTCACAGACATCCTCGCAGAGCTGCGGGGTAAGAGCAATATGCCAAGTTCTGCAGTCAGGTTTTTCCCTGCAGGGCATTTCTCTCTGTTGTTACTGATATTACTGCTATTATCCAATGCACCCTCAGGGGTCCGCATGTCTTGCCATCTTTAGACGGATGATCTGTTTTGATGGTGGAGTTCCTGGCTGCACTCCCAAGAGCAGCAACTGTAGAAATTCTGTAAACCTGAATCCATTCACAAAGCTTCATAAAACATAGTCGGCAGAGGTTAAGAATACGCGGAGGATCTGAACAGCTTCCAGAGGAAAATCCCGCTGTTCGGCTGCTCAGGCTGTGGCAGTTAATGCTCCTGCAGCTCAGACGCTGACGACGTGCTCGTGATTTTAGTTACAGTGACGGTTTTTTTCCCCTGGATATGATCTGGCTGCTTTTCCTTCTAATACTTTTAATTTGGGTGTGTGAAATCTGAGAAGACTCAGCTTCACAGTAGCCGTGTAAAGTCGAGACGCGGGTGCCTGCCTTGCCAGCGATCCGGTGCGGAGGGCGAGGCTGGGAGACAGGGCAAGGTTCCTGCCCAGCACCCTCCGAGCCTTGGTCTTGTGAGGTGTTTGAGAACGTTTTGCAGATGTGGGGACGAGGTTAATATGTTGCCGTTCTTTGTGTTGTTTCTGAATTTCTTACCGGTACCGGTTCAGTTTGTCTGGTGGTGCTAACGCTTCTTTATGTACACCCCTGGACTTACAGCCCCGCTGCGTACAGTGCTGCCCATTGCACAACGCACCCGCCATCGGGAATGGCTCGGAGGAGGCAGCTGCTCTGAATCCTAGAGGGGGGCCTCGTTAGGGCAGCACTAATGATCTCCCCTCCCTGTGGATGCGGGAGGGGGGACACTCAGGGTTCCTCTCCCCCCCACCAGCAGTGACCCCTCTGTGCTGCTGGGTTCAGGCCGTGTCGCTGTCTCTGGGGTCCTTCCAGCCCCCGCGGGCAGGGGGTCCCCAGCTGTAACCGCCTGGTCCCGCCGTGCCGCGGCTCGTGTCCCAGCACGGCGTGCCGTTGTGGCCGCGTGCTGCGGGGCCGGGGCCGGCTGCGTGACTGGGGGCCGTGCCAGGGCTGAGCGGGCGTTTCACTGGTTTCCGGGGGTGCAGGAGGGTGCCGGTTCGCTCTCGACTGCAGGATGCCCCCGTCATCCTCCTGCTTTGCTTTCAGGCACTGCCATGCCACAGTGTTTCAGGATGCTTTTAAGTGCACCAAAAAGTTTGACATATCTCAGTGTATCTTTGAAGTACTGCAGCATCAGGGTTTGACATGATACATTATGATAATCCATAGTATAGAGACATTAACACAGGGGTCTTCGACAAAATACATTGTAATGTCTCTGAAGGAGCCATTACAATTTATCTTGTCATTCTGGAGCATAGAGTGGTTGCAATGTTAAGATGGCTCTGCATAAATTCACATGTAGACTGTTTCATTTGATTTTTGGAATTCTTTCAAGTCGAATGGCACAGCCCAATTTGTAGCTTAACCCTTCGCTGTCCCTTCCCGGAGCAAGGTGCCCCGCTGTGTGCCGGGGGGCTGCGTTGGGAGCGGCGAGGAGCGGGCATCGCTCTCACCCTCTCTCCCGTGGGCAGGGTGGAAAGCTTCTGTGACTAACGTCTGAGAAAGAAAGTGAATCTCCTACTTTATGCTCTCACCGTGTGTTTTGACTCATCTAACAGCAAATGCTAACCTTACCTTGGTACAGACAGGAAAGATATTTATCGTAGGCAGTGGCGTTTGTTACTGAATTAACGGATAGAAAAGGGAAGGCTTTTGCTCCGTGCTCTGGTGGGGTTTTTCTTCTCTCTCGCCTACGTTTGTCCTGGTTCTGGCCACCTCCCCCGACCACGTCCCTTGCTGAAGCAAACGGCATGTACCTCTGCGATGCTAAATTACCCTGCGGAAAGGGAGCCTGCTTCTGCATCAACAGAACGTGTCCGAGACAAGTGCCAGGGTTTTCCTCCCCTGGGAGCCGTGCCCTTTCCTGGCAAACCGTCCCCTTGTCCTCAGGGCCCAGACATGGAAACTCGCGGAAGCTTCCCCGCGAGCTGAGGGGAGCTTTCCCGAGCGGGATGGGAATGTGCATCCGCAGAGGGAGAGGGCAGTGCTGGAGGCGTTAGTGTTGAGGCTGCTCCAAGTGTGCAAGTCTCAAACAAAATTAATACAAACAAATCTGACAAGTTCTTAGCCTGCTTTGCTGGATCTTTAAGACCTGTACTAAAATTCCATCATCTCATCTTCCCGTTATTAAAATTTCAGCAAAATATAAAGTTTTCATTAATCTCCTGCAGCAAATTTAGTACTCCGAACTGGCAGTTGATTCAGCTTTTAGGACTACATTAGCTGGGATATTAAACAAAACGTGTCATTCTTCAGTATCTTCTGTAAGAAGCTAAATCAGTTTTCAAACATATTTATACCACTTTATCTAACAGCATTTAGAGCTGAGATGCTTTATTAGCAGCTGGCATAGAAATTACTCTGCACAAAATTATATATCGCATTATAGTAATGTTTAAATTGGTGTTAATCCAACGTCATAAAATGTAAAAAATCTTTAAAGTGCGTTATATTTTTTCAGTAATTGGCATTTTGGCTTAATGAGATTGTTACCTTTTATAAAGCCAGTACCTGCAGTAGTAATGAGAATACTAATCAGTAAATAAAGCGCAGCTTCATTACCGCAGGGCTGAGACCAGAGTGCCTGAGGTGTTGCCGGCGCTGCCGCAAGACGCCAGCGTCACATCCCACAGGGGGGATTGAAACACGGGAGAACCGCGCTGGTGTGTACGTCGAGGGCGGCACCTGAAATCAGTGCCCTGGCTGGGGGGCAGCCCCCCTTCGCCAGGGCCCTTCGGGGGTGACAGCGTGGGTGTCCCGGTGGGATCCCACCTGCTCAGCCCCCCGGGATGTCTGTGGCACAGGGGTGTCCCGTGTCACTTGAGAATCTGCGCTGCACGTGGGACGCAAATGTGCATCGTAGTGTCCTTACTGAGTGAGCCATTTTGTCCTTGGATGGAGGGTGAGAATTTCCTCCTCCCAGGACATGGACTCGAGCGTTTTGTTCTGTCTTACAAAGCCATCTGCAGCTGCAGACGTAGCAGCCGTACTTAGATGCTAGCTGAATGGTATGCCGTATTTTAAACCTCCGTTCATTATTGTTGGCTTGTTTTGCAGGTTCAAGAGGAGAAGAGGTCTCGGAGGAGGACCCTCAGATCGATATAGCTACAGTTCAGGACATGCTCAGTAGCCACCATTACAAGTCCTTCAAAGTCAGCATGATCCATAGGCTTCGATTCACCACTGATGTTCAGTTAGGTAAATCAATCCGTGCTATAACGCTTAGGAAAATGGAATGGTTCAAACCTTTGGCCATCTCTAATAGCTAACTGTCCATCTCGGATGTTTTTAAAGCAGTCATTATCGTGTTGGTCCATTTTATTGCGGAGCGCATCACTTGAAAGTGTTGCTAGCATTTCAGCAGTTAAAAAAAATTGCTTTCGGTTGAAAATACTTCAGTATTTTTATTATCCACAATCAGCTAGCACATGTTTCTTCTGAAAGAAGGCCATTATTTAATGACCTCATCTCTTTTTTTTAACCTAGGCTTCCTAATGGAAAGCTTCTTGCCAACTGTTTTGTTATTTTTAAATGAGGCTATGCAAAATTGGGAATGATTAGGTTTTTCCTTTTCTGCGACTGAAAGATTTTAACGACCAAGTGGAAATTTGAGGTGGAACAAAACTAGCATTCTCTAAAGGTTTTATATTGTCCTTATTAGCTTTCTGAATGCTTTTGAAAACCCGAAGGCCAAGGGATGACAGAATCTTGAATTATAAAAGCCCCATTACTGTTTTAAAATGATTGAATGGCTTTTTATCTTTGTGTTTAAATTGTGAAAATTTGATTAATGATGCATTGGTAGGTGACCTGTGACATTTCTGCAAATACCTTCCATAAAGAAATGATTCAGCAGTAAAATATTAAGTGCCGTAATGTTTACGAAATACATTTACTCTGTAGAATTCAGTAGAATTGTTAAATTTAAACTCTGCCAGTTCCTGTATTATTGTCACTACTCTTTCTTCATTCTTCCATCCTTAAGTACATATAAAAGTGTATGTCTCTCAAATTTTTACAGAAGAGGCTTTCTTAGTTTATTTTGAACTGTCTTGTTAAGGAAGGATTTATCTGCTGGTGCTGAGGCAGGACAGCGCTGGGCATGTTTTCTGCGTTTGAGCAAACTCTCTGGGTGTGATAGTTTGCTTCCAGTGAAGTTTGACTCACTGTATCTGGGAAGTGTCAGAAATGAGAGCTTGAAAAGGTCACGACAGATTGCTGAAGATAAATGGTTAAGGGAGAATAGCTGTTAAATGAAACAAATGGCTTAACTTGTGTAGCAGTGAAGGAGCTGACCCTGTCCACTAGTGTAAGGGCCATAAAATTTCCCTTTTATAACAATCTGTGAACTTATATATTTTTGATGGCAGTACACTGAGAATGTGATTTTTATCATCTTCACTATTTTTTAAAAATCAAAGAAAACTCCAGTGGGGTATTCAAAGTTTGGGCAAATGTACAGCATCAGAACCGTGAAATAAAGTCAAAAGAAGTGTATGTTGCTGGGGTTTCTCCTGAATTTTATTAAGGTCTTTAAAGAGCAATGCTGGTAAAATAAGCATTGAGGTACTATTTGGATTAGGGCTGTTGAGTGTTAATGTGTTCATCTTCCGCGAGTGACAGACTGCTCCATGCAATCTGAAATGTAAAGAACGATGTCTAATTTTTTTTTCATCGCTCATCAGTAACTGTGGTCCAGGAGCTATTCTGTGTCACTTTAACAATGGCCAGTTGCAAAGACTTGTCTCCAGCATTTTTATGTCGTCAGTTTTATGTAGCAGGCATAGCAAAGCGACGGTTTTTCTAGAGGACATGAGAAAAAACCACTCCATTGCTCCGTATTGACAGCGTCGATGACGTCGGTAGCCGCGCAGGAGCGCGTCGGCCATCAGGCTAGCTGAAATACTGCACAGCGGTTGCACTGAAAATATCCGCCTGGTTTTGGGGGCGAGACCCCATGTCCCAGGCTTCACGTGCAAGGATGTTTACGTGTGACAGAACCCAGAAGTGGTGGAGAAAACATTCAGTGTAGCTCATCTCCACTCCCCGCAGTCTGCTCCGGTGTTGTAAGACGCGCATCATTGCATTTCAGTCGGTTCTGTGTCGGATTTTACTTCAGTTGCATCGAACAGGTAGCAGTGGTGTGAGCTATGTTTGTGAATTCCGATTTGCATACTGATACTTTTCCAAATGTTTTAGCTGTCTTGAGGCCTGATCACTGAGTTTGAGGCAAGATTTACTGCAAATATTGGAGTAAGCTCCATCTTCTGTGCATTGTGCATAGTTCTTCTATAGGAAAAAGCGATATGTAAATGACCAGGGGAGGGTGACTGCCTTTTGACTGCGGGTTTTATTACAGTGCAGAGCTTTAGCCGCAGCAGTTTAAGGTCTGGGGTTTTCTGGTTTAGCTCATATTACAGTGCAGTGCACATACAGTAGTGCTCTCAACATTTTTACAAAGGTTCTGTCATGTTGTGAAGGAATAAGACACGTTTGCTTGTGTATCACATTAGCAAAACTAAAAGAAGCATATTGTCTTGGAAAATTACTGCTGGCAAGTATGTCAGAAAAGGGGGGGCAGTTGCAGACCCCCACAAAGGAAGCAAGAACAGAACAGTGTTATTGGACTAATACATCGATGACACTTCTTTTGATAAAATGAATGAATTAAAAAAATAGTAAAGAAGCATTTTTACTTGGTTTTTGAGTATGACTAATTTGTGCTGCGATACAGAGACTGCAGAAGCCACATACATAATACGGGTTTGATTTTAGGTTTCAACACATACAGATTGTGAGAACAATAACACAAAAAAGACAACATTCTTTGTCAATGTGCTCTTTGGATGTGTGTGAGCTTAAGCCAGTGATGTCGAGATACAGAAATAATGGATGAAGTATACAGCAACAATTTGCAGATAAAAATAATAGAAGTTAAAGTGTATTTTACATGATAAAAAAAAGATGAAAGAGGAGGAAGTCTGTTACATCTGAGATGGTTACAAAATCCATGCTTGGTGAAGTAGCCTCTGCTGAAAAGATTGATGCAATGGGGAGTGACCTTGGCTTGGAGCAGGAGCTGGTGATGTATGTATGAGCATCTCTCTGCTAAATGGACCCAGATTTGTAGCACTAATATACATGGAAGCCCAGAACCAAACTCAGGATGGCAATAAATCAACAGCCACTTTGGGTGTCATTTCTGGTTTATATTCCACTATTGTTCTATCACTTTAATTCATGTCACTATCATCTGTTCATCTGGAACAGTTTTATATAATTTTCCAGTGGAGTTACCTGACAAATCCTATCAAATTAACAAGGTGCATTAACAATATTGACTGACTGTGAATCCTGAAGTTGCAGGACCATACAGTGAAAGATTTTTAAGGATATTTTCAGGGTGATATTTTAGAGGAAGGGATGGGGAACGACCCTTGCACACAAAGAATTTGCACCTTTATTTTTAGAACTTGCCTTGACTTTTTTCAGTGAGAAAAATAAGAACTTGTACCATTAACTTTGCATATTTTCCTTAAACTACAGAAAAAGCCATTTTGAATTACAGTGAAATAACAACGCCAATTTTAAATAATCTGTCCAAAATTAAATCACAAAACAAAATGGGCGCCAGATACAGCATCAGCCTGCTCAAATTACCTAGTTCTAGCAGTCCTTGAGTTAATTGGACTCCTGATACAGTGCTTAATTGAAACGTGATCTCTCTGATGTGACGTATGTTTAATGACAAAGCACATTCTTGGATTAACGGGGCGGGGGGGGCGCGGTTGGTGGCGTTACTAGGACCTGTCAGAATAGCCAGGGTTAAAATGAAGGTATCTCGTGTTCGTGGACGGGGCTGCAGCGAGAAGCCCGCCACACGCTCTGCTCCTTGCTGCCTGTAAGCTCGGATTGTAGGGTTGCGTAAAATACAAACGAACGTGGTTTGCAAATTCTGCAGCTATGACCAATATTGAGTTAGTTTTGGAGGGCTTGGGAGAGTCACTCTGTGTGTGGCATCTTACTTTTATTTTGTCGCGTCTCTTAAAAGTTTTATCACCAGCTCCTTCAGGTTTTCTTGTGCATCAGACGAGCCAAGCGTAACGTATTTGAAAGCATCATAGCCAAAACCCTCGAGGGAAAAGGTTCTCTCTGCTGTTTTTCCAGGGATGCAAGAGTTAAATGATGTTTAAATACTTTTTTCCTGTATTGCTTCCTTTTGTCGCTTTCTCACGAGCTTCACCTATAACTCACGACTGAAGCAATGTAATTATTTTCAAGGCTCCACACGTCTTGATGCAAAAAGCACACTGGGAAGTTTGTTCAGTCGTGTCAACAGCTACTGAACAATGAGCTTCTGTTCGTCAGCGCGGCGTTGCAAGGCTTCTGCTTCGCAGTGCCATGATAAAGACCGCTATAAATTACCGCGAGCGTCCCGGGCCGGTTCCAGCACGGTTCGCCCTCAGCCTGCCGCGGCAGCATCCCGCCGAAAGCCTGTTCTTGCGCGGCTTCGGGAGCGACGCGTGGAGGGATGGCAGAGGGATGTTCTGCTCCGGCTTCCCAAAGGTCTGCTGCAGGATTCGCGCGTGGCAGCGCGCCGGCTCCGGGTCAGCCTGCACGCAGCGGTAGCGAAGCACCAGCCATCTGGGGAAGCCCGTGTTGGGAAGCAGGGCCCGGCGCCCGTGCCAGGAGCTACACAAATCCTCAGCTTGCTTTCAAAGCAGCCTAATTAGAGCTGGCTTTAAAATGCCAGCAGTGTAAAAATGCACAGGATCTCTGGGACTGGATGTCTTTGTTTATGAGTATCTGGGTAACACAAAGAGCGTTTCTGTAATGCTGCGACTGGGTGTTGTCCTCTCGTGTAGAGGATATAGCGTATATGCTGTATAGGAGATAGAACAGGGACGGGCTGTGAGAGTGTCTATTACATATAATAGTGGTGATTGAAAAACTAGCGGTATCTTTTTATAAATCTTGCAGCTCTTGTAGCTGCTGCTTCCAGAAGAGCTCTGTATGTGCTGAGAAGAATTTTCTCTGTGATATTTCTTTCCTGTTGGTACGCTTATGCAGGAGAACAAAATGCAGATTATCAATGCGGTTTGATAACCATTTGCTTTTGGTTTCAAAAGCCCCTGTGCTTTCAAAAAGCCCAAAAGGGCAATATACTTTCATCCCATTTAAGATTTATAAAGTGTGTCAAACGGCTGATATGAAATCGCTTAAACAGATCACTGTTGTGGCTCTCTATTCTTTCTCATCTCAGGTATTTCTGGAGACAAGGTAGAGATAGACCCTGTTACTAATCAGAAGGCCAGCACTAAGTTTTGGATTAAGCAGAAACCTATTTCAATCGATTCTGAACTCCTCTGTGCCTGTGACCTTGCGGAAGAAAAAAGCCCAAGTGAGTAGTCCTTTTTATTTATGTTCTCTCTTCTCTCCCTCCCTGTATGTGCTAGATGTCCAAAGAATTATTGCTACCGTGTCCTTTTCTTTCTATAGGTGTATTTTATTCATTATGGGATGTTTTTAATCTGACTGGATTCTGTTATAGAGAACACAACATACACACATTCACGTTTTATGAGTGTCCTTTTAATGCTGCTCACAGCTAATGGCATCATTAAGAGTGTTTCTTGCCCACTGTCAGTAGCCACTAGCGGTGTCAGGCCACGGAAACACTGGCCCTGCCTAGCTGGTCACTAGCCCCATAGCATGGTACTCAAATACATGTTTCTACATAATTGCAATTTTTTGAACTTCTTAACATGCAGACTGGTTTTAAACCATTTCTTAGGTGCAGTTTTGGATCTCAGACATACAGTGGGTATCAGCACAGTCTGAATTTGGCTCAGCCGTGGCTGTGGGGTAACTGGGATTGCGACGTGCCACTGTGAGTTCAGTTTCAGGGCAGCGGTGAGCGTGCCGGGCTAGTGGGGGGGCAGGCTGGGCACCCCGGTCCAGCCCGTCATCCGCACGGGGTCAGAGCTTCCCGTCTTTAGAGCACGACTTCAAAAGCCAAGTGCTTTTACTTGTTCTATCATCAGTGGAGTAATGCGAGCCTGTATCTGTAACATTTGTTTTAAAAAGCACAAGATAGGCCCTGGGGGAATTGGGCAATGTCCCCAGCAGTGCCAAAATGTAACCGTCTCCTATCAAAAAGTAACTGCAGTTCAAAAACTCAGGTGGTTTTATTACACTTGTGCTTCTGCCAGGTAGGGATGCTAAGTATTAAGTACTTATCTGCAAGGTGACAGAGAGGGAGAATTATGTGATACATATTTACAGAGGTAATGATCTGTTGAATTCTCTTGGAAGAGTAAATTTATGGCTGCCAGAAATTTTATCAGCAATTATTGAACTATATCCTTCTCCCCTTCATTACCCCTTCCTACTTCCATGTTCTTAGTCCAGTCATTGTCTTCCTCTTCTGTCTCTCCAGCAAGATTTCCTGGTCCTTGGGAGGGCATGATCCCGAGGAGAGAAGTCCAAAATGCGTAACGGTTGTCTTGCTAGTTCAGGGTGCAAGTTTTTCACTTGTAAATACATTAACACCTCTGGGCTTGCAGCCACATTTCATTTCAAATGCAAACACCTGTGGTGGTAAAACTGTGCCCACAAAATGCGGCTATATCTGAAAAGCCAGCCTTGAAACCCGAGGTTTCCAGCTCACGCTCCTGTCAGCGTGATAGCCCGGACCTTCAGGCTGTCCCCGAACAGCTCCAGAGCTGCGTCCTGCAGGGCTCGGGGCTCTTCAGCCCCAGAGGCAGCACCTGCTCCGGCAGGAAATTATGTTTGTACCCAAATCCTGCCAACCAGGGAGAAATAAGGGACAGAATTTCGACCCCCAGAGAGAGTCCAGCGGCAGAAGGGCGGTACCTTCACGTGGAGACCGTCAAGTGAAGAATCGTGGTCTTTGGAGAGGATGCTGACAGGTTGCAACAAAGGAACCTTTATGATACTGAGGGTTTTTATTTACTCATTTTTGCGTGGCCATCATAAACTTTTCCTATTAAATAAGTGTTTGGCATAGTTCCAAAAGGAGAAAGTAATTCTTCCTGAATTCTGCTGACCTCTTCCCAATTCACTAAAGATGTTCCAAAAGTCATTATTTTAGGTCAGTAGCAGATACTTTTAGCGTGACATTTCAGAATGATACATTTTGAGGAACTCTGAACAGCAGATCAGTATCTCTTGAATTTTAAATGGAAAAAAGTTATTTTAGTAGCATAAAGGAATGAAACTCACTGTATTTCACAAGTTTCGTCTGTGATTTTTATCAGCATAGTGATATATGTTTGTAGCAGAGTTTACATCAAAAATTATTCCCGGATCTTCCTTGAATGAATTATTGCAAAGAAAGAGAGGCTGAGTAAAGATAAGGTCTTTGAGTTCTGCAATATATTTTGTTTTCATGTTTTTATCTCTTGTAACACAAACATGCTCCATCTCGTCTTTCAGAAGTGTTCTGCACATGTAATGGTGCTTGTACAGTTACACCGGGTGAAAACACAGTGCATGTTTTATTAAGCTGCCTGCCTGCCTTCCCCAGACATTGCCAGTTGGGGCTGTAATAAAGTGGAGCGCTGCTTCGCCAGACCGACTTCGTGGAGAGAGGTGAAGGGGTTGCAGGAGCCTCCAAACGTGACCTTACTTTTGGTAAGGGCAAGGGGTGTTGGAGTGGAGTTTGTTCGCTGTGATCAGTATAGCTGGAGGCTTCTGCAACACTCGTTTCTCTGAATGTGGTAATTAACACAGTTTAATATTCAGTTAGCTCTTACTTTCTGCAGATTAAAGAGATTTCAGAGTTTTTACTGGTGCTTTTCTGCAGAAATGTAAAAACAGGAATTGTGTATCAATATAGCGGAGAGCCTCGTGCTTATTTTCTGTTAGTTTTCTCTGAAAAGACAGGTTCCTGCAGCGAAGCTTTAGTGGCACTTGTGTGAGTGTTAAAGGACTCGGCAACTTCAGAGATGACGTGCTGTGAATATTTACGGAGGCACTCGGAGTCGTTCTGCATGGGGCTGAAGCTTTCCTGTGCTGTGAGCTTGCAGAACTTAGAGCTGCATTCAGTGAAAACAGAAAATGAAAATAGAAAGCTTTGGCATCTAATTTGCCATTAGTATGGGTATTGTAGGCAGGAATGGCTGATGATTTTTGTTTGCCCTTGTAGTAGGGCTGGGTCAGCATTTGAATTTTTATTTGTAAATTAAATCAGACTCCCTGAATTTAGACAGAGGGAAGAGGTAATGGCCCTGCTGGCTCGATCAAATGCCATTAGAACCTGAAAACACTGTGTATAAACGGCTTGTTTAAATCAGGTTCGGTCTGATTATCACGAGAGATTCTGAATGTTTTGAATCTTGAAAGGAAGCATCCTATCATTGAGAAATAAGATTTAAGCCTTAATAAAGTAGTTGTCATTTTTATAGCTGAAAAGAGCTTTGTATCTCAATTAAGTGTACATAATATAAAGTCTTAAGGAAGCAACAGAATACGTTTAATACAATTATATCCCTTTGCAATAGTGTAATTTAAAGGAAATCTGATTCTGTTAATGTCTCTTACATTACTTGGACAAGGGAGAAACTTTAGTGTCACTGACCGCTGCCTTTTTACAAAGTGCCCTGTGGACCAAGTGCGGCTGTGATGGATGCGCCGTGGCCATCCCTTCCGAGGCCGGGCTACCAGGCTGCCTTGGCATCCGCACCGTGGAAGCGCCGAGCCGGTGCTGATGCGTGCAGGGGTGAGCAGACCTCAGGGCCAGCCTCTCCGTGGCGCTGAGGCTGATGGGCTGGGCAGGACTACAGTTTTCAAAATACGTGGGGTTCTTCCACTCGTGTATTTTTACGATAGCTGCAGAAATCGGATTTATTTGATAATTTATTTGAAACATTGAAGAAGTGTTCCTGTGATCCTTTTCCTGTTTTTTCTTTGTTTTAATAAAGCAGATACATCTCAGTTGCTAGGTCAAAATATCCTTAATATTAAGGGAGTCTAAACAAAGGTGTTCTGTAGGTCACGGAGTACATTGGTAACTTCGGTTTGTAATTTAATTGCTTGCTTTGCACCCTGCAGCTTAAGATTTCCTTTAAATTCTTATTCCATTGTTGCACTGGGGCTTAACAGAGTGTTAACCTGGTAATAGGCACAGGGCCTCCCCATTATATGTCTCGCTATCGAGCGGTTCTGCATGACTAGTTAAAAAAGATGGCAAGAAGATTAATGAAAGCCGCCTAGTACAGAAGGGGGGTAGGTACCTTTGCAAGACTTCTAGCGAGGAGATATTAGAGCTGAACCAGAGCTTGGCTTTTTCTTTATCCTGTGACCTTTGAACCTGCCTTACTGTCGAGAGCTGCCAGCGGAGCCGACGTTTTGATTGATGTTGCTACACGAGTCAGTCTTTCCCATTGAATTCCACATCTGCACGAAAATAGCTTTTCTAGCAGTATTCATACTGGCTGTAAGTGATAGCCAAAGTGATGCCTGAAATGCTTTTATGTAGTTTTCATTTAAAGCTAAAGGTATTTGATGTTTTAATTCAGTATCCAGTTCCTCCAAATTATGCAAGTTGGGTACTACTAATTTAATGAATTCATTACTGGGTTGTGAAAGGACTGCAAACATACAGGAAGCATTGGGAAGGCATGGATTCCTGCTGCTTGGGGAGCTTAAATAGAGATGTTGCACGTTTGCTCAGAGCCCTGCAGTGGAGCCAGAGCAGAGAGGCAACAATCATCCGTGTGCTCTGCAAATGGTGCACAAAATATCGTACGGTAGTTCCTAAGATCCACGCTCCCACTGTGAATGATGCGGTGTGTGAAATGATAGAAGAAAATTCCTTACTTGATAGGAGACTAATCACAGATTCTGATCAAAAGGTAAAAAATGGGTTCAGCAGAGAAAATGTTCCCAAACTTCAGGCTTTGAGTGAAAGAGACCTCAAAGTGTGTAACAGGAAGAAATGAGTGCAAATGGGCGTGCTGTTTGCAGAGCCCTGAAATGCCTCGGAGGGGAGGCAGCGGAGGCGCAGATGGCGCTTGGGTTTGCTGCCTTTTCCATTCTCCGTGGCAGGCGCAGGATGGTGCCCGGGCTGGGGGGGCAGCGGAGCCCAGCGAAGGGCCGGGGGCAACGGGGGGGGCTCGCCAGCAGCCCTGCCGCTTTGGCAGTCGTTCGCGGGATGCGCCGCACCGGAGAAGGGGTCTGGCAGCGAGGGCAGCCGCGTCGACCTGCCTGCGCGGCCGAAGGAGCGGGCAGCGGTTTGGTGACGGCGAGAGACTCCTGCCTGCTGCCCCACCGGCGTGACTGAGACTTATTAAATCCATCCCTGTTGAACAGCCTTTTCATAAAAGTACTCTGGAGCACAATCAGGAGTGTGCATTGCCTCATCCTTTTAACAAATATGTTTTGTAGCCCTATTAAAAGGGGTCTTCATCTATCCTGTCAAAGCTATTCTGCTGGGGTTTTTTAGTTTAATTACACTATCCAATTAAAACTCCTTGCTGCATTTTGATTCGCTTCTCCTTGGGCTTGAGTGGATATGACATTTACAAGGCTCGCCTTTCAAGCAGACAATGGTGTGATTGATGAGGTGCAGACGCAATGAAGGAGGCGATTGCCATGTGGAAACACTGCTTAGTGCATTTTGATTTATTTATCATCTTTTTTCCCAAACAAGGTTGCTGGTGAAGAGGTTTTGGGCAATCCCAAGTTCCACCTCGATTTTCACCATTCTTGCAAAAATCTGTATTAGTATTCTGCCTTTGATAATAATTCGAAGAAGAAACAAAAGGGTTTGGGGGAAAAAAAATCCAGATGTGTGAATCGTTACCACAGTTTGACATGCAAGTGGATGTATGCAGCACTTTAATTGCAACTCTGCTTTCAGGACATCTGGAAACAAGGCATCCACTAATAGCAATGTTTTATAATAAGCCTACAATAGAACATTAAGACCCGAGTTGTAGGAAAAGCAAACGTGAAATATGCTGCTCTGTGAGAGAATGGGGCGAGCCAGCAGGACTATTCTTTTTTTCCTTAACAGTTGTATCATTTGTTCCCACTGGAGTAGTGCCTTGGTTTGCAGGGGATCCAGCGCAGGCTGAACTCATCGGTGCTTCCGCTGGTATCCGTGGAGTCAGGATTTCATCCGTAGCTTTGATGGCCATCGCTACCTCTGAAGGAGACGTCGCCTCTGAAATACGTGCCTCTTGGATAAATATCACTTGCATAAAAGGGGCTTAGCCCCACTTTCACACTCAGGACAACGTTCCTGTTCCATCTGTGTCCCTAACCGAGCTCGGTACCATGTCCCTGATAATCCAGCTGTGACTGCGGTGCAACTCGTGACATCCCCCTAGAAGAAAACTTCAAAGTTTTCTTGTTATTAGAGGTTGTCAGGATGAGTGTTTTGATGGTGATGGGACACTTGTAGTTTTGTAGGACCTTCAGGCCCTGCGCCAGGGTCACGGCATCACTTTTGAGGTAGCACATGTGGATTTCAAACTACAGAGTCCCTCCCCACAGCTTTTAGATTAAATCTAACAGCGGTTGGTGAGCAGAGGTTGCCCCATTTCATGCAGTGTTTTAAGTAAATTTGCCTTTGTACAGAAGCATTGCTTGTGTGTATTTTATTTTCATCATTCCTTGCCTTTTTACTAGTATATTTCTAATTCTTTGTAATCCTTTCTGAGTCTGTGAGAAGAGATTTCAAGGTTTGATCCTGTTGTAGTCACAATTTCTGAAACGGTGAAAATCTGTGATGATGTCAAATGATGCCTATGAGTGTTTGTTCTTCAGAGAGGTCTTTCTCTAGCTATTTATTCCGCTAATAACTCTTTAATTGTTGACTTCTGCCTTATGGCCCTGTAATGACAAAGCAATCATCAAGGTATATTGAAAAATTAACATACATTTGCATTTCCTAGTGTTTGTTTTCTGTTTTGTCCAATTCATGAATATTCTTTTCATCCTCCATCTAATTAGTGATTTAATTCAGTGCCTACTGTTTTAAAGAGTGGGACTGGCAAGAGAGAGGGGTTTGGTACAGTCTGAACTGGGGGATGGGAGAGGAAGAAGAAGAACTATTTCTAGTCCTGGCAGATTCAGTTAAAAAAATGTCTTTGCTGGTGCGAATTTACATCCTTCCAATGTTTTCCAGGCAAAAAGTGTATTTTTTAGACTCTGATAAAAGAGTTCATTACTTAGACTAAAAAGTTGTGGGGTTTTTTACCTGTATCAAGTGAAGTATGGCAGACTGCAGAGTTTTTGTGTGTTTTCCCAAGATTGTAACTTGCCGAAATTAGCACAGGATTAACCAATACTGTACAAGCACATTTTAGTCAGTAATTGTGGAAGCGGTAGCTCAGCAGCTTTTCTCGCC
Organism: Balearica regulorum gibbericeps; assembly: GCF_011004875.1. Lineage (NCBI taxonomy): Eukaryota > Metazoa > Chordata > Aves > Gruiformes > Gruidae > Balearica > Balearica regulorum. Next base: position 4,714,307 of record NC_046203.1, on the reverse strand, counting down.
TGCCGCGTGTGAACGCGGAGACACGGAGGGGCTGGTGTGCGGCGCGGTGGAGGCTGCACGCGTTTCACCAAACCCGCGGAGGAGAGCGCAGGAGCGTGAGCAGCAGGTTTGCCTCTGGCTGTGCTGCTGGCTGCGCAGTGGTTGTTGGTTACGCCGTAACTGGCCTCTTCCTTCCCTTTTTTTGGCAGTATAGAAATGTTAAAAATTAGGAGATAGGCCAAACAACTGAATTTAAGACATGGTGCCGAAAGAGTGAATGAGCTCTCCTCCGTGGATTTCCAGTGGATTAGCATCTCGCCCTTCTGCCTGCGTCAGCCGTAGGCTTGTCTCCAGGTGTAACCACACAGGAACCTATTAGTGTTCCAGGGTTAGAAAAGATTTATCAGCATTCAGAGCTGAGGCCAAAGGCCGCCCGCGGTAGGATGTCGTTTTGCTGCTGTCGCGGCAAGGTCGGCCCCGGCGCGGGCTGGGACGGCACGGCAGGAGCGGGGCTGCTGGGGGCATCCGCACGAAACCCGCTCAGGTTTGCCGAGCTCACCTTCTGGGTCGTACCTGCGTCGCGACAAAAGCCTGTGGCACCAGATGACTCTCTGTCATTTCACTTGCCTTCCATCAATGTTTGAGCAGATAAACATAGTTGGGAATAACATGTATTTTCCATTGTACAGCTGATTAATTCTGATTGCCAAATATTGACATTTCTCCCTGTTCGGTTCGCTCTTGCCATCCGCCGCGGTGGCTGACATTAAATACACTTCCGCGTGGTGCAGGGCAGTGACAGCCAGCGCTGACGTTTGCTGGGTTTGAACACTTGTGTTTCAGACCCGCACGCTAAAGGATACCAAACCGTTGTTCCTGCAGGAGTCACAGCAATGAAGCCGTTTGTGCAATATCTGCATTTGTTTTAATTCTACCGTCGCGTGCAGTAGAAGCCACTTGAGCTGCTGGTGTTTGTTACCAGATATTCTTATATGGAAATATAAAACCATTGAAGTTCCTATTGATCTCTGAATTGTCAAGGGTGGTGCTCTATTGTAAAGAGGTACATCACATATTTAAGCACTCTTGGAAATGGAAATCAATCTCACAATTCATAAATTCCATCTGGCTAGAATAGTAGCAGAGCAAAGTGCCAGTTATGATTTCAATGAACTAATATTTCATGCTGTAAATAGTGTAATGTGGACACGGAGCACATAAACATAATGCTGTAATGGGGCTTTCTAAAGAAAAGTCTTCTTGGCTCCTTTCCACTAAATCACCTGTCAGGGTGTAGGACTGAGTTACGTGGCACAGCAGGTTGTGCTCAACCGCGGCACGCGCTGCGCGTTCGGGCTTTGCGTCGGATGCAGCGGCAGCACCACGTTCCCCGCGACTCCCGAGAGTCTGTGCCGGAGCGTGGGTCTGTGGCTCAGCCAGCGCCTCGCCAGAAAGGCAGGGACCGGAGCAGCCTCCGTTCTGGCGGGACCGGGAGCACGAGTGCTGCCCCTGGCTGTGCTGCGGCAGCCGGCCGTGCCGGGGGCTGTGTGGTGCTGGCGTGGCGCGGCGCTGGGCTCCCCGGGGGCAGCAGGGTGAGCTCTGCCTCCTGCCACAGCGCTCATCGGGGTTGCTGTTGGCATCTGTTGCTCTAATTGTCATCAAAAGAGCTGCCTCCTCACAGCCCTAGAATAAGTGCTCAAAATAAAGTTCTGCGTTCTGCTTCTGTCAGCTGTATAAACACTTTTGCCAGAAAGGAGGAGTAAATCACCGTTTTAAAAGAAAAATGGGGGTACTGGGGAGGGTTTCTTCGTCAGGCATGACGGAGGCTGTGATGTTGCTTAATTTTCATAATAATACTTCATTCTGTGTTTGTGTGCCCTGCCTCCACGGGGTGATGCACGGCAGGGCAGCAGAGCTCCGGAGGAGACGCCGGCGGCACGCCGGGTTGCTGCTCCTGGCAGCCGAGGTAGGTGCTGCCTCTGCCAGGGCGGCCATGCTGCCGCACACCGGCCCGCTCCGCCGCGTAAGCAGTGAACACACGGAGAGGTCTGTGTCCGCGCTGTCGGCCTCGCGGAGCAGGTCGATGTTTGCTTTGGGGGAGGCGGGCGCAGGAGCCCTGGGTGGGGTGGGTGCCGCACTGTGGTTGGGGTGGTGTGCGTGGCTCTGCCGTCACCGCACCCGCCCCGCCACTGCCTCCCCCTTCCCGGGAAGGACTGACAGGGAGTGGGCGGAGAACCACCTGGAGAGGGGAGCCGTGAGGCACGAGGCCGTTCCGCCGAAAGCAAGGGGCTCGGCTCCTGGTGCTTTCAGAGCCCCCCGGCCTTTCCCACCGCTGAGCCGCGCTCAGCCTCCGGAGCAGCGGCAAGGCGCGGTCGGTGCGGGGAGAGCGGACTCCTCGGGGGAAGCGAAACGTCTAACCCAGGTGAAGGAGCCTCGATCCACGCCAAGACCCAAACCCAAGAACCTCGTTGGGATCCTCCAGACCGTGCTTTGTGCCATTTTAACTCTCACTTTTAGTAATCAGTTTCCGTAGCTGTGTGTGATATTAGATGTCCGAGGAAAGCTGTGGCAGCCGATGGGGCGCGGTGCTGTGCCGTGTCCCCGGGAGCGGTGCACAGGCACTTTCGGAATCGTAAAGATGCTGAATTCAATCCCAAGCAGAGCCGGGCGTGCATGCATTAACATACTGATCAGCTTGCGGCTAGGAATTCCCGCATTTTTAGTACCACCAAGGCATCATTTGTCAAATGATTTAAAAGGGGGGTTTTATTATTATTAGCCAATTTTTCAATATAGAATTTATATTCCAGATTAGTGCATCATAATGGTGTTTAATTAACATGCCACAATAAAATACTCGCATCTCAAATTTTGTGGCCACAGATCTGAGCATATATCAGTCACTTTTTGGAAATCTGGAGAATTAGATAATGTAAATAAGATTTCAAATTAGCTTTCCTCCAGGAAAGACCCAAATTTACAGTAATGTGGCTGTTACTTTTGCGGATTACTAACTTTGACTTCTGAACTGAGTAAATTCTGAGAAAAATGATGGAAAAGTATGTGTGGAATATGCTTACTTTTAATTTCAAAGCCATGAGCATCCATGCAAGTGAAGGATATTTAGCCTTCCCACACGCTGTGCACAGAGACCTTTCCATTACCGCCATCCCTCCCGTCCCGCCGGCAGTTCTGTGGCAGGTCGGTGGTTCGTGTGTTCTCCGAATGCGGCACGGAGTCCGGCCGGGCCGCCAGCACCTCGCCTCCATTTAACTGCTGAAAAGCCCCGTTTGGGACTGAGCGGCAGCGACGCCTGCCAGCGAAGCGCTGCGTGCAGAGAAATGACAGTTAGACGTGAATTTGGATTGTCCTGCTTGTAGGAAGTGAGGGTCCCGGGTCTGAGTACCTGTTTTCACAGCATCGCTGCTGCGAACTTTTGTGTTTTGCGGTGGTGACGCTTTCCCTTGCCGTAAGCAACTGGGCAGGTTTGGGTGGTGTTTTGGGGAGAGGTGGATGGAGTGACGATTCTGGGGTTAACTAGCCCTTTATTTTGAATGTAACACTTATCTTCCGCATGTGAGGATTATGTGGTGAGTAGTTACATAAAGTAGTCCTAACGCGGTAGTTTAACTGAAATACAGTCTTGGGCTGAACGGGAGCTAACTAGCCGTTTGATAGATTTTTGCATTTCCTGCAGTGGGGATGTGATGGGAAAAGGAACTTTATTGACTAGAGTTCAGCTGCTCCTGTAAGCCACCACTTGCCTTAAATTGAAATGACATGAGAAGCCTGTCAGCGTTTCATTACTTCCTTCTGTTGTGCTGATGGTATGCTAAGATCACCATCTGTGTTTTTCTTCTGTCAGGCACACAAGCTCTGCTGAAACTTTACAGGAATATTCTGAACAGTTTTTTTCTTATCTTTACAGGTCATGCAATATTTAAACTTACATATCTAAGCAATCATGACTACAAACACCTTTACTTTGAATCAGATGCTGCTACTGTCAATGAAATTGTACTGAAGGTGAGTATTACATTTTAACATGACCCAAAATCCTGGGTGTTTTACCGCTTGTTAGACATGAAAGTATTCAAGAGGCTCTGGAAACACAGGCAGGGTGCAGTGCCTGAGGCACTGAGGTGCACGGAGCTTACCAGCCGAGTGGCTCGGTGCTGTTGCTTTATTCATTTTTCAAACAGCCATACAGCAGATTGCCTGTTTGTGCCTAATGTTTCCTTTTCTATGTGTTTCTAGTTAATAGACACACCAGCTTTCTGTGGAGTTTTACAGGAAACTGCCAAATTTTGTGTCCAGACAGTTTCCACCTCCAGACACCTGAGACGGTTTGCAAGCCCCGTGTCATGGCGGAGGTGCAGGGCTGTGCGCCCTGTCTCGGGACCGGCATCTGGCAAAGCACCGCGGTGCTGCCGGCCCTGTCGTGCGGCTGCCGGCGCAGGGCTCGGCCGCAGAGCCCCGGGCAGGGCACCCAGCTCGTGTAAGCGCCAAGCCAGGGCGCGAGGAGGTGAGGGAGCTGCCGCCCTGGTCTGCGGAGCTGGAGGAGCCGGGAGCAGGGAGGGCGGCACCACGGTGGCTTTCGGAGCCGGAGTTACTGTTGTTCGGAGATGGCAGGAGGGCTCCAGTAAAACCACGCACAGACATAATGTCCAAGGCCGCAGGCTGATGCCACGTTCACGGCTCCGGCACGGGCAGTAACGGTGCCAGGACAGCATTTCTCCTGCCTTTCACAGGTCTCTTCCAAACGCAGGTGTTCGTACAAAGCAAAGGGTTCTTTTTCCCACCCTGATCAGAATTGTTTGCTTTTCCCGTGGCTCAGTGCATACACATACTCGCTTAATTTCTGAAACAAGTTTTTGTAACACTCTTGGAAGATGAAACTTAATTTTCCACAAGCTAATACTTTATAGCAATTCAAAATCTAAAAAGCAAGAATTTTGGCAAGCCATCTGTTATGTTTTCTGTGTGGAGTTTAGAGGATTGCTAAATAACTGACACATGATAAAATAACTTATTATTAATAACATAGAAGGTGAGTGTATTTTGGGGGTTTTCTACTTAATTCATGAACTGTTAGGCCAATTCTTTTGTTCCTACTTTATCTTAAGTAACCTGTTGTAATCCAGAACACTTGACACATCTGAGACTGGTCATAAAAGAAGGCTTAAAAAAAAAAAAAAGATTTGCTATGAATAACATGAACATTCAAGAGAGAAATATTATTGACCAGTACTTTTTTCCTTAAATTGCAGCTTGTTTAAATAGAGCAGTATCTGTTTTCGAGCGTAAGTTACCAGTTTGTTTTCTATTCCGTCAGCATTAGGAGACGCAGAGAAATCAGACTTTTCAAATTAGGCTTTTTACATGATCAAGTGAGAAAGACCGAGGCTTTATTGACCATGAAAATTCCCTATATTTTTATGCCTTAAGCTGTAATATGCAATGAAAGTGAAACACTCTACAGTGCATAAAATTGTGCAAGTTTTAAGCCACAGCATATTAACCAGCTAATGGCAGACCAAAGGGCATTTTTATCTTTTTGATTCTTGCATTAACCTTCCATTAAAATTATCTATGTGATTATCACAAAGCACTGGAGATAATAAATTTAGGGAATAGCAGGCTTGTTAAATATCATTTAAAAATGCTTTCATCAAGTAAAATGTGCCAAAACACAGGGAAACTATGAGATTAGCTGAGTATGCAAACATCGTAATGAAAGAATTATTTTTATTGAAGCTGATAAAGTCTTTTATTGAAGCCCATTACTATATTAGACCGGCACTCTGGGTCTTCATGGCTCGCTGCGTTCACCCAGAGGTTTGGGTGACAAGGGTGGGATGCGGGGAGAAGGGTGCCGAGAGCCTGCGGCTGCCATGGCCGCCCCGTGCCGAGCTGAGGGCCGAGGGAGGATGAGCCGAGGGAGGATGGTGGCCCCACGCGGAGCGGGGCTCTCCTGCAGCTCCGGGTTGTCTCTGCCGAGTTTTGGTGAGGCCCCACTGGGACCAGTTTCAGGGAAGCCTCGTCCAGTTGGGTGGTGTGAGGGTCCCTCCTCAGGCTGCCCCGCTCACAAAACGAAACGCCGTTTCATGTCTTGCAGGTTAACTATATTCTAGAGTCGCGAGCAAGCACAGCCAGAGCAGATTATTTTGCTCAGAAACAAAGAAAACTGAGCAGGAGAACAAGCTTTAGCTTCCAGAAGGAGAAGAAATCGGGACAGCAGTAACGCGTAGCCTGGAGGAGAGCCTGTCTGCCGAATTCGGAGGAGGAGACGCTCCCCACCGCCCGAGACAGGTGGGAGCCAGGACTGCGGTGCTCCTGCTGCCAACAGGCGGGAGCAGCCGGGGGAGAAATCTGAATTATCCCGTCTCTCACGGTTGGAAGATTATCCCTCGTTGGTGATGGGAAGTCTCCCCTGTGACAAAAATAAAGAGCCATATCAGCCGGAAAGAAGACTGTTACGCTTCAGGTTCCTTTGATTAGAAATAAGAGAATGACGTAGACTGGCATCATTTAATTACTGTATTATGTACAATCACAAGAAGAGATGTGATTACATATTATTTCACAGCCTGGTTAAAATAAATTATATACATCTGTAATACACCCACGTACACACAGGTATTGCTTGTGACATGATCAAATTTCTAAAAACAAAATGTAGGACAAATGTATCCATTTTTACTATTAATAAACAGATGTAATCTTTTTCAAGGTCCATATGATGCACAGTTCTTTTGGGGGAGGCTGTAGTCCCAGATGGTTTCACTTCTGTTGCTGAAGTGCAGGAGGCAACCGTGAGCCAGGGAACAGCAGCCATTGCAGGGGAGCCGGTTTGCGAGGAAACATTGCAACAGTCAAGTCTGTTGTGGTTTGTTTTGTTCAAAAATATTTTTATTTAACTGTGCTTTTCAGCTTTGCATACGTTTTATTGGAAGTTACTTGCTGTAGTCAGCACGGTGTTTTGAAAACCAAGGCAGCGTCTCCGCGGCTGAACGGAGAGCATCCTCCTGCGTCCGCCCCTGGATCCACGGCTCCTGCCGCTGGGGCTGCTCTTCCTCTCTGAGCCAGCTTGCGCCTGAGGACTGAGAAATGCCTTCACCTTTTCTTAATACTATTCTTTAAAAACAAAAATTAAGCCCTACTTTGTAGTGGGATTTGTAACTCTTTTGGCCTTGTCCATCCTCCACATGTCAGGGAACACCTGAGTGGGATTACTGGGAACCAGAGCTGCATTTTTGGTTCAGTTCACCAGAGATGTCTTTCATAGATCTCTCCGAGTCATGGAAGCTGGAGCTCTCTGCACTGCTGCTGTGGATTTTGTATCAAGAAAATGCCCCCGGTCCCGAGAGGCATTTCCCAGCGCGGGGCCGCAGGGCAGGCTGCAGCGTGCGGGTCCCTCGGGCAGACCGGGCTCCCTCCTGCCCAGCCTCGCCTGCCGCAGCGTGACCTCTTACAGTGTCCTACCTTGCTTTTGTACAGAGAAAACTTTCTGAGCCTTAACACGTAGTTTAGGGATAAACACTAAGGCAGAGAGGTCTTTGTGTCACTTACCTGTTGCGTTTAAGTTCTCGGGTTTTTACAGGTTTCACCCTCCCGGAGCAGTTGTCGGTGCTGCCTCGGGAGGGGAGCCCTGCTCGCACCGCGGAGGCCAGTCTTCACTGTACAGTCTTCCATGATATCTGCAAAACAAGAGAAACAGTATTTTATAGTACAATATTAAATTTTTTAATATTTTATATGTGCAAATGCAGCACAGATGCAATGGGGAAAGACCCTTCAAATAATGCAATGTAAATGACTCCTTTAACCAAGTTTGTGAACTATTTAACATTAAAGTTGTTATGTGAATGTTCTTTTGCCACCTAGTTTCAATTCTTTTTAACTAAAAGATTGCCTGCATTGATATCAGAAACTACAGACGTCTCCTACTTGTTTCCATGGCTGTAATACTGTTGCCAACCACTTTTACATTTATTTCGTATAAGTAGGTATTCAATACGTGCAGTATTTTGCTTTCAGTAAAGCCTAAAGATTCACAGCATAAAAAAATCTCTGCTGTCTAAACTGCAGTAATGTTTGTGGGCACACAGTCACTTGCCCGGACCACGTGTGTTTACACCCTCTCGCGAATCACCTTCCACGTGCTTTATTTGGAGTGCAGTCATCCCGCGGGGCTGGGACACGCAGCTCAGCGCATCCCCGGAGAGCTCGGGCAGGGCGGCAGGCACGGGATGCCGCTGCTGGAGGATGCTCTGAGGGCTTGATGGGGAGCAGGCAAGGCGTGGAGCCCGGAATGGGTTTATTATTTGCTCCAAAAGAGCCGTTCACAGTTAAGAAACAAGTTTACTTTCCAAGATCAGATCCAGTTGAATACACACTGGAGGAAACCTTCCTCCAGAATTTATTCTGGAAACGTCCAGCTCTTCAAGAGATGAACAGCCTCGCCCTCAGAACAGACGTTTCTACTATTTAGTGTTTGCTGAAAGAGTTAAATCAGAGCTCATGGTTGCAATCTGTGCGCAGCTGAACACAAATCCATCACGGGCTGGTCTTTCCCCGGTAGTTGTAGATTTAATTGATTCAGATGGGCATTCAACTGGGTCAGAAAAGCAAGCTGTTCCTTCCATGCCTTGTTCCTGGGCTCCGGCAGAAGAGGGTGGCTGCCGGCTCACGTAACGAGGCTGACTTCTCGCTGACGTGCATCGGTAGCTGTCGGAGGCATCAGAGGTTTTCTGAATTTTCTCTTGCTGCTGCTGTTCGAGAGGGACCTGCCTTTGCACGGGCACCTCAAGTTTTACGGTCGATTGCACCTCATGGAGCGGAGCGTAGGCTTGCAAAAATCAGGGGCACAAACGCAGTGAGAGTCGGGGAGCGCAGGCACAGAGTGGGTGCAAACACCAGAGGTGTTTCCCCTCGCAGGACCAGGTGCCCTGGGGGGGGCTGGTCTCAGCCCAGGTCCCTGCAGCAGCCGGTGCTGCTCACGGCCGGGCGCTCGCTGCCCATCTTGCCTGGCTTTGCACAACAAAATGCTGCTCGGAGGGTCCCAAATCCACCAGGAGAGAGAGGTGACCTTTGTGGTGAGACCCCGCGGTCGTTCGTTGTGCTTCGAGGGTGACTGAGCATTTCTCTGGGAGGTTTGTGAAAGAGTAAAGTAGCTGCTGAGTGGCTTTGCCTGTTCAGGAGCGTCAGTCGGGTGGGGATGGCCGAGGCTGCTGCAGCCGCAGCGAGTGCTGCCCGCGGAGACGAGCCCTCGCTGCCTCCTTGGTTTTGTCAGACTATTGGAAAACAAAAGAGCAACCTTTTAGCAGAGGACACCCAGGGCACCCGGGCACGTGCTGGCACACACCGCGAGAGCGCTGGGGCGCCTGGCCTGACCCAAGCTCTCCCAGGTCCTGCCGTGAACTCCCACAGGAGCAGCTGGAGCCAGGGGCAGGAGCCTGGTGCTTCCCGGGGGCTTTTGCAGCTGCCCCCCCAGGCAACCGCGGCAGGGCTGGGACCCGGCCGGGAGCACGGGCTGCACCCACCCACACCGGGACAAGCAGGCGAAAAACCATCGTACAGCCCTGGGTGCAGCCCTGAGATTAATGGGGGGAGTTATTTATGGAGACATGTTTGTAATGGGCCCATGAATTTCATGGAAATGCGCTGCTGTGGCGGCGTGTGGTATTGGGTGCTGCTGCTGCTAAAATTAATGCCCCCTAAATCACATCCCAGTGCAGCCTCCCCAGTGCGACGCTGGGACAAGGACGGAGACGAGGACAGAGATGTGCAGGCACAATGGGCACAAAGGCCAGGCAGGGCCAGCCAGAGGGTGCCCCGTGCCCCCCGTGCCCGGCTGGGTGCCACAGTGTCCGTGGTGGGGGCCCGGGGCTACCGCGAACAGCTGAGGCACGGGGAGGGCTGGCCCTGGGCACAGCCCCGCGCTGCCGCTGCACGAAGGGTTAAGCACTGTCATGTTTTATTCTCCCCACACACCTCTCCTTAAATGCAAAAAAAGAAAAAAAAAAAAAAATCTCAACAGGGTGTTGTTCGCTCTAAAAACCTTAAGCATGATTTGTGAACTCTCACAGCCTTGGTAATCTCATCAGAGTAATGGGATTATATTTCAAATCACCATGGCCTGTTCATTACACATTTAAACTCCTTTGACAGAGGAAAAGTTAAATAAAATGTGTGCGTCAGCCCTGGTTGACTTTCGCAGTTCTCTTTCTTGATTAGACAAACAGATGCTGAGCTCCAAAATGAAAAAATAATGTGCTCATTTATTCCTTTTTCTGACAAGTCACAATAGATTTTTAACTACAAATGAGCCCCCTCCCCAGGTGGGGAGCACACACCACACCGTAATGGGCTCCGAGCCAGAGGCTGGGGCTAAACTGGGGCACAAGTGGTCATTTCCGCGCCACGAGCGCGGGGACGGTGCCGCGATTCCCCCGCTGCCGCCTGATGAATTTCTCCGAGGAGCTGTCGAACGGCACTCGCATTCCTGCCATGAGCGCAGCCGCCGGCAGCAGCAGCGTGGCCCTGGCTGAGGCAGCGCCGCACGAACAGCCCTGGCTGTGGGCACCCACGGAGGTTTCTGACACCTCCTGCTCGGCTCCATTCACCCAGGCTGAAACGCTCCCGAGAGGTGGTGCCGGGGCCGCCGGGGCCATGGAGGCTGCCACGGCATGGCTGCGCCGAGCACCTCCTGCCGCGGCCACGGTACCTGCTCTGTGCACGGGAGCTCCCGTCCGACTTGCTCTACATCGGTGCTCTCCGACTGACTTTTGCACAAGCGTCGGGCGTGCGATGGGGGCAGTGGCTGAGCTCCTGGCGCATCTCAGCAGCCAGCTGGTGCGGTGCTCCCGAGTCCTGCGTGGGACTTCACCAGTGGAGTTCAGATCTGTTCCCAGGAGCTGCTACCGAAGAAGCACACGTACCGTGGGGAGGTGTCGGGGCTGCTGGCGGGCTGGGCTGTGCTCCCTGCTGAAGAGGAGGGATTCACATCGGGGAGCACTGGGGCTCTATTAGGGAGCTGAAATGCCAGATAATTAGAAATACACCAGCAAACACCATTATTGTCAGGAGAATGCAATCGCATACAGTAATGAAGCAATTATTAATGAGCAACTGCAAGGCTGTCATTAATTTAAGCTTTTCAGGATCACAGACTAAGGCAAGTTAAATGTTAAAACAGAGCCGGGGCTGGGCTGAGTGGGGCTCAGCAGGACTTTCCCCCGCCATGAGGTGGGCAGAGCGAGGCTATCTCACCACCCCACCCCCCCACCACCAGGTGGGACCCCCCCAGGTGCCCGCGGTGCCCTTCCCAACCCCGTGCCCTCCCCGCCTCAGTCGCCCTGCCCAGCAACCACACGAGCACAGGGACCTCCTTCGCCATGGCGCCTGCTTCGGCCCCTTCGGGCAGCCCCGGCGCCGGCTCTGCGGGGACGGGGACGGGGTCAGGGATGGGGACGGGGTCGGGGTGCCGGCCCATCCCGCAGCAGCACAGGCGAGATGCCGGTGGCTCCGCCGCACAAGTGCTGGGTATGTTCGGGGACGGTGCAGCCGGGAGCCGCTCCCGCACCAGCGCGCAGCCCCGCGCTGCAATCTGTCACGGCGGCTGGGGCTTGCCGGCTCTGCAATATGTACCTCATGTCTGGGCTGTCATCGGACATAATTCCTCCCTGCTGGCATATTGCTGATTTGTGCATAAGTGATGCATGCAATCCACCTGAGCTAGGAGTCAGGGGTTTCTTGATCTGGGGCTGTCAGGGCAGAGTGTTTTAGTGCCTCCTGCGATTAGCTGGAATTGACAGGCCCTGAGAGCGGGGAATTGCACAACAGGGGAATTAACAGCCAGGGACTGAAGTGGAGTGTGGCACTCGTTTAATCTGCAATTTATCAGTTTACGTGGCTTCTTGTCGCAGGCGGAAGATTACACTCCAAAAAAGAAGGCTCCGGGTTTTTTTTTTAATTTCACCTGACAGGGAGAGGGAAGAGCAATATTCAGAGGCTGACACGTTCGCTGGCTCCCGCTGGGTTACCGGCCCGTGCCGGGCTGAGCCACACACAGCCTGCTCGCGGGTGCTGCCATGGCAGAGAGCCCCCCCCACCAGCACGGGGGCACGGGTGCAAGGCACGCAGCCCCCGGGGCCCCCAGCCCTGGCTCAGCAGATTCCCCATCTGCAAGTCCCGGGGCGGCTGCAGCCAGCTCCACGCCGACCGACTGCCAGGCCATCAGCCTGGCCGTGCGGCAGCGGTGGGTTCCTGGCAGTGCTTCCCAGCTGCCGTGTGCCCGGCCGAGGCCAAGCCGACGCCTCTCACCCTCTGCCAGCGTGGCTGCTCCCGCGGGACGTCACCGTGGGACGGGCAGCCCAGAGCGGGACGCAGTGCCCACGGGTTGGACCCCTCCGGCAGCTGAGCAGGGGTCCTGTGCGGGCAGGGGCGGGCTGCCAGGCCCCCACGCCGGCCCCAACGATGGCTCCCTGGCCCACGCAGGGCTGCCTGGGGCCTCTGCACCGTCACAACGTGCGCACACCTGGCTGCTGCTCCACAGCAGGGTCCATAGAGCCGCAGCCCCCGGCCCACTGGCGGGGCATGCGGGAGGCACGTCTCAGGGCGAGGAAAGCGGCAGCCGCGGCGGTGCCTCCTCCCGGCCCCCACCACCCCGCGCGCTCCAATTTTGATAATATCATTAGAGGCTGATAATGGTTTCCAGGAACACTGTAGCCTTTCTGCGAGGTGACAGCCTGTAAAGGCAGCATGACAGATAATGTATTCTACAAGGGTACAATAATGTGACTCCGAGCACATTAAACTCCTTTAATGTGGGTGACATACACCTTCCTCTTAACATACATTATCATCCTGGGGGCACACGCGGCACGCAGCAACACAGAGCACCGGTGCCCATGGACCCTCACCCTGCCCCGCTCCCCAGTGCTCCTGGGGCCGGCGCTGGTGCTGGTGCCAATGTCGGTGCCGGTGCTGGCGCAGGCACCCCAGGTCCCCCCCTTGCAAGCGGGGGCTCCCGCACCAGCCGTGCTCTTCCTTCCCTCAGTGCGAGGAGGTTAAACCGCGCGATGCAAATGCTCTGGCTGCGTGTAGGCGATCTCCTTGGCCTTCCTCAGCGGCCTGCTCTGATACTGCAAACCTTTATCCAACCTTATGGTATCAAAGATTATTTATAATGAATTAAATACGTTTTTAGCAGCTTCTTTCCACACTTACTGCCACACTTTCACTGCCACTTCAACTTAATTAGGGAGACCTTGCTAAAGAGATGGGAATAAATGCATCTATAGAAATATATCTATGTATAAATGAAGAAAGCAGCCACCACAGGTCAAACCAGTACTTTCAATTTATTGCCCTGGTACATTCATTTGTAAATAGCTTTGCCTTGCTGGTTTCTAAGTGCAAGGCTAATGTTGGAGTGCTTAAATTAATAGTGACGCACACCTTTCATTATTGCTATTAAATTAGGTGCTGGGCTTTGATGGATTCACTTGTTGCTGAACTAAAAGCCTTGTAGATGTGGGTGTGCGTATCCATTTGGTTTTACAGCAAATTTAGGTCTTAGTGTCAAGCCAGACAGAGCTGAGCGAGTTCCTCCTCGGCACACTCTAATTAGCAGGACGGGCACCTCCCGCGGCCCCAGCCCCGCTCCCCCGCAGTGACGGCGCAGGCTCGCCGGTGCGGCGGGGAGGAGGCACGTGGCGGAGAGGAGCCCGGCAGGAGGATGCGCCCCGGCAGAGGGGCAGGGGTACCGGCTGGCAGCCGCAGGAGCTCCCTGCCCCGGCAAGAAGTATGGGCTGCGGTTCGAGTGTGGCACCCTGCAAGCGAGGGGGAGCCAAGACCCTCCCAGTGTCGTGCCCGGCCCTGAAGGGCTCAGCAGGTCCGTGCCGCCACCTCCCGCGGACATCGGCCCGGCACCGCTGCACCATCCCACCTTCCCAAATCCAGAACACCGCGGGGACAGATGCACAGAAACATTAAAAAACCCCCAAGTCCCTGCAGACACGTGGTGTTATGACACGTAACATCAGCCCCGGCACCTCCCGGGCTGTGACAGATGCACACCGGCGTGACACGGCCCCTGTGACACACAGCACAGCTTGGGGAGACCCTCGCACCATCATGTTGACAGGGGGGTCCCGCTGCCCCATGCCGCCCAGGGGGCTGCAGGTGCCCTGGGACCCCCATCCCACCGCCCTCATTGCTCCGTCCCATCTAACTAACACTGTGGTTTTGCCAGGGGCACCGTGAACAAGGAAGGAGCAGCTCGTGCTCTGGGAAGGTGACGTGGGCAGCAGCACGGCTCAGCCTGGCCACCGTTTCTGCCTGCGTCCCAGGACAACTGGGACAGGACGGGCAAAACCTGGTGGCCCTGATGCCGAGGGGCTGCTGCCCTGCCGGGAGCTTGTTCCCACCCATGGGGCCTCTCACAGGGAAGCTGGATAAGGATGTGTGCGAGGAGATAATAACTCACCTGTAACATGCTATCTAATTGAGCACTGGTGCATTGGAGACGGTGCGTGCACGTGCCGAGTTTGTAGTCAGGATTGCCGCAGCGTGAGTGGTGGTGACAGTGGGAAAGTGCTGTGCGTGGCATGGCGATGCCCTGGTGCCACAGGACTCGCTGGCAGCGGGGTGCCCATCTTCCCGTGGCTCCTTTCTGACCTAATACCATCTGAGCACTTGTGTTGATCCTGCTCAGCTGCAGGAGTGGGTGCCTGCGACAAGTGGATGCTGGTGTGTGAGGACCCCATCCCGGGCACCCTGACCCCCCCCCGGGGGGGCAGCTTGGGCAGGCAACGGCCGGGGGCCTGGAGGGAGCCAGGGCCAAGAGCTGGGGACACGCTGCGGGGCACGGCGGGGCGCAGGCAGCCTGCTGCCGCCGGGCTGTCCTGATGGAAACGCTGACTGCGCTGGGGACAGGGAGCCCTGCAGCCTCTGGGGGACCCTGGTCCAGGGGGCTGTGGGATGGGGTGCAGGATGGGGTGCAGGATGGGGGGGTGCAGGACGGGGATGCAGGACAGGGCGCACGGCAGGGCTGCGGGATGGGATGCAGGATGGGGTCCGGATGGGGTCAGGATGGGGTGCAGGATGGGGTCAGGATGGGGTCAGCATGGGGTGCAGGATGGGGTGCAGGATGGAGCACAGATCGGGGCTGCTGACTGTGTGCCGGTGCGCGGGCTGAGGCGCCTTTGTTCTGCGGTGCGGTTCCCACTCTTAGCGTGCCATCTTGAGGCCGACAGCAGCCCTCCGGCGCCGCGCAGGCTGCGCGCCCGCCGCCACAGCCCTGTCCCTGCCCCTGTCCCTGTCCCTGTCGAGGCCAGCCAGGGTATGGGGGTTGGTCTAGTTACGGGGTTTTGCTCCTTTGGGGTGAAATTTCTCACTTCTGGAGAAAGCAGCCCCCAAACCGTCTGCATTGGCCCTGGCAGCGGCTGTTGGGCATTTTCTGCCCTGTGCCATGTTCGGCTGCCCGTGAGCACACGCGCCAGCCCAGCCTGGACGGGGCCGCGGCACAGGGCAGGCGTGACTGCCACAGGACCGTGCAAGAAACATTGCAATGCTAATTCTTTTATCAAATGATAAAATCTGTCCATATTGTAAAACACAAGCCCCTGGGTTCCTGGGAGCTAAACCACGTACCGGCGTGTTTCCCTCTGAGTTTCATTTGAGAATCGCACGTCCTTTTAACACAAAGTCACACTTCAGTGTTCTCACCTGTGCGACTATTTCAAGAGCTTAGACTGCATGTGCAGGATAAATCCCTCACTGGGGGAGCAGGAGGGGGGCAGTGTGGGGTGACAGCCGGGGGCCAAGCGCCCCAGCAGCCGGGGCCCGGGGCCAGGGCGACGATGCCCGGCTGGGCACGTGGGGAGCACACGGGTCCATCCTGCCTTCTCCCTTTGCCGTGCCCACACCATCAGTGACCTGACGTGGCACGACAGTTCTGAGCAGTTGGGGGTCAATGATAATCCTCCCCCCCTCCCCCAGTACCGACTCCATGATTTTTAGTGAATTAGGTAAAAAAAGGCTCGGCAGGTCTCTTTGCAGATGATGTCCCTTCTCAAACGTATCTCTTCCCCAGCCCTGCGCGCCTGCCATGCCATTTGGGGAAAAAAAAGACGTCTTCTTGGGGAACGGGACCATTTGCATCCCGGTTTGGTGCCTCTCCTCGCTTTGTTGCTGGCAGGAGGGGGAGAACCAAACTCATCCCCGCACTAAACCCTGCAACGGAAAATAAACAAATCAACGTTGTGGCTGGGACACTTCCCCTTGGTGCAGGGCCCCCCCCTCCCTGCTTCTTTCTTTGTAAAGCATCATTATTAGTCAATAAAAGTTAAATCCCCGCAACAAGACGGCACCCCTCACGGAGGAACAGACTGATCGACTATGAACAAGAAGACCTGATAAAGCACTAATTCAATTACTTGCCAATATTTGTTCTTTTTTTTAATGGGGCTTTTTTTGTTCTCCTGAAGAATTTTCTGCCTTTCCTCTGCTCCAGGTGATAAAACGGGGCCAACCACAGGAGGAGCAGGCACGGTGGCCAGGACTAGCCACCGCAGCCCTGCCCGCAGCCGCCGAGGGGCTGAGACCCCCCCGGCCGGGGCGTTCGCCCCGGCCGGGGGGGTCTCAGCCCCTCGGCGGCTGCGGGCAGGGCTGCCAGGCAGGGGTCTTACGGCAGAGCGTCATCCAGCCACGGGCTCTCCAAGCAGCTGGCATCGGCATCCAGGTCACCGTCTAGCCTGAGGGACCGACATCCCCGTGTCCAGAGCTGGGGCAGAGACATCTGTTCATCGCATCTTCCCTGCGGACAACGGGGCGCCCAAAGCGCCCGGGGCGGGGGGGAATGCAGCCGAAATAAGGGGAATGGGAGCCCCCAGGCTTTGGGGAGCAGGAGAGGTGCTGGCACAGGCATCGCCCACCCGGCTGGGGCTCTGCAGCCAGTCTCGCTGTCAAGGCTTAGGCAAAATGCTGGTTATTATTATTTTTCTTCGCTGATGCTCTCCCAACACAAATTCCCACTCCGTACTAACTGCTGGGGTGATGGCGTGTGCCATCCCGCCCGGCTCACCCAGCTCGACGGCTGCCCTCGCAGTGCAGGCAGGGTGAGCGGGCAGGACAGGCAGCCATCACCGGCAGCAGCATGTGGTGTGGGCAAGGTTTGGCAGGACGAGCAGGCGGCGTGCTCCCTGCTGCAGGGACGTGCTGTCTCCTGCCGCCCCACTGGCGCCGGTGCCACCCGATTGTCTCTGGCTGTGCCGGGAGATGCTCCCTTGTACCTGTGTGATGGCCACAGCCCCAGCCCTCCGCTCAGGCGCTCAGCTGCCAGCTGTGCCCCAAGGGCCGTGGGTGGGTGCCTGGCAGACCCTCCCCGTGCCCACACAGGGGACACGTGCGTGGAGCCGGCGGTGGTGACAGGTCCCACTGGTGCTCCACGCCCCAGCTGGGACCCCTCTGCCGGCAGCAGCACTGGGGCACAGGCAGTGCCAGACACACAAACTCCGCTTCCATGTTGCTCTTTGGCATTTTAGAGATAATAAATTGCTAATCAGCAGCCACCCCTTCCTTGGTGTCCTGTGCAGCAACACTCCAATAATTAATTATAAACTACAATACTGATCAGCTTGCGTGTACTCCGTCTGCACTGACAATCATTAACCATAATATGAAATTTATAATGTTGAGATGTGGAACCTGGTGAGATGAACCGCTCTGCTTTTTAATCAGTTTTATGGGATGATATAATGCATTGATCGACAGAGACAAGATACAGCACGTGTTCCTGTGTCTATAGCTGTGCAACCTTATTAATTTAGATTTACAAAGAGTTGCTGGATCCGGAGGGGAGAGAGCCGGCGAAGCTGCCTCACGCAGGACGGACCTGTGCAGGACCCCCAGGGCGGCAGCCGGCGGGGTTCCCTGGGTGGGGGGACACAGTGCCGGGGTTGCTGCAGCCTCAGCTGACCTGGCGCTGGGCAGCGCTCCCCAAAGCCCGGCTGTGTGGCACGGGGTAGCCCCAGCGTCCGGCAGACTGCACCCACGCACCCATCCGGGGTGACGCTGGTGGGACCCTGGTGGGTTCGTCTCGGTCTGGTGAGCGGTGGTGCCTGTCCCAGCGACACGGTGCTGGGCAGCCTGTGCCTGCCGGCACGTACGTGCCTGCGCCTGGCCCTGCCTGAGCCCTCCCTCCTGCCCCCGAAATGCATCTGTGACTGGGGCATCGCCTTCCCAACCAGTACGGCCCAGTGGCGGCCGGACAGCTGGTAACCATATTGGTGTGTCTTGGGCTGTCATATCGCATTTGCACGCCTGCTCTGCTCTGCATCCGGGGAGGCTGGGGTGGTGGTTTTCAGGTCAGAGCCTGCATCCAGCGCAGGAGGAAAATTCCCATTTCCCCATCAAGACTTTAACTGTGAAGTGGCCTGAACTCGGCTCCTCCGTCCCTGGCAGCAGCTCCACGCCGCAGCCGCCCCGGCACCCCAGCCGTTCCCCGGCACGTTCAGCCCTGCACCGGTGCCTGCCGGCCACGGCTCACCCCTCAGCCAGCGGCTGTCCCAAGGCAGCGGCAGAGGAGCTGGAACGGCTCCAGTTGCTAACGAGTGGGGCTGTAATTAGTGCCAGGTAGCACGGTTCTATGGAAAGTACAGCTTGTCAAAAAATTTGGTTTCATTCTTTCAGTTTAAAAATTTAACTAATAAAAGTAACTGAGAAGCTGTGGTATACTTAGGCTTCTGTTAGGCATTTGATTTAATAGTACATGACGTTTTGATTAAAAAATTAGCTCTATATAATATCAATAGAGCACACATTAAAAGGATTAAGAATTGGCTGACTGACACGTCTCAAAAATTGGTTGTCAATGGGGAATCATCATCGAATGATGATGTTCAACATTTTCATCCACGATCTGAAAGTAAATATGAAATCAGTGCTGATAAGTTTTGGGATGACAAGGCCTAGTGGGGAGGTGGGAACGCTGACAAAGGGGAGCTGAGGGAGCTACAGGAGGGCTGAGATGATGCCCAGCGCCAACGGCATCCCCACCTCGCTGCCATGGGGAGCCTACGGTAGCCAAGCCCTGCAAGGGATGGGTGACTGTGGGGCAGTGAGGGGGGGGGGTCACCACAGTCTTGGCCCCCCAAGCAGCACATGAGTCCCACTGATGTGGCTGGAGTGAGATGCAGAGTGGGTGCAGGAGGGCTCCAGGGCACCCCCCAGGTCCCCTGCACAGAAAGGCTTTGCTGCACGGCCGGCTGGTGCAGGAACTACTAATGCAGGGAGGGTGGATGGGGGGTGGCCCAGGGAAGGACCAGTGAAGGTTTGATACTGGGGACACGATGAGCAATGGAAGGATTGGAGTGTTTCTGGCTGAGCCCAGCCGGGAGCATCGCTCTGCCCCGTGTGCCGGGGCAGCGGCAACAGGCACCCGGCTCACAGCTGCCCCGGGGTGCTACGTATGCGTGACCCTCAGCTGCTCATGCCACGGTGGGCAGTGGGTGCCTGTGGTCCTGTGGGGATGCAATGGGAGGTCGGGGCTCAGCCGCCCACCCTGCAGCCCCTGGCCCCCACTCACCCTCCATGAGAGATCACCGGTGCCACTGCAAAGGTTCATGCATGAACTGTGAGCCCTTGTGAGGCACAACCCATCACACCTGGCACCCCCGAAACACCAAAGGCACCGCCGGTGCCCAGCAGCCCCCAGCAGCCCCAGTGGCCACCTGAGCGGCAGGGTCAGGCGCCGCGTTTCTCAGGGTGATGTATGGGAAGGAAAATCTGCAGCTAACCCGCAGCTCCACTTCGCATCAGCCCTGTGCTGGGAAGAGCAGCAGCCACCTCTGCTGGAGCTGTGGGCAGGAGGGCTCACGGCACCCTGGTGTGCGGGCGGCCTGCGGGCTCCGGCAGCTGCACCGCCGGCAAGAGTGACTCCAGCACCCGTGGGCCGGGCACGGCACAGCCGGGTGTCCCCCGAGGCCCCTCTCACACACCGTTTCTGCACACTGTCTGAGTCCTGCAAACATGATGCGGCCGAGCTGTTGTGGGGATGGAGGGACCAGCACATGCCCGTGCAGTGTCTCGTGGATGCGTGCCACGCCGACATGTCCCAAGCCGTCCGGGCTGCCGCTGCGGGAGGAGCGGTGGGGATGCAGTCACCCTGAACCGCTCGGGATGCAGCTCTGGGACCGGAGCGATGGGGAGCGCAGTGCTGCGGGGGCCCGGGCGGCCCTGGTGCCACTGGCTGCTCCCCAGCGTGGGACGGGGCACTGTGGCTGTTCTTCCTCTGCCAGCCTTGGCAGACGTGGAGTTTTGAAAGGCAAATCTTTATTAGTGCAGGGAGTGTGCCTAACCCACATTAATTCCCAATTGTGAACGCTTTCAATTAGCAACTGCAGGCACTCAGCCTGCTGGATGTGTTCATTAGTGACACAGCCTTGCCACTCGGTGACAAGCCGGATGACAAACCTGTCTGAGGGACGCGCGAGGTTTCGGCTGTGGCACAGCGCTTGCATTAGCACGGGAAGGGGGGGAAGGCGAGGTGCCCCCAGATGCCTGCAGCGGCGCAGGGATGTGCTCACACTGCTGGGCGCGTGGAGGCGGGGGGATGCAGAGCCCCAGCACCACGTCCCCAGCAAGGGCGATTGGGTGCCCGTGATGGTGCATGCCGGTGAAGGAGCCTCCCCTGTCCCAGGCTCAGCACATCCATCACTGGGAGAGGCATTTGCAGAGCCCCTGGGGCCACCACGAGTGCCGAGTCCTCTAAATCCCGCCGAGCAGACGGCCCTGAGCCACCCTCAGAGACACCTGGTGAGCAGAAGGACACGTCCTGTCCTCAGCCATGGGCGGGGGGGGCAAAACTGCGGGCGCCTTCGGTGCTTCTGCAGGGCCACAGCCCAGGGTACCCACTCGCCCAGGGTGCACGTCCTGGCACAGCCGCGGTGCTGCCTGAGCTCAGCTGCGGCAGAGGATTTACTGCCGGGCACCGCTGCCCTCCCGGCTACCCGCGAGAGCCGGGTCGGCTCGGTGAGCTCCTGGCTCTGAGTGCCCACGGCAGCCCGGTAAAGGCATTGAGCTTCCACAGGGCTCGACTGGCCCAATAAAAGATTATCAGCTAAATAAAACAAGAAGTGAGTGATGCCACTATGCCCTGCTGGATTGAAATTGTGTGAGCAAAGTGGTTTTCTCGGGGAGATTTATTTCCTCTGCCGGCTGCAGGCAGCCAGCCCGGAGGAGAGAATGAGACTCTCGCTCCGAGGCCACCACTCCCTCCTGCAGTCAGCACTCAGCTTTTATTTCATTTTTGAGGGAATAGGAACAATAAAGGAAATACAAACAGATATTTTCCCATCACAAGCCTAGAAGCACACACACGTGTGCGCACATGCTCACCAGTACACGAGCCACGTGCTCCAGCCCTGCTCCCCCAGGCCCTGCTCTCCCACCGCACCAGCCGTGCCCAGCTGACGCTGCAGCCCCAAAATCCCACCCGTAACCCGCAGCCAGAGCTGGGAGGGTGATCCCACGCCAGCGGGAACAGTTCCTGCCCCGGCCGGGACCCAGCACCACCTGTGACAGCCGGGGCAGTGCTGGCACCCGTCCCACCGCTTGCCAGTGCCGGCAGCACCGTGGCGGGACACCGGCTGGGGGCAGGCAGCGGGTACGGAGGGCGGCAGAACCCGTGATGGATGCAGCCGCAGACAGCGCAGTCTGGGCTACAGCAGAAGCAGCTGTTCTCATACTTGCTGCCCTGGGCAGAAAAGCCGAGCAGCAGCTCAACAAGCACTTTGCTTCGCTCTGGACCTGCATTTACCAGCGGCTGCCAGGCAGAGAACGGCACGGCCAACATCTCCTCCACCACAGTGAGCTCAGCATCCCGCAGCAGCTGCCATCACTCCTGCTTTTGGTGCGAGTGCCCGTAGAGGCTGCGCACCGGGCAAGGATGAGTCCCCAGAGCCTCAGGAAGCTCCTCGGACAAAGCTGTGATCTCTGCCATGGGTGACTGCCGGTGGTGGGGGACAGATCCTGGGGGCTCTGCCCCGCCACAGCCCGTGGGGAGCTGTTGCGACACCAAACGTGGCACCCGAGGTTATCAAACCTCCGCTGGTCAGAGTGATACCCCACAGACATCATGGCAGAAACAGAGCCTGAAACCGCTTGCCATTGCCTCTCCCGTCACAAGCTTTGATTTCAGATACCATGCCCCCTGTAACGACCGGGCACCGGTACATGCTCCCGCTGAGCCCCGCTCGCTGGAAAGCATGCCATTAGATCCCCAGTAATTGTAAATATTGCAAAGTGCTCGAGTCAGCAGTCTTGCTGAATTTTGCTTTCAACATCTGCAGCCCAATAAATCTTTGTCTCCTTCAGGTGAACTGTGCTCTCCGCTCGGGCTCCAATTTCCATCCCTCAGCACCATCACCGCAGAAGCGCCGGCCCCGGCAGGGTCCCGCCGTCAGCCCGGGCAGTTGCCCGGTGGGGCTGTGGCCGCAGGGAGGGCGAGGGACCCACTGGCCTCCCGGGAGCCCCGGGCAGCCCCGGCTCCGTCAGCACCAAGCAGCCGCACTGCAACGGGCCTGGCGGCCACCGGCACCACTCACTTTGTGCCAAAACCCTTCGACTCACCAGACCTTCACTGGGCTTTTTTTTTTTTTTTTAATTGTTTTCAAAACAGATTTCATGTGGTCCCAAAATGAGACCATGATTGTAAATTAAAGTGTAATTAGCCTTTACGCTTTTATATTCATTAACTCTTCTCTGTTAATGATGCAGAGGCTGGAGCACAAACCCAGCATTATGAAACCACATCCAGGAAATAAAATAGTGATTTAGATAATGGCCAGAATGTATTGCTACTTACACATAATTAAACAAATGCTCAATTTACACTTGGAAACATGAATGAATGTTGATTAACCCCAGCCCAACGACTCTGCTGGCAATGTGGCTAAGTGGCTGCGCTGCCGGCAGGGCTGGCAGCAGCGGGCAGGGCAGGGCACCCACTGCCCGCAACGCACCTGCCCGGCCCAGGTGCTGCAGTGCTGCCGAACCGCGCAGCCACCCTGGCCCAGACCCACGGCCACGGCCGCCGGGGTGGCTCCAGCTCGGCAGGCTGGTCCCCAAAGCCGCCCCTCCCCTCAGGAGTGACGCACGGACAGGGGTTGCTGCCAGGAGCACCGGGGCTGCTGCCATAGCGGGGCCGTATCCGGCTCCTCACGGAGCAGCAGAGCCGGCGGGACCGGAGCGGGTGCTGCACGGCTGCTGACGGGGCTGAGGGGGCATCGCCTTCGCTCCCAGCCAAGCAGCACCATGTGCCGGAGGGGTGCACCGTGGGCTGTGGGGTGCCAGCGAGCCGTGCCGTGGGTCTGCCTGCCGCTCCGGCACAGGCTTTGTCTCCTGTCCCCCTGTGCCTCCTGCCCTCCAAATGTGCCAGTTACTATGGAGACATCGCCTCGTTAGCGCAGGAGGAGCCTAACAAGGTCCACTTGTGCAGGATAACATTTTCTGCAGCAGATCCGGACCCCAGGAGCCCCAATAGCAGGACAGGTGCCAGGGCCCCAGCCCCATCTCCCATCGGGGCAGCACAACGCTGCCTGTGCTCTGGCTCTGTGCCCACCGCCACTGCTGTGCCGAAATCAGGGGCTCCCACGATCGTCATCCTGGTGGCTCCCTGCCCCGCGGGGCAGAGGTGCCATCCACCGTGCGCTCTGCTACCCGGCCATAAGCCGAGCCCGAGGAACAGAGCTGTTCACAGGGATGGCTCAGAGCTCTGTAAGGAGGTGGCAGATCTGGAGATGGATCTGGTGCCAAGCGGGGCCCCCGCGGCGTTTCCCAATGACATCAGCCATGGGCTCCTGGCCAGGACAAGGCGGGGGCTGTCACCAGCAGCGTGTGACCTACACAGCCCCACAAAGGTATCACCCTCCCGGCGCCAGAGCCCCAGTGGTGCTGGTCACAGGGGACCCCTGCACATGCCCCGGAGCAGCAGGAGGGCCGTTGTGGATGGAGACCGTCCCTTTGGGAACCTCAGGGCCAGGGGGGCTGTCCCCCACCCCAGCTCGGGGCTGGCCCTGGTGCCCTGCACTATGGCGAGCACAGGATGCGGTAGCTGGCAGCACCCTGCTGCCCACACCCCAATTTGGTCTCCATCCCGGCACCCAGCGCGTCCCTCAGCAAGGGAGAGGACAGCTGCGATGGTGCTGGTGTGGCAAGTCAAGACCTCTGCTCCTGGGGACTCCCTGTTCATGGATCGTTGACTCAACAGGCCATAATGGCTCCATCTATCGGGGTCAATACGGGTGCCTTTGACACATGATAGACAATAATTGCTCCTGCTTAGAGACTTTTTAGTTCATGGATCATTGACCTGATGGGCTGCAACAGCTCCGAAGGAGGCTGCACACCTCTGCGCTTAAACGCCCTCAGGAGCCAGCGACTGTGTAAAACCACAGCATGGGGCTGTGCGAGACAGTGCTCTCCCCAAAAACCCGCTCGCTGGCACAGGTTACCCAAGGCCCCGGAGCCCCTGGGAGCCCTCATGGTAGCGTGGCCGCAGAGGAGCGGCCGTGGCAGGAGAAAGGCCGGCACGTCCCAGCACCCCTCAAACACCAGAGGACAGGAGCAGGGTGCACAGGCAGGGGTTCACTGCCCGAGGTCTGCAGGCTGGAGCTCCCCTCTCCGACAGCAACTTCCAGGTATATGATTTAATGAAAGGCACAATAAGAAGTGAAACAATTAGAATTTCTGCCTCATTATCATGGTAATCTTATCAGTCGGATAATGAGGTATTAATGGAGATTTAATGTGCCTCTCATAACAGAATCCCTTGGAGAAAACACATAAGGAAATTGCTGTAAATCCACTTAATGATGGAAAGGTCCCCAAACACCATATTCCAGAGGATGAAAAATGCTGGATGCAAATGAGAGAGAATCAAGGTCAATAACACTGCAGGGACTGAACTCACAGCAGCACCACGCCACTGCCACGTATCCATCCCGGTCCCGCTGCGTCGCCCACCCGTCCTCCCATTTGGGGGTGGGTGGGCAATGCGGTGGGACCGGGATGGATACATGGCAGTTGCCGAGATCCCACTGTTGTGTAGCTGATGTGAATAAAATAACCGAAAAGCTCTGTGTTAAGCAGCAAACTCGTCTGTGTGTCCTCTGCCATTAACTGGATCTTGTTTCTTTTTTGCCACCGTCCGCTCCTCGTGAGCTGTTGGTGCATGCGTGAAAAAAAAAAGGGGAGGGCGGGGGGGATCGTGCAAAGTTAGTGGTAAGCTGTTCACGCTTGCAACGCCATCTCCAGCATAACTGCTGATGGCGTTGGAACAAGGCAGAAACATGAAACCCAAGCGGTTAAACTGCTCTCCTTTTAATCAGTTTTTACAGAATAATACATTAATAATCACGTTAGAGACAATATGGGTTTCCTGTATACAAGATTGTGCAAGCTCATTAATTTAGATTTATAAAGGCTTTACCAGTTTCAAAGAGGAGAGGCAGTACAAAGCTTTTAAATAGAGGTAAAGCACAATTAAAAGGTACAGAACACACACTACTAACTCAGCAGAGATTAATTCTCAAGTAGTACAGGCTCAACCAAGTCACCAGCTGTTACCCAAACAGCAGTATCCTTCCCCGTCCTTGCCCACCGCTTTCCTGCTGCCCCAGCTCTCCCGTCACGCTGCCAGCCGAAGGCGGCACAGTCTGTACCGCAGCACGGCCGCACAAGTCGTGCTCGTGCCAAACACACACGCTTCACTTGCCTGAAGCTTTGCTGGGGAACAGGTCTGCCTCCTCCCGCAGCTCCTGGTCTGGCCTAACCCCCCCGCTCCTCCTCCACATACTGCTCAGCATGACCATGGCAGTGAGTTGTCAAACTTCTGCGAGAATTTGGCTTAACGGAACATAAACATTTTCAAGTGATACGAACCAACACCGTGCTCACCAGAAACTCACCTACAGCACACAGGATCGCGTTCGTGGCTTTTTTTCCTGAATTTTATGGCAGTTACATTCAGCATTTGGTAGTATAAGGTCTTCAAAACAAAAACTTTTAAACTCAAATACTTAATAGGCCATGCATGTTCCAGTTCTCCTTAAAGAGAACTTAAAAAAGCTTCAAAGAGAAATCTCATGTAGGGTTAGGAGCAAAAAGGAATCTCCTAGGGATGAAAAACCCAGCCCTTTCCTTTCACTCCTCTACACAAAAAGGAAAATACCACCTCTGCAATATTAACGAGCATAGCCCTGCCATCCTTTAATTTGGCAGTTCCTCCAGACACCCCACAACCAGCTGGTCAATAACCAGCCTTAAGTCCATGACTGCAGTCTGCTACTAACGACCTACCCCCTGCCCCAAAACATTCCATTCACCCTCAGTGGTTGAAGTCACTTCATGAACAGAAAGCACCAAGTTTTCAGCAACAGGTACGTGGTTGGCTGGCACCTTTTGGCAACAGTTCTGTTACTTTTGGTCCTTTATGCACTGTCTTTTCACCTTTACTATTGCACACCAAAACCTAACAACGTCACTTCCTACACATGTAATTTATCATTTTAAAACAAAACGTTACAGGACACCAGGAGAAAATAGTAAGAGGGTATTACAGGAAGGTTTTTAATTCTTTGGAAAGCCTAATTCTCTAACTACACCTATCAAGACTATATAAAGGACTTTCAGAGTAGGTTGGAAAAAAGAAGCAAAGGACCACCTTGCTATGAAGACTCTCAGCTCATCTGGGGCTCATTGAAACACTTACTGGTTTTAAAAAGAACTAAATAATAATAAAAAAGACTCCAGTTCTTTTACGTATTTTTCTATTCAGTACTTTTAAAGTATTTTTCTACTCAGAAAAACAAAGTGATAAAAATTGTGAAGGAAACGGTTCTTGCCCCTTCCACAAAGGAGAGCGAACCTGAAAGACCTGATGGTGCTGATCAAATCCTGCTCACCAAGTCTGCAAACAGAAGCAACACGCAGGGTAATCACCAACTGAAGTGTCTTTGTGCCTTCTTTAAGGATTGTACAAATACTCTCCTCGACTAAAACCCAAACTGCAGGACTAAAAGAACTTTCATATATCGGTCTTAACATCTCATATATTCAAGTAATAATTAAATATTACAGGACACTTCAATATAAATTTATTTATATTGCTTTTAGATATGATCTGGCCATATCTTCAAGGGCATATTTGTGCTTCGCTGCTGAGTGTTATTGGTCAGGGCTGTGCTTGCAATATTAAGTTACGTGTTCAGCACCAAAACCCCATCAAGGCTAAATAACTAGAATATTGCAATGCTACACAGACTGAGTTACCACAATAAGGCAGATCAGAAGAATTTTGTTTCTACTGAGTATTACTCCTCCATAAAGTCTCTAACAGAGGAGAAAGGCTATAAATCAAAGAAAAAAGTTACCGTCCCACCCTCTCACCTGTGATTAGTCTGGCAAAAATCACTATACTGGATTATATATTAGAGTCCTAGAAAGTAAGTTTCTTTAATTATGCCTTGACAAGTAGCACAGCCACATCAAGCACTTGATACTTTACATAAATTGCTCTAATTTCAGTTAGCCAAATGATCTTCCCAAGTAGAAGTTGCTTACAGGTTTTAATCATCAAAATGCACACACCCCCCAAAAAAATTTAAAAAAAAAATCAGTTGTATTTTGAAAAGAACATGAGAAAGATTTTGTTTTCTTTACCACTCGCAGACACCAAGTCTTAACACATCCCTCTGTCAGAAGTGCAACAAACACTCTGGGAAGAGCAAGAAATAATACTGACATGAAAAAGTTAGATGCTTGCTGTCCTTTTTCACTGTAATTCTAGCTAAAAAAGAACAGCAAGTGCTTATATACAGGTAACAACCTCTGGCCATCACTCAGACCATTTCACTCATGAAAAATCCATGTGGTGTTGTGCATAAAAACTTCTTTAAATTGGTAATTGTCAGTTTAAGGGAAAGGTGGGGTGAGAAATCTATAAAACACCCTGAACTGATGTCATGATATGTTTCATAAAGAACAGTGTTATATTTTAAAATATTTTATATGAACAGTAAAACTTGCACTGCTGCATAGCAGACAACACGAAGAACATTTAGTAAAAACATTCACTGAAACCCCTGGCATATGTATTTAATGTCACTAATCAAAATATATATTACAGTCCAAGGTTCTGTTAAGGATCTCTGTTTGGGGTTTGTACAGTATACACAATATTTCAGAAAAAATATTACAGTAAGGTATTTTATTTCCCCTTTTTTATATTAGACTTATCTATTGTAACTTACAGTCCCTCTCCTCCATATATCCAAACCTTTATAACACCCTAATGCCCTAGCCAAAAAGTGTTTAGCTATCTAAGAAGCCCTGTCTATTATAAATTCCAGTTTTAGAAATTTCAGTAATCTTAATTACATTTTAATAAATAGTTAAGTTTGCCCTTTTTTTAATCTTAGCCTTTCGAGGAAGTCCTTTCATTACCAAAACACAGTATGTCACAACCTGTTAGAGGTCAGAGAGGCTTTTGCTTGTTTATTCAAAGGATAATGAGTCCAAAGATAATTGCAACGCATTAAATATAGGTATATAATATTTACACTGTCCTCTTGGATTTTAAATTTAGGTGAAATACAATTGATAACTAATGTCAGCTACTACAAACTTTCAGTGTGGCTGGTGTTTTATTAATAAAAGGTGTATTAAGCTAGAAAGTATACTAAGTGGTTGCCCTGATTCTTCTTGTTTCAGTTTTGTATCAGAAATTAAATGAAGTGAATTATTCTCGTGAGCAAGAATTCAGGAAGAGGGGTGGTGGGAAAAGCATGAAGAAGTTTCTGCATGTTTTGAGATTCCAAAATACCTGAAAACTGTGGTCCCTTTTGCAGTGCCAGTATCTATAGGGGAGAAAAATGCAACCAAAAGAGAAGAGGAAAATTTGTTAAATTAATTTGATTAGTAAAGGTGTGTTTTAAAATGCCTCAGTTCTGTACAGTATTATACAAGGAAAGTCTCTTCTTCAGCTTTTGCAGCTGTTGTACATTCTTATATACTCTTCTTCTGCTAACAGTCTGCCCATACATGTGCTGTTTGCATTACTTGCGTTCATCAATAGTTTTAATGAATTCAACTGCTGCTGTGAACTGCATCCACCAGTATGATTCTTCTCCAGATAAGCAGTTGGCATAGAAACTACTAATGTACTGAACAGTGGACAGCAAGCAAGGTGGATTTGCCTGAGGGTTAAAGAAGAGAGAGATACTCACAGCTTGTTTGCAAAGCTAAACATAAAACATTACAGGATATAGAAGAGAAATACTGTTCTATTTGTAAGGTGATCCTCACACATTCATAATACATGATTATGTAACATATCTGTAGGGTAGTGAGTGTTTACCCATTTCGCACACTCAGAACGCATCAGACTTGATGGAAGGAGCATTTTTCCAACAAGGAAAAATGACTAGCAGGCCAATAGAAAGAAGGGTGATACTGGCAGAATCTATAAAAGGCATCGAGGATTTCAACACATGGAAAAGCCTACTGTTTTGGCATCTTTGATATCACAGACCATTCCCCAAATACTCATAAGTCAAAAAAGGTCAGCAACACAATGCAGGTCAGTCCTAGTGTGGACCTTGATCCTGAAAGAGGACAACATTAAGCAAGCATAGATGACAGATGCTGGTGGACACACCTCAAAAAAATCCCAGTCCACACACATCACCTGCACCCCTATTTCCTTGGTTCCAAATGCGAAGTTTGCTTGGATTGAAAAAACGTAACTGTGACCACACTGCTGATGTTTCTATTTAAACCTGCTGAATTAGATCTGGTTTTGAGTCTAGCATGCTCCCAGTTACCCAAATGCATTATTCTTCTTCCTAAAATTTGCTTGTTTATTAGAATAATTAGCTGAAGTTTGTGATCTTTGCAAAAGAACTCACCTTTATGAGGACAAAGACCAGAACAGGAACAAAATCATCTGCCCCAGGTACTGAATCCTCATTTGCCAGACTAAGCAGGTTCATGATGGTTGAACACATTCGCAGGATACATTGTACTTTGTCTCGGGGGGTTTTATAAGCACTTATTGTGCGGATTTCAGACTGTGCAGATGGCCATGGTGCCTCCCGGAGATATACCTAGGAAGAAAACCCCAACATACTGCCAGGTTTTGTTTGTCCAAGCTGCTACTGTGCACCGCAGAGGATCTGAAGAACCAGAGACTTGCAGGCAGAAGCAAAGCTCCAGAGAAATGGGAAGCTTGAAGTCAAGGTGGTTACACTACACTCACAACAAAGGTGGCTTCCTGCTGTGTTGTAATAAAAAATTACAAGGAGCCGGGACTCTCTGTGCAATAATTAGCCTGTACTTCTCCCTGACTTCTCTAAGAGATTGTTTCAAATGAAGGTGGAGCTGTATGTCTGAGTCTTCTGTATCAGCAGCTTTATGAACACTCATCGTTTTGAGTCATATGGCTCACGTGCTAAATTGAGAACTAGGAAAGCTGCAAACATCCAGCCTCTGACAGACTTCTTAAGCCTACCACCCTGCTTTTAGTTCTCCTATTCACCATGAGAAAAGTGAAAGCACTGGGCATTTTCACAGATCTGCAAGGTCCCACTAATTCTGGCTAGTGCAGAAAGTTAACTTGACAGCTGTAAACCACAGCTATGGCATATGAATCACATGAGAAGCATAAAGGATTCAAATCTTGTCTTTTGAAGCAAATTATCAGAAAGTTACTGTATCTTAGTATAATGCAGTATTAGTTCTTAAATCTTACTATCAGGATAGAGGTGGCAAAATCAGAAAAAAAAAAAAAAAAAAGAATTTGGAAGGATCAGTCAGCGGAAGATACCAAAGCATAGACATGGCATGCTTTTCCTGCAGAATATTTCAGCTGTCACATATAGAAAAGCAACACTTCTAAGTGTAAAACAAAACAACTCCCTCCCCATCCCAAACACAATCAAAACCAAGCACCCCGACACACAGACAAAAGTGAAGGAAAGGAGAAGTTGTTACCTCAGGTATCTGAAGTGCTTTGTGGTTTGCAGTCACTACTTTAGATAACCTCTGTATGTGCTCATGAAGGACCCTGAAAACAAACACAAAAAACAAGAGTGAGAAGTAAGCAGCAGCCAGCCAACAGTCTCCTGGGGCTTCCCCCTAGTTTTACGCTTGATACTACAAGAGAGATCTTCATGAATCCATATAATCATGATAGTCCTACAGCCAATGGACATCAGGCCGATAAGAACTGCAGAGGATTTTGCCATACAGTGGAGTACAACCACACAGCCAGTGCAGTGTTCAGACAGCGTATGTTCTAACACACAAAAACCAAAAACCCCAAATGCATGAAAAATACTGTACCAAAACAGAACACGGAAGGAGTGGGTCCTGAAGCAGATTTTGATCATTCTCTCAGCATACACACTTGCTGATCTGGGAGTCTGTATCTCAAGTCATTACATCTACATTTTTATTCTGTTCTAGCAGTTTGTTGCAAACACAAAAACTTTTGCACATAATGCTAAAGCACTTCATTGTTCTTTCATAAAACATTCTGAAAGAAAACATGAGTTTGTATAGCATGGCTGACTTAGTCAAGTCTGGCACGTGAAGACTGCACGGCTTCCACCTGCACCAACTGCAAAAGAGAAACCAGGGACTTCCAATTACATTAACTTACTGGTCACGCAAAATATCTCCATCCTGATTAGGGTAGAATGCAAGTTTGAAAATACGATTCATCACACTCCGTTCTATAGCTAATTGTGCATCTTGAAGCTGTTCTTCACTGGCATTCTGCCATATGGCATCTTGAGCCATAGCCCCATATAAGAACTGAAGAAAATCCTCAACTTGGGCTGTTTTATCATCTGCTGCTGTGAGTTTCTGGAAATCTGGTAAAAAGTAAAAAGAGAGAGAATGTGCAGTTAAGTAAAAAAAACATTATTTCTGATAGGTTTTTCTGGAAAGAATAGCCCAGAATCTACTTCAGACTTCTTGCCGGGCAGCATCGAGGCTTCATTTTGCCCACACCCTGGTAAGGGAAATACAAGCAGGAACACTTGAAGTAAATGGATTAATTAAAGGAAAAGCATATAGAACACATTTAGCAAAGCATATGGTCAAAATACTCTACTTGATACTGTGTTAGTCACTTCGTCTGCAGTACCAGTTCTTATGCCTTCTTTCCAGCCACCCACAGAGATAACACCTAGAACAATGACTAGAGCAGTCGCTGGCAGGAACCAGTACACGCAAAGTTGTCAGATGCTGGAAAGGGGGGCAGGGGAAAATATCAGGAAAACCCACGCGTACCATTTCCTACCCCTACCTTTATTAAGTATGCATAGCTGCAAAATTCATATTTATCTACAAAATACAGAATGAGTGATGCAGCATGACCAAATCACTGGCCATTCATTGGCTTCATATTTATAGCACTCTGCACCAGAAGACAACTGCCACTCACATCTGCCAGCAGCCTAAATGCCACAGTTGCCAATTTCTCTTTTAGATCATACAGAAATAGCTGTCTCCTCTCTGTCCAGTAAAAGGGCTTTAACGCCTTCCTGGGTCACTGAATACCAGAACCAGTAAATATAAGTTCTCATATTAATTCCAGCCTATTCAGGCACATTTAATATACAGCACTATATGCGCCAGGAGCAAGAACTGACTCCAAATTTCTTATCCACTTCATTAACTCACGTATGTCCATAGAGAACATAAAAGAAACTATTTCTAAGTGACTCTGTTTTGAGAGCTGTCTTCCTGGTGCCGATATCCTTTATGCTATGATATTTTTGATATCATACTACTACTATTGCCCTAGGTACAACCACAGGTTCTGTACTGAGGACTGAATGCTGCAACTTCATTTATCATTTATCAGCAGATCTAAAATAATTAATAATATTCATGCTTCTTCCATGGGGTCGATGCTAGATAATATGATTTAGCAGAACTTTTTAGGCCAAGTGAGGTCAAATTACCTTCATTCTCTTAGCCCATGAAAAATGCAGTTACCATGGCTTAGCTGCCACAACACACTGCTAAGTCACAGTAATCTATTTGAGCCATTAATTCACCAGCTGAAATGGAAACTGTTTTAGGAATCAGCTCCTCAGATCAGAAGTTGTCTTTTAAAACATTAACCCAAGCCAGCATCTAAATATGGAGTAAATGAATATAAACATTGCACGGTCTGCATTAATCCTACCTTGAATAAACTCCCTTATTTTCTTTTCTTTGCTCTCTAGCAGTAACCTCACACATACTGTAGTGAAGTATCTGTTGGCCACTTCTTTATCTCGCAGAACTCTTTGCAGCAGCCTTTCCAAGTGCGCTTGTGTCGTTTGCAGGCCTTGGCGACATCGAGTTAAGTAAGCGATATATGGAGCTCTTTTCCTAAAATAAAGAATGCTGTACATTAGATTCATAATAAAGATAGAGGCTAATAGCTTTATAAACTGTTAAGTTGTAGTACAAGAGGAATCTTCAACCTGTTGTTTTTAAAACAAAGATAACACTTGAATTAGGAAGTTCTGTCTTATACAGATTTCTCTGACTGAATTTACTGCCCTTGCAGCACTCCAGGATGCAAGACTAAAGCAAATTCCAAACAGCAACTTGTACGTGTTAGAGCTGAGCGTTACCCACAAATCGATTTAACCTGAGTTTATTACCATCTGGACTGACTTGAGGTCCAAGCTTTTTTAAGCCATTTGCAGACAGGTGAGACAATTTCATCATTTTGTGGGGAAGCAGAGATGTAATAACCTGATTTGGTAAAGTACAATTTAAACCAAAAGGGATCTTCCCAATCTGCTAGTGAGTAAAAACACACATTTGGAAACCCATTCATAGTAAGATACTGAACAAGCTACCTATAGTCTTCTGCAATAGATGCCAGCAGCTTTCGACAAGTCCTGTTATCAAAGCGGCTCACACATCGCATCGTCTCTTGCAGCTGGGCCATCAAGTTCTTGTCTTGGAGGTTAATAGCTTCAGCTAGCTGAACTTTCAAGAAGCACACAATTTCGTTATCTAATAAAGAACAAAGGAAAATTATTAAGGAAAAGAAATGTAGGCATGATGAAAATAATACTGGTTTTGAATATGGGAAACATGTAACTGTTTAAAACAAAACCTCTGTGTATTAGGCAATAAGTCTTACTTTAAGAACAATTTAACAAGTCTTTTTGAATTTTCCAGCTATCAAGGGATAAGTTTTCATATCACTATCTTATTTAGTCGTTAGAACCATTCCGAAATGCAAAGAGGACCAAATAAGGTGACAAATTCACCTGTCTGCAAATAAACCTAGAATGAATGGAAGGATGCAAACACATATATACCAAGTCAATGTAAAGACTGAGTGACTGTAGCACAATTCCCAACAGTGCATGTATTTTGGGAGTCTATTCTACAGCTTCAGGCTCTGCCTGCACTCTGAGGCGCTTCATTACAAAAAAAGTTAGACCAGATTTAGTTGGCAGGCTTGTTTATGGAGTAAGAAAGAAAACAATTTGGGGAGCAAAACGCAGCCTATGCTCTCTATATCTATGTCAAGCAAGTTTGGGGGTTTTGGGGTTTTGTTTGTTTGTTTGTTTGTTTTTAAGCAAGTTACCATAAATGGTGCAGTACAAGTGCCATTAGATGGGGTAAAGAAGTGACACGTACAATACAAAAATATATGTATATAGAACATAAAGAACATTTACCTTCAGGGTCTGTGTGATCTGGTAGACCATTCCTTGTTGAATGTGTCAACATTGGGAAGGCAACAGAATCTGCTGAACAAAGAGCCAATCTCAATTTCTTCTTCGCATCCCTTAAAGAGGAAAAATATTTTCTTAACAAAGTTGCTGCAAGGTCTGCTTCTTCAATAAGCAGTGGTATGTTTGTTTTGTTTTTTAAATACTGCCTAAAAGTTATTTAACATCATTTTAATATACCAGTGTTGTCAAGACTTTAGAAAAACAGTTCTTTTGATAGAGCACCTAAACCAGTTTAAAAGGAATTTTCCTAAACACTGAACTGCTCTGTCCTCTCAGGTTACAATATCCCCCCCTTCATCAGTGGGAATATGACAGTTTGAGATGCTTAAAACTAAAAGCACGTAAAAGTTTACAGTTGATCCATATTAAGATTTTTGTGGGAACCAATCACATGGCTTCAGCTTTTAATTCTACTTTGTGGGTGAGATTAAACCTGCAAACGTATTTACCTGTAGGAGAAAGCAGAACTTTGTGGCTGTGCTACTTGACTTGCAGAGTCTGGGAGATCATCTGCAGACATGTTTTGCAAAGCCTCATCACGTGGAGAGTCATGCATACTCTCACCATCCCCAATGGCCTCTATGGAAATGAAAAAAACAGCATTACACTTTAAGAGAGGAGCTGGAAGAAGAAACTAGACTAATATTCTCTATTTTCTTCTTGTTATTCTAAGGTTGGGGCAGGGGGAGGGGGGGGAAATGGAGATAGCAAATATGTGAATACATGAAAAAATTATATTAAAAATATACAATCTACAAATCACTAAGAAGAAACTGCATCTGTTTTGGAAGGCAATATAATTCTTCAGTATCCATTAAAAAAAAAACACCTACAAACCAAAACCAAACAAAACCTCTCCCACAAACAAACCCCAAACTGGTAAGAGATGTGCTATTAACAACTAACCACCTCAATGGTAATATGAAAGAGCTGTCCTTGGGAATACTGATTTAATTCCCCATCTCTGAGGCACTGTCTCACAGATTATTTAACAAAACGCTCACTGGCTTAGAGCTCACATTGTTCAGCTGTTAGTACTAACATTTGTCTAGAATACTGAAGTGTTTTATCTTTAAGAAGGAGAAAATATGTTGGTGATGTTTATAAAAGCCAGGTTGTTACCTGCACTGTCATAGTTTACTATGGCTCCTTCACTAGGACTGGTTCGCTTAATTGCATTCCTGTATTTGTCCAGAATGTCCTCTGCAGCTTGTGCCTGTGCACTGAGCCTTGGGCTGGGATCATCTGAAAAGACCAGTAAAACCAACAGGAGTTAACCTTGTATGGCGCCAACTGAAAGCAAATACAAAAATTTAGGCCTACACATTTGGACTCTGGTTTTAGCCACATCAAACAAATAGCTGCTTGGGTTCCATGTAGCCACAATTCATATATATTTGTAAAATCTGAAGCAAAAGCAGAAAAAAAAAATACAATGAAAGTGAACAAATAAAGCCAGATCCTTAGTGTATTTATACTGTATACACAAATGGTTCTTGTACGTTTGAAGACTTCTAGAAATGATTAGGCAAACAGAAAACTAAAACACCCAGGTTCAAATCATGTTTAATTTAGTACTTAAGTAATTATTATAGGAACGTGTCTGCAGCTATCGTTACAGCTCAGCTATGATAAGGACGTGAGCTTTGTAATGAGAAAGAAAAAAAAAAAGTGAAAAGAGAATCCAGCACTATACATATTGACAGAAGCATGACAATTTAAAAACAGTCTTTAAAGCAAGAGGTCTTTATCCATTTTCTTATTCGGAAAGCCAGTTGTGAACATTAACTACAATAACATATACCTTCCTGTAAATAGATACCTGGTGGGCACTCTGGAACACTAGAGGGCATGTTACAAGAGAAAATTACTATGATGATATTATTCACATACCTTGAAGTGTTGAGTATCTGTCAGGCACCATGTCATCTTTGTCCTTTTCTTGTTTTTCTTTCTTTCTAAATGGAATAGGAGCTGAAAATGCAAGGTACCTTATCAAAGACTATTCTGAGATAATGGCCAGACTGAAGAAACTTTAAGAAAGTTGCTAATGCAGAAGTCTGTCATCAAATAAACTTCAATAAAAACATAAGTCTATCTATAGGGTGGAGCAGAACTGTACTGTGATAATATGTAGTAAGCTCTGCCTTTAACAGACATGCCACCATGAGCCAAGCAGAACAGTTTTGCCTTCCAGGTACAGTACATTCTAGCAATCACCAGCCAAGGGAGACAGGTAGCTTCCCATTTTTATTTACACATTTCATTACAGTTCAGTTTAGCCAATAGTCCTAATTCAACTATTGGTTACAATGACACGAATCTTTTCTGGCAACTTGTTTCCACTAGTAAATTCAGGAAGAAGGTGCAAAGACAGCACATTGTGAAACAGAAAAGCAAACAAAGTGGTATTAAAAATACTATAACGTTATCTGAAGTCACACAGAGACTGCAAGGATTACGTTGGTTCTTTTCTAACTGAAAGTCTGTTTTAAAAAAAGGCAAGGGTATCTAATATTGCAGGCACCGTTCCATCCCCAGTTGTCATTATTCACAGCATGAAAGCCAAATATTATCTTGAACAAGCTTTACTTTGTAAATAGCCGAAGTCTAATTTCCACTCTTGCCATGTTACAATAGATATCATAAGTTAGCAATATCCTTCAACTAGCACACTACCATGTGTGGAGAATTAAGACTAGTTCTCAGTGAAGCTGCAATGAAGTTAATACCATACAACTACGAAATTATTTGCCTCACATAAGGATTCCAAGGTTTCAACGATTCAGATAACACAATGCCTAACCAAATTCCTTTCAGCTTATGCACCTCTATAGGTACTGCATACTTTTTGTTTCAATAATTCTCTCTTTACTGCAACACTCACAATTTTATAAATAAGAATCCTTTATTTCTCAAAATTAAATAGGACAGCTATTAGTGTGTAACACATCTACATCAGTCTGGTCAGCTTTTCAAAGTGAAACTGTAATAATTTTCTGTAAAAGTAACTAAAAGATATTAATAAAGGCAGTGTGCAATCTTACTTAAGTACCAAAACCAGAGGGACATGATCTTACCTTTGGGCATGGCAGACACAAAACGTTTCCTCCACCAGGGCTTGTTTCTGTCAGACTTCTCATCGTCACTGTCTTTTCGTTCTTCAATCTGTAGAAGGGCAGAGTCTACATTTGAGCATCTACCATATCAAGTGTAAAGACAAAATTTCTCCTTGACGTCAGGTTATGCTACAATGACTGTAAAACCGGAACTACAGCAGACCACAGAAAGCCATAGAGGATTTAGAAATATCCCTCCTGAAGAGGGCAGCCTATAAATGCAAAACCCAAGACATGAAGAAACTTAGATTTCACTTATTTCTTTTTTAAAGAAAATTACTTTTCAGGGTGCTGCAGCATTTTAAATCTCAACACTACAATAAATCTATTTCTGAAGTCCCACCAAATCAAGTAAAGCTCATCCAGTAAATTTAAGAGAAGCCAGATTCATTTAAGCCACTCTGAACATCTGTAGCTTTAGCTTGTAAAACATTACTGGCCAATGTTTAAAAGGTAATGAAAGTGCATCATAACCTCTTGGCTACAGACATTTAATACCAGCTTTCTGGCATTAGATGCATAACTACAGTGGGCATGCTAGAAAAAATAAAATGATAAATAGAAGCCTTACCTCTCCCCTAGAGGAGTCTTTGCTGGGAGATGAAGATGATGACTGAGATGCAGCCACCAGAACTGCTGCTCCGGTGTTGGTGGTTGGCATAGGAAGCTCCCTCTCCTCATTACCAGGACGTCTGTTCCACCCAGGATCACTCATAGGTCTCCGAACTGATGATACTATATCTGAACTCCTACTGCGGACTAGCCTCTCTGGATAAGAATACCTCTGCTTGAATGCTTCTAAGTCAGTTGGAATTAAAGCGTGAGACCCAAAGTTTGGTAATCGGGCCTCGTTACCTCCCATAGCTCCTTCCAAGATCGGTGGATCTGGTGGTGGATGAGAGGGTCTTGCATAGTGTACTTTAGGCCTTACTACACCTGATACACCTGCGGTCATAAGCATAAAAGAAGCCACACACATTTCTTTTAAGATTCTTCCGAATTAGCTAGTACTAACATAGAAGCATTGAAAATGCCTATTTAAAAAAAAAGGCAAAAAAAAGCAGCACTTATTCTTTACAACTCACCCTCATTTGATGACAGAGGGTCAAACAACGCAAGCAAAGAATCTGTCTGAGAAGGAGGAGATGTCAACTGACTGGCTCCTGAAATACAGGGGGGGAAAAAAAAAAGTTAACACTGTACCAAGAACATAAGGGACATTGGAAAAACAGCCCTCAGCAACAAGAGTTTACAAAACTTATATTGCAAAATATTTTAAAAGATATTCTTATATGGAAAGATCTCTGTAGTATGTGGAAATGACCAAAGAATGGCATCACAAAAAGTGGGGCAATCTCGAGCAGCAGACCAATTCCAAAATGCAAAAGGACAGCCAATGTAATCAAACTGAATTCGGAAAAGGTGATCTTAGATCTAGTACTCAAGCTCTAGTACTATAAAGCACTGGAGTCTCTTTGTCAAACAAATACAGTGCTAGCAAATAAGGAAAATGTTAAACTTAGCCACAAGAACTTTGAAATTGGAAGAAATTGTAAAATTTAAGGATTCTACAAACGTCATTTGTGAGACTTCAGTTATCAGAGATTCTAATTCTCATTTACAGATAAGTAACTTACCATGGGCCGTTTCATCCATGTCAGGACTTGTCACAGAATCTTTTCCCCCAAAGTCGGAGCTACATTCGGACCTGAGATCCTCAATCTTATTAGGAATATCTTCAGATGTGGCACTAATACCTTACACATAACAAAAGAAGCATCTGTAATAGTCTTTCAGAGAAAAAGGAAGCAAAATCCTGAAGCTGTTACAATGTTTGGTGAACACTGCAATAATCAAGTCCTAACTCACAGTAGCACCTAGAGACATTATGAATTTCTATACGCCTAAAATAACATTTTATTTCTGCTCTACATCTTCAACTGTTTTAACACAGCCATGAATACACTTTGACAATGGGCATTAGAAAGACACTTCACACTGTTAAATACTTTTCAGAAAACGAAGAACTGAGGTAGATATATGCTTTTTACTTAAATAAAAATGTTGTGATAATAAAACTAAACACAAGAAAGTTAGGAGTTTCTTCCAAATCAATACTCCACTGCTAACAATTGCTATTGTAGCACAGAGTATTTGACATTCTGTTGCCTTTTTTTATTTCTTCCGTACAATGAACAAAGACTTACTGCTTTGAAAATTCCAGAATGAGTGCAAATAGTTATTTTCTGAGTGAAGTGATGTATAACTAAAGCAAGTGCAGCAAAGCGCACGCTGATCATGTTCTAATAGAGCAGCATGTTTTCAGAGACAATGAAACACACCTGATACAACGCTGAGGCCTGGTGTACTGGGTCGAGAGCTGACCTCCCTCACATCTGTGTCATCAGACGTGCTACCCAGCCCGGAACAACTTTCCAGTTCTTGTAGTCTTTCCTCCTGTTTTAAGTCTGGGGCCTCTACAAAAGGCAGACAATGAAGAGGAGAGGGAAAAAGTATCATTACTCAATGCCATGCTCCCTTAATACTCACATACAGAAGGAAGGGAGGTATGTGCTGATTTAGTATACTAAGTTCTAAGCTAACTTAACGACTTCAGCAAGAGTTTTCTCCCTGTACAGAAGGCAGGAGTCTGCACAGACAGCAATGCTCTATCTGCATGGGCATTCTAAAAAGTTTTTACTGTTTTAAGTATTGTGTTTATTAGAGACAATAGTATACAGTCCAATCTTCACTAACCAAAGTAAACCATGATCCTAGATAGCCCTACTTAACATCACAGGGAAGGACAGCAAATAGAACTTTGCTTTACAATTCCTCCTTTTCCTTTTTGCCTCTTAAGAATTTCTTAAGTAACAGTAAGTCTCTCACAATGCTTTCCATCTTCTCTCTGCCTCAGAACAGTCTGTCCTTTTAATACTGGAAGTATTCACAAACACTAACTTAACTCTAGGACAGTAATTTCTTGGGGAAAGAGAGAAAGAGGCTGTAGTTTTGCATTATATACCTCTGGAAGAGTCTTGATTCATGCTAAAGAAATAAGCAAAAACTGCACGATTCTGACCTGAATCACTTGGCAATACTTCCACACTCCACGCCTCACTTGTGGTTTCTGATATGGTTGAACCTGTGCAGGGATCAAGCAACACGGATCCTGAACCTGGTAAACACAGCAAGCTGCCTAACATGTTCTCTGCAGCTGCACCTGCAAAAGTAAAGCCGAAGCATATAGCTAGATATAGGCTTCCTGAAGACAGCTCTAATAAGAGAGAAAAATAAGAACACATTCTAAGTGTCCTTAATAAAGTAATCATGAAAGACAATGTTGAAAAGACAGAAATGAGCAACCAAATATAATACAGGTCATGCACACAAAATCCTCCTACAGAAAAGCTCCAGTTTAATCAAGGAAAACACACCTATTTAGAAAGGGAGGAGGAGGGCGGCTCTGCAGCCTCACTACTTTAGAGCAAGCATGAAGCATTTTAACGTACCAGATGTACCACTGAGTTACCTGCTATTTCTTGCAAACGATCTTCATCGATATTTGGATCAAAGTCACTACCCAAGACATCTGTACTCCAAGTTTCGCTCACAGTTTCTGATATATCTCTGTCATCAGTCAATCCCATCATATCACGGATTTCAAATTTGCGGAGCTTGTCATCAAGATTATCCTGAGTTGTGGCTATGTAAAAATAAAAAGTTCTCATTTTTTTTAAAAGGCTTCTCCAATTACTTCTGATAGAAAATAGGAAAAAAACCAAACCCAAAACCAAAACAACTCTCTAATTCTGTCAGGTAAGACTGTTTTAAAGTAAGGCCTGTAAAG
Source organism: Balearica regulorum gibbericeps (assembly GCF_011004875.1). Classification (NCBI taxonomy): domain Eukaryota; kingdom Metazoa; phylum Chordata; class Aves; order Gruiformes; family Gruidae; genus Balearica; species Balearica regulorum. The sequence continues at coordinate 4,672,530 of NC_046203.1, read as the reverse complement.
CACTATCAGAGTATTCAAGAGATGCTGCCTGAAAACAGTTCTTAAGCACATTTGGGACTTAAGAAGAAAAATCTTAAGCTATGCATGCTGACCTATCAACTAAATTGAAAGAGAAAATTAATAAAATTTAGCAGACTATCAAGAAACTGATACAATCCCTGTAAGAAGAGTTTATCACAGAAAAGCTGAGGCCTCCAGAGATCATTCAAGTCTGAACCCCCTGCTCAAAACAGGGTCAATTACAGCAGGTTGCTCATGGTCACGTCCCGTCATGGTTTGAATATCTCTAAGGTTGAGACAACACAACCTCTTTGGGCAACCTGTTCCAGCATTTGACAAATATATATTAAACAGGAAGCTATCCAGATGCTTTAAGACCACTCCTCTCCAGATCAACCAATTCCCTGAAGGGAAAAACTTGGTATCAAGCAAAATTTTACATGTAGTTTCTTATAAAGGACTTAAGCCTCAAAATCCCATGCAATTTCTTTTTCCTAACAATGGACTACAAAAAATATTTCTAAGGAAATATTCTAAGGAATATTTCTAAGGAAAACCCAACAAGCCCATAAATAAATGCAAGAGTGACTGCACAGGGAAGATTTTTACTTATTTTTTCCCTGAACTAGTCAATTTTTCAACCTTTTTCAACAGAACTTCAGCTTTACCACCTACAGCACCTCAGCCACTTATGTTAGAGAATTTGCACCTGCCTTGTTCGTGCTCTAACAGCTGCAGAGCTTCAACGCCATTGCTCCCAGAGGGGCCTGCGCCAAGCTCTGACACAGACTCCCCTTCTAAATCCAAAGATGACACAGAATTGGAGCGATTTGAAGGACCTGTTAAAACAGATTTTACTGTAAATCTGATTTGAATAACAGTTCCTAAGTACACAGCATTAACAATCCAGGACACAATTAACTAGAAAGATGAAAAGAAATGAAGTAGCAGTTCCAATATAAAATACTGAATTAATGAACTAAATGTATAGTTGCTCTACTCTTGATCCTTATTCTACAGATACTTAACCCGCACTGTGATTTGTACTTCCCATATTTAGAGTATCATGCTAATTACAATAATCTATAAACGCTTTATCAGAAATGGCTGGAATCTCACCATTACCATACTTAACTGTAACTAAAAAGTCAATAAAGTGTTTGCCTTTGTGTCTATGAATTTGTTTTCTTGTTTTGAGGAGAGAGAGAGAGAAAAACTAAATTATGGAAGCTATTCAAAATAATGCATGCTGCATGATCTGTACAAACACCTTCAATATCACAAATAAACCTGTGCTTTGTTGTGTCGGAGGTTCATATAAAGTAACTGTCCAGAGTCCAGAAACTATTCTGAGATATGTAATAGCTTATTAAAACATAATGAAAAGTAAGTCTGAGAACTCTAAGTTTAGAGCTAAGTTAGATTAATTTAATAATTAGTACCGCACTTAAGTTTCACCAAAAAAAAAAAAAAAAAAATCTGTTTTCTCTGTATAAATACATTCAGGTTTTTTCTCCCTAATCCTTAGAGTCAGTTATGCCTTTGCCAAAGGCATAAATACAAATTTGTCAAAATTTAGCTCCAGACTTTTTTGTTGGAATGGCAAAGAAAAAGAGAAAAGACAGACTCTCAGGGTAAAATAGCACAGTCTTCAGAATGGCAGAGATGACATGCTGTATTAAACAGAAGTTCCTTCTATAATTAAGGAAAAAAACCACAAAAGGGACAAAACTTCTTCAAGACTTAAGCAGCCCTTCACCTTCAGATATTCCTTCCAGATTATCACTGCAGAGGGAAAAGCGCAAGGTTTTATCAGGTTTACCATGGAGTTTGTTTTCATCAACAGGGACATCTCCTTGTCCGCCATCTGCAAGCTGCATATTTAAGATCTGGAAAGTGGGGGAAAGAAACAAGACTTCCTTAAAATAATCTCTTTTTCAGATAATTAAACAGTAAACAAAACATTGCACACATTTTTTCCCCTAGATGTTAATGGCACAATGAAATTTCTAGCATTCTGTTTGAAAAAAGACAGCTATCTCCAAAGTCAGAGCCTGGAGAGAATGTAAGGTAACCCAGGCATGAACATAAGGCAAGTCCTGATAATAATGGAGCCACCAGCTCCCTCATCAGCCCAGCAGACTAATATAACACAGCAACTGATCATTACGAGGCTGCAAAAGGAGATAATCCGAACTCCTGGGCAAGGCAGCAAAGATGAAAGCAGAAGCTGTGCTACCAGCTGATGAGAGAAAAGGCTGTAAAACCAGCCTTACCCTAAGCAACCAAGCCTGAAGGCATCATGACGACAGGGCCCTCACAAGAGGCTGGGTCTGTGCATTTCAAGTTTGAGCTGCCAAAAACGTCGGGATCAGTGTTCCAGTTCTGCCATTCACCTGTGCCACTTGATCCAAAGGACAGAACATGCAGAGAGATAATTGAATCAGTTTCTTCAGACGCAGAAATGATAGCCCAAGTTGGCTCTTAAGCATGCTAGATGCAGCCTCTTCATAAATCTGCCAGGCTCATTTCTCCTGTGTTAATATACTGCTTTTCACACCTTGCAGATATACTAAGTGAGGAAAAAAAACCCGGCTAACAAAGAGAACTTTGAAAGCTACAACCCTCAAGCTCAGTAAAATTAAGTAAGGATTTTAATTCCCATTCTGGATTAATTACTCGAGCTTAGTGTCACAACTTCATTGTTCTGCTAGTAGAGAACATAGAGGCTGTACTTTTCAAAATATCTGAGATGTGATAGTTTTCGCATACCTCATTTTCTGACATCATTCCTGGAGTAATCTGTGGACCCGTCCCCAAAGAAATCACCAGCACTTCTTCTGGCTGAACTTCTGGGATAGTCTCCTGGGAGGATCCTTCATGATCTCCATGCTGATCCATTAGAATATTTGATCTACTTCTGCTACGAGTTGCTAAGGAAATATTTTGAAATAGCAACATTAGAAAGCTTTTCTTTGTTTAAGGAGGAAAAAAAGGCAATGCAATGGAAATACAAAATGGGAATGTTTTGAATTAATGAAATGCATATTAAATAAACTTACAAAATGAAAAGTCATCTTAGACTTTGAGAGATGGAACTAGTGTTTACATTTGAGGACCGAACTATGAAAAAGAAAGCTTTCAACATAAAAAGTTTACAAAAACAAGGTATGCTATGTCCTGTTTGCCTACACAAATTCAATGTATTCCAATCACAGAAATACCCTTAATAAATTGAGAAAATGAAGAAGTTTGTTACCAACAAAATAAGGTCTAGGTTCCAGTGGTTTATAAATCTGTTTAATTAATTTACAAGATTTTTCTCCTAAAAGGCAGGGAAATCTTATTCTAACAGGTGTCTCAAACCCAGACACACAATTCAACATCAGGTGGTTTCATTATTTTGTGATTCTCGACTAGTCTTTTCAAGTAGCCTCATGTTCCCACATTTGGCACCATGGAAGGAAAAATGCCCACATGGAATTAAGATTTCTAAGTATGGCAGCATGACACCAGTTATTTCTTTATTTGAGCCGGGGAAAACAAGGCAAGTGCACGGAAGCCACAGCCAAATTCTGCTTATCACACACAGGCTGACAAGGTGTTTTTAAAAACTACATGTACATATGAAATGAGTTTCATATAGAAATCAATGAAGAAATCTGAAAAAATAACTGATTGCCAAAGTTAACCAAAGGCATGCTTAAGTCATGTGTTATAAGTAAAAGTTTCACAGAGAAGAATGGAAAGAGGGCATTACCCACCAAAAGGGGTTACTAGAGTTATATGAGCTGAAAGATTGGTAGCAGAAGTATCCCAGGCAGTAATGGCTGCCAATTGCTGTCCTGGATTTCGAAAGCATTAAAATGAAACAAAAGAAATAAAAACTTTGAGCAAAAACTATTTTATACCATAAAATAAATGCTGTTGTGCCACTTCTTAATAGGCATAAGATCAGTACCATTCAGAAGCAGAGTTAAAACAACATGGGATAGGTTTGTTTTGGCATTAGTTTGGGGGGGGGGGGGGGGGGGGGTTGCCACTTATCAGGCTCTACATACTTTCATCCTGTTACACACTAACACGAAATCTCTCAAACAAAAATATCCCATGTGGTCATATTCATGTAAATATACACTGAAGAGTACCACACTTCCTATTTTAAGAGAAAATATTATCGAAATGGAAAAGTTCAAGACCCAGAAATCCTATTCAGAAAGAGGACAAAAACCCAACAAACATAAAACTGCATTACAATATACTAACAGCTGGAATTACATCAGGCAAATAATGGAGAAAGAAGAAAGCTTCTCTTCTCAGCACATCCTCTAGAAGTTCTGATCTTGCTTTTTCATCCTCCTCCACATTTGCTCTCTTCTCAGACACAAAAATTTTAAACTTATTCTATCCCACTAATTAAACGTCATCACTTCCATCTTACCACTTTCTTAAGCAATCTTCCCTCCTAAATCTGATACCCATCTTCAAACTTCCCCTTTATTATCATTGCCCCAGCATGACTACCAACCACTCCAGCCATTTTCTCAAGTTCAATCCAGTGATGAAGGTCACCATGCTTGCATCAGAAAGTAAGGAAGCTACACAGCTTTCTATGCAAAAGAAAATTCTTCACCATCCGCACAGAAAAAGTAGGAACTGAAGGTGTAGTCACAGAGTAATCCCAAGAGATGACTGAAGAAATGGCACAGAAAATGTATCAAGGTATCAGAAATCACGCAAGAAGTCTGCTAGCTCTCCTTACCTATTGGTAATCGATTTTTTTTGTTAGCTGGAGTAGTTGCAGGAGAAAGTTGTGGGGTATTATACGGAGTCATTTCAAGGCTGCTGCTTTTCCCTGGTTTGTTCTGGGGTAAGTTTGCCAGCAGGTTTTCCAAAGCCATCCGATCTTCCTTCAGTTGATCACTTGACATTACATTCCGCATAAAGCCAACCTAAAAATTTAGAATTAGCATTGGTAAGAATCGCAGCATAAATTATCAGCTCTGTTTATCCTGTGTGTAAACACATGGGGGCAAGTTTATGCTGCTTCTTTTTAAGAACTTAAGATATTACCAGAGTAGTTAGCTGGCTGTATGTCATGTAAACCACTGTTCTACTCAAGCCCTCCAGAAGGTTAACAGAAGACAGTGGAGGAGTTTCAACTGCACGCCCATCAATAACTACATCCAGGAAAGCAGCCACACAGCTCTGCAAAGAAAAGAAATAGTTTTCAAATCAGAGACAATTTACTAGAGGTTGGAAAGAACATAAGTTACGACAAGAGTTAAGTAGTTTACATAATGATATAAGTTTTGCTTCCTACTTTTAAAATCTTAGGATAAAATACCACATACCACTAAAGTCACTGAAGAGAAAGCAAGGAAAGCATGCAGTTAATTTAAGCATTTCCTTCATTCCTTTTCTGCATTCAAGTGTTACTTACTTAAGTGTCTTACAATTTCTAAAAAAAATTAATTAAACTGTTTTATGGCAATTAAACTGCCCTTTCTGAAGAATCTGCTGAGCATAGACTAAAAGTGAAACAAGGAAGCAACACACAGTATCACTTTCTCATCCGATTGACTGTTACTTGTATAACACATGTGTAACTTTGTATGATGACTGCGTAACAATTATAATTGGCAAAAACTTGGAAGTTACACAAGCAAATCAACAGTTTTTTTAAAACATATGACAATACATCAAAGATCATTAGTTTCACTGTTCCTCTGATGAAGCTAATTTCAGTATTGCTATAGATGATTCATATTAACAAAGGAAAAGCTGAACATAAAAAGCAAAACTATGCAAAAAAGGAACAGAAGATCCTTGCACCAACAAAATTACTTGGTTTTAAACCAGACTTCATGCAAAAGCTTTCTTCAGATCAAAATGTTTTCTTTAGATTCAGTAGAAAAACCACAGACAGTAATTCAGCATTTCAGTTTAAAATGTAACTTGCTTTTGTCTTTTTTGTATTTTCTTTTAAGAAGTATTATGTCAGAGTAGAAGCAAGAACCCCTGACCCTTAATTCTAGTACTCAAGATTTTGTTCCCAGCTTTGTGCAGGATTTAATCTGCTTCTCAGTACATGTAACTCAGAAGTTAAATGCTTAGGAAGTCCTTTGCAATGTCTGAAAAAAAGAGACTGCAGAAGGATGAAGGATACACACGAGTCTTGGGTTTTTTTACAGTCTGGATTCTTACTTTGTCGAATTTAGCAAGATTGCTCTTCATACGTGGATCCCCTTCTTCAGAACCCGTCATTGCCAATTGCTGTAGAAGTCTCCCAACCTGAAATGAAAAACAAGTATGAAGAATAAGCATTTCAAAACAACATCGTGATAGACAAGATTATAAAAATCAGTTAAGACAACTCCTCCATTCTATTTTTTTTTTTTTCATTTAATACTCTGAGAAGTACTTCTGAGTGTGTGGACAAAATCTTGTGATTGCTTTCAGAGCAGAAAAAAATGCAAGAAGCTTTAGAAAAAAGCAGTCATTGCCTTTAACAAGAAAATCTGCACACACAGACACTATGAGCATCCATACTCCCCCCCCTTCCCAGGAACAAAGCACATTTTGTTTTTACAACACGTCAGAATTGAGAGCTGAATCTAGGTCATCTTAAACCTAGAGATTTTAAACAGCTGTATGTATTTTACTAAGAATGTGTTGGAGGGATAAATAAAAAGCCAGAGGGCTAACACCCTTATTTCAGAGCATATATTTCTTACTAATCTCCAACTGCCAAACAACTCTCAACTTAAAGAGCTGCCAACTGCAAGCTCTGCTACAAGTGGTGACACAGGAAAGGACTGCTAATGTATTGTAGAAAAACACTGGCCAGGCCCTGTCAGTCTAGGTAAAACCCACCAGAATAATTATACTGGGAGAATCACTCACTGTCCAGACCATGGACAACATCAAAAAGTAGGTTTTGTTACTTGTGTGGGGAATATCCTCAGTCAGACAAGCATTGCTTAATATCTTCTGACTACACTTCTGCATACTATCATTAAATTGCCCAAGTACTTGCACAAAGACAAAAATCCGTCATGAATACTCTAAGGTCTAATGAAACAGTAGCTAACTACCCACCAGAAACACTGGTCATTACTGCCAGACAGGGAGGGTTTTTTCAGCAAAATGTTTCATTATTTTGTGCAATATCTGGCATAATATTTAACATTAGCAAGAACAGCACAACATTCATTTACATACATTCTAGAATTCATCTTATAGTCACTTCTACACTTTAGCTTCCATCCCTTATAATAGTTTTTATAGAGTACATGTACAACTCTTCTAAGAGATAAAGGAATACACTCTATCAATTTATGTCAATATTTTAAGCAAACAGATAAACTTTAGAGCATGCCTTTTCAGTAATAATTAACACAAATATTTTGTTAGCATTCCTCTTACAGGTGGGAGGGATAGTACCTTTGCTGAAGTAACATCAGTTCTAGTGGGAAAAAAAAGGCCAAGAAGATTTCTCATACTTTTTTTAAGATTAAAGTGAATCATACCTGCATCAGATTAAATCTTGCCACCTCATTTATAGGAGCATCAGAAATTATCCCATACTGTTCTGGGTTAACAATTGCAGGACAGATGAAACATGCTAGAAGAAGATCTGTACACATTGCTCTGACCTCCCCAACCTCCAGCCTGTCTACACATGAGAGCGTTTTGTACATTTGTGACACAATCCATCTCAAGCTGTGAGGAAAACAGTAAGTGTTTTGTTTGAGATAGCCAATGAATTTGTTCACTAAGGTCACCAGCTTGGCCTCATTGGAGTCAACCATCTCTTGGACTCTTTGCTTGAACTTGTCTGTGCCTTTCTCTCCAAATAACTTTTCCTGTTGTACTGGAGAGAATCTCTCAATTAACTTGTTTGAATCAGTTTCCAGGTGGTCTTCATCTTCAACCAGAAGCTGCATGATTGGCTCGTGTAAAGTTGCAGTAAGAAAAAGTTTTGCAGAAAAGAGTCCCTCAGAAAAAAGTTTGAATAAGATGCTGAACGCACAGGTGCCTCGTCTCAAGAGTCGCCTAGGGTTGTCGCTTTCCTTGAGTTCAAATTCAATCAAGTAACGGAGGACCTGGAGAAGGTAGCTCTCGTCCTCCTGCATGATGCAATTGCCATAAATGGAGGTAAAGACTGTGTGAATGACACTCTGAGTGTTGTCCTGGTTGAGCTTCTCTCCAGCAACCAGACAGGATGCAATAAGCCTAGGGTTCTCTCTCAATCTGTTTAGGAATTCTCCGTAAGCAGTCTCCTGAAATCCCAACTGCTTATATCCATCCACAAACTGCGTGTCCTCCAAGATTTTAGCATGCTGGCAACATTCAGCAGGAGAAGCTTCAGCACTTTAAAGAAAAACATTGACATAGTTAAAGTAACTCTTAAGTAAACAAAATCCATAAAAGATGCCATGTGGCCAATCTATGATCAAGACTACCACCAAGGAAAAAAAGTCTATCCATATAGTTAATACAAATGACTTATAAATTCAGGAATAAGGAGAGTTTGTTCCCATAAGTTATGAACAGCAGCAAAAAATCCCACATATATTAAAAAAAAGGTAGCTTAAACAGCCAACAAGCAAGTTTCAGGTAAGTCAGATTCCCTAGTTTAGATCTGTTTCAAAAACTTTACTATTTTTATGATTAGTACAGTAAAAGACTCCAGATACTAAGTGTGACAAAACTGATGGATTTACTGCAATTCACAGAAGTTTAGGAGTTTGTTCTCCCCAGGACCACCCCCCAAGTCACCTTGTTATGATCAGCCTGTCCAAGTTAATCCTTTGCTGCTTGGAAATCCATGCTGTGCGGTACAGCTTTTCAGCTGTCTTCAATACATCTGCATTGAGCCTTTGAATAAGTTGCTTTTCTGAGTTTACATACAGTCGTTCCTGCTTGAGGTGGTGAGCCAGCGTGTGTATATCCAACTTCACCATCTTGGGCAGCGAGCGAGTTACACAGCACTCACTGAAAGAAAGAAAGAAAATGAAACAGGTGAATTCCAACAGTCAGGGGACAAGCTCTGTCAGTCCCAATGAAGCGATAAGCAGGTCATAAACTTACACTTACAGTAAATACTGCTGTGACCCGTTCCACGTTAGCATATTAATATGTTCTCTCAAATCCACAGCCCACCATTTAATGACTGAGTCACTCTTTCCTAATGCAAGGTTTCCTAATTGCCAGCTTCATTAACCCCTTGTTATGTCAGCACATCAGGGACACTTGCATAGTAGTGAATGATATTTTCAACTCACACTCATGAACTGAAATTAGTAACACAGTACAGTGCTATAAAACCCCTGCACCGCACCTCCAATGCGGAAGATAAGGAACGGGCTATTATTTGGAGAGATGTGGCCGTTACTACAGTTTAGGTACTCAGGGAGATGAAGAGCAGTCCCATTCCACCTCACTGTCTGGTGAACAGGCAAAAAGATTTCTGCGCTTACTCCTTTGTCCAAAAGCATGCCCAAACAACACAGCACTACTCAAGTACTTGGGTCTGGTTATCTCTGGCCTGTTAAAACAAATGCCCTCTCTCACCTATCCATAAGAGGCACCAAGCTGCCAATATTGTTTTTTTCTGCTAAAAAAATTTAAATAATAATATTACCAATATTTAAAAAAAAAATAAAAATCAAGGAATATCAATACCCAGATAAGGCAGAAGTTGGAAATACATCTGGAGACTCTGCTCAACAGTAGAATTCATTCAGAAAAAAAAAAATAATCCTCAAATATTTAAATCCAGAAGAATATTTCTTTGGGCCACAATCCAAAAATGTTGTTTTAAAGAGAGAAAAACTGAAACAATCATAGGCTTTCATAGTACATCAGGGACAAAAAGCTACACAAACTACTGTTATGTCTCAATGTAACATTAGTCTAACTTCCTCATTAGAAAACATCTTAGTTACCAGCTAGCAGTTAGATAAGCAAAGAGTACCACACCATTCAAAACAAGTTCAAGGAGCTAATCTATCTAAAAATTAACTCTATGGAAGAAAAAAAACCCATCAATTGCATTAATGCTGACAAGGGAAGGGGCAGAATCATGCAGATCAGATTATGTGTCCATGGAATTAATAATTAACTGCTTTATGTCCTCATCCCCACCACAACTAACAGCCACTCTAGTTAATTTGGGAGGAAAATGGGTTTGATCCAGACATAATCTGTAACAGCTATCTGTCAGATGTATTGGTAATGGATATATGTCAGATCTGTCAAGGTATCTGGTGACGCACCCTTCAAAGTCATGCCACAGTTAAACGACAAAACTTTCTTCCCGCAATCTGTAGTGACTCTGGAGGAGCCTAGCTTCACAAGACCATTGAGTTCATGCCTGAAAAACTACAAATAATGTACGATGCACTGCCCTAACACTCTCCCCTTTTAGTGTTTTAAAGATCTGTGGTTCACTGCTCAGCATAGCAGGAGATGATCCTCTCTGAAGAATACAGATTAGCTTCCTAATTACACACAGGTTTCACATTTGTTGGGGTTTTTTTCAGTGTGTGGAGAGAGCCTGATAACCAGATGCACTGACAACCATCACTGCTCCTTGCGTGTGTAATTAAGTTCTTCCATCTGTAGTTCTAACCTCACAACCAAAACCCTAGTAGAGACAAAAAGAGATGCTGTCACAAGTCTTTATGCATAAAAAATTGCAAACTTATTACACCTGATGGTTTAAAACTCATTCCTAGGAAATACAAACAACCGCCTATATAGAGCTCTCAAAAACCCCCAAAGAAACAAACAACAAACCTCAGAAAACCTAAACAAAAAAATCCCAGCAATGCTAACCAGCGGTTACAGCTCATGCATCTGAAGATGAGATTAAGCAAGGAACTTCAAGGACACAACAATTTAGATGTTTTTAACTAGGACAGTCTCAGAGAAATTATTAGAAAAAGAAACACTGACGTTACTGCCAAAGTTCTTTGCGAAACAAATAACAACTTGCAAGAAATTTATTTTTAGTCCCAGAATTTTAGGGCTCAAAAAAAAAAAAAAAAAAAAAAGCGCGTGTTAAACTTGATACTGCCTGCAAACACAGTAGTAACTAGTTACTAGGCTATGAGCTATTGATATCAGCCAGGAAAAAGAAGTGGCATCCACAAAAATATACATACATGAGATCTGCAGAACTACCTTCTGTCTTTTCAGACACTTTCCACTGTAAGGCTGTACTTAAGAGCTGCTCATAGTTTATCAAACCTTAACAGTCTTAGTTTTCCATTTTGAGGTGTCCGCTCACAGGCTCCACTTTTCTGGACAGAAAGCCAGTCCAAGTGGTTTGCAAGTTTTGGGAAGTAATAGGGGACCCATATGGGGTACCCCCTGTGAACAGCCTGTTGACTTCACCTGCATTCCTATGCCTCTGCCTTGCCAAATTTCAAAACAAACTTCAATTTTTGCATCACTCATTAAAAACATATTTAGCAGTAGACAAGACAATTAAACAGGTTCTGAAGCGTCTCATATACTTACAAGTTATTTTTCTCACTGTTTCACTCAGTATTTTTTTTTTTTCTGACTAGAGAAGATGTTTTCAGCATCAGGGATGGACTAAGCACTCTGACAGCTTTCAGCTCTGAGGAAAGACTTCTTTCCTTCCCTGGCCCACAGATGGGAGCAAACTCCAAAAGCCCAGTCAGCAAAAGAGACAAAGGTGGCCTGGAAACAACATACTTTTTCTGGCAAGTTATGATTATACCAGCAGTTTAACTGCTATTTTGAATCTCTTCTGGAGCTAAGGACAATAAAAATAATAATTAAAAAAATCAGTTAATACTCAGAAAGCAAATAAGATTCCCACACAGTCCTGAGTGGGATACACATGCATATAATCCACCTGTCCGGCAAACAAAACCAGCAATAAAACAGTAGAAAAGGTCAGACTACTGCAAAACAATACTGTACCATTTGTGATGCCACCTAAAAAAAAAAAAAAAGACAATACGGGTCTCACACATACTCAGGAACTGAAGTTACCAGCTAACGTACAAACGATTTGGGCATCTCCTCATGACAGAGCATCACAGCCATTGAACAGAGACACCGAAGCACTGAGTAACTGTGAGAAGTTGCACATTGCTGTGCATTTTCATTTTTTTTTTAAACTAATTGCCCCCATGAACTTCAGGCCTAGAACAAAGCAACGCTCCAAAGACTACCATTACCTGCATCTGCACTTCTAAATACACCGATCCTGTGACTACGTGATAATACCCTATCAATTGGCCACTACCCATGTGTCTATCTTATCTGTCTCTAGTGTAGAATACCAGAAATAACAAAAGCAAGAGGAGAATTGATCTGGAACTGAATCGCAGCGGGTTAATAAGTACCTCTGCTTTGTCAAGAGCTATGAAAATCCACAGGAAGTCAACCGCACGACAGCAGTTTTTACCCTATGTACAAGAAAAAGGGATCAGCAGCTTCCCTGTCTTCATAATCCTCCATAAAACTAATTTGACTGCTAGTGATTGCTACTGAAATACATGCATTTGAAGAGGAATGCCTCGTTCACTCCATTTACCAGTTTTTAAAAATGAGTTATTCTGAAGTCACACAAGTATAGCAAGCAACAGCGCAAACAACTTTGCGCTGTAAGTTTCTGGCAGACATTTGAGAACACCAGAGATGAAAAGTGGGTAGTTTAATATACACGGTACTTCAGCAAGCTTCAGATGGGCTCTAAAGAAAACCTGCAGTATAGCAAAGAAAACCCCAAAAACCGAGTTGAGCAACATGCACACGCTATTAATCTCTTCAGATAGCGATACTATTAACACAGCCTGTCTTGAAAGAAGAAACTATTGTATCACTAAGTCACTGCTCCCCTCCAAAAACCTCTTCCCTTTATGATTGGTATGAAAAGACAACAGTTGCATTCTCTGACCTTCCCAGGCTACACAACATGCACTCCCTGCCAGCATTCAGGACAAGAGCTTTAGAAGCAATTAGCCATAGCTACGTATTTGGTAACACACCACCGAAGGCAGCATTAAAGCACAGCAAGCAGCAGCAGCTTCAGCTGGTACTAATTCCAGAAAGTTGTTGGTCAGATTACCTTATCAGTTTCTCATAAACAAAAAGGTGCCCGTAATGATCCAATCACCTGGTTTATGACTACCATGCACCATACTTGAAATAATAGATGTCTGTACATAGTTGTATGAAGGAGATCGTTTAGGAAATTTAGATATCCAACCGTCTGCTGTGGCGGAAGAAACGACAGATATTAAATAGCTCCTGCTGTATGCTAATTATTTCTCGATCCTGGCAATTTTGTTTTGATATGAAAACATTTCAAATTTTTGTCAGTTATTTCAAGACTACTTAGTAACCTGCTAAAAGCTGTGACACGGTAAGAGAAGCTTAGTACAACAATTCAAACTATTTCACTTTGTGTTTCTCCACCATACCAACAAAGATTGCGCAGCCTGACAGCATCCAAGATGTTTTGCCCTGCTATCAGCATGACATAACTGTTCAGAACCCAAGACAATCTCTGCCTTTGATGAATGCAGGACGCAGATCGCTTCCTACATTTAAAAGTCCTGGAAAACACTGCATTTAATCTTTAGGTACTGAGCTCCAACTTACAAAGGGCATGGTTTAGTACTGTGGCATACAGGAACAAGTGATAATCTCTATTGATTATTTCTGCAATTCAGTTGACAGAAAAGAGATTAAGGAAAGTAGTAAATATTGCTAGTACACCAGATTCTTCCTCCTCCTCCAGCATTTCCTGCTAAGGGTTATTTGCTCCTCCTGAGTCTTGCTACGCAAGACTCAACTTCCAAAGCAAGTTTGGGCAGATCTAATATAGGCAGGGCAGGGCAAGGCAAAACTGAAATCACTGTCTTACTGAAAAATAATTCCTAAGCAAGCTTGAATAGCTTCCATGCTAATTCACCCCAGAAGAAATACCTCTTTCTTCATTAATATTTATAGTAATAACTAACAAGCCTTATTTCTTTATATAAGCTACCAGCCTATCTCCCAAAGTTGAGCTAACAAAATCCATTTTTCAGTAGGATACTTCACCGTGACCTAGGAGTTCTCTGCTGAACTCTCATGTTACAATACCCGCCATCTCAAAACATGTGTACAACATGCAAAATGCATTTCCATTTGCTGCAGTTCAACTCTCTAATCAGTAAGAAACTCGTACCTCAAGTTTGTTTCTGCCCACTGGCTACTCCACATTGAACATACTGTCTATTTATCCAGCAAGATTTACATGCAAGGAGCACCTCGTTTCTCATGCCCCTTAACAGAACCTATCAGTAATGCACAGGATCATTTGGCTACTAAATTATCTATTATGGCATTACTGTGTTGCATAAAATCAACAAAAGCATATAACCATGCTAAAATCCACTCCAGTTGCTCATCATGTTAGAAAGAGGAGTTCCCCTTACGTAAGGAGTCATACTAATAAACTTTTAGTAAGAAGCAGTGCAGAATTCAAAGCCACTCACACTGACAAAAACAACCTGCTCGGCCCAGCCCGGCCCCTACTCTGGAGACTAGCTCCCTTTCTCACCATGAAACAGCCCATCTGCGGACCACCGCGAAGGGTAACTGCTATTAAGGACAACAGTACATTCTCCAGGACCTGCCAAATCTCCCATCAAAACCCTCATGTGGAGTATCTTAAATATTTTGGAACCCTCCACAGCAGCAGCAGTTCTTCAATCTATTTCCTAAAACCACCATCCCACTGCTTTGACAGAAGCGCAGTATTTCATGTTTCATGTACTGTCCGTGCCATTCCCCACCTCCATCATCTTCAAATTGCAGCTTCTACTTGCAAGGCAATTGCATTGTCCACAAAAATAGCATTCTACCTATCGGTAAGTGTAGTGTCACATGCTCGGTTTGAGAGCTTAATCGGAACGGCTCCCTTCCTTCAGAGCACAGTATCATGACTTTGCAAGAAAAAAGGCAGATACTTGCTTGATCGAGTACTTCAGCAATAAGGGTCTATTAGTAACAAAAAAGGGAAGTCACGGTACTCGTCAAGTTACAAGTTTTAAACCTGCATAACACAAAAGCCATCAAGAAGGGACGGCAACGACGTTCACGCCGAGCCGCTTCGATAGCGACTCATTGCCCAAACCCACAGCGCCCGAGCGCAGAGAGGGCCCCGGCCGCCAAGTGCTTCAGTTTTTCAAATACCTCTGCAAACCTCAAGAACTACCGGTTCCCAGCCACTAACATGGCAGGTAGGACTGGCTCCGGCCGGAGGCGGCTGACAGAGGAAAAAAGGCACAGGTAAAACACTCGAAGAAATCTTGCGCCCAACTTCGCTCGGTTCCCCCCGCCGCTCCCCGGGCACCAGCCTTCCCCCCTCCCCCCCGCGTACCCCGCACATGGCCCAGGACAAACCTTCCTCCTGGGAGTTAAATATAAATAAATACAGCCTACCTACCCACACTTCGGTTCCCCGGAGCGCTGCCCGCGCCTTCCCACTCGCTTCCCTGAAAAAAAAAACCAAAGGGTTTTTATCAGGCCCCGGGCCGGCGGGAGAGCTGCGGGGCGGCCTGGCCTGGCCTTCCTCCCCGCTTCCCGGCCTTCCTCCTCCTCCGAGCAACGCCGGGAAAGGAGGGGAAAGGAAAGGAAACCAAGCAGTACCGCGGAGGGAAGGAAAGGGGTAACGACCGCGTCCCTACCCGGCCAGCGCCCCGGCTCCACCGCCGCCCGGCTCCCGCTGCGGCCCCGAGCCAGGCGCGGCGCGGCACTGCGCAGGCGGCGGGCGGTAACGGCGACCGCGCTCCTGGGACATGTAGTCCCTTGGCCGGGACCGGGGCGGGGGGGGGGGGGAGCGGGGGCCGACGGCGGAGCTTTGCTCCGCCGTCGGCCCCCGCTCCCCCCCCCCCCCCGGTCCCGCCTCATGCCTCCCCTTCAAGCGATGGAGCATCAGAAACAATTTAGGTAGCCGGCACTTCATAAGGATATCTCTATATGATGTGTGTCATCTCCAGGTGCTTTACAAACAGGTAAGATTCGTGTCTGTCAAAAAAAAAAACAACAAACCAGCAAAGTTATTAACATGTAGATAAGCCAAGAGCTCCATATAGAGCAATCTAACCCTGATAATAGCAATTGTTTCATCACATGTAACAACTTCAGCTGAAGATGTGATTAGTGCAATACAGTCATGGAATGATTTTTACTTTGTGCTCTCTTTTCCAGATTCTCGGAAAAAGTATGGATGTCGCTGACACCGTGACAGGGCCTGGTAGAAGTGTTGCAATGGAAAACAAGAGATTCGGACCGACAGGAGAATGTGGTAAGATTACGGTGCGACTGATCTGCAGGGATGGGGACAGAGACCAAACCCACAACTCCCCGACAGGGATAGAGACCAAAACCACAACTCCCAGCGCATGTGATTGCTCCTCGTAACACACAAGTCAAATATTATGCCCAGTAGAAATTCTAGGGAAAACTAAATAGTGGAACATAATTTACGACACGAAAAATTGTCCCAACAGAGGATTTAAGAAGCCTGTTCTCTGAGGGGGGGCGAAGATAGCTGGAGACATGAAAGTGCCATTTGCAGTCTGTCGGTACTGCGTCACTCATTTGGAGAGTGATGCCTAGTCACAGCGTACAATGTTTGCAGTCCTCTGAGGCTCTGATGTCACCTAACGCTGCGAATCCCCCGGGCTGATGAGCTCCCAGGCACTCTGTGAAGAAGGGCACGGTATGCAGGCTTGACGGAGATTTCATTGGGAAAGGGATGGATCCCTCCCAAGTCACTGCAGCTGCTTGCTTTTCATGCCCAAGTTATCTGCAAAGCTCTTCCCAACAGGCAACTCAAAACAAATGCCAGAAGTTTACACTTCATACCTCTCACTCTCCAAAATACTGATTGTGTGTGCCCTTTTCTTAACTGACACAGTTACTGCCCTGAATTCTCTCCTCTGATAACAGAGAATGCCTTATGTAATCAAATCTTTAACGTCCAAACAACATTTTAGAAACAACTATGGCAAACTGAAATAAAACAAAAAAATTTTCATCAAGCCCAGACACACAAGACACCAGCAAACCGTTACGCATGGTACCATGCAGCCAGCTGTCACACTGTATTCCCAGCAGTAACGCAGAATACCGCCTGTATTTACCACATCACTGAGAACTGCAGAAAATGAGCCCAGGGCCTAGAAGCATGAAACTACCCCCACCTCCAGCCTTTTCCACACAAGGTTTCCTAAGAAGAAATAAAAGACTTACACTATTTACAGTTCTTAGGATGCATAGCTACCGTAGGAGATAATTCCCTTAATCATTTGCACCAGACACCTCAGGATTTTTAAAAGGAGAAAAACCAAATCAATGTGAATGCAATGCAGATATAATTAAAAAAGCCAAAACCCACAAAGAAAGATAAAAGACTCAAAATATGTGTCAAAGTAGGAAGAAAAGTATCAAGATCAAAATGGCATTTCCAGATGTGTGTTGAGCAACAGCGAAGTCCTTTGACAATGTCTCACTTCATAATCCAAAGAAATCCAGGCAGCTGGGCCAGGCCCCACTGGCACAAAATGTAACTTTTTGCAAGTCATTTACACTCACAGAATGCTGCCTGAAGGCAGCAGTGTCTCTCTATTTGTAACCCTTTTTGTAGTACAGTTACCTCAAATTGTTAAATCTTGTGTTTGGTACCATCCAAAGGTGAACGAACAACTTTTAATTTCTCATCTTATGGCACCCTTCACTCACTCAAAACTTTCATTACTAATTTGGAGTTTTGTAGTTGTAATATTTGCTTTTGTGATTTTAAAGATAAACAGGTAGGTAACATACGTATGCATGACCCGCAGACGTGTAAGCCAACAGCTGGCAGAGATGCTGCCAGGCCTGTTACCTATGTACCACAGAAACGATCGGGGTGGATCTACACTCCTAAGGACTGTACCTTCACCTTCCTATGGAGCTTCCCATCCCAAGAAGCCAAGGGGCTGATGTAACACTGCATGGTGAGTTACATCTGAGTGAGGACGTGATGACTCGGTGTTGAGACATCACAGTTCAGAAGGTGGCAAGTGCCTTCCCTGAGAGACCCACTGGCTTTCTGGTGGGGGCCGGTGCCAAGCGCGGCGTGCCTGCCCTAGATGGGGTCTGCACCCTGAGGCGCATGCGGAGGGACCTGCGGTTCCTCGGGGCTGGCTGCCTACATCATCACCTTGTCCGCAGCGCTTCCGTGGCTGCCCTGGGACGGGAGCTAACAGGCACCCGCCTGCGGGCTCAGGGGGCCTTGCTGGGCCAGGCCCTGCTCGGCTCTGGAGGGATGTGTGCGTCCAACCAGGCCCCGGCCCCAGCGCAGGACCCCTGCCTCACCACACCTCCCTCACAGGGTCCCGGCGGCCTCGGGGCCGCTGCTGGGGCCACCGCGGGCGCCCCGGGGCGGGAGGCGTCGCAGGTCCGCGGGCCACCAGGGCCGACCCCGCGATGGCGGCTGGTGCCACCCGGGGCCGGTAACCATGGAAACTTCCAGAACGTCCCCCCCGTCCCCTGCCCGCGCCCCGCCATGACGGCGGCCCCCAGCCAATGAACTCCCTCCGCTTGGCTCACGCTTCTCTGTTGATAGGTCCGCGACGCCGGCGGGGTAAACCAATCGGGAGGCGGGAGTGGGGCGCGCCCGGCATGTCAGAGGGACCGCCTGATTCTCGCCAATCAAGCAAGGCCAGCTTAGTAGGAGCCAACCAATGGAATGGCTCCAGCGAGGGCCCTACCGCCAATGACGAGCCTCCACGAAGGAGTAACGGAAGGTATATAAGGGCGGGCGGCGCGGCCTGGGCGTGCAGCAGCCGTTGGGGGTCCACGGGTTCAGTGGTGACGGTAAGGGCGGCGGTGCGGGCCTGGGGTGGCCCGGGGGGGAAGGGAAAGGAAAGGAAGTGAAGCAAAGCAGCGCGGCGGCGGCCGCTGCTGCGGGGCGGGGGGGGGGGCGTGAAGCGGCTGCGCACGTGCCGCCTCCATTTTGTGACCGGCGATTTCTCGGCAGGGTGAGGCGAGCGGTCGATATGAGGCACCTTCTGTTGGCGCTGCTGCTGCTGCTGGGCGCCGCGCGGGCGGAGGACGAGGAGAAGAAGGAGGACGTGGGCACGGTGGTGGGCATCGACCTCGGCACCACCTACTCGTGGTGCGTGGGGAACGGGCCCGGGGGGCGCGGGGCGGCTGGGCCTACGGGGCCGTGGGGAGCGCTGGGCCTCGGCGGATGGGGGCGGGGGTGAGGGGGGAAGCGGGCTGTAGGGGTGGGGGGGAGGGAGCGGAAGGGGGGGTGCAGGCCTCAGCGCCGCCTGACTGTTCCGCTACCTCCAGCGTGGGCGTCTTCAAGAATGGCCGCGTGGAAATCATCGCCAACGACCAGGGGAACCGCATCACGCCGTCCTACGTGGCGTTCACACCCGAGGGGGAGCGCTTGATCGGGGATGCCGCCAAGAACCAGCTCACGTCCAACCCCGAGAACACTGTGTTTGATGCCAAACGGCTCATCGGCCGCACTTGGAACGACCCCTCTGTGCAGCAGGACATCAAGTACCTGCCCTTCAAGGTGGGTACGAACACGGGGGTGGGAGGGGACCTACGTGTCTGGTCAGAAGAGGGTCCTAAACCGTGGTGCCCTTCTGAGCACCCCTGCAGTTCCCAAGCCCTCCTGAGAGGGCTGTGCTGTATAGAGAACAGTTCTTTGTGTCAGCCAGCATTCACATTGTCTGTTACAGAGAGTTTGCTTAAATCCTCAGGAAGAAAGAGACAGACAAGTGGAAATAGTTCTGTGGATTGTTGAGTAGGACAGTATACATTGTTCTTTCCAGGTTGTTGAGAAGAAAGCCAAGCCCCATATTCAAGTTGATGTTGGAGGTGGACAGACAAAAACATTTGCTCCTGAAGAAATTTCTGCTATGGTCCTGACAAAGATGAAGGAAACAGCAGAAGCTTACTTGGGGAAGAAAGTAAGTTCATGAGTGCTACTAATAAGTTAAAGCAGCAGCTTTACAAAAGTAAAGATAGGTGGGCTGAATCTGAACTCACCTTGTCATCCTGAACTGATCAGTGCTGCTGGCCCCTCAGGCGGCCCAGTGGAGTGGGCTCAGCTGATGGTGGGCTTTCACCTCCATTTAAAGAACAGTGGCTACATGTTACCAGCATTGCTGTGGCTATTGACCAGCTATGTGCTTTTTTCATTTCTGTAACAAAATTGTGTCTCTTACTCCTTATTCAGGTTACCCATGCTGTTGTTACTGTGCCAGCCTACTTCAACGATGCTCAGCGTCAGGCTACAAAAGATGCTGGTACTATTGCTGGGTTGAATGTGATGAGAATCATTAATGAGCCGTAAGTACCTTGCCTGTCTGCCCCTGGGGAAATGGGGGTGGCAGTCCCAGTGTTCTGAATGGGCCTTCCCTTCGCAGGACGGCTGCTGCCATTGCCTATGGACTGGACAAGAGGGAGGGAGAGAAGAATATCCTCGTGTTTGACTTGGGTGGTGGAACTTTTGATGTCTCCCTCCTCACAATTGACAATGGAGTCTTCGAAGTTGTGGCTACTAATGGTGACACTCATCTGGGTGGAGAAGACTTTGACCAACGTGTTATGGAACACTTCATCAAACTCTACAAGAAGAAAACTGGAAAAGATGTCAGGAAGGATAACAGAGCTGTGCAGAAGTTAAGACGGGAAGTGGAGAAAGCAAAGCGAGCCTTGTCATCACAGCACCAGGCTAGAATTGAAATAGAATCCTTCTTTGAGGGAGAGGATTTCTCAGAGACACTTACTCGAGCCAAGTTTGAGGAGTTGAACATGGTAAGTTTAGAAAGGTAGAGTTACATCACCTCAGCTCTAGGTTGGAGACTTGTGAATGTGCAGTATTTCATGGTGTGAAATCGCACTTGGAGTATAAATAACTTCTGCTCGCACTAAAAGTCAGACAGCTGCTCCTTGCCAGGGTGGCTGGGGCTGTGTACATGTTAAAGATAGTGGAGGTCTCATCAAGGCTGGTCAGAAGCCAGGAGATGTTCCCCCTCTGTAGGGGTTGTCCTTAGCACCTAAGGCTGTGTAACTGGGAGATGAGATGTGGGAATAAGGTCTTACAGTCCTGCTTGGGTGTTTGTCTTCCTAGGACCTGTTCCGTTCCACTATGAAGCCTGTTCAGAAAGTTCTGGAAGATTCTGACCTAAAGAAGTCTGATATTGATGAGATTGTTCTTGTTGGTGGCTCTACTCGCATCCCCAAAATACAGCAACTAGTTAAGGAGTTTTTCAATGGGAAAGAACCTTCTCGTGGCATTAATCCAGATGAGGCTGTAGCCTATGGTGCGGCTGTTCAGGCTGGTGTTCTCTCTGGGGACCAGGATACAGGTAATGACTCTCTCACTTCAAGAGAGCGTTGACTGAATAGCGGATGTTGGTTATTGACAACAAATGCAGTAGGACTTCAGTCTTTCCCAGTCTTCCAGAAGCTTTGTGCCTCTGAGGCTCCGGGGTCCTGTCTGCAGTGATGGGGTGCTGTTTTTGCCCAGTTGAAGTCATGTCACACAGTCCTGCCTCTGATCTGTTACAGGTGACTTGGTGTTGCTTGATGTCTGTCCTCTGACGCTTGGCATTGAGACTGTTGGAGGGGTAATGACTAAACTGATCCCCAGAAATACTGTTGTTCCCACAAAGAAGTCTCAGATCTTCTCCACGGCTTCTGACAACCAGCCAACTGTGACAATCAAGGTCTACGAAGGTAGGTGTCACCTGTGGTGGCCCATCTGACAGCTGGAATCTCTGTAGCACTTTCATACTCCTATCTTGTCACTAAGGCTGTAGGTATCTTCTAGGTGTTTATGGAAATGTCTACATAAAGAGCTTGGTAACAGTGCAAGCTCTGAAGCAGCTCTGATTAGGCTGCTGACCTGCATCAAAACCTGTTACTAGAATTGTTTTCAAATTTCTTTCCATGGTTGCATTCTGAAGAGCTCAGAGTAGGAGGTGATACCATAGGAGGTGTTTAGGCAGATGTCAGGTTGGAATTAAAACCTCACCTTCAAGAAGTGTGTATATGTAGCTTGTGGTTTCAATCAGTACAAACTGCAGTTAGAAAAGAAAAAAAAACGTATTGTGTTTTCTAGGTGAACGGCCCCTCACCAAGGATAATCACCTTCTGGGAACTTTTGATCTCACTGGAATCCCTCCTGCCCCTCGTGGTGTCCCCCAGATTGAAGTTACCTTTGAAATAGATGTGAATGGCATCCTCCGTGTCACAGCTGAAGACAAAGGCACTGGCAACAAAAACAAGATCACGATTACAAATGATCAGAACCGGCTGACACCAGAAGAGATTGAGAGGATGGTTAATGATGCAGAGAAGTTTGCAGAGGAAGACAAGAAGCTTAAAGAGCGCATTGATACCCGGAATGAGCTGGAAAGCTATGCTTATTCTCTGAAGAATCAGATTGGGGACAAAGAGAAGCTGGGTGGTAAACTGTCATCTGAAGACAAAGAAACAATAGAGAAAGCAGTAGAGGAGAAGATTGAGTGGCTGGAAAGCCATCAAGATGCTGACATTGAAGACTTCAAAGCAAAAAAGAAGGAGCTGGAGGAAGTTGTTCAGCCCATTGTCAGCAAGCTCTACGGAAGTGCAGGCCCTCCCCCAGGGGAAGAGGAAGCAGCAGAGAAGGATGAGTTGTAGATACTGGCATCTCTGAATGTGTGTGTGTATATATTGGACTCAGGAACACTTGTTTAAAATATTGAACTCCTAATTTGGAATGTAACTCTGAATCTTCACTTGCGAGTGGAGCTGGAAATGCTAGCCCGAAGTGGCTGTATACTGCTTTTCATTAGCAGTTGCTTGATGTCTGGGGAGGGAAGGGGAGTGGGGGGAGTGTAAATGCAAAACAGGGGTAGAAGTACTGGCAGTGGAAGCATTCTATTTAACAACTTGGTCATGCAAACTTGGTGTAGAACTTTTCTACCTGCAGTGACCACAATAAATTTGTTATTTACACTGGACTCTTCCAGCTTTGTGTTTTCCATTACCTGGTTACAGCAGCCGGGGATTACACCTCAGCCACTGCTGTGGTAAGCCTTTGGCGGGTTGCTCTTGTGAGCAGAGGGAGGTTCCCCTGGGGGACCTTGACCTTGCACAGCCTTGTCCTCAGCACTTGCTGTGCTCAGTGCTCTGGGCTAGGGAACAGCCTGTTGCCTTGACAGGTGCTACACTGTTTCTGAACTGCTGGTGTCCTTAAACCTCGCTACAGTGCTATGATGTAATAGATCCTTATAAGGAAGGGGGTACATAACCTGAATGATAACCTTGCTTGTGCAGCCTCCCTGGAGTGGGAGGTTACTGATCAGAGCTGCAGCAGCACTGTTTGCATCGTGATGCAAGCTTAAATGGAAAGCATGTGAGGGAGTGGGGACCAGCCTAATTGCAAATAAAACTTCCGCAGTACTCAACTACTTTCAGGAGCTTAAGAGTCCCCTATGACAACTGACCAATTTTCTGAAGACTGAAAACTAGTCTGCACCTAATAAATGATCTTTAAAAAACCAAAACAAACCCAGACTAATTTGCCTGATTTAACCATGATCCTTCTCTAATCCTTAAGGATTGGATAAGAAACTGAGTACAGAGGAGCTTTTGTGGTGCAAGCTCTAATACCTCCCAAAAAAACACTGCACTTCACCTTTTCCGTGGTGTGGCAACAATTTTGGGTTTT
The DNA here is from genome assembly GCF_011004875.1 of Balearica regulorum gibbericeps. Classification (NCBI taxonomy): domain Eukaryota; kingdom Metazoa; phylum Chordata; class Aves; order Gruiformes; family Gruidae; genus Balearica; species Balearica regulorum. Next base: position 4,648,760 of record NC_046203.1, on the reverse strand, counting down.
CATTCATTTTCAAAATAGTGAAGCTAAAACTCCACTTACCCCCCCAAAAAAACCTTTGTTTCCTGGTAGCACTGTGCCATTGCAGGTAGAAGTGTCCCCATAGCCCACAGGATGTGAGTTCCTCCTTGTGGAAAGCTGCCCAGACCAGAAAGTGCAAACCATCCCAGGCTCTGGTATTTCAGCAACCTGTGCTCAAGTGACAGCAGCTGGAGCCTTCTGGCAGCGCTGTACCTGTGTACCTCAGGGTGTGTTAGCACAGTGCTATCCATTTGAGGGTGAGAATTTCTTTATTGGACAGAAGAATTAACGTGATCTGACAGGACTATAAAAAACAGTATAGAAAAGGCTGGTGCTGCGCAGGACCACGCTCTGCTATTCAATCAGACTGACAATGCAGTCCCTGTAAATGTCCCCCTCCATGTCCATCCCACCAAATATCAACAGCAGATGCACGACTGTGTCTTCAGCACACTCCTCCTGGAGCCGTGTAGCTTTGTCACCTTCTGATGCTGTTGACTCTTTCCCAGCTGTACCCTCCCAGGTGATGGTTCCCCCATCTCCACTCTTCCCAGCCCTCCAGGGAATGACGCACATGGCATGGTCCAGCCTCCCAGCAGGCAGAGGGGAATCAAACCGTAGGAGCGTCCATTGCTGCTTCTCTGCAGTGCAAAGACACACATTCACATCTTTAACTGTAGCTTTGCAGGCTTAAAAAGCATGCTGGAACAGAGACATCATTAACTAGACTAGTTTTCAACATTGCAGAGCGTTTAGTCTTGTGCTGGTGTAACTCCAGTGCAATGATACTGACTCCCAGGGGATGAAGCCCAGGAACTGGGGAGGTAACACGTTGACCGTTACACAGCCGAGGGAAGCCTCCCTACCTGTGTGGTACTTGTATGTGGTATCTAGTGTCCCGCCTGGACCTATTCCACCAAAAATGTACACGTGGTCTTTAAACACAGCTGATGAGTGGGATGCCCGTCCTCCTGGGACGTCACCAGTGGCTGGTATCTTAACCCACCTCATGTCATCTGTTGGAGAGAAAGAACACATCTGTGGTTATGCATTATAAAAAACCCACAAGTTTTGTTGTTTTAAACAAATAGGGTGGTGTTTTAAGCACTTAGGAACTGATCTTCTAGAAAAAAGGTCCCCCAAAAATCAAACCACATCACACAACAGATATTGCTCTGCAGGACCTATGTCCATACTTACTTATATCAATGCAGAATAGATCATTGTAAAAAATATCTCCAGCTAAACCTCCATGGATGAAGAGTTTGGACCCGACTGCAACCACAACATGTCCGTGCCGAGGAGAGGGGGGATCACCGTGAGTGTCTGGCTGGGACCAGGTCAAGGTGGCTAAAAATGGGAGTACATGAGCGTGAGGAAGAGCACGCTGGAAGCTCGACAAACTACCGACCCCAGAGCCCTGCTGAGGCTTCCTAAGGAAATGCTTCCAGTGGGGTCAGAGGGGAGTTACTGCCACTTTGTAAAGCACAGGCAAGCCTTCTGATGGAGCTCTGTGCGCTGTTCTGGTCACTCAGGAGCTGGAAAGACTAATTCAAACTGGAAAGCAAACCCTTTCTGGTGCACACAGGGCCCCAAGAATGAACGGGACAACTCCAACAGTACACGAGCAGCACAGGACGATACCACCATGGAAAGGAAGCAGTTGTTGGGCAGATGTGACAAACCACTCCCATCTCCCATGGCATCCCAGGAGCTGACACTGCCATTTTGGCCCGATTTCCCAGTGACTACATAATGATAAGTGCACATGAACAGCAAGGAACATCCAGCCATCCATTTAAACTTGTAGCCAAAGCAGGAGCCCAACATTTCCACATCCTGGATTGAATCTGAAACGCAGACCTCCCATTCAACAGAGGACAGATTACACCGTTTGTACAACGGCCCTTTACGTGTGCAGAGGTACCTGTGTCAAACACGTGAAGCCGCTGGTCTTTAACTGGTTCTGCTCCTTTATCTCCCCCTCCAAACACATACAGACAGCCTCCTATGGCTGCCGAGGACGTGTGAAACGTCCTAGGCAGCGGCTGCACGCCACTCACTTCAGGACTCTCCCAGGTTCCAATTTCTAATTAAGACATTTGATTAACAAAGTAATCAACACAGGAACAGAAAACAGGCCCCGCTCCCCCTCCCCAGTACCAGCCACCAGGAAGGAACCCGACAGCGGCGTTGTGGCCCGGCCCGTACGCCCACGCCTCCCACAGCTCTGTACCCCCGGGCCGGCTCCCAGCCCCGCTCCCGGGGCACGGAGGGGCGAGCACGGAGACCGAGCGTCGAGGGGAGCCCTGGGACTGAGCCGCTCTTTGGCGGGCCGGGGCCAGATCCGCCGGGTCCTCGGGCACTCACCCAGGTCCAGCACCTGGACGCAGCTCCGGTTCCCCGCCGGGTGGGCGCCGCCGAAGACCCAGAGGCGCGGGGGGGCGGCGGCGGGCAGGAAGGTGGCGTGCTCGTAGCGCGGTCGCAGCCCGCTCCAGCCGGCCGCGGCCCACCGGTGCGCGTCTGCGGGCAGCGGAGAGCGCGGTCAGCAGCGGCCCGGCGGCCCCGCACCCCCCCCCCGGCCCGGCCCGGCCCGACCCTCACCCAGCTCCACGAAGTGGGCGTCCGCGAAGGCACCGGCGGGGTCGGCGCCGCCCAGGAGGAGGACGCGGCCGGTGCCGCCGCCCGGCAGGAAGAGGCAGCCGTGGCCCACGCGCCCGCGGGGCCGGTCACCGCGCGGTGACAGCCGGTACCTGCGGGAAGCGAGGGGCAGCGCTCAGCCGCGGCGGGCCGGGCCGGGCCGGGCCGGGCCGAGGGTCCCTCCCGCCCCGCTCACCACTTGGCCGGCTGCGGGCGGCACCCCGGCTCCAGCAGCGGCAGCGCCCGCGGACCCATGGCGGGCCGGGCCGCTCGGCGCTCAGCGGAGGATGGACCCGGGCGGAAGCGGCCGTCGCCTTCCGGTCCGCACCCGCCGGAAGTGCCTCGGGCTTCCGCCGGCGTCGGCGGTCGGCGCCGCTCCCCGGAAGTGCCGGGCTCCGCTTCCGGCCCCGAGCCGCCTTCCCAAGATGGCGCCGCTGGACCTGGACAAGTACGTGGAGATCGCGCGGCTCTGCAAGTACCTGCCCGAGAACGACCTCAAGGTGCGGCCGCGGCGGGCGGGCCGGGGCGGGCTGGGGGAACCGGGGCGGCCCGGGCGGGCCCGGTGTCGGCGCTGACCCGCTCTTCTCCCGCAGCGCCTCTGTGACTATGTCTGCGACCTGCTGCTGGAGGAGTCCAACGTCCAGCCCGTCTCCACGCCCGTCACCGTCTGCGGGGACATCCACGGGCAGGTAACGGGCGGGCGGCCCCGCCGACAGGCAGCGCTGGACCGGCCCGGCCCTGCGCTGTGGTACCCGGGGCAGGGCCCGGTGCCGTGCAGCGCAGCAGCCCCGGTGCCCGCCGGCGGGTGCAGCCCTCAGGCGTCTGCTTCTCTCCGCAGTTCTACGACCTGTGCGAGCTGTTCAGGACCGGCGGTCAGGTCCCCGACACCAACTACATCTTCATGGTACGTGCGCGCTCGGCACGCCCCATCTCTCGGGAGAGATTTAAAAAGGAGCTTAAAGTTAAAATCCCGATACGCTCGTTGAGTTTCAGGCCTTCTCCGTGAGCGTTGCGTTTGCTTTTGCCGTTACTTCGTACGGGTTTTATTTTGTTGAGGAAAGTACGAGTTGCATGGCGCAAAGCGACGCAGGAGGAGCGCGATGCGAGTCGAGCAGAGCCGTGCGGACGGTGTGGCAGCACCCTGCCTGAGCAAGGGCGGCCTGAGCGCCCCTCGGGTGGTGGGGCAGCTCTGGAGGAGTGCGGTGGCCAGTTCAAACCCGAAACTCTGAGTGACCAGAGAACGTGTTCTCATAGATTCAAGCAGATCCCGGCTTCCCTTCAGCCTTTAGTTTTCTTTATGCACCATGAGAAATTTAGAATGGATGTATCACTTTGTGTTTCTCAATATGACTGTTTCTCCATTTACAAATATTTTTTTGACTTGCAGGGTGACTTTGTAGATAGAGGTTATTATAGTCTTGAGACTTTCACTTACCTTCTTGCACTAAAAGCTAAGTGGCCTGATCGTATCACACTGTTACGAGGCAATCATGAAAGCAGGCAGATAACACAAGTGTATGGATTTTACGGTAAGTCTTTATCCAAACGATTTCTGAATGGGGGCTAATGCATAATAAACGAGTACAGCATCTTTCCCCTGGCAAGCCTCTTTTGAATGCAGCACTGCCGGGGGCTTTCCTGGGACCAGATGGGGAGTGGGCTCAGTAGAACTTAAATGTTATCGCTTGTTAATGTGATCGTTGTGTCTGTGGAGTAGAATGTGGTTTAGTCCAGATCCAGCTGTTCATTTCCTCCAGCGTCTGGGTTTTCTGTTTGGGTTTTGGTGCCGCTTTCACTTTTATACAGAATGTGCTTTGGCATCTTGCAACGAAAGGTTCTACACAAAGTCATCATGTTGCCACAATTCCCCTTAAGTTTCAGTATAACTAAAAATCAGCGTCACACGTAAAGTGTGCTGTGGAAGTCATTATTGTCAGCAGCAAGCATCGGGGGAAATGCCACTAGCAAGAAATAAGCAGCAGAACAACTGTTTGAAAAACCGAGGGAATTAAATTGCTTGGAAACTTCTTTTTTTTGTTGTGTGAGGCTTTGATAAAACCTGAGGAAATCCCGGAAAATGGCCAATGCCTACCACAAAGAGTATGGTCTGTAACATACTTTCATTTGGATTATGTGTCAGCAAGAGCAAATACAGATGTTCACAAGGAACACTTGCGCGTCAGGTTTATTGCCACCTTCGTGTAGCTTTAACAAAGCCTGTAACTCCTGTTTGTGGCAGGAGTGTCTTCCACTGGCCCTGGTCGGTTTGCGCTTTCTGCCTCAGTGCTGCTGCATAAAATTGGCTAGTGGAGTGCTCGGCCGGTGTCGCCAAGGGTCGGCTCCCAGCCCTGGGAGGCAGCGGACGCGTCGCCGGCCCGTTTCTCTGCACCGCCTGCGCGTTGCTCAGTAAGGGCAGAGCAGCGGGTGCCTCGGTCCCTCCCCGCGGGTGGGCCTGGCCAGCAGCAGGACAGAGGACAGAACGCTTCCCTCTGCCCCCTCGCGCTGCTCCCCACAGGGCTTTTGTTGTACGCCTGACTTTGGAGTTCTGCTCTGAGTGTTTGCCTCTGATCATACTGTCTGAATTCCTTCTGATCCACTAAGAAGAAAAAAAATTCTCTTATTTAACAGATGAGTGCCAAACCAAATATGGAAATGCTAATGCTTGGAGATACTGTACCAAAGTCTTTGACATGCTCACAATAGCGGCTGTAAGTGTAAACACCACATTACAAAAGTACAAGTAGATTGTCTAAATGTGACTGCTAGAATTAGTGACCTTCAGGGGTCACACTGGTAGTGTTCTGGGCTGGAGTAAAATACTGAGTATTTCGCACGTGTCCTTTTCTCTCTAGTTAATAGACGAGCAGATTCTGTGTGTGCATGGTGGCCTCTCTCCAGACATCAAGACTCTCGATCAAATTCGAACCATTGAACGTAATCAAGAAATTCCTCACAAAGGCGCCTTCTGCGACCTTGTTTGGTCTGACCCGGAGGATGTGGATACGTGGGCGATCAGCCCGCGAGGAGCAGGCTGGCTCTTTGGTGCAAAGGTGACGAATGAGGTAATGATGCTCTTGTATGCAGCATAAATTGCGGGTTTGAGAGAAATTGTTCAGCTACAGGTTTGATGTTAACCCTAGCAATGAATGGATCAAGGGTGCTGTGAGGTGATGAACTTGTAAGACCACAGCGAGTAAGTCGTGGTGGTGGAGAAGGTTTGCTCAAACCAACTTGAAAAAAATGACTCATTTGAACTTAAAAGCATAAATACAGGTGCCAAGTGTGGTGATACTGATCTTGCTTTTAAAAAGTACAATGCAGTGATACTAACTACTATCACTAGGGTTTGTGTGGAATACTTCTCTGAGGATTTAGGAGAAAAAAAAAAATAGTGTACCATTTTCCTTAACAATTCCTGACATAATTTTTTGTTACTTTGGGAAGCAGTGAGCAGACTTGTCAGGGCAACACGCTGGCCTTCCCGGGCTCCGGAACTAGCTGCGTTACGAGTGACACGCTCGTGCCGAGCTTTGTCTGTGGCCTTTCCGTGGCGTGCTCGGGAAGGGTTGAGCCCTTGGCACAGACTTGGGCATCGCAGCTGCCACCTCTCTTTCATTGGTGTTTCCCACCACTCGGGTCTCTAAACCCAAACAGTTGGGGTTTTTTTTTCAGTGCACCGGGACGAAAAGTTTCCCGTGAACCCTGCGGTGTGCGCGTGCCCGGGCTGCGGCAGGGAGAGGGGACTGTCGTGCGGGCAGAAAACTGACCTTCCTTTTTCCTTTACAGTTTGTTCACATCAACAACTTGAAGCTCATCTGCAGAGCGCACCAGCTAGTTCACGAAGGCTATAAATTCATGTTTGATGAGAAATTGGTAACGGTATGGTCTGCTCCAAATTACTGCTACCGCTGTGGAAATATTGCGTCAATCATGGTTTTTAAAGATGTAAATACAAGAGAACCAAAGTTATTCCGCGCAGTTCCAGATTCAGAACGTGTAATTCCTCCTCGAACAACCACACCGTATTTCCTCTGAGCCCCCTCCCCGCCTGCTGCCTCCCTCTTCCCTTGTACTGTCCCTTTACAATATACTTTTTATTGAGCACTTTGCTGCTGAAATGCTGCCTCTTGCCTTTTTTATTTTTAAATTATCTAAATTTATTGTGTATTATCGTGTCTGTAGCAAGTTCCCTTCGTTTCCCCCCCTACCCTAGATTAATTGCAGAGTATTTGTAATACATCCTTGAAATTTATACTACTGCATGTAGTCCGTACCTATTTCTGGGTTTAGACGAAACGTTTTCCTTTTAACAATCGTGATACCCGGGACGCAGCTGGGTCCCAGGGTGTTGATCAGCTTTTTGTTTGGTAAGTTTTAAGAAATTTCAGCAGCAAAGTTAGGACGTTGGTGTGCGCGGTTGGACTGTGAAGGCCTCGTGTTGTGCGCGCGTCGCGGCGTAGAACCCAGCCGTCCTCAGAGCTTGTTTTACGTGGATCAAATAAAGTGGTCGGAAGGGCTGTTCCCCCCCCCCCTTTTTGTTTTGTTTTCTTAGGATTCCAGTTAAAAATATGAAAACCTGCTACAGCGACTGAATTTGTACATTAAAATAATTGTTCTGATTTTTTTTCAGAGATCTTGTATTTTTAATAAAGCCCCGTGGCCCCCCCAGGGTCGCTAACGCGAACAAAGGCCGCTCCCGTCCCGCCGCCCTCCCGCCCCGGCTGCGCTCCCCCTCCTCCCCGGGCAGGGCGGGGCCGGCGGCGGGTTCCGGTTCCGGCGGGGGCGGTTCCGGTTCCGGTTGGGGCGGGCCGTGGCGCGGGGCGGCGGCATGGCGCGGAGCACCCTGTCCTCCCGCTTCCGCCGCCTCGACATCGACCAGTACGACGAGAACCGGTTCGTGGAGGAGCCCGAGGAGGCGGCGGCGGCGGCGGCTGAGCCCGACGCCGGCCCCGAGGTGGAGGCGCTGCTGAGGCAATATCCTTTGGGCCGGGCCGGGCCGGGGGGGGGGAGCGGGCGGGCTCCGCCGCCTCCCGCCGAGCTCGGGCACGGCCGGCGCGGCGCCTCCCGGGCTGGGCCCCGGGCCCTGCGGCCCTCGCCCCGGGGAGATGCGGGGAGGAGCCGCCGTGTCCGCCCTCGCCGTGGCCGAGCCTTGGTACCGGACCCCCGGCGGCGGGGGCAGCGGCCCGCCGAGCGCCCCGCTCCTCCGGGCTGCGGCCACGAAAGTTGCCGCGTTGGTACGAACGCGAAACGCGTCGCCTCTTGCGCTGCCCGGCGTCGTTGCGCAGGGTTGCCGGTGGTGCCGGGGCCCTGACGGGCGGTTTGAGTCCTTGACTGGCGCCGCACAGGGGACGCGCTCCGAGCTTTCCACGCCGCGCTGAGGAGCTCTCCTGCCAACGCCAAGAGCCAGGCCGGGAAGGTAACGGGTGGGCCGCGGGCTCGGCACCGGGTCGCTGGGGAGCTCTGAAGTGACGCGTCGTCGCCCCGGAGATCCCCTTCGCACCCCGGTGCTGTTAACGAGCGGCACAGCATCACGCCGTGTTTTCTGCGTAGGCCGTCCCTTCGTGTTCACCCCTCCCTTCTCCCGAAACCCGAAGTGAAAAATGTTCTTGTGCAGCCTTTAGCCTCGCCACCCGTCCTCTGAGCGCGCTTTGTCGGACGCAAGTCTTGGGGTCGTTTCCAGCTTTGCTGGTTCTCACGTTATTCCCCTTCCCTTGTCTTCGCAGGAGCAGGCCCAGGGAACCATGCTTAAAGTCCTCACGTCTTTTAAAAGCAGTGAAATCGAACAAGCAGTGAATTCCTTAGACAGAAATGGCATCGACTTGTTAATGAAGTACATTTATAAAGGATTTGAAAAGCCAACAGAAAATAGCAGTGCAATATTACTTCAGTGGCATGAAAAGGTACGTGTTCCTCTGGCACTCTTTGGCTCAGCCACGCTCCGCAGGGTCCTTGTCGGTGCTTTAGAGCAGATGCCGGTCAAGGGCTCATCCCCTGGGAGCGCGGTGACCGGTATTTTTTATCTTTGGTCTCTCTGAGCTTGGGCTCGTTAAGCCTTTGTCAGAGCTTACCCTCAGCCAGGGGAGAGGCAAGACGTGTGGAGGGCAGCATCTGCCCTAGGAAGCGCCGTGCCACCTTCTGCACCTAGTGAGTGGGGTGGCCCCACCAAGGAGGAGGAGCTGGGAGCGGGTGAGCAGTGTGGCTGGCCGCGTTCCTCTGCAGTCAAGTACTCGGCTGAGCGTGCTCAGGCTGGCTCGGGTCTGGCAGTTTTCATTAGCCAAGTGCTGTGAGCAGCAGCACACGTGTCACAGCTGAGTGACAGGATTTAGCAAACCTGTTAGTTTGCACAGGAGAGGCGCTTGAGATCTCCAGAAAGATTCCCCTGGGATGCGCATTTCTGTGGAAGGACCGTTGTGAGACAGGGAGGGTAGGACGCGTCCATCGGCTGATTGCTGAACGTCTCCTCTGTCAGGATGAGGCACGTGAAGCAAAATGAAGCAGCTGCACAAAGCGAAGCAGCTGCGGTGCTGCCGCCCCCGGCAGGAATCCCAGTGAAAGGACTTCGTCTTCCCCCACTGCAGCGCTGCCTACCAGCGCTCCTCCTGGGAAAAACGAGCCCTGGGAACGCTGCGGCTCCCTGTGCCACCAGCACTGTAGCAGAGACTCTGCTGCTAACGCCAGTGTCGCTCTCACGAAGTATGAGTGTTTTCCCATGATAGGCAAAGACAGAACTTGTGCAGTGACCCCAGCCATTAGCAGCTGTCACCGGCTTTGCGGAACCTTGACAGGGGAGGAGGAGGGAGTTTCCCAGGACAGCAAAGAATGTGGGTTTTTTCCTGTTGTTGTTTCCATTGGAGACGACTGTTTTCAGGTAACCATGGGTGGGTGCTCCCAGTGTGTAATGTTGCACACCACCGCCCAGACTGGAAAGATGACAGCGCTCGGAGCGTGCAGGCACACGTAACGCATCTCATCCCCTTTGTTTTGAAAGGAACAAGGCAGGTCTGAAGCAGGCCAGGCAGGGTTTAAAACCTCGCTTGTGTTCTGCTTTTTGGCACTATGGGTAAGATGTATGGCTTGCTCGGAGAGGAGTCGGCTGCTCGGTTGTCATACCAGTCTGTCTTCTGGAACAGGGCTGTCATCCCCGTAAAGCTGGTCTGGCAACTCGGGAACGTTTATATGCGTGCAGTGCATGCAGGTTCTGCTCCGAGTGGACGCTTTGTGTTCCTCTGTTTGCTAAGGACAGCGAAGCGCCTCATACTGCTGATCATTGTTCTCATTTCAGACATTGCAATACACACTGGGGTCTATCTGAATTATGTCTGCAAAGTAAACATGCTTCATTTTAAGCAGTCAGCTTTAATATTCTTTTTTTTCATAATCATATCCATCTTCTTCTAGACTTTAGAAAGATACATTATTTACATTGAGGGATGCAAATGAAACTGAAATGAGCCCTTCCTCCTTTCCCACTCAGGTATAGGGGAGGTGAGACGTTCTGCATCATTGCTGACAGGCGACATCATTGGTATCCTTCTCTAGATCCCAAAGGTGGTTAGATTTTGGCAAATGTAATTTTCCCTTCAGATTTAGTGGTCTATGAGTTACTAAATTATCGTATGTAGTTTTGTCTACCCTTCAGGCCCTTTGTTTTGATGTCTTGGGGTACATTTATAGAATATTACTATATATGTACTGCAGTAATTTAGGGCACAGATCACTCTCATCTATATTTACAGAGGGGAAGTGAGGCACAAACTTCCCATGATTGGAAGAAGCAAGGCCTGAGCTCAGGTCTGAGCTCCCCCGTCAGCCTTTTGCCTAAATCACCCGGAGCACACGCTGCAGAGTCGTGCGCGAGCGTAGAATTTGTCATGCCAGGAAGGCAGAGGGCACCTGCCGAGACACACAGAGATGGAACAACCCCAGAGCCGTGTTTCCTGTTCTGGGGTGGCAGCCAGCGCTGTGTTGCGGTTTGGGGCTGTGCGAGTGAAGCCGCCCATGCAAGCGCTCTGCGTGCCGGGGCAGCCGTACCCACAGACCCACTGCTGCCTGGCCTGTGGGGCACAGAGGCCTGACGCTGCCCCATACAGCTTAGTACCTAAAGGAAACAACTCACGATGTCTTTCATGTCTGTACGTGCCAAAGAAAACAAACATTTTCCCCAATTAGCTATTTTAAAGATTTGAGGGTAAAAAAGGGGTAGAGTGAGGTGGAACAGCCCAAACTGCTGCTGTTTGAGACATAAGTTTGGAGAAGAGCCATATACTCTTCTGTTGTTAAACACTTAATTGTTTGTTCTTTTCAGATGCCTTTTGTGTGCAGCGCGGTGACTCTGTGTAATCCCTCTCTCCTTTTCCCATCCCCACAGGCGTTAGCAGTAGGTGGACTAGGCTCCATAGTAAGAGTTCTTACAGCCAGAAAGACTGTTTAAAAGACTGTTAACTTGAACCAAGACGACGATCAGTTTTGGACTCAGAAGAAGGAATTAGCTGAAATGACACTGGTCCGTCTTTATTAGAGATTGCAATCTACTGACATCCTGTGGAAACCTCTTGGAATGCTTTTAACCTTAACGGTGGGGGAAGATAAAGGTATTCCTGCATATTCCGACTATCAAATACAGGAGCCAAGACATTCTCCTGATACCTCCTCTGCAAGGCAGAGAGATGGCACCCCCCTGCCTCCTGTTACTGACAGAGAACAGCTATCGCCGATGCTGCTTTATCCAGGTGTGGTGATAAAAGATCCTGTGTGTGCTGCTTATTTAAGAGGTAGCTATGTCTAAGAGGTGCAAGATCCCAACAGCTTACGGGCAGGAGAAGCGTTTATTAGAAAGGCAGTGTTGTACATAGGGTCAGAGGACTAACTGGACTGTGGGGTTGGTTTCATTGTAAAGTGCCTGCTGCATCAATAAAGTTCTTGGATCACATGAGTTAAGTAACTTATTTTTCACTAAATTTTAAGTTTGACACTTACTCAAAAGCAGGCCAGCAATGTACCAATTCTAAGCTAAGTGTGTACTTTTGCATGAATGCTCTTGGCTCCAACTATTTACAGAATTTGTCCTCAAATCCAGCTCTGCTGGCAGCAGGGAGCAAGACCAAGCTGAGCTCTTCCCCTCAAGGCTTTGAAGTAATACACACTCACCCATGGTTTGATTTTTATATTCTTGTCCATCCGAGAACATCAAGCAGCCCGACTCCATTCAGTCTGGTTTTATCAGCTGCCAGAAGTTCAGCAGCAGCCAGCCCTGGTGAGAGATGACACCAGAGGCAGAAGCACTCTCCCTCAGCCCTGGTGTAGCTCCCTGTGAGAAACGGGGACCGTAACTGCACGGCTGACACAGCCACTCTTACCCTGGGCAGACGGTGGGTTTGTTCCATGCTTTAGAATTCTCCCAATTTTAAATCGCTATAGCATCCCCGTGGAGATAACCAGAATTAGAAAGAAATCAAGATTAGGGTTTTGATCCAAAATGTATTGCACCACAAATTTCATAGTGTTTCATAATACAATCCATATTTACAGCATAGAAGGAAAGAAATCCAATGGCCATAGAAAGGATTACGTATACCACTGTTTTATACAAGGGAAAGTGCATTAAGCTTTTTAATACATGTATACACACCATTCTTGCTCCAATATCTAAAGAAAATTCAACACTTAAGAATTAGTTCTTGCAGTAAGTTGATCCTGAATGAGCTTTGGGATCGTAAACTGAAGTTGTTAGTGCATAAATAACCTAATATTTTATGTTGTCACACTATTCTAGGCTGGCTGTACTGCTTTCTTCCTGTTCAGCAGTAACCTTTCAAGCCAGGATCAACGTAAACCGATTAGTCATTCAGCAGGCATCAGTGTGTGCAGAGGGAATCCTGTTCCCTGCTCAGGTCCCACAGAAATGGGCCAGGGCAAAGGGATGTTCTAAAGAAAAAGACCTTAGAGAACAAAATCTTCCCAGAACCAACAGGGTTATCCTGCCCCTGCTTTGTTTCAGTACAGGAGCAACTGATACAAATCCACTTTTTGATTGTCTGTTTTCATGTTAGAGCAGAGTTGTGCTCTTCCCATAAACTGCCCTAAGCTATTGTTAAGTGCCATGGATTGGGTTACTAAAGACTGCAGTTGGACAAGCCTTAGTGTACTAAAAAAAATCTTGCTGGTTTTCTTAACTTTAAATAAATACGACCTAGCTCTAACCTGAGGAGTGTCACCTGTAGCTGGGATACAGCCAATGAACAAACCTGGGGAGGTTTGCAGCACATTTCCCACTCTGATAACTGACCTGACATGGAAGGATACCGTCATCTTTACCACTGCACAAGTGTGCACGGAAGCAGGGAGCAGCTCACGTGCTGTAACTTACATACCACAGCTTGACTGCCACCGCCAAGGTCGTTCAGACCCGTTACAAAGCAAAGTTAAAAACCTGAACAGTGACTATCTCCACTAGAGGACAGGCTGAATTTTCTTGAATATATTTAATAAAAATATAGTAACACAAACCTCATCCTAAGAATTACCGGAATTGCAGCCTGCTCATCGAATTCCATCCATACATAGTTTTTTGAAAATATGTCCCATTTTCAACAAGCCAGACTAACTACTGCTGTTTCCCATTTTCATCTGGATTTCACAGTGGTGTTAATAACTGCAGGCAAAATCGTGTTTCTACTGTGTGAGGCAGGTGCCACCTTGGTCCCATTCTCTTAAGGGGAAAGAAAGCAAGCTGCTGGAACCAAGATTTGTTCATTAAGAGCTGAATTTTGCCCTCAAAACCAAAAACCTCATGAGCAGCGTTTCTTTTACCATGTAGTTAGGACAGAGTAAACAGCCCACTACATGTTCATAACCGTTTTTAAGCATCAGTATTTGAAGTACAGAAAACCACAACCAAAGAGGCGGATACTGATTATGAAGATTTGTTGCTAGCAGACTTGGAAGAAAAAAAAATAAAAATCAAAGTGTTTAGTACCAATATTCTTCACCCTTTGTCACTAGATTTTTTTTTTTTTTTTAAATAAAAGGTATTCTCAGTGTGCATTTACAATACCTGGAATTCAGCTTTAAAAATTTAAAATTGTTTACTACCCCTTCTTCCCAATGCTAACAACCTATGGTACAGACTAATAGATTAGTTTTAAAGGCGACCGAGTATTAGGTACTATAATTAAGACCATTTTAAATATTTTTCTTTAAGAAAAGTAAAATCAGACAACTCTAAAGTTGTGCTCTCAAATTAAATAATCATCATCAACATGCAGCCTTCAGGACTGCAGGCCAGGATATACGCACCTTAAATTACACAGTGATATGAAAAAATGCGAACTATTAGTTATGTCAGTATAAGAAGGCAAGGCAGATTTCTTTTTTTGGTTAAAGGTCCTGCTCCTGTTCTTTGAAAGGCTTTTCGAACTGCCAATGTGGTTTTTTCTTCATTGCTGGCTTTCCACAGCGAGACAAGGAAGCTTTACTGTGCCTGGAATTACTCCACTCTAGCCCTCCGTAACAGAAGCTGGAATCACCATCATAAGACGCGTGTGTTAGAAGCTTGAACTGCCAGCACCGGTATTAGTGAGGTTACATGACCCTTTGGTGCCAAGAAAACAAGACCGATGAGCACAAGGAGCTGACTTCCATTAAGAGACCATCAAGACGCGGTCCCCAAATCCAACCCAGACGAGGTGTTTCAGTTTGTAGTGACAATTTCTCCTTGCACAGTATTAGCTTTGTAAACAGTGTCAAAAGTTCTTGTACAAAATACTGCAATGACAGTGATTAAGACACACCTGAATTAGTGTGTTCAGCGTTCTTTTCACAGAAAAAAGTGGCTAGATGCTGACTGCCTGTTTTCAGGTTCCCTTAAGGCCACAGTGTCCTTGGGCTCGAGATAGACGGCCGGATACTGCCTTTAGGAGATGGCTTTGACCCAAACCACGACATCTAGGACAGGAAAGCACAATGTTAAGCTAGGTTCACGCTTCTAAGAGGCTGAAGATTTGAAAAAGAAAGAATATGGTACATAGGCATCTCCCCATCATTTGACAGGAAGAACTGTTTATAAAACAACGCTGCAGACTTCAGACTGACGTGAAGATAGTTTCACACAATCAAATCTGGAGGAAACAGCATCCATTCTCCATGGAAGTGAAGATGACTCAAGATTACCCTTACATATATTCCTTTACAATAACTACAAACTACAAACCTACAATCATTTAAACATAGTACCTTTAGTCACTCTAGAATTAAACCATTCCCAGGACAAGATGGTGAGGAAACCTCCCTCAGTTGCCATCCTATGCGGACTGAAGATGTCCAGCTTACTGAGTGGGCAGAGATGAACGCAGGACATCAAGGGCACTGACACAGGGCTCATTCATGAACATTTTACCACATAGCCAGGGACGTACAGGAGATCTCATTTTATGCAATGGAAAGGAGAAACAGATCTAGGTGTCCAAGCCCAACGTCAAAATGACAAATCAAGAATTTGGCTTCCTACTTTTAAACATTTGAGACAACTCCAGCAAGGAGCTTCTAGCTTCCCTCCACAGACTGCGTCTGCTGGGCAAAACTGTGCTGTTACTCCTCTGAAGCACTGAGAAGTTGCTATTTCCCTCACTGAAATGGACAATTTCCAACATGGATGTATGTGATCAGCTAACATTTTAATTATAAATTACATTTACTATTGGAGCTAACATTTGGAATAGATACTTTTCATGATCTCTCAGCACCTAGGAATTTTCATCCCATCTGCTGGGAGGCCCATTAGAGACTGCAAGTGGACAGAACCCTTACCTTGTACTCCAAAGTTTCTTTAAGCATGTTTTCTTCCTCTTGTGAAAAATTCAGTAACACAGATACAGCTTTAATTAGATGGAATGCCTGAAAGAAACCAGAGTATTTTGTTGCTTATGATGCTCTCAGGCTCTACATTCTGGAACACGGTGCAGTGCAGTTTTTGTGTAGGTTTGGTCACAGACTTTTTAGTCACAACTGTGAAGAGCAGACCAGCAGCCTTCCATTATCCCCAGTTCCAATAGACGAGGGTGGCCTGTATCTTATTTCTTCTGTTTGCATTTCCTGAGTTTCTGTTCTTTAACATTGGTTTGCATATTTTGGGGAAAGATGACAAATGGGGAGCCTAATTAGTTAGAGAATCAGCTTGGCTCCTGTGGCATCCTAGGTTTTTTAAGCTTTGAAAAGTTGATCAAACCAGCACTTGGCAGGAAAGAATCATGCCTTTTTAAATACACACATAAGTGTATTAACTCTACAGTAGTAATATTTTACACGGGGGACACAATGCAGAGTTAGTAAAGCACTTGAAATACCTTGAGTTGTACAATTATTTCTCATCTCACCCACTGACTTGCAATTAAGCAAAGTATATTGTTAGCATGACTTTTTTACCTTTAACTTTTTTGACACAATGTGGAGAATGTGAAGGAGCTCCAAAGGTACAAAGAATTACCTCTTACAGACCAACAGCAAGCAGTTTATGTCTTTTTCTTGGGTTTTTTTGCCATCTTAAATGTGCAACGACTCTAATTACATACATTTGCTTTTTAGAGTAGTGCAGAGGGTATGTCTTGTAGCTTCAGATCTTTAACTTCTAGACATACCTACCTCTTAATTCACATTTCCCTTTAGCTCATAATAATCTGCACTTCCAAACACATCACTGTTAACTATTTTGCTTCATTGTGCTCAATCAGTCAACAACTTTCTAAGTGTAAAAAGTATGGAATTGGCAGAGAAGTGTCCTTAGCAGGTAGCAGGTGGCAATTTCTAGAGAAAGAAAGGCTTAAAAAGAGAAGGTAAGCGTACACCTTTACCTCAGATTCTCGGCAGGACATGAATTTTAGTACAACATGTTTAAGGTATTCAAAGTTTATCTCCCTTGAGTCATTTAAATCAGAGTTGTTTGTGACAGTCACAGAAGCATTAGGCACTTCAGAATTTGCTTTTTCACGTACTTCAGGTACCTCACTGTCAGGCCTTATTTTCTAAAAAAAGAAAAAGAGAAGTACATTGTAGACTGTCAGCTTGACACTGGGAGAGGATCTGAGTCCAAGATACCTAACAGAGAGCTTGTGTCCACAAGGTGGGTACAACCTGGGCACCAACAGGACCAGCTTCTCATCCTTCATGGGATCACAGCGGAGAAGTGTCTTCACCTCTCCCTATACTCCAGGACAGAAGTTAGCTGCTGTTAGTGTTACATGTATGTTAGCCAAACCAGCATGGAAATGGCTCCATGGTTGAAACTATCACCTGAAAATTTTCTTTTATCGCTAACCTGCTCTGTGACTTTCAAATGTAGCCTTTCTCCAAAACAATTTTCAAGCTCAGAACAAAAATAACAACGTAGTATTTTAAAAACAGTCTTTTTTTTTTTTTTTTTAAACTAGAAGAATTTTTTTCTTGGAGATGAGAACTATTGTAAGAGGGATTAAAGGGGAGCTCGCCCTGGGGCAGATATCACTCCCATGGTAAAACTCAGTTGAATGGCAGCTAAGCAGCAATCAAACCTCAGTTGTTCACTCTGCAGAAATGTATTAAATGCCCAAGATTACCAAACACAGGTCTTCTGTAGCTAAAATTCTCCATTGCAAGAGCTGAGTGGTGATGGCTACCTGTCACACCATCCATTCAGTAAATGTACTTCCTTAATTTAAGGGTTCACCAATCTGCCTGCAAACACAAGGAAACTGCACACATCCCTAGTACAAAAGTTACACTTTTGCTAGCAGTCAAGCTTTTGGAATGAGTAGTGCAAGTAACTGTCAGTAAGTGCCAGCTGAAGAGACTGAAAAAGCATAACCCTTACCAACTCTTTCTGGAGGGTTTTCTTGAGTTCTGTCATTCTTTGCTGTAGCTGCTTTATCATCTGTAAGCAGAGCAAAGGATAGTGTTAATACAGCATTCATTGTCAGGGCACATTTTGACCCATAGATACCTGGAAAAACCCATGACAAACAAGTGTAATGAACGAAACAATCATTAAACAACATTGACAGCTCTGAAGCAGCAACCTGCATGTCTTGCCTTTCTGGCTGCCCACATGTGACAGGATACCTGAGCTTTCACGTGACAGCACAGTGGAAGTGAACTGAATACACACAAAAGAGCTCTGCAGGAAAGCTGTAAATAGTACCATTTGGTGCATCTTTCCTCCCAAATAGATAAGGATTCCTACAATTCTGGCTGTGGTTTTTATCCACTGTTGCTAGAGCGTTGTACAGTCCAGAGGAAAAAAAATTACCCGATGCAAATTGGATCTGCCATTTTGGTAAGCCTGTTCTTCTATGGCTGCAGCATGGGCAGCACCAATTATTAGGCTTCCTAATTAAAAGGAGAAAGACTAACAGCTGTTTCAGTTCACCTTATTTTTCTCAGCAATTTGCTGTTCCAGCTCTCTGTTATCCTTCTGAAGTTGAATGATGCCTGCAGCTGGTACCTCTCCGTTCTGTTCCATCACACGGTTTTCTGGAGAAGGTAAATGTTTGTTGTTCAAGGCTCTTGACAATTCCTCTAGGTCTGAAACCTATAAAAAATGAAAAGTGAACTGGAGTGGTATCATGACATTTGCAGCCCATGAACACTCCCAAGGGAGAAAGCTAGACTTCTCTTTGGTTGTTTTTGTGGGGCAGTGGTTGCTTTGTTAAACCAGAAAGCATTAGTGGCAATCTAGGTGGCTACATCTCTTGCTGGCCTGCTTTTGGGTCTCCATCTCATTGGTTTCTTAACGGTTCTCTCAAGACATTTTATGAGTCAAATAAAATAAGGGGCTGTCTTTCATAAACCAGTCACAGATCTGACAGGAAACAGCTTTCCTTAGGAAGACAGGAACAACAAATAATGGTGGTCTACACTGCTGGTGTTTCAGGTCAGAGTAAACAGCTCCAAGCATGTATCACCAGGCGTGACAGAACTGGGGTCTCTTGCACACCTGCTTATTTTCCTGAGAAGGCTGAACAGATCAGCTTTGCAACTGCACTCACATTTTTCTCATGTTTTCTGGCCAAGAGGCACTCCTGTACCTGCAACTTCAGTTCACCGATTTCCTTTCTTGCCATTTCTTCTTTCTCTGCTGCTCGGCTATTACTTGCTTCTACGTCAGATTGTAACTGATGCATTTGCAGCAGGGCAGCTTCGTGCTCTGAGAAAGGAGAGACCTGCTTAGTATCAGTCTACTGAAACAAAGGGGAGGTTCTAATTATTTTTCTTAAACAAAGCAAGTTACAGTGACAGTAAATCCTGATCAAAAATGCCTTGCTCTGTCATAAAGACAAAGTTGATGCAATTTAAGCCACCCAAGCTCATGTGCATGTTTTTACAAAGGAGCAGCCTAACTGCCTGAAAGTCAAGGTGATCTTAATATTTAACAACATAATCATCAATTATACCTGCTCCAAAAGCCCCCCATCAGAAGTCTGTGTGACTTGTGCTGTGACTGCACAGGAGCACTTGGGGCTGAGCTGCAAGCACAAATGGCTAGCTGGCACAAATGGCCACAGGGCTAGCCAATGGAACGGTGCAATGAGAGGCCACAGTTTTGTTCCCTGTCTAAATAATGGCAACATGCAAAGAGAAACACGGTGGGGTTAGGAACTGAATGAAGATGACTGAATTTTTTTTTGTATGACCGTGGAATATCAGTTTGCAGCTGCTCTTTAAGAAAGTAAATAATTTTTCGAGCAAGTGCAGTTTTTATAGTGGTGCAATGAAGTAGCAGTTCTTGATCTGCATCACTTATGTTTTGCACAAAACAATCTTTTACAAAAAGTAAAATAACAAATATTGTATGGTGTATAAACATAACACTAATTAAAAGAAGTGGTTTTGTTTCTAAGGACACAGTAGAGAGACTGTCCAATTGTTACTGAAGCATACAAGATTGAAAATTCTAATAGATTAAACATGGAAGATAAATCTGTAACTATTGCAATCTATAGACAGGCAAGCCCAGAACTAGAGACTGTACTTAGATAAAGCTGTCTGGGATACACTAGACTTGTTTGGTCTAACCTTGACTGAGTTGGTCTAGTTCTTCCTTCTGTTTTAGAAGCATATCACATTTTTCATCAATCAGCTGGTCTTTTTCCTTTATTAAGGAACTCAGATGTGAAACCTTCAAAGCAGGCAAACAAACACAAGTCATTAGATATAAAACTAGAAGAGGGCATTGAAAGATTTCAACATACCTCAGAGGTTCAGAATTTTGTGCAGCATTAGTGTTAGAAATAATAAATACACTGTGGATGCCTGTGATCTATCCAGGGACTCACAGGTGGCATCACCTTAACAATGCTAACCTCATTAAAAAGCACCAAAGTCAATGTGCTGTAAGAGCTAAAACAAACTTCGGTTCTGATAAACTCTGCGCCACAATTACAGATTGTCTCATAACCAGCAGGTGGCAGCTGTAAAACAGCCGTTGAGCAAAACCAGACATTGCCTTATGCCCCTTTTACATAGAGCTGGACCAAGCAAGCACAGACCTACAGCAGTCCCAGAAGAATAAAGGGCTCTGAAATATCAGTCACCTTCATTCTGAGCAAATGCATTCACTTGCTACTACCTGGTCTTACCCTCAGTTGTTCATATTCAACTGCCACAATGTGCCGTAACTCTTGAGCCTACAACTTAGGAATATCCGTAACTTTGCAGTCAGCAACGTCTTACATTCTTCCAATGAAAGAACTCCTGAGTTGATCACATTCTTGGGCAGGCATTTACATAGACACCCTTAATTTCACGTTTACTGAGGCAACCACTCCTGTCTTGCGTGCTGAGGATATGATTCTGATTAATGTCCCTGACTGTTGTGATAATTAAGTCCAAATTTAGTCTGGTCTGTGCAAGGTGGGGAGCGCCCAAATATATTTTAGACTGTCAGGATTAACCAACCTGCTGTTGTAATTCCTCTCTTTGCTTTCGTGTTTCTTCCAATGCTTTGGCAATTTCAATGCTGACAGTCTCTCTGCTGCTCAATTCATTCTGCAAACCAAAAGTAATTCAGAGCTTACTTGAGACAACTAAAATCAAGTCAGTCTCTCATCTTTAAACCCAAATCCATCAGCAACTAGAATTTACAGATGTTCTAACACACCATGATTTACGCTTCCAAATGAGAGCTGTTGTTTTGTTCTACTGCACCGCTATCTGCACACATAAGAACAACACAGAACTGATGTAAGAGGCGACACATATCCAATGCTTAAAAGATCTTTTAGCTTGAAGTCTGTATTACTAAGTAGCTCTTTCCTACAACTGATCTTCATTCCAATTGTGCATCCAATAGCAGCTACAGAAAAAACTTTCAACAATCTAGAATTACAGTAAAAAGACTGAGTATAAGCTGTAAATACCTGACCAACTCAAGTTTTTAACTTTTGTTTGAATGCTATGAATGGAATTTGATTTGAACTATTCTGTATTCACTACTGCTAACAGGATTTAAAAAGCTCTTCATGCCTGACAATATGGGCATGTATTATTTCTGCCTGATTTAGGCAGACCCAAGCATTCTATTTCAGAAAAGGATCAGCCATTTGTAACGCTCCTCAAATGCGTTTCTACTGAGTATCAAAGGTGATTTACAGCTGTAAGTACATGCAACCTGAATGTAATGTGACTCCCAAGTACTGAGAATGCAATACACTTTGCGGTTAACTGTTTCTTAAGTTCAGCTCTGTATTTACTCAACGTCATCAACAAATTAAGCCCTTACCTTTAGCCTGTTCAATTCAGACTCCTGTTTTTTTAAAGAACTCTCATACTCTTCTCTGCTTCCATGAAGATTTTCATTTTCCTTTTCCAACTGGCTCTGTAAAATAAAGACTGCTTAAATATTAAGCAGAATTATTCTAATGCTTCATTTAAACAATTAAACACTTCAAATGCTTTGTTCATATTTAGTTTCTCAAAGTATGAGATCTTCTGTTATAATGCTAGGAGCGCTGAATAAGAACATTCAGACACCATGCAAGGTTGACAAGCCGTGTTAAAATAATTTTGTGAAGACTCACATGGCCCGCTGAACAGTTTCCGTACTTACGATCTTGTGCTGAGCAGCTGTTTTATCAAATTCCCAAGCTGTTTCAAGAGCAGTGATTTGAGACTCCAGCCCAGTAACTTTCTGATCATACTGATGTTTATCACTTAAAATCTGTTGCTGTAGTTTACTTATGTCATCCTCCAGATCAGTTTGCTGAAGAGAAATAAAGAACACTACATGAATAAAATGGTATTTTGAAGCTCTGACAAGAATCAGACACCATGTTGTGTGACATATACTCAAACCGAAGCTTCCTTTAGCAGCAGCGTCACGTACTCACGCACAGACACTAGTTTAGGAGACAAACAGCAAGGAAACACTTGTGTAACGAAACGGAGAAATATGAGTCTCTCTGGGGATGCTAAAGACTGATCTGCTTCTGGTCAGTGAAACATCTCCAGCATACTCACCAGCTTCCGGATCTTCAGATCCTGCTCAGCAGCTGCTTCTTTGCTCTTTTTCACTGCTTCTGTTGCAATCTGTAGTTTTTGCTCCAGTTCTTTATTCTAAATATAACCATACATTAAATTCCTTACCCATTGGCACCTACGTTATTAGAAAAAAACGTACAGGACGTGGGATGACCCAGTAAGGGAAGGTAAACACTAAAACCACAAAACCACATAGTTCAGAGAGACTGCCTACTTGACACACGCTGCTTTTACAAACTCTTCACCACACCACTACCACCCAGTAACACTTGTGCTTCAGCTATTTGTTTCTTAGGACAGAGAAGGTATGCCTGAAATCTCCAACTTCATAACCTCTAGGCCCTTCTCCACCAATGAAGATGGGGAGATGACCAGAGACATTCACCTTTTCCCCCCCAGACTAAATGTGACACATAGTCTCACCTTTGGCTGAGAGCACAAGTACAGTGAGAAGAGGAGGTACAGGGCATAAAGATGCTGGAAACAGTGGGAATTTGTAGTGAAAAAACAAACAAACCACTTACCTGAGTTTCCAAATGGTTCACAGTCTCACTGTGATGCATTCTGTCTGTTACTAGCTGCTGCCTGGTTTCATCCAGTTTCTGCTCAAGAGTAGCTTTCTGAAGATACATTGAGATGAAGAACAGGAAAAAGGATGGACAAAGAGATAAGGTTTTTCTAATTAAGATTTTTCTTTGTATTTCATTAATAAGATCAAACTAAAATGGACCAGTTATTTTGATGTGCGATACAGCTTTGCTCTTGGGAACCAGCATGTCTGATGCTACTGCAGAGGGCCTCCACAGATCGATGCTACTGCAGAGGGCCTCCACAGATCGTGTTGCCCTGGGGAGGACATTAGTAGTTAAGAATGGGAAATTCACTGGCATCCTGTCATGATCCAGATGTGAACTCTGATCAGCAGCCAGGTCATAATTTTCCAACCCAGGCCAAGTTTAAGTGATTAAAAAAAAGGGGTTTTGAAAGCTTAACTTCTCCTTCATCACAGCAAATACACAAAGAAGGTAAAACTGTTGCTAGTTATGGTATTTACTTTCCAAAATGTTTTACTACCCCTACATGGACTTCAAACTGGCTCAAGTTTACTAAGCCAAGCTCTTTTATCACAGCAACATCGATGTGTCTTATAGGCAAGCCTGACCAAGGAGGAGCACACCTGCCCTTGCTTCCCCAGCTGGGTCCTGGGGAGACATTGCTCCAAGCTGATTCTGAACAGGAGCATCAGTGCTCGAGAAAGAGATGGAGAAGTAACGAGAAAAAGGGCACTGGCCAAAGCTAAGTTCTTTGCTTTCAGCTGTTTTTTAACACTTCTGAGGCTCAAGCTTTCCATACACAACATTCTGTTTGTACACCTATGTGCAAAACCAGTTTCCCTCCCTGTCCCAATGCTTTGCAATTCATGATAATAGAAGATGAAGAACAAGAAGCACACACTGCTCTCTGTAAGGATTAACCAATAAAACTCAAGTTGTTCTACCTCCTCTGGGCATGTTAAAGCTGCTCTTTTGCTTCTAAGAAATCAGACGCGTTGCCTAAACAGACAATGCAGAAAGACCAATAAAGACATCTGTGCAATATGTACATAAACAGGCTCAATGTAGTCACCCACACAATTCTGCCCAGCATAGACAGCGTACCAACGTACACTGAAGGGACAAACACGCCTACATTACATCGTCATATATTCTTTACCTGTGTGATAAGTAACGTACGTCCTAAAAAAATCTCAATAAGATTGCACTTTTAAGCAGTCTATAAATGTGTAATTACCTCCTTGAGTAGCTCCTGCACATGTTCATCCCCTGAAAGATTTCTTTCTAGCTTTTTTTCCAAGGAAGACACTTTTTCCTGCAGCTGTTCAGTAAGTTTATTTCTCTCAGCAAATTCAAAAGTCATCTGTGAGAACAAGAAATCACAGAATCTTTTTTGTAGCAAAGTTTTCACCTAATCCATTGTGGTTTGACTTTAAAAAGTGCCATTAGAAAGAGAAAAGTCCATTTGAATAGACAACACTTTCTAGACACCAAATTTCAAACTCATAGTACATTACTCAAGTGTACACCTTTACACCAGCCAACAGCAGATACATCTGAAAATACTTAACCTTTTGCTTGTGTTGTTCATATTCCACCTTCAGAGATTCATATTCCGCCTGTATCATTTCCAGTCTCTTCTCACAACCAGAACCAGCAACTCGAGCCTAAAAATTTTGAGAAATCACTTGCTTTGAAACTTAGATTTCCAAACCCACACAAATGATATCTAATCTACCTTCTGCGGACAAGGAGCTCTTTGAATCAAATCTCACTTAACCCAAACTTACATTTTGCAAGTCTACAGAAAGCTGCTGAATGACAGTTTGTAGCTCCTGTTCTCTTAACTCCAGAGCAGTGATCTTATTTTCTGCATTTGTCTCAGCTGTCATTAGTTCATCTCTTCACAGAAAGAGAATAAAAAAAAAGTGACATACTGTTTCAGAAAAATTATCTTTAGCAGATAAATCTGCTTCTTATGAAAATGGACTAGGCAACATCAACAAGATTTTCTTGTCCTAAACCCAGCCACTGCTTGATTACATATTTTCCAAAAAAAGCGACAGTTAAGTGTTCAAACGATGAAAAAAAGAAATCATAACATGCTTACAAAATTCTAAACAAGTACTACTTTAATTGGCTTGAAAAGAAATAAAAACTTGGCATTTACATCCACATGGGCATTCCAGAAGCAGTTACTCAGTCAGCTCACTACATATATAAACTCTTCCAAAAACACAGAACTGGGCACAAAGTAAAAGTATAGAGGAAGTGAATACGCCGCACCTCCTGAACCACCACATCCATACCTCTGTGCCTCTAAGTTCAGGAACTGTTGCTGCAACTCTTGAAGATCTTTCCTGAGGCCTGATGACTCGTCACTTGCATCCTGAAGCACCTCTCTAGTGTGGGTTAGTTCTCGAGTGCACGCCTCTAGCTCCTGCACTGTTTTGCTCAGAGATTCTTCCTTTTTCAAAAGCTGAACATTAGAACGTTATCTTTGACAATACAGATGATCTGGTAATGCTGATAAAGTCTTCCCATTGAATCTTGTCTCTTTTATTAAGTTATGAGCTGAATTAAATGAAATAATAAATAACTCCCAGAAAAGTCACTGTTAAAATAAACTATGTAATATTGTATGCACATACCTATTCTTAGGATTGTGATGCTGACCAAGACTGTACACAAGCATAAAGGCTAAAAAAATTAATGCAGACCTCCCACTAACTCTGTATTCTAAAAGAAATTTTACAAAAGAAAAAAAAAAGTTTACAATGATCTTACCATGTGTTTAACTTTGGCAATTTCCTGCTGTTGAAAGCCCTCCAGTTCATCAATTTCATCTCTTTTTTGAAATAGATTCAAACTCTGTTCCCTCATTTCTTGTAACTGTGTTTCAAGCATCTTTTTCTCCTGATAAACCAACAAAAACATTGACCAGTAGGCAATGTGCAACAAATTATGAAACTTCTAAAATCACAAAAAAAAAAAATCCCTGTTCATTAAAACGCAGCCAATCATCCCCTAACGTAACTCTTAAAAATGGACAGCAAATAGTAGCACGTTTAATGTCTTCATAATCACAGACACTTTAAAATAGACTAAGCTGAACAGCTGGAACAACTACAAGACTGAAATCCTGTAATAAAAAAATCCCTACTAGTTTCATTTATTTTACGAAATGTGACCTACTGCAAGACCTTAGACGAAGTCATTACCTCCTCCTGCATTGCAGTTGCCTCCTCTGTACTAAAGGAAATTATTGTTCCACCTTACAGAAGTGTATCTTCCTCACTGCAACCCACCATTCTTTACTTCCCCACCAAAAAACAATTCCAGAAATACCTCCTGAAGCTGTGGGGCTGTTAACGAAAGCAAATGTCTGATCTCTCCCACTGAACAAAGATCAAATAAGAAAAAGGGCTGAGCAGAGTTGAGCTGGAGAAAGTTCTGGCTGGTGTTTAAAAATACACATACACACAAAACACGAACCTCAAAACCCCAAAGCTTAATTACCTTTTCAATTTGACCCAGTTTTTCCATCCACTCCTGAACAAGAAAGAAGAAAAAAAAAATCAAAATCCATTTACAGACTTTCAAGGTCAGCAACTACAGCAAAAAAAAAAAAAAAAAAAGTACTGTTAACAGAGATACTAAGTTGTGGTAATAATTAAAAAAGTAATCAGCAAAAGAAAACTAACAGCCAGTGTTTTAATATAAAAGCTGGAGAATCGTTTATGCTACCTGAATAAACTTTACACAACTAAAATAAAGGTGACAACAGGTCTACTGCAATTGAATCTCACCAAACAAGTGCAAGTTTAACCTTACATTAGAAATTGTTGTGGGCTCTTTTTAAAAACACTAAGAACAGTCAGAACAATGACAAGTCCCACACCATTTCTAGCATTTGAACTTAATACTCCCTTCTTTCCTCAATGCTGGCACACTAAGCAAACACACTGCAGAACAACTATTTTAATTAATGGTGACATCTGCTCAAAATATCAAGGTCATGCACTCAGATCTCCACAGTCAAAAGTTGAGTTGTTCAAGCCCCGTTACCTGGTCCTTCTTTTCTAAAGCCAAAGCCATTCCTTCAGCCATCTTGGCTCGACTGGCCTGGTGAGCTTCATTCTGCTCCTGAAACTTCCTCATGGAGGCTAGCAACAGAGAATCACCAGCTACATTAAAAATTTGTCTTTTAAAAATTGCTTCTCAATTTTCTGTAAGTTATAAATAACTTTAAAGAGCTGCTTCTGCAAGTAATTAGCCTCATCTTGACTCCAGCACTAACCCTGTGCCACTTAGTACCTCACACTGCTTGCACATTGGACAAATGCAGAAATAACAGCAGACAGCAGTACCGTTCCTCACCGGATGATAACAAAGATACAGGTTTCAAAAAAGGCTCTCCTGCACATTAGCCCCAAATTTGGCAAAAGGAGTATAACAACAATCACCACACTGCTGCTGCTTTTTATGCTGTAAACAAGGCAAGAACTTGTGTTTTATTTCTTCACAACCTAGAGGTGCACAGTTTGAAAGCAAATTATTAAAAACCTGTACATAAAACCTGTTTCCTTCCAACCACAAGTTTTCAACTTAAAAAAAAAAAAAAAAGAAAGAAAAAGACAAGTACGTACAATCCTGATGCTTTTCTAATGCATTTTCAAGCTTCTCTTTTATCTTCTGCAAGTTTCGGATCTGATCAGCATAATCTTGTGTGAGGAGGGAGAAGCACAGACCAGGAATGGACATACATTGGGGAAAGAAATTAAAAAAAAAAAAAGAAAAAAGGATGAGTGGAAAATGACAATGATTTTCTCAACCAGAAAATCATTCCTGCTGAGGAAAACTTGGGTGACCATACCAATGAACACAAGCAAATAGTTCTGCACTGCCCATAAGGTAAATGGTTGGTACAAACAGGAGGACCCGTCCTAGGTGTGCTAGTTACACAAAAAAGGGCAGTACCAGAGAATGAAGAACGATCCCCAGTTTTTACTTCATTCAAGAACAGTGATGTAGTTAACTGTGCTAGGAAAGATCTCTCTCATCGGAGGATGGGGCAATTTGCAGTCGCTTGCATCCCTGTTCAAGTCACAGAACACCTCTGAGGCTGAGCTCCGACTGGTGCTCCCCCTTGGCTAACACACTTGCACTCTTACCACCACTGGTCTACTGAGCAGAACTGACAGGGAAGGCAGATTTAAAAAACAAAACACACACACACACACCTTGGGGAAGTTTACATACAATGGAAAGGAGGATTTACTTACTGATCAGGCTGCTTGCACAAGTCTCTTGATACTTAGAGTCTCCCTCTCTCATATTAAGCCCCAACCAGCACCTGTTTACCTTATGTAAACAGGTGAGCACTTTGCCCTTTCAAATTGCAATGGAAAATCATCTCTGAATCCCGTATTTTCTTGAACTGGAGCCTGATAAGTCTCCTGAATAAAGTAAAATAATCCTCAGCTGGCTATAACCTCTCCTTGCTTTCCAAGACCACCTATGAGCTTTGGGGAGCAGCAGCATAACAGTTTAGCCTAGCCTCTGATCCACTCCATGCAACAGGGATGGAAAGCGGTGTCAGAGCAGAGCCCTTACTACAGCTTTACAGAACAGGTTATTATCTTAGAAAGAAAAAAAAGCCTCAAAACTGTTTTATGTTCCTTTGCTTTTTCTTCATTTCAAAGTTCACTTTTTTATGGATGGCACCGTGTTACTGTCAGCATCAGAAAGCTTAGATCCTAAGAGAGACAAACCATTACGTACACAGAATAAGTAAAATAAAAGTGGGGAAAGACACTATTTGAAGCATGGGGACAGAAAGCTATCCCAGCTGTTTAAAATAATTACATAAATGCATTGTGAAACCAGCAGAAGTCAGTTATCTTTATAAAAAATCAGTTATAGTGGATACTACCTAGATGACAATCAACAGGGTTGTTACAAATGAATTTTCAAAAGAACCTAAACCCGTGTAGTTTTAATACATTAAAACACTTAAGTTCAAAGGAAAGTATTTCCTAAAGTAATAGCATTTTATATGTACAAAGACACATACCAGACAGCTTGACCTCCAGTTTTCTTATTTGTTCATTTCTTCTGAACAACTGGGATGAAAGATCCTCTCTAGAGCTGCTTCCATCAGAAGCCTTGGCAGAAAAACAACACTTATGTAACTTACAACACTTAGAAAAAGTGATCCTGCCATATACTATCTCTATGATAATAAACACCATCCCACCTAGGAATTAATGCTTCAGTTTTTCCCGTGAAGGGGAAAGCGTACTAGCACAGCAGAATGTGTAAAAAATGCTGATGAAGAAAAACAGTAAGAGCTTAAATAGTCAGCTCTGCAATGCTGGCCTGTTCCAGGAAATACAATGCTTTTAAAAGAAGCCAGAGCTGAAAACTATTTGTTCAAAGTGATTGCTGAGGAGCTGGCATAATAGAACAACTAAGGGGTGGAAAATCAGGCTCTATGGTACAGGTTCCAGGATGGGTCAAAGCGAAAGTCTTTTGGAAAACTAAGGAAGCAGAAAAGAAACCGTAACACTCTGCACATGGAATAAGCACTAATGTGGTAGTCTTTCCACACAATGGTCTCTCCATGCAAAATCCACTGCACAACTGACTTTGGATTCTCTACGGGATTGTTTGCTCCATGAAAATCAATATTAAGGGCAGTTAAATAAATATGGCTAAAACAACTAATTCTTGGAGTTTTTCTGAAAACCACTCAAGACTTCAGCTACCATTGTTATTTGTTTTCTGTACTCTAAACTCATAAGATAGTAAATGAAATTTCTACATGAGGATTTGTTACGTGCAAAAATCTTTCAGAAAAACCAAGACTAATACGTTTCCATTGTAAAATGTATTCAAACATCAGGAGTTCCAACTTGCTGCTTAATAGAACTGGAACTTCAGCTGAGCTTCAGAAAAACTGCATTAAAACTCAACCGGGTAAATAACTTCTCCATTTTGCAGACAGGAAAACGGAATCATAAGCAATTCGCTGCAATACAGTGGGTACTGTTGGCTCCAACAGTGGTGCGAGATGGTGCCTGAATCTTTGTTTTGAAAAATAAGAGAGCCATCAAGGAGCAGAGGTGCCAGAGCATTACAGGGTTTTGTTTAATCCATATGCCCCTGGGATTATACAACTTGCTTAAACAAGGTTTTATAATGAAAAAGAGTTTAAACCAGACATTAAAGGAACTACAATAGTTTTGAGTGCAGCCAAATTGAATACGCTCTGAATAAACAATATGCTTGAGCAGGAAGAGTACCAGGAAGCCGAGAGGTAAACACAGGTCCATAGCAAGATCAAAGCTAACCCATATCTAGCTCGCTTTCCTCCTGCTTCAGTAATTAATTTCACAAATAGGAATCTTACACATTCCCACAGTTTTATTCAGTATTTTATGTCTGTTTAACAATGTTCTGTATTGAGACAGCTTTGTAACTCCAGTTTACATGGGCATGTAAGGCTACTGCTAACTACTACAGGTAACATACAAACATTTTCTCTTCAGTATTTAAGTTTACTCAAGCTAGTGATTCATTTATGCATTAAAACGTACACCTACAAAGACACCGCGATACACGTTCAATTAATACACTAGACTTAAAATGGTACTCTGTAAAGCTGTAATAGAATCGCTGTAAGAGAAATCAAAATCCAAAGCAAGGGTTAACTTACAAAGTCATCTCCAGAGTCTGCTCCTGCGGACGTAATCGACTCCTTACTGACTGACCTGGGTATCCTGGCAGCTCCTCCCGGTCTGGGAGCAATAGCTGCCTCTTCTGCTATCTTCTTCTTTAATTTTGCAAACATTTTACTGCTCTATTGCACTGCAATAACCACGTACTTTGAAAAGCCGCTACCTCCAATGTGGTTAATATACCGATGCTCTGTTTAAAGCTTCCAGATGCCGAGATTTAATTTTGTGCCTCATCCACTCATTTTATTGCATTTCTAGTTCCATTAAAGCCTTCATAGCCTAAGAGTACCTGCAAATTGAAGAGATATGGTTTCCACGCTAAAAATTTCTGCTCGTATTAGACATTTAAAGATAATTAAATGCCTTTCGATATCACACCCGTTCTAATATGCTAGGAAAAAAAGTCACCCTGAGAAAAACCCTTTAAAAAAAAAAAAAAAACCCAAACCAACCCAAACCGTGACGACGTTCAACGGCACGTCTGGCCCCGCCGGGACGGGCAGCCGCCAGCGTCGGTTGCGGGCGGCTCTCCGCAGCTCGGAGGCTCTCCGCAGCTCGGCCCTCACCCCCAGGCGAGGCAAGTTCGGGGCAGGTCCGTCCCCGGCAGGTCGGTCCGCGGCGGCTGCTGCCCTGCTCGGGGGCAGCCCAAAACCCGCCGCCGCTCACCCGCGGACCCCGGCCAAGCACTGCGGCCCGGCCCGCCCCCCGGTTCCCCCGCCCAGCTCCGCGGCCTAGCCTGCCCCGCCGGTCCCCGGCCGCCGGTCCCCTCACCGCCCATGGCCTGGCCTGGCCGCCGGGACCACCCCGCCGCCGCCGCCGCCGCCGCCGCTTCCCCTGGCGACGCTGACCCGGAAGCGCCGCGCGGGCCGGAAGCGGCGCGCGGGCCGGTGCGCAGGCGCAGTAGGGCAGACCCGGCCCCCGGCCCCGCCAGGCCTCGCCCCCCGCCCGCCGCCCCGCCCCGGACCAGCCGCCTCGTTACAAGCATTTGCCACAGTTTATTAATAATAAACTCCTTCGACACGGCCGGCAAGGCAAGGTAGTTCTGACAACAGCCAAAGAGTACATGTGAGGGAACAGCAGCGCCCAGCAGAGCCCTCCCCGGCCGCCGCCACCCCCCCCCCGACATACACAGAGAGAAACAATAAACGGCTCGTACACAGCAAAACCAGGGAAATACCGGGAAAGCGGGGGGCCGCGGGGCCGCTGACGGAAACAAAAGCGTACAGAAATTGCTCGAAAGTCACTGAAAAGGGCTTAAAAGGCGGTAACGGCAGCAGGAAGCAGGCCTTGTGGTTCGGCTTAGTACAATACAAACCAAGGTGGAAAGCAAGGTGTTCGTTTCTGGAACGGAGTAAGAGCAGCTCTCGCTTTAATCTTAGCTTTTACTTCTCCCCAAAATTTCCAGCAGTAACACAAACATACATCGTTCTTCCCAGAGACACCAAGAACAACGGCAGAATAGTTTCTGGTGTTACATCGCTTTGGCGATTTACAGATCCCTTGCAAAAAAAGTCTTATTTGCTCCAAAAAAGTTTATTTATATATCTCTATATTAAGTAAAATATCTGATTTTACCAAAATACGATATACAGGCACATGGCTGTAAAATAACTTTAAACCAATTCACTATAAAATTACTTTTGGCAATAAATAATCTGATTCTCAAGAGAGGCGAAACACTCCCTTGACCCGTTGCGGGTGGGCTGAGGCAGAGCTCCTCTGCATTCCCCCATCGCTCCCTCCCTCTCCCACCCGCGTGCCCCTCATCCTGCACACTGCGCCTTGGCCAGGGCAGAAGCCACTTGTGCTTTTTAGCCAGCAAGAGGCCGAACCCTGCTCCTAACAAGTCACTTACAACTGAGAGGTGATATTAAACACGTGCCTAAAGAAATCTGCAAAGTCAGCGGGGCAGATACTCACAATAGGCTTTTATTCCTGAAGGAACAGCAGCTGTTACTAGTGCTGGTGAGATCTGCGCTGCTCCGGGGGCTCCTCGGGGCCAGCAAGCTCCACTGAAGTTTGCTCTCAACGTGAACAAAACAAGGATCTTTAAGAGCAGAACATCTACGCGTGCATCTGGGCAGCTGGCACATTAGTCAGTGAATAGGAATGGAGAGACGCTCCTTAATCCCCCAAAAGATCTGGCAAATTCAGAAATCTTGAACTAAATCTCCTCTGTCTTGGCAGAGTAATGGTTTGGAGGAAGAAAAAAAAAAAAAGCTTACTTTCACTCCTAAATATAAAGCAGATACATAGGTCTGATGTGCTCCTCCCCTGCTCCATTTGTGGGCATCCAGATCTTCAAAGCACTTGCAATACATTTGGTCACAGAAAGAGTATTGCTCTAAAAGTCAAAGATACTAAAAACATAGAGCCACCTCAGGAACATGTAACCTCTGCTCTGGAGGTCCTCACCTCTGTGCCAGTACCCCTCACACAGAGGCCGACAGCAGCTAGTAGCACAGAGCAGCCTTCAGCTCTGCACGTGAGGTTTTTTTCCCCTTGTTTGTAAGATTACTCTCGCTGTTACTGCCCACAGAGCTCCCTCAGTCCCAGGACCTCCAGCAGCCACCACAACCGGCCACCAACACTGAGCAGTCACCTAACAGGGACCGGGCAGGACTACACGAGGGCTCTGCCACTGCTATCATTGGTGAGCCGTACTCAGAACAGCTACTGAAGAATCAAACATAGATAAAGCTTTTACAAAAGAAGCCTCAAGACAAAAAAGTTGTGGAGACAGATTCCAAGCTTTTGAGCTTTCAGGAAGAAGCAGACTTGAAGCATAGCATGGAGTTACAGCACAGGGAAGGCAGCAGGGCAGGGGAGGTGCTTCACAACAGCATGCCAGGGATGAATCTTGGAGCGGCACTTTCATCCCATCCTTACAGGAGAAGCTTGACCAGAGCTACTAAGTTGTAGCTTTTGAAGATGATTATCTGAAGCCTAATTTCCTGTCGTCGTCCCCCCCTCTATTTCCTATGATCCTTAAAAGACATCTCTGCACATCTCCCCAGGGAATAGTCTTGAGGGGTTTAGTAAGTCATGACTTGACGGATGCTATTCTGATGAACTACTCAAACAAACCGTCCTGAAACTTCTCAAGCAAGCACTCCAGGGAGCAAGTCCAGTCTGCACAGCTCACAGAAGTTAGCGCTCCATTTAGCTTGTGCATGAAGCAAAATGATACATCGCATCCCAAAAGTAATCAGAACACAGAGCATTAAAGACTCATAACCCTGTATTCCCCTCTTATCATTTTGATAAGTCAAAGGGGAAAAACCAAAAGGCCGCAGCAGTAACTTTGGCTGGATGTTCTAAAGCCAGCTTGAACAGGAGCACAGACAGAGGTGCCTATGGTGGGAACAGGATTTGTCTGAACATAGCACATGCAGAAGTAGGGAGCTAGGCAATCGTCGTCCAGTAAGGACATGTTCAGTCCAGGTCACGTTCTCCCCTCAATGTATTACGTACAGAATGTATCCCTTTAATTCGGTATTGCCTGATGGTGGCAAGTCTTCTCCACTAACATAAGCGATAAAGATATATGGAGAGACGGAGAGCGAGACAAGAGGGAAAGCATTAGGCCTGAGAAGAAAAGCATTTGTTCTCACTTAAAAACAGTTCAGTCTTTGCTTCGCTTCCACACTGAGGACTGCTAGATACATAAACCAAGTATTTTTTCAGTACATACGAGCATACATCAAGAAGGTACCTACGACCATAGCACACAGCACACAGTAGCACAAGTTTAGAATGACTTAAGTTCAAACAAGACAAGTGTTTACTTGGAGGGGAAAATCTCAGTGTTTTCATCTTGAATGTAGTTGCTTCGGGTGGGAAGGGAGGGGACTGGCTCAAAATCCAAGACCAGGTATTCATCCTATCAACAGCTACAGCAGAGGGTATCAGCCTTTTGCTTACAATTTCGTGCTCCTACTGACGTAACAGGAGCACGAAATCCTTATCTTTGAATATCCCTGCCAGCAGTGTACCTTCTGAACCAAAGATCAGTAGGTAAGAAGAGAATGAGGGGCCTCAAGAAAGAATTTTTGACTTGGACAGTCATCGTTGCTAAGTTCAACTTCTGAACTACTTTTCAAGACCTTATGTTCTCCTGCTACATCCGAGCTTTTTCAGGTTTTTTGTTTTGTTCTTTAAAAAGTGCATTCTCCTCTGATTAGCTCTACCATGGTAAGAAGCAAACAGAACCTCTTCTTAGGGCTGCAAGGTGGATTAGAAGCCTCTCAGGTCACAACCGAGGACTCCTCGCTTCAGCCCAGCTGAACTGAAGACTGGGTCCACCAAGGCTTTCCCAGTCCGTTAACAAGCAACGTCCCACAGAGGTTCACCAGCCCACACTAACGGCATCATCGTCACTCCAATGCTTAGAAGTAGCATACTATTTTCCAGATACATGGAACCAAAATGAGAATAGCTTCATCAAAGCAAAAGCTAAAGCAAAATAAAAGCATTTGGTTGGAAAGCAGTGAGCTGGGGAAAACTGAATTCCCCTTTTCCATGCAAGTTGAACACTGCTGGTGGAGGAGCAGCAGGCAGGGTAACAGATAACCCATCTCTCACTCGCTGCTGCATTAAAGGCTTTCTGTATACAATCCTGTGTTTAAATAACTGGGGACCTCCTACCAGAAGGAAAGGCAGATCATCAGCTTCACAGTTAAGAATACATGAATCTTGTTGCTGTAATACATACAGGAGTACTCATTCCCCTGGCTAACTGAGGCCTCCTGTACCCGAAATCAGTTACGAATTATTTCAAGGTCCAAGTGCAAGTCCCTGGAAACAGCGAATTACAATGGCAGAAGAGCCATGACCTTTACTACAACTACTAATGATCTGCAACACCTTGTGGAACACACCCAAAATGGCGTATGTGTGTATATATAAATTTTGTATATAGACATTGTACTGTTTCATTCTTTTTAATACATATACAAGTACCTGTACATATATACATATTTACAATTTACACCAGCCAGTAGATGTATGCGTATTGTACATATACACACAAACGCCTAGAATACACATGCACACACACAAACACACACTCGTCAAAATAAACTCCACGTCCCAGGTAACAAAGTCCTGCCATAGTCCAAAGAAGAGCAGCACCAAGTGGTGGGGGGCTCAATATACCAGCTTCAAGACTGCTCAGAACAAACACTAGCATTCACGGAATTTTTTACACTTGGGAAATTAAAGAATGGATGGCATAAGCTTCAGCCCAGCCACAAAGAACCTTCATGCAGACTTCCCAGCTACACTCCAGCAATTCTTGCTGTTCCATACTGTGCTCTCTTCGGCTGAACGGGGTCCATCAGTGCTGATCTGCTGCCCTTCACTATTCCGGCTGACTAGCTCATACCTTGTATGATGGCATTGCAAACAGGCCTACCATGATACGATGGTAGTCACCAAGTTCTGCATTTTTTCCACCTAAAAACAGAGGCATAGCTGGGGTTCAACATAAAAGCACCAATTAGACTTGTCCTCTCCCTTCTGTTCTAGCAGCACATGGAACAGTGAAAATGGACTTTTTCATTGAACAGTTTTAAATATTTTTGGTTCCTTCTCCTTGCTCACACCTGCACTGTCAGGAGCTGAAAGAGGTCCTCCAGCTCTGCAAGGAAGGCAGTACAGTCCAAATGAGTCAGCAAGCACTTTTCCCAGCAGTCAGAATAGCCTTCTCCAGCAAGTGCCTTTACAAAGGCCACCCTACTCCGTAACGTACCCAGACTGAGCGTTGTGGGCTGAGGGAACACATAGCGCGGCCACACGTAATTACAGCCCCTCAGTTTTACTGGTTCAAAGATAGGACTGAGACAGGACTGGTGGGCATGCAAAACATTAACAGGGATTTGTGGCAGCACCCACTTTGTTTAACCTGCAAGAGGAGCATCAGCGTCTCTCCTAGGGCATAGGGAACCAGCACAGATGGCTCAGATACAGGAGTGACAGGAAGGGCTCGTATTCAGCACTATATGGGACATTTTTTCAGCTCCTATCAGGGATGGTAACACTGCGGGAGCCACACATTCCATCCACACACAGAAAGGAGGGATAACACCTGCTGGAAATGTAAGAATTTCTATCTAGTACCTCAAAATGAAGAATGTGCCCTCCTCCTGGAAAATTGTGGCAGCAGCACAAATGGCAAGATGACCCATATTAGAGTGAGAGATGGGGGTTAGCTTTCTTAGTTTCGTAATGTGTTCATCTGCTAACCATCTACCTGATCAGGCAGAGTGGAAGTTGCATCCTTGGCCAGCAGTACACAGTTTATATATAAAATTGCTGCGTCAAATTTATAGGGAGCATTAAGTATCTTCACAACTTCACTTCAAACCCACTGCTCCAAATGCAACTTAATTGTCCACAGTTTTGTCTACTTACTTGCCTAAGGCTGAAAAAATATATTTGTTATGAAGGACTCTGTTTTATTGCTATTGTTGGTTTGCACTGTGTGGTTCCATTTTTACCATTTCAAATCCAGACTCTTTGGGGATAAAATATTGTTTTTCTATTGATTTTTTCCAATTTCTTAAAATTGTATAAAAATAAAGGATTTCCACAAATGTGGGCTAAAGGTAACCAATAATACTTCTATGCTTAGGATCAGCTGTTGGAAATGTGGTTGATAGCCACAAGACCAGAAATAAACCTCTAGTGATTCTTTAGTTTAACATTTAAAAGACATGAAAACTTCTGCTTATAAAATTGACCCCGTACAGAATGGAACAGCTAAACTAACAGCTGTTTATTATTACTTTTTAAAATAATGGTCCTAAATTTAAAAATAAAATCAAGTACTTCCTTTTATGATTTTCACATTATAAAACTGCACCATTCAAAATCTGTGGCCAGGGGAATCCCTTTGCAGTACGACAGTTTCTTTTAATAGTCATCGAGGGTGTTTTCCAGGAAAACATTCCTAACATCCAGTATGGAAGCCAGCTCCAAAATGTGCTTTTGGAGGTGAGGGTTCTCCACCGTTTCATCTCTTGGCAGCTGAGGATAAGATTCTGGATAATTTCGAGTCTCCTGCTAGATGACAGCGAAAACAAAGAGAATCAGACATTCATTTATTTTTACACCCTTTACGAAGAAGATTGCAAAAGGCCAATTTCACCTCAGAGGTATCCTAATCTGTTTAGCATGCCACACAGAGAGAAAACATTCTAGCATTTTCAGTCTCTTCTTTCCATTGACTCAGAGATAGTCATACTGGCCATACAAATGCCCATTCGTCTACGATGGTTAATAGTATGTTCACAGAAGCCTTGCAAAGAAAAAAAAAAAGTGTGGAAAAAAAAAAAAGACAGGAGGACTTCAGATACTTACCTACTAGGCTAGAATTCCTTTCTTGAAATTATAGACATGTAAGCATCTCCAGTGGGAGATTCATCTCATCCTAAAACAAATATCTAAGACATCGGTGGCAAGTCTACCCCCACTAACAGAAGACCTGCTTCTTTCCCTGATATCAAAGCAGCTTAAGGTAGCTAACTTAGGCTTGGAAAGCTACTGGGTGTCTGCAGTTAGACGAGATGAATGCTGTACCTTTCTGTGCTTCACCTTCCATTTTTTTTCTGCAGTGTTTAAAATGGAGCAGGCAGTTTATATGCCAACACATATATAAAATGGTGTAGATCCAGAAGCAGACTTCACTGTTGGCACAGCATTAACCAACAGGGAGGGAAAATACCATCTTCCTGTTTAGCTTATTCATTTACACTTCAAAGATCTTTCAAAATCCATTCACACTAGAATACATTCCAGCAGTAACATTCCATTCCTCCCCACTTCCTCTTATATTCCCATTCTACACCTTTTTAGTTGTGTAGAAATAATAATCTTGAATTATTAAGAGGAATTTTTCTAGCAGACAAGGCTGTTCAGAGTGACATAAATGAATTAGAGCGTGTCTGCTACTTATGCAGAGGAGTAAGGCTTCAGCAAGTCAAAGGCTTCATGCCTTTGGAGAGATACAAAGGCACAGATTCACTACAAGCTGTAGGCATTAGCATGTGAGCATCACTTATCTTTCTGAAGTCACAGTGATATGCTCAGCCCTAAGACCCTTCCATCCTGAGGCAGTGCAGTTCTTTATGCATTGGGTTGTCACTCTCACAAAGGGATAGATATCCCTGCATACCCGGAAAATTTTGTGCATCCTCATAGTAGCCGAACAGAAGATAAATCTTGTTAGAAGCAAGCGAAGAAATTCATCCCCAAAAAATTGAAGAAAGGACTGATCTGTAGAGAATGCAAAGAAAACTCAGTTTAGAAAGGCTCAAAAAATTAAGAAAAAAAAAGAAAAATAAGACTTGGGGGAAACCACTACGAATTATTGTGCATTCCCCTTATTCACTATTCTGTCCCTTGGAAAGGCTGAGCAAGAAAAAAACCCAGCATCCACTTGAGTAGCATGCTAAGGTTCAGTTGTGCATCATTAGGCACATACCTATGGACCGGGAGTGAGTCAGCAGCTGGGCAATATCTCGGTTGATTTTTCTAAGGTAATCTTGACACTTCTCCCACAATCCTCTGCGCATGCTTGATAATCCAGAGACAAACAGGAATGCCATTAAAGGATTGTTCAGAAAGAGTGTGAAGAGGCTACCCCGCTGAGACTGATCTAAAAAAAAAAAAAAAAAAAAGTCAATAGACAAAAATACATTTGGCACATGAAACAGAAAAGCTGTCCCTGCCACAGAATGAAGTCGCTCATCCACTAAATTCTGCAACAGAGAAACTACTCCTTTGTGTTAGTTACATCTTCTCTGCTCTTGTGGCAGATCTGTTCTCAAGATGATGCAATGACTACCAATAAAGGCTTACTGGA
This sequence comes from Balearica regulorum gibbericeps, assembly GCF_011004875.1. Taxonomy (NCBI): domain Eukaryota; kingdom Metazoa; phylum Chordata; class Aves; order Gruiformes; family Gruidae; genus Balearica; species Balearica regulorum. Next base: position 4,609,437 of record NC_046203.1, on the reverse strand, counting down.
GAAGTGCATTAACACCAAGAGAAATGAGATTTTCTCATGAATTGTGGGAGGCCTATGTCTTCATTTTGAGCACATAACTTGAACACAAAAGTCATAACTGAAACAACCGACAGAAGATACTGATTATAAATCCTAAAGAGAAGTATTAAACATGGACATTCTTATTCCATTATAAACCCCAGGCAGTTGAACCTATACACCCCCCAAACTCTACAGAGTTGCCCTTTTGTTGAGCATCACAATATCCTAAAGCCCATTTACTCCATGCAGTTCAACATGATACACAGAGGTCCAACCTTCATCTCAATCAACAGGGAAGTCAAAAAGAAAGGCAATGCACATAAGATCATGTACCTAAATAGTAAGGCCACTCCCTCATCAGCAAGGATTAGTGACTGTTTTGGTGCATTTGGGGTTATTTTTCAGGACTCAGCCACGCAGCGCACACGGTATAATGCCACACTGACACAGTGGCTCAATTAGGTTCAGCTACGAAGTCTCCACCCAGTGCTCCAGTGCATGGTGTAGCACTCCCTCAGAACTACAGCAAGAGTTTCCTGACTGGTCCATGAACACAATATAAGCATCCAGTATTTTATAAAGTTAGTTTTATTTTTCAATTTCTGTTTAAACAGGATTCATTATTACAGTACTTATTTTCTACTTAAGTTTCAGCTAAATAACAGGAGTAGTTTCAAAACAAATGAGAAGCTTCCACTTCTTGCACATTCTTTCATATGTGCCTCACATCATTCTTACGTGGCTTAAGCTAGACCTTCGTACTTGTCTTTGTGATGGATAATAACCTTAACACGCCAAATTCCAATGAGAAAGTCTGGAATGATTTATATTTTATAGCAGTCACAAAGACTGTAGAACGTGACGTTTCATTGCTTGTTCCTACAATAAATGCACCTTCTCAGGGCGTGCAAAGCCAACAGCTTTCCTTAACTTACCCTCCAAAATCAGAACAAGAGAATATTTTGCTCTACACCTGGCATTTAAAAGCTGATACCTTAACTGATTCTGCTTACTTTCTAGGACTAATAAAGCTACCCAGAGTGCTAATCATCATCATCATCCCAGCACTGGGCTGGCAATTTTCTGAGTCTCCATGTAGGAGAGACTTTGCCTCCTAGCACTTGTTGAAGCTATCTGTAGAAATATCATCATTGTTAGAATAGATGATTTGCCATAAACAGTAACTAAACTTTATCGTACTACTTCAGGGAATGTTAAGATGATTTAGGGATTACATAGTGATGAAAAGCTACCTTTTCCTCAACAATCTAAGTTATATTTGTTTGGGATAGATACATGGTGCAACTGCAACTTGTTAGGAAATGCAATACTACACATACCTTGTAATGCTTTTGGATATGCTGTTGGAGAAAGCAAGCACACCAATGGTTGTCCAAATAAGTTTGTGAAATTCTGTAACAGATAAGAATTTTGAAGTATTGATGGTCACTTTGCTTGCTTTTGAATATTCAACAGGTTAAGGGTACAAACAGAGACTATTAATGACAGAGAACACATTAATGCCTGTCACACAGTTCAGCATTGGCAGTAAGGCTGACAAGTTGACTTACTCATAGGTCACAGCACAGAAGGAATATAACCCATTACATTTTAAAGGAATTGGAATCCTCTCATTTCACTGCTGCTGGTAGCAGACACTAATTTCATGGAAATATGGCTTTCAGTAGTAATATATTACTTGGAAAAAAATCATGTTCTGCAGTAAAAGTGAAAGCCATTGGCTTTCAGGTCAAAATAGATCTAGCGTCTTTTCTCAATAGCAACTGAACTATCCAAAGTAATTTCTTCTCCTTTTCTTTCTAGGAGGAACTATTGCTGATGAAACAGAAGAGCCCAGTGGAGAAAAGTTTTAAAATAAGTTTCCTTTAAAGCAAGTATGTCATAACCTTAATGTCTGCTATACTGAGCCCTCATTTTACAATACTCATTTGATGCACCTTCCACCAGCATCTTAAATATTGCCCAAGTGTCCTGTTGAACAAGAATTTCTCCAGAAACCTCAAACACCACCACTGTCCAGTTTCATCAACATTTACCTGATAACAGTCCTACTGTGTATTTGTCTAGTAGGTATACTGCTTAGTAATAATTATCACCAGGGAAAAAAAAAAAAAATTATACAACCTCATTAGCTGTCACGTGTCTCACCAAAACAGCTTTCTTAAAAATGACGGCTTGCAAAGCCATAAAAAGTGTAAATAGTCATGTCTGCATCCTATCAGAGCACACACTGAAACCATGCATCCAGAGCACGAGTGCGACACACGTCTACAGATGATATTCTTAAAATCACCAGGTTACAAGTGTAAGGTATACATCACCAGAAGTATTTGCCTGTGTAGAATCATCAAAACCCTAATTTTTTAATTCCTTCTGGCTTCTGCTTAACTCAAATGGAACTTTCCGTTCCAGACAGTATATTTTAATTAAACTAGTTTCACTGAATTAATTTAAGTCTGCTAAATACTGAAGACAGTAATCTAATAAAAATAAAACATTTCCCATATCTGACAGTGCTGACTAGTTGTAAAACCCTTCTGTTTCACTAAGAGTTGTGCTGGTTTTGGCTGGAATAGCCCAAGGGAGATTTGTAATGCTAGATACTAAGGTTTAGTCTCTAATGAAGAAACAAAGACTTTTACCATGCAGACAGTAACTGCAGGCCAACCCAGTAATTAGTAAAACTGCGCTATAAAGAAACATTTGAAACTCCTGAAGGAGGCACCCCAGGCATTGCCAGTTTGAACTGAATGCACCCAGGCAGGTTACATGCTCTCAAGTAACATGTATCCTTAGTATTCAGGAGCAGATCCACATGTTGAATTCTATCTTGTATCACCTGGTTCGAGACCAAAGCTGACTTTCCATTCGTGCCATCAGTAAAAATGACAGTGCAATTAAACACTGCCTACAGCTATAAAGCAAAACCAAGGGTCACGTATATCTCAGGAAATATATTACTCACTGACAGTATCTGAGATCATTTTGGACTCTGTAAGCTTTACTAAGCTGAGTATTTATACCACATCACTGACAAAGGCCTTACAGGCCAGAGTTTTTGTTTTTGTTTGGGCTTTTTAAGACTTTGCATTTGACCATAATCTTAGACAACCACAGCTACAAGAAGATACTGATTTAAAAATATTATTTCATACACACACACAGTGGTTACCTTCAAGAACACAGCCATCTATATTTAAATGGAAGTGTTAAAAAAAAAATCATGGCTTTAAGTAGATGTGCTCGATTTGCAGTTATCTTCCACTTTCAGCTAAATATATAGGGGAGGAAGCTGTTCAAGTGCCGCTGATTTGACAAACTTCCTGGCAGGACTTACTTTCAGTCATCGCCATTTAAGCCCTCCAGAGAGAGGGAGGGGATGAGAATGCATGCAGGAGAGCAGAAACGGGCTGCAGAGAAAGATGTGTGAGCAGTTGCTGTTACTGCCAGAATTGCTAGCAGTGACATTTAAATGTCAGGATAGCTACTGTCCTATCAGAAAAGATCAGAGCAGCCACGCGGAAAAAAGTCCCTGACTTCAGCTTCTCACACAATTGCACAGAACCTCTTTGTGCCAGTGCTTGAGCGCACAAAGCATCTCACAACACACCCGGGGGTAGTCACAGGACAGCACTATCGGTATACTCTGGCGACAAGGAACCAAGCACGTAAATACGCACAGAATGACGACAGATGGGAATTTACAAGGGCTAGAATATACTGAGATTGGGCTCTGCCATCTCCCTTCAGTTGAAAACAAAACAAAACACCTAAACCCATCCCCACACATCTGTCTGCCTAGGTTCAATGGCAACAGATTGCGAAGGTGAATGCGAGTTCTCACGCGCTGAAGGTGTTGTTTTATACAGGGGTCTATGCTTTTTTTTTTTCCTCCTTTTCTTCATTCTCTTTTTAGATTCCTCACAATTGTGCCCACACGATTCTGATCTGGGTCAGAGCTCCTAACAGCCACTTCCATAATCCTGTCCTGAAATACTTCCAAAACTCACATTTCGATACTCCTTATATACAGGCAGAGTTGGACTTCTCTCACACCAGCTGCTCTGTGTGCTTAACAGATGGAGACTGGCGTATTTTATACTACTGATGGTCAGTTCACTGCAGAACAAGGAAAAGAAACTAAAAATGGAGGTGACAGTTTTTGCTTAATGTGTGCCCACAAAAATCTAAAGAAAATTCAATTATTGAATTTAAATGTAATACAAAAAGCAAATTCTACTGTAAACACTTGACAGTTTCTCACAAGAGCTACAAATCTACGTGTGGGAATCCATCACCTCAAAAAGATCTTTTGCTCTAAGTTGTCCACGGAACCCCGGTATGTCCAGAGCTGTATTTGAACTAAGGATCACCACGAATCCCTTGCTCTCTCTTACAGAGCTGATCCACTTGACATCTTTTAGCAATTCTACTAGAGAGGAAGGGGGTAAAAAAAACCCAAAATAATAAACCAAACCCAAGACACACTTTTTCCCCTGAAACAAAACCAAATGTCCCTGTTGTTATACTGGAATGAATGTCAGGAAAGAGCAGAGGAAAATAAATCCCTACCAAATCCTCATTTTCTCAGAAAGACAAGTAAATCATTCTAATTGTGTTTTCCTCCCTTTAAATGGGGAAGGGAATTTAATAAAAAGCAGATTTGCACTGAAATCTAGTATGGTGAAGTTAAATGCAGTAGTATTTATAGAGCCCTTTGAAATGCATTACAATACAAAAAAACCCAAAAACCCTACAGAGAGGCCAGATCATTATTAAGACTGTCAGGTAAAGGTTTCTTGGCTCAATACAAAACTATTCTGAATCATAGTGGTCACTGATTTAGTACCTCTCGTTGGCCAACACATGCCTTTAGAACAAATGACACAGACTGTGGGTAGGAACAAGTTCATCCGGCCACTAGACGTCCCTATTCCTCCTCTGAAATGCAGCTGTGAACGTTCACTTTTCTCACTGCAAGAATGGAGCTATAAAAAGGAAGACATAAGGAAGTGGCACTTTCCCCAGATATAGCACATTCTTAATATCCCATTCATGAATGAAATCAATGTCGCAATGCTATCCAGATGCAACTGGCAACTGAGACTGAAAACGCCTGCTTCTGTATTACCCGAATTGCAGATTCCCAAAGGTGACTGGCATGGAGTAATTCTACCGTAAGTCCATAGCACCCTAGGAAGGAGGCTCATTGTCCAAGCATATACCACTCTACAGTAACACTGGATGCTAATTTGAGTCTTGTTATTTCCTTGGTTCAGATACTTTTCAGACACAGACACCCCGTGTTTTGAAAGATCAGGCTCAATGCTTTGACTCCTTTCAGTTGCTTAAAAGCAACTGAGTGTTGGATGACTGGAAAAAAAGGAAGCAGATTAGTTATCTCCCTCCCCCCCCCCCACACACACCAAGATTTCTTTGGTATATAACAAAAATAAACCTCCCACCAGAGACCTTGGAAATCTTGAACCTTTTTTCCCTCCAGGAGGATTTATTACTTTCCAATGAGCGGCTGTTCATGTGCTTCTCCTTCTTGTTCCTATTCATAGGATCAGATCCTGACTAGCATGCACAACCTCAAAAGAAAAGAAAGACTGAATACAAACTGTTTAAAAAAATAGCCTGTTAAAAGTGTAAGCTAACTAGGGGTTGACACTGTATCCTATCACACAAGTAGTTGTCTTCAAGAGCCTTACCTTATAGGCGACACTGTTTGAAGAGTCCACAATGATAAACAGAGGCTTTCTTGTGAAAGGGTAGAGATCTCCAGGGTGAAGACTGAAAAGAGAAAGGGACGATTCACAGAGCACTAGAACTGCTGCAAAGCTGTAACAGTGCACATGCTTCTCAGACACATGGCTGCCCATGTCCAGATAAAAAGCAAGCATATTCCTCATGCCCCAGTCCTCAGATTCATCCTCAGAGAGTAACTGAAAAACTAATTTGGTATTCTCTATAACACGAGCTATTAGATCTCTTAGTAGTTCTTTCCCAACAGGAGATGTTTATCTTCTTGAGAAGCCATCCAGCATTAATTTGAATTTTTCCAGTAATACAGAATTTACATTAAGTCACAGTAATACTTTTTGAATGTTTAAATCACCATTTAAAGTTGCATATTCATTTCTAATTGTTCAACTTCAAGCCAATCTACATTATAATGTCCTGCTCTGAAGAGTTTGAAATCAAGAGGCTTTGATGTGTTTTTCCCCATTAAAGTCAAATTCCTCTGAACTTGCTGTTGTCGCCCTCAGGAAACTCACCAGTGCATCTCCTTGTAAGATTGGTTTCGCTTGTGTATAGCATCCCCATTTATAATGTCCCGGTTGCTATTTGTCAGAACACCACCAAAATCATATGGACCTACACATGGCAAAAAGAAAGCTAAAATTAGCAGAGGCAACTCCCCTCTGTTATGGATTTAATGATTATGTGAAAGGGAGGAAGCAACCACGAACCCGAGAAAACTAAGTGAATCTGAACTACTGCAGTTGTAAGGAGGGGATGGAGGAACATGGAGACTTTACTAACTATGTGTTCAATTTTATGCATTTTTAGTAGTTTCAGCATCTGTCAAATAGAAGCAAGCAATACATCTTCATAACTTCTAATTTTTTTATTCGCTATTATTTCACAAACTTAATACAAAAGACCCAAATCTTGTTACACTACATAACAAAAAGATTAAAACCCGTTACACGTTTCATACCGGAAAATCAATACCTCTGTAAAATTACTGGATGAAGATATTCTAGATTCAGAATTTGATAAAATTAAGGCTAAATCAATAAAAACCCCTGTGGCCTCTCAGAATAGATGTAATACTATCATCTGCAGTTATAACACTGCAAAGCGGAGAAGAGAGAGCTCAGAGAATGAGTATGCTTTTAATACTCCTAGAAAGGACAAAACAGTTTTAACCAGATTTCAAATCTGCAGCAAAGGTTTATTTTTTAAGATTTCAAATACAGAACTCACAATTTTTACATGCACACTGCCTGAACATGTGTTCTGAAGGTAAGCTAAAAAAAAAAAAAATAAATACTCTGCTAAGTTTGTGCAACTGAGCTACCCACCTGTCTGATGGAGAGCAAAGATGGAAGTAATGGCTATAAAAAATATCAAATCCTACAGACAAAAAATGTGCTAGAGATACCAGGAAATATTTCTGCCATCGAGATGGGTATGAAGTGTCACTAGCATTAGTAAAATAAAGTATTAAGATTTCCTCATTCTGTTATACATTTGCAGGGTTGGTTGACTCATATTTGGCCACCAAATGCATTTTTTTCAGGTTTGGATACATAAGACACCTTTCCATTTTAAGGGAAGCTTTGGGAATACAAAATTAGGAACAGAACATAATTAATTTAGCACTGTTAGAAATGTCTTGCATGATCTGTCAAACAAACAGTTTACAGGCGATAAACAGTGCAACTTGCAGCTGCTCTCCTTTTTAATAAGGTAGAACTTTTTGGTCAGTGCAGACTACACTACCTTATTAAAAGAATGCAGCTGTAATGGGATTCATTTAATGAAAACCAAAGTCTGACTATGCAGCTCTTCAGATGACAGAGCCTGGATGCCTCTACAGTAAGGTATTAAGCTGAAACAATACATGCAGTGAAGTGGACGTAACACAGGCTTTAAAGAACATGGTTTAGTTAGAACCTATCGCCAAGTTGCAGCAAAAAGTAAAATGTTAAAAGTATTTAAAAAAAATCACTGCCACAACCCACAGCTGACAGGGATTTTTTTTTCCTTTAACATTTTGAGAGCTCTATAAATCATGCATTGGGATGGACAAGGCATGCATCTTATAAAGGAATGCAAGTCTCAAACAGATGAGGCATGTACAATATTTAGGATGTTAAAAACTTTTTTTTTTCCCTTAAATTATATAAACAGATCTTTTCACTGTGTTTACTTCAGCCAACCAGTTTTCAGCTTTTAGATTGCAGCTGCATCCAAATATTCTGCTAAGTTGCAAAGAACAGGAAGATGAGGTGAGGGGAATTGCCAAAAATCATGAGAAGGGCTTGAATTGTCAGGTTAACAAGCGTGCAAATAGAACAGTCCCTGCAGACACTTCAGCCCTTTTACCACCCATCTCCTGACCATATGTTCTCATAGTACTGGAGATGGGAAAGAATCACAAAGTGCCATTTAGCCATTTTATTAACTTTGCGCTGATGCATCAACTGAGCCATGTGGTCTTCAAAATTGTTGAAGCTTTTAATACTTCAGATGCATCAAAAACTGGGTATGTCCTTTGAGAAGGTCTCAGGTTAATGCACACTAATTAAAAACAGAGGGATTAACTATTGTTTGGGGGGAAAAAAGGCTATCTTACTAAGTAGACAGGAGAATAAAATTGACTTGTCTTTTAAAAGGAGCTTTGTGACATCTTTCTTGGTCACTTGTCCTGGAACATAAAGAGAATTCAAGCCCTGTTCATGACAGGGAGCATTCCTTTATTGTACCTTCACTATCCGAACGACCTGATGGAAACACGCCCGTGGCAGACAAGTAAATCAGCAGTACACTGTTTGCAGGCAGCTCCTGAAATTCAAATAAAGAGAAGAACAGCAAAGAAATAAATGTATATGTTCACTTTAAAATTCAATCATCACATTGTCATTTAAGATGTGCTACTCCTGCTTCTGGCTTCCCTTCACTCTGTTCTTCCTATGTGTATATACCCCTCCCCACCACATACACCCCTTCAAATAGGTGAGTACACAGAGTACAAAAATGGAAACTGATGATACGTTCATGCTTTTTTTTTTCCCCACACAGACCTCTAGGCTGATATCAGAGGTTCAAGCAGCACTAAAATGCATCTGCTTCCACATAGACTCTCTCGCTATCTAACCAGATGAGGCTTTCCAAGATATGGAAACCAAAACCTGCCAAGATGCACGCAGACCCTAACTCCCAAACAATTCAGGATCCTAAAGGAAGTTCTTTGTTTCCAAATACCCCAGAGTCTGCAACATCTGCCTCTTCTCTCGACCCTTCTCAGCTGGACAACTAGCACAACACATCCAGTTTTCTGTATAGACCTGTAAAAGAAATCTATTTTCCACCTTTCTAATGGGCTGTCTGCATGAGGAAACAGATGATTTTAATTTCTGCTGAGCATGCAGGCACCCAAAATTCTAAGTAGTGAAGATTAACTTCCTTCACCTTGCCAGCTGTTTCTTTACAGTCGTTTCTTGAAACAAACGGAAACTTGTTTCATTATAGGATCCGTATTCTGTTTTCACTACTAAACCCTAAGTTGTTGACTTGTACAGGCATAAATAAGCATAATGAGCCCCACAACTTACTTTAATTAAAATAAACACAGCAACTGTATTAAGTCTACAAAGGTATACATTACTTACATGGAAGAGAGTAGTGGGTAACAAAATAAGACAGGGAGATAAAAATATGTCAGGTGCAGGAGAGATACAATTCAAAGGGGATACAGAACTGGAGACCCACCAGGTGTAAAGTCCTTAAGGACAACAGTTTCTTGACATACTTCCCTGATTTTGGATTGGGTTGGGCACCACACGAAGTAGAAGAATACTCTTAAGATTTTTCTGTTCTCCAGATCTCTTATTTCAAGTAATATTTCCTATCTAATATATATATATAGGAAATAGATAAACTTTATATAGGAAACATTTATTTTTATATATGTCTATATATATAAATATAAATGTCTGTATATATGCGTGTGTAGGTACACCCACACAAATAAAATTATTGGATAACATGAAATCATATGCGACTATTACATCGCGTTACTTAAGGCTTTCCATAGTACTGCCACGCACCACGCTTGACACTGGACAGCCACTAACAGGAGTTTCGCTTTGAAGATGGTTGGATGGTACAACAACTACTGGATAACAGCAAGCTGGGTTTCTATCTTACAATGAATTTTTTTCTTTCCCTTAACAGCAGTCAACAGACTTGCCTTTATTACACAAATTACACATATCTATAACATTACCATCCTCTCTGAAGATCATATTGAACATTTTAAGAAGGCCAAAAAGGCTTCACTATCTTGAAGTATAAAAGATTATCTCAACCACATTTTATTTAGTATCATATGTCATTCTGGATATTTTTCTATTACAAATAAATTCACCAATTTCACAAACCTTAAATGATGCTGCTAAAAATGTATATAGCTGGCTAAAAGTTGGTTTATAAAGTAGATATTTATGGGGGTTTTCCCGCCTGGCTGGTTTCTCCGTGGACTCCTGTTAAAAAAAACAACAAACAAAACACAAAAACCCCAACACAGTATATTACCAAAGCAGTTTCATAACCCTCTAAATTTCTATTTATTAGAACGTTCATCTTCAACATACTTCCCACACAAACGGTCTGCCCATGTTGCATTTCGACTACAAAGTAAAACAATATGCACGGTATTTGAACCAGAACTTTGTATTATCCCTCACTTAAATCGGTTACCTAAATCTTTCTTACTCTCTAAAGCATCACCCAAGGAAAGAGTGAAAATATTCACTCCTCATCTCAAATAAATGAAAATCTACATATTTCCTTTTGCCCCTAGATAAAATATTTTTTATGCCTTCTCTGAAGGGGATATTTAACTTTCAGATGACTTAGGAAGCTGATGAACTCATCTGGCTGCATGACTGCTAGAGTGAAAACAAAGCAAGGGCTAAATGTACAAGGATAAGGACAGGCATGGCACTCCTTCAGAAGTGCCTTGGCTAGACCAATGTAAACCTTCTGTGAAATGATGCCCAAATATTCATTGCTGCTATTTTTTTCACGATTGAAGGTTTGCTAAGGAGAAAAAAAAGAAAGCAGGGGGGAAGGACACTACTTGGATCAAGCTCCATAGGTTTGAGCTGCTCGTCATTGACTTCTTGTAAGAGTTACACCAGCTTTACTAACCTGCTCTGCACAGTGACCATACTGAAAGAGTACACCATTTGAAGCAAAACAAACAAAAAATCCCCAGTTAAGATCTGTTGCCAAATTTGTCACTGAAATGGAACTCACCTGCATTCCAGGTTTGTTCATTTGTGACGCTAAATTCATTGGTTCCCTTTCAAGTGCTTGTAGCATTCGGAACATATCAATTGTTAATTCACTGAACTTGACCTGCAAGAGAGTCAACAGTTTATTCTGCCAGATACAGATTAAACAGTGTTTCTTTGGAGGTATCCAGGTAAGAGATTCAACTGCATATGAGACAGACCATTTTCTGTCTCTCAGGGATCTGTCAGTGTCATCTTGGAATCTCTAAGGACCTGTGAATGACTTTTAGAAGAGCTCACAGAGGACAAAGTCTATTTACTACGGGTCCTCCAAGCCAGTTCACTGTAGTACAGACCCCTAATTTGCAAATTACTGACTTTTCTGGGGTGGTTACAAATCATGTGCTGAAACTGCTATGTACTATGAATTTAGACAAAAATCTGAAAAAGATACAGAAACTGTAGTTTAGATACAACTCCTTTTTTACCTGAAAAAAGAGCTCAGAGAGAAGTCATGAGTTCTGTACAGCTTCGCTATCATCATCATCTAAAAACCAAGATCTTGGTTTTTTGAAAACCTCTTCCTGTGCAACTGAAGTTGCAAAGAGCTGGAGTATGTCATGTGAAAGCCTAAGTCAAGCTTTTTCTAGACATAGCCCAGAGGCCTCTCATGTTTGAATGTTGTTAAAAACAATCCAGTATATGAAAATCAATTGTAGCTACTTAATTGACATGATGAATATAAGCATAAGAGGTTAGTACCACAGGTCTACTATCTACCATTTCATTTTTAGCTCTTATTTCTGAGAACCTCTTCTTCTTGCTGGCACTGCAAACATCACAATCGAAATATTTTAATGTTTGCCTCTACTGGAATCTCTGTTGTATAATCAGAAGGGATGTCACAGGGAAAAGGACTCTGAACTCCAAAGATACAAACCCAAGTCCCTGGAATTTCTTTTACCTGGTTGTTGCAGTTCCCAATAATCAGTGCATCTGCAAGAGCAAGCTGTCCCACTATCATTCCCTGCTCTAGCAACGGAGCTCCTGTTTCAGAAAGCCTGTTAGAGGTGATTACAATGGTGTTGTCGTCATTTAAAACCATGACAGGGTCTGCCTAAAAAAAAAAAAAGCAACCAGAATAAATCAGGAATTCAAGAAAACATACATATTTGCAGTCAGAGAGAAGTCCAAAGGTCTCATAACTTGCATTAAACATTTCATAACTGAGGCAGATTTTTAAAATTAATTTGCCATATATCTCTTTGTATATTTGTATGCAGGCTACAGAGTAATGCCTTACCACTTGGAAAAGCAACAGCTCTTAGGGACTGCAAGCAAATCCATAGTACAAGCACATAAAGGTACAGTAAACAGAAAAACATACTTCCTCAAGTGACACAAATTCTGCTTCAGCTTTTCTATACCTGAGGAACCAAGTGTCACCAACAACCTTATAAATTCATACAGAATAAACTAAACATTCCTACAATACAGAAGAACCCAGCACTATTTTAGTTCACCTTCCCTTCCTAGAAATAAATAGCAAAGGAGATGACCAAGTGATAACGCTGCCATCCATTCTGGCAATACTTAAATAAATACTCATGTTACGTAGTGACATCTTGTACGAAAGGGGGAAAGTAGAACATGGTCTCAACTTGGCAGAATAAAACAAATATTTTCCTTTTAACAAACTCTCGAAATTGGTCACATTACAACTATGCTAAGAGCCTCTCAGTGAACTGCCATGCTTACACCATATTTTCCATTATAGACTGCTTATGCATTGCCAGTGTAATACACCAGTACTCCAACAAAGTACACTTTGAAACACAATCAAAACATCAGCAAATTGGATTGGCTTCCACAACAACAGGACTGGAGTTAGCAGTCTCTCCAAAATATTGACCATGAGAACTGCTGTGCTTTCAATTCCACCATTCTCTGAACACCAAGAGCAAAACCAATACAGTGACCAAGTGTATCTCGGCTTCATGCTTCTATCTTCAATACGTTATACAACCAGGTCTGACTCTTCAGACACTTTCATGGCCATCACTGTGACACTACTGTGAATGCATTTCAGTGATTAAATTGGACAGGAATACAGTCCCTGCATGTACCATACAGAGGTGAACAAGTCAGAAAATTTTAAAGTAATTACTAAAAGGGACTGGTATTCTCACCTCAATAAACGCTGCCACTTCCTGAAGAACCAGGTTCCACTCCACCTGATCTTCAGTATTAAAACGATGAGTGTAGTCCTCGATTTCATCTGACAGCTCCTGATGTATAAAGTTCAGAGACAGACATAGTCACTTCTTAAACTGAGAGCTTAACACGCAGTCAGTAACTTTACAATTTGGTTAGCTGTGCTGGCCTTTAAGAATAATAAAAAAAAAAAACCAACCCAAAACCCATTACTTGAGAACATATGCAGCGCACTTATGACTAACATGCCAGCCAAAACGCGCTCTTTCAGGAGACAGAATGCCAACGTTACACTGAGTTTTGGCAATGCAAAGTGTCTTTTAAGTAGGTCCAAATGCAGAGAATATCTGAAGTTAAGTATAACCATCCCACTCACGTACAGCTATGTCACTGGTTATTACCATAAGCTACGGATACCAAGGACTCAAATTTCAGCTTACAAGTAACTTTAAATACATTGAGGAAGTGAATGGTATGGCTTTTTTAGCTGCTACTAAGCTAAGCTAGCAGTTCAAGTAAGCTTAGACACAAAGACAGTAATGCAACCTACACAAAACTGTCAATACCAGAAGCTGCTTGCAGCAAGGTTGTTAGAGAGGTTTGGGAAGCATATGCTGTCAGGAGAAGCATATTGTTCCTTTGTTGTATCCTATCGAGGCTGCAGCTATTGGAATATTTTACTTGGTGTTCAAACAATGCTATCAAATCATTTGAGTTTAAAGTGTCATTATTAAATGTTTGATTCACAGAAGATATTCACTATGCTGGATGTCAGCTATACTAGAAAAGCAATGATCAACATTGGCCTGTACTCTACCTGTTGTACCTACAGCCTTGTGTTTATAGGCGTTCAGTGCTTTACTCCCACAGCAGAGGCATATGCACATCCAGCCTCTCCAATTGCACAGTAATACCTACATCATTTAGCAAGGTTTAATTTTGATGGGTCTTTGGAAGGTGCAAAATGTATTTAGGATGTGTTCTAGACACAGGACAGAGCGATAGCAGTTTGGAAGGGAAGACAAATAAGCTCAACATCAAGCTAGGAGACACTGGCTTTTCAAGCAACAAAGTGTCATGAAGACTGACTTGCTGGGGGAGATTCCACCAATGTCTTAAATCCACTAAAGGAATGAAGATGTACTCAGACGATCCCCACACTTTCACATGAATAACATGCATCTTACAATTTATTCCTAAGTAATAATATGAATTTGTAAAGTTTTTTTCTAGCCAAATGTTCACATCATACTGAATCTTTCCATAGCTCCAGCCATGTTATTCCTTCCGTGACATCCAACAGTACAATCAATTAAATGAGAGAAAAAAAATGAAAAGCTACGCTGCAGCAGCAGCAGCAAACATCATAGATCTAATGAGTGATATTTCAACTGAAATAGACTCTATTATGGATTCCTTAAATCAGGAGAAAAGTCCTGAATAACCAGCAACCTCCCACCCCTTAGCACCTTTATCTTCATTTTGACATACCTTTACAAGGTCCTTTACAACATCCATTTTGTTGAGCAAGAGACAAACCACTATAAACCTTGCATAATAACGCAGCTTCTTAACCACTAATTCAGGCCTAAACACAACAACAAAAACACCACAGCCAAATTTGAGATTAAAATAGAACATAGGTAGGCAACAGGGGTAAGGGGGAGGAGGAGTTTAAGACTAGAGCAAGGCTGAACACTCTGCAGACGAAGAATTCTAACTGAATTCATGTGGAGATCAATAGCTACCTGGCTGCTTACAGGTTTATTTAAAATTGAGTACAAGGACATAAAATATACATCAAGAAAGCCACAGCCTTCTGCTTCCCTGGTCTCCTTACATAAGAATAGGCATGGAAGTCAAATATAATAGCTGGATCTTCAAACCTTTTGCCAGTTCCCAGGCAATATCTGACCCCACTGCATCACTTGATAATCACAGCTGGCTCAGAGTCCACCCACCTGGGTCAACTTAGAGATCTGCAAGTCAGCATAGCCCATAATTACTCATCCATGTCTAAAGTCTTCTGACAGCATCTAGAAACTTGCTTAGTCAATCCTACTTTGTCTGAAACAGGTTTCTAATCATGGCAGAAGGATTAAAAAGAAACTTCCTCCAACAACACTGATTTTATCCCAGGTATGCTCCTACCGTTTATAGTTATTTGCTGCTTTCATACACCGTTCTAGTCTTGAAAAAACAAGGACATTCATTCAGACATACCTGTCTTCTTTGTTGACTTGGGAGTAGTATGACCTTTGTCTAATTGCTGAATAGAAGGAGAAAGCTTCATTGAGATAGCTGGTTTCTGAAGTGCGCAAGCTGCAGAGGAAGAACCAGATTAGCTCACTGCTTCAGATGGAAATCCATGCCAAACCCTCCCTTCCTGCCCCCTCAACCATCTTGTGCATCAATGGCAAAACTCCCTCCTCAAGTAATATCATATGAAAGCCAGACTCTCATTCTTTGTCCCTGCTGGGAAGACAGATTTCAGAGCTTGGATTCCATTTCAGATAACAATCAAATCTGCCCATCTTGTACCCACATGTACAGGTGACAGGTTAATTGAAAAGTTTAAAGGAACATGAAGCTCCCAAACTTGTAAATCACACGTTTGCACAACAGTCAAACGCAGCACGCATGGAAGACTTAGAGACACTTTAGAGGTAGGAGGTAAGTCCTTAGGCAGTATCACCGTGACTAGCAATACGGTATTGGGCTCAGGGGTGCCTTTCTCTGCAGCACCCCCACACAGTCCCAAGGGCCTTCTCATTCAGAAACAGGCATCATGACTCAACTGATACACTCATTTCTCCTGACTGAGTGTCCAGATGTTTGGCGTGGAGCTGCATTCCCCTACTGAATCCTTTTCTGTGCTTACTTACTAATAATGGTAATAGAGCTGCCCAATCTTGGAAGCAATTTCCCCAATTTGCCACCGCTTCAACCCATACCGATTGTCCAATACTTGTCTATTTCGCAAGAGAGAAAAGAAAGATTAAAAGGCATTCCAGAATTTCTCAGAACATCACACCAGACAAGACAAGGAGCCACGGTAGGGCCAAATTCAGCTTTCCTTACTGGTGTGGCATTTCCAGTAGCAGTCCCTCACAGAGTCAACAGCACTGCATACGCACACCAGAACAAGGACCATTTATCTTGCATAAACTTGTGAGAGCTAGACATAAGTATGTTGCACAAAATAACACACAACAAAAAGTCACAACTTCCCAGGAGAACACTCAGACTATGCCATCAACATTAAGGTGTGAAAGCTCAGAGCCCACGCTGCAGCAAGGCGCTTCACACCATTCCAGATGGGTTCTGCACTGCAGAAGCCATTGTGCCAGCTTCTCCTTGGTAATACATTAAAGCAACGTGCATTCAAGTAGAGCAAAAGGTTTTGTTAAAAAAGTCACACTGAAAACTCTGCAATATTTTAATTCATTAGACTGTGAGCACTACAGGAAGTGACTATTCCCTTCCTTCACGCTTGAATAACGCAGTGAAATCTCAATCTTAACTGGGGCCCCTAGGCATACCAGAGATTAAAGTTGCACTTAAATCCACAGCACACGTCTGCCTACAACATTCCCTTACCGATGTTGCTGTTGAAATTTCCAGAGTTTGGTGTAAACGTCAAATGTTCGCCCAAAATAGGATTGCCACTGCTTTTGCCCATACTGAGGTAAATCCCTGCAACAGACAAGTGATAAATGAAGAGTTAAGAAATAGGTTCCAGCCAGCCCAATGTGACAGCAGCACATGTGTGTCAATCTCTGAACAGCTTTGTTCAGAACTGACTTGAAATGCTTTATAACTCTGCCTGCACCCAGAACTACAAGAACCATGATTCTCATAGTTTCTCAAAACCTGTTGCTATTGGAATCTGCAAGGAAATCCTGTTTAGTTTGTAGGAAGTACATCTATGAATATCTGACCACAGTATCCTAAAAACATGCCACAAGCATATTCATTTAACATATCTACAAGAAAAGACTGCATATGCATATGTATATGAGAAAGAAGCATGTACTGGGGGGGGAGGAAGAAATCCTCCAGTGCTGTGTCCTAATTATTCTTCCTACTTTTGAACGAATTCTCTAGGCACTTTCCAAATGCAACAGGATTGAAGTTATCAGTGTTATTAAAGGTCCCATTGCATATCGCAAATCTTCCGAGTGATTCCCTATCCTTAATCACTGTTGGGGGATACAGGGACACAGCGAACCAGTGTCTCAAACTGCCTGAGCTCTGCAGGTTCCTTACAAAAAGGGATGATACTATAAGATCAAGCTGAAGGTGTGCAGCTTAACCATAAATTTTTGAAGTAAAACTTTTCCTACTAAGACAATAACTCAACCTTCAAATGCAAGACCTGTAATTCAATCACTTGTCCAAAGAACAGTAGAATTATTCTAGTTATTCTAGTGTCTATTGCCACTCAATATCCACAATCCTTAATGTCCTAGCCAAGAGTGCTTGTCCAGCTGTTGGTCAGACGCACAAACGTATGCAAAAACATTGGTATTTATGGACAAATATGGTCCACAGGGCAAAAAGCAATCCATGTTCTCTAACCCCTATAAACATGCCCTTATCAAGGTTCCTCAATTTTAACAGGTTCTCAACAGCATCAAAACAGGCCTACAAATAATCACTCCAAATAGGAAATGACCATGTTCCTACATGCATTTTTCAACAAGTGATCGAAAACATCTTACCATCTTGCTAAAAGAGAAGTAATTTTATGGTTATATGCACAGAAAGCAAAATTGGACTCTTAAAATATCACAGTAAAACAAACCAACCTACCCAAGAACAAGCAGAATAATCTGATGGAAATTAGTTCATTTAGATTGATAATATGTCTTGCTACTCATCAAGGAAATAATCTTTTTTAAATGCATGAGATTGTTCACTGTTTCAGAAACAGACCCTTTAACATCATACATAAATCAGCTGTCCAAATCAAATGTCACTAGGTCAAGCAAGCATATGGATGCTCACCACTAACATTCACTGGGTCAGGTTACATCATCACCGCAACATTTGTCACCCTCTAACTCATAGGTAGTGATACGTCAGAACCTGAGACCTTCTGTGTGCTTCATCAGTCTCCAGTGCTACGAGGCTAGTCAATCCAGTGCAGTTCTGCTTTCACGCCTCCACTCATTTTGCGTGCTGTGATGTATTTCCCTCCACCTCCACCCCACAACTATGATGCAGTCCTAAGGATTTTAACTTCAAAGGTTTGTGCTCTCAATCCTAACAGAAGGCCGTCACCTGGGACTTACTTGAATCTTGGAACAAATGCAACAGAGAAGACCAAAAACCCTTAGTCTCACTGAGCACATGTTGCCTACAAACCTATACTGAAGCTGATTCAAAGGAGGTATACAACTCTCTGTGGAAGTGGAACAGCTTTTTCAAGATGGCACAATCTTCCATTTGATTCAAGAGTGATTTCTCCATTTGATTCAAGAGTGATTTCTCCAGGGAATGCTTTCTCCAGTCACTGTGCTGGTCAACATATCATCCAACACCTCAGTCTTCAGCAGACAGGCACAGAAAAGCAGCATGTTCCACTTCCAAGCCTGGGAGGTCGAGACTGAGGGAAACACCGCCTTTTGGAAACCATGCCGTGTCCTCTGGAGGAGCAAGACAAGCAAAGCGGCATGCTATGATTTCCAGAGCAGTGTACTGGCGCCTTTCCACTAACTGCAATTGCTTTAACAGCACCCTAGGTAGAAAAGGAAATTACTATTCCTTTGCTCATCAGCTAACTGTATTTCCCACACAGCTTGAAGGGACCTAGGTTAGTTACTACATGTAAAATGAATCTGTTACTGGTTACAACTCTTACCAGCCTGGAAAACCATTCCTGTACTTGCTGCTGCTATTCTATGAAGATGCTGAGGAATCCGGGCAAGAGTTTACAAAAAAAAAAAAAAAAAAAAAAAAATTAAAAAAAATTCCCCTCGAAGTTGCAATTGGCTGCTCAACATCTTGGAGCATACTTTTCAGGGCACCAACATCTTCATCCAAAGATAGCTTAATACAAACACATACAAATTTAAAGCATTTACTGCAACCAGTGATTCACCATTTTTATTGTTGTAATAGATGTAAACATTTTAGCTACACAAAAGAAGTTAAACTGTCCAAATACATGCCTAAGCTATACTGCAGGCTTTGATATAGCAAGAGGTAGTTCAATTTAATTAGCACATCCACAAAATTCAATGTTTGAAAGAAGTGAATACAAATACAAAATAACACTAAAATTGATTAGTAAAAATAAAAACAGAAAAGTTCCCTGGCACTAACTTAAAGAATGACTGAATTAGCAAGTTGACTCAAAGAACCCTACCAGCAGTAAATATGGCTTTCTAGGCCAAGTTGCTTAGGACATTCAAGCAAGGAAACAAGAATATATATCCTCCTTCTCTCAAACACCAAGAAGTAGGTGCGTGCACAAATTAAGAAATAAGCAGGTAACTATTTGCTGATCATGCTTATGCATATATCCCTCATCAGTAAATTAATACGCTCTTTATACCTCACCTGTCATCTTCCCTTGCGCACCTGTCACCCCCTCAATTCTCTGTACGAGCCTAAGCATTCTTATAAAACCTAGTTCACTGTGCTGCATTAGTTCTGAATATGTGAAAATTAGTGGCATTTTAAAAAGCCTCTGTTAGCGCAGTGTACACATGTTTGGCCACTGCTGTCCACAGTCACTGCTGGGTGTCCACATGCGTATTTCTCAAGCGGTATGCTCGTCTAATTGCAGCTGGCATAGCTGCACATTACCATGCAATTCCTCGGCTCCCCAGGGAACAGGAAAGATCTCCATGGAAACAGACAGTAGCACTTGTTCTTTTGATAGTATTCTGACATGGCTGTAATAAAACTTCATTTATGACAATGCATTATGGTGCTTTCACCACAGATTTTTGCAGACAAAAGCTGCCATTGCTGCCATCCGTTTACTGCTTCATGTTCTGAACATCATGCATGTTGCTCCCATGCATCAAGAAATTTTGCTGGGAGAAAATGGATGCATAAGCAAAAGAGGACATTTAGTGCAGTTTTTTTAATCGGACCAGAGGATCTGCATTATTTGGTGAGAAATAGCCCAAAAGAATACTACAGTAATGACTCGGTTGATCGCAGAGTGGATTATTAATACAGCTCCTCCCACTGAAGGAGACAGGGAATATATGATCCAGAAGCAATGACACACCCAAAATGAGAGCAGAAGACCTATGTTCTACCAAGACATTTTGCTACTTCCAGATCTACAGAAGGACACTAGAGCAATATGGAGAGAAAAAGGCAACAGCCTCATCTCCCTCCAGGGTCTGCCTGGCCGAGGATGCTGGGCACAGACCAGGCAGCGGTAGGGGTACTCACTCATGCTGCTACTGATCACAATCAGCTTAACAGGAAGGAAGAAGCAGCAGCAAGAAGGAATCCAGACACAGAGGAGGGAACGGAGATGCTTTGATTTAGGACAGTTCTATTCAGAGAACAGTTACACACTTCATTACAATAGCTTCCAACAAGTGGAAACTGTTTCCAATTTCTTGGCTTTTAAAACATTCCAAATGGGACATGAAGACGCAAACTCAGATGTTCTAAAAGGACGGGTTTCTCACACTGGGCACAGAAGACTGGTTCCCTTGCCACACAAGAGAGGCTGGTGGATAAATTCCATAGACAGTCCAGAATTTTATCTAACTCTTGCTGTACAGTCTCAGCAAAGACCAGCACTGTGCATTTTCTGTCAGTAGTTCACTTCAGCCATGCTGTTTAGAAGCCAGATAATACTGGTTTAAAACCAATTAAAGGTGCTGAGGTTTGTCTGGCTGGCACCACATGGAAGTTGTCACACAGGGACAACTTCCAGAGACACGAGGATGTTGAGAAAGTCCCAGAGACTCAGCAGTACACTTCAAAAAGGAAGGTTACAATAACTGTAAGTTTAACATTCAGAGCTTTAAATACATTCACAGTTTTGACAGGAGATAAAAAAGACAATTTCCTTTTATGTTCATAGGCTTGCCGTAATTACAGGCTCCTATTCCCAGAACCTAAGCAGTGGTGGGATAACAGCATTGTGGCGTAGCTTCCTCACTGCCTCTAATAACCCACAAAGACAGTGAGCACACCAGTAGCACTCACAGTAACTTGCTTCACAGATGCAGTCGTGTGAGAAGCCAGTCCCTTCCCAGAACCAGACAGGCTACAGCCTGCAGCATTACCTGAAGCTAACAGGGTCCTGTTGTTTCTAAAGCAGCAGCAGCAGCAGCAGCATGGAACAAAACTAAGAGGTTCAACTTGCATCTTACCAGAAGTCTACAAAATAAATGATTAAACGCTATCACCTCTTTCCATGAAAGGATGTCAGTCATGGTTCTTGCAGCCTGCACAATGAGCAACAAGACCTTAAAATCCAGGAAAGCATAACGTATGTGGAAAGTCTTTTTATTTCTTAAAGTCTCAAGCTTCTCTGTGATACTGAACACATTTAAGCATTTTTTTAACATTAAAAGGAAAATAATAACTGGTGACAGTACACCATGAAAAACTGCTTCCTAACACGCTCCCTCTTTCCAGCCTTTTTCCAAGAAAAAAGCAAGTGGGAGTGGGGAAAGGAGAGAAGATAGCAATTGGAACATACTTCAGTAACAGTTGTTTCTAACTTATAGCTCAGGGTGTTCAAAACGGGAGTACAGCCCCTCTAAGATATTCTAGCAGGCGTGGCCACAAAAGGATGGTATCACTGGTAGTGTGAGAATGAAGTATATACTTTGGAGCAGCAACCTTGGCAGATCATCATATGTTTTCCTCAAATGCTGTATTTGGCATCTGTATTGGGAAGAGAGGAAGGAAATGCTACTGAAACAAAGACGTGGCAGGCTGAGCCCTTGCATTTTTGGCAGCAGGAACAGCTAAGCAGCTGCCAACACAGCTATAGGCTCAGTTCCCTGTAGCTGAAGTGCCCAGAGGAGGTTTCAGGAAGGAAATCATTGCTCTTCTCTCCCTCCCCCATCACTTCTTTTCCATGAAACATGGTAGGGACAAGAGAATGGCATAAAACATAGCAGCAAAGGCCACCATCATCTTCAAAACAGAGGAAGGCAGCGATGCTTCAAATGCATTTATTATGCTACAGGGAAAAGCAAGCAACTGGACTAAGAATTAGGATACTTGCCAAGTCATTTCCAGGTGAACTACCCAGGAGAGAACAAGCACTAACAGAAGAAATACCTGAAAATTATAATGCTGCTTTGTCCAGTCATTATGCCCATAGGAATCACAGGGCTTATAGTTGAAATGGTGGTCAAGTTCAGTGCAAGAAGCAACTACATTAATTCTGTCAAGTTACAGTAACGACAGAGGCAGGCTCCTGTTCCAGTATGTTCCGACTTTTCACACAGCAGAGCCAGCTGCTGAAGCCCATCTCTCTATTTTTATTGCCCAAATTTCACCCAAAGGTGTTTTACATTTTCTTTTCCTCTAGCTGGCTAAGAAGGTTTCTTTTTGGCAAAGTACCATGGATACACATAGAAACTACATCTCTCATCTGGAAATTTGATACAAGTACTAACTCCCTCCATGCCCAAGGGAAAAGACAGACTGGCTGTAGGTGCTCTGGCACATCTGCAATCTGAACTTGAGCATCATGCATCCAGACATGAGCCGTATTAATTTGTACTCTTCAGTGACTCAGGCCAAAGTTTCAAGCAAGCTATGTCAGAAAGCCAGTGTAATGGCACAGAGGGTACTGGAAATCCTGGCCTCAAAATCTCCATCCTTTTGCTTTAGACCCTGTTTCGTGGGGTGTCGAATGCAATCACCAAGAACTCCTTGTCTCTACTGCCCATTTACCATCCAGATTTTGGAGCAAAAACTGTTTGTTCTGGATTTGGTAATCAACTTTTAAAGCACATGAAAGGATTATCAATAGCGGGGGGAGAAGGAATTAAAAACATCTTTGCTAACCATCTGTGTTTGAATAACAGCAAGCTATATGGGCCCAAACATACAGTATTACTCAGAGACCAGTAAGAGGCTGAACTGCCAACAAGATATGAGGTAAAACCCATGTTGCTTAAGAGACTCTATAGCAAAGCTTAGAAATAAACCAGCTCTTGAATACGTAATCAGCATATATTGACATAAACAGGATGCCTATATCACTGTCCAAATGCAAACTATTTTCCTTGAACTCCCCTTACTCTTATTGCCCTTCTTACTGGTGCCAACAAAACAGCTAGACTTTCTAGATGTTATTGCAGATGTTTTGTAGATAAATGCAGATTTTACCTTTCTCCAGAGTTCAGATTAAACGTTTGTTCCACCAGACACATACAGGCTATGGTTTGGATGTTTCTGTTTATCGCTTCCTAAATTCCTCCCCCCCAAAATATTCCCCCCTGCCCTAGGTCCAATCCTTCTCATCCCTTTTTTTTTTGGTACGGAGACTGTGGGGTTTTGTACTTGCTGCTGTTGACTGTACACAGCCCCACTTAGTCTTTAATTGTGTACTTCATACACAACATTTCAGTACAAATTCTATCAATTTCATGGAATTTCCAACCTCTAGTTTACTGTTAACTGACATGACCAAGACATTCAGCTTTCTCACATTTCCTTCCCTACTGTCTCAGAAGAAATGCATGAACCTCTGCTACAGACACTCTGACATACATGGTGCAAAACTACCCATACATAGGTGCACATTATTCTCTCCTAAACAAACTTGTTGGGTTTGAATTCAAAATGTTCATTGTACAACTGACTTCAGCATCACTCACATACTAAAGTGCATGTTCCGATGCTTTTCTGAAGGAATACTGTCAAAAACACACTAACCTTAAGCCATTGAATAGCTGTTTGGATTTATCCAGTAAGTAGCAAAAGTCTGTCACTGTTTTCCTCTCTGCTTGAGGAATATCATCTTCAGCTCCTCCTGATGACATGATTTCTTTTAGGGCAAACTCAGTCCTATGAAGAAGAAAATAGCCATATTACTCAAAAATGAGGGCTACCATGAACTCATCCAGATTAGATGCATGTACAGTTCCATAGGGACAGCAACGAAGAGCATGCAATTCTCCCACAGGTTACTCAGGACTCATTAAAAATAACAGCTGAGAATCAAAGCATGGGACTAATTATTGCACGATGCACTAGTTAACAGAGCAAAATTAAAAATAAAAGTGGTACAAGAGTCATAAAATAAAATAATTGAGAACTGTATTCACAAACACAAAACTGCCAACAAAAGGACTGTAACACAAACAGTACTTGGGTTTCATACTTGGACACAGAAATCCTCTCTAAATGTGCCTTTCTGCAGAGGTGTTTATCCTGCAGCTGTATTTAGACAGACTAGCCTCAGCTCTGCTTACATTTCATTTTCTTCTGTAACTCTTGAAAACTGTAGCTTCCTAGTTGCTATTGCTAAAACATAGCAATTTCAGGCAGAATGCTAAAAAATACCCTGCTTTCTCATGACTGTTTAATTCCATGGCTGCACTGCCCACAATTATACCTGCAGATCTATTTTTACTGATATGAAAAATATGTCATACAGTAATTACCTGAACAAAAAACTAAGATATAACGTAGATAATCCTAGTATTGAGTAACTAAAGGAATATGAAAGCCCATAAAGGCAGAATGTTTTTTAAAATCTTACTTGAAACATAGATATAAAATTATCCTTTTGATCATCCAAAGGTGAGCTACAGATTTCTCAGCAGCAGCAACAAAAGATGCTCCTCTGAAAATGGCTGCCAGGTCTTTGCCTCTTCTGTGCTCTCTACGAATTTTAGTGCAAGATAAACACACCTCTAACTGGGCAAATGCGGAGCTTTTACTTTCAGCAACTTCTCTAGGTTCTGGTAAGCACTTTTGTTAAGCAACAAGTTTCCATTCGTGCAGAAGCTCTATTTGGATGCTATTTGCATAATTAACTACCTGCAAGTCCCAATTCAAGCCAGGAAACGGCAAAGTTAACTCCTTGTGGTCACTGGAAGCTACCCAGAAGCATCTTTCATTGATTGTCCGGAAAAACTTTCACAATAACCAATTAGAAATACTTCCCTGTATAAACATCCCATGCCTACCAAATGCAGAAGAAATTGGCAGTTCCCCCCAGCTTTTGGGGAGAAGTTAGTGAAGAGATCCTGCCAACCAAGCAGTTTCATGATTTCCCAGTTTAGACAAGATGCAGCACACATTCGTCTTTTACGCCCACGTGACAGTGCACTAGAGCACTAGTGCAAGGACATGGGGTGCACTGCACAAACCGTTTGTTGAAGAGTTCCAGAAAAAGGTAGGAAGCATCTACTTATTGTCAAGTAACTGCAATATGGGTGCCAGACAGTATAAGAGAGTTCAAAACATACCAACCAGATGTCAAAAGCTGTTGGCATGAGCCTAGCAAGCAGGACATGAACACTGTGAAGCACTAGCCTGTGTTGGAAATCTCTAAACATTTACACTCACACAGCACAAAACAAACAACACTGAGTACTTAAAGCACCAACATATGAAATCGAAGCGAAGAGTGAGAGCTAAAAACCAGATGTCAGACGCAGCCAGGAGGTGATTCAGGAATTTCAGGAAGAGGGACAATACCCCAGGTCCTGTGTGCTCCGCAGCAAGGGTGACCTAAATCCTGTGGCGAGGCTCTTGGATTCTGCAGCGCTCCACTGTGGTAGACCAGGCACTCTAGAGTAGCTTCAGATACATTTTCAAAAATTAAGGAGCTTGCTTAAATGGCAAAGTACGTTTCATACAGTCTGTGTATCATTCCTTTAATTCAATGGTAAAGTCGATTTTATTTTATGCTACCCTTAAGTTATACTATCCAACTACCCCAACCACTGCTAACATTGGCCAATGGCATCCGTGTTAGCCCTGGGGCAGGCAAGTAAAACCAACTGCAGTTCTCATGTTGAGGGAGTCCACTAGCCCCACTGCAGAGGGCCACTTACGCAATCAGTAAAAGATATGCCAGAAAATTCACTGCCTGCCCATCTGAAAGGTATCAGAAGGCAGGAAAAATGCTTGTTGCAGAGAAATGAAGAAAAAACCTCTTTCAGGTCATAATTACAATACAATTAAGGCATATTTTGAAACCCTACTCCAAGCCCAGCCAGTTCCTAGATATTTAACACAATACTAGTTTGTGGAAAGTTAGAAAAACAGAGGGAAAAGGGGGGCGGGGGGGGAAGATATTATCAAACAGAATACAAAACATTGGAGAATATTCTGCATGCTCAGCCTCCTGATATAGCAATCAGCATGTAGGTTTGGAGCTACTACTGAAGCAGAGGGCAAAAGCACTTTTTCTGCTCATGGAAGGAAATTGCCAAAAGCAGAGGGAACAACCTGTCTTCTTACCAGAGACTGCTCGTGAAGGAACCTAGGAAACAAACCACATTTAAGCACATCCTGCAGAGAGACCTGAAAAATTAGTATACCCTGGAGACGCTCCACTAGGACATTCAGTTTTTCCTTTATTCACAGGTTCAGAAATGAAAAAAAAATAAGTGTTGCAAACAAGCCACACAGATGGTATTAAGGCAACCAGTAGCCTGAGCTTAGGCTAAAATGTGGTATTATATAGCCAGGGTGAGGAGAAAAAGGCAGAGACTTACATCAAGCAGCACACAAAAGGAGCACACTTACTAAAATAGTCAGGGATTTACTATTTGAAAGAGAGGCAATGAAGTTAAGTCTCAGTCACTCAAACTTATCTCCAGAAGAGAATCCCTACTGGTAAAACAGACTGTTCTACACAGAAGATGTGAAACTATAGTACCTGCAAAATTATATCTTCATTCTACAACCAAGGAAGCTGAAATCTTAAAACCCACATATACCAACATATGTATACATACATCAAGACTTTAGCTTGTATTGCTTTAGAGATCAAAATATCAATAAATGCCTGATCAAGTTACACTTTAAAGTGAAGCTGCCACAAGCACAAAAAGCAGAGACCTAAAAATAAAATAAAATAAAGAACCATGAAGCACCAGAAACAGAAATATGAAAGGAAAGGATGGGAGAACAAAAAATTCATTACAGTACAGAGATAGATGATTAATTCAGGAGGAAGACAACAAAACTCTCTGTCCTCTAAAATGAATATCTTACAAAAAGTTCAGGTTTATTTGCAAGAAGCAGCTTTGGGTTTTACGTACAGAGGGCCTGCCTGCCAGGCAACGTCTTACTACAAACATAAAAGACTTCTTATACAACTGTGCATCACACAAACTTAGCAAAACCAATAAAAACTAGATTGTGTTGAGAAATGTAACAGTTCCACCACATATTATTGCCCCTATATTTTATATCATTTAAGCAGATGATGAGCATTGCAAACGTGGGATGCTCTTAGTGTTTGGGGAAGGGCATCATCCTGGCACAACCAGCACTGTGAAGATGGTGAGAAACAGGACAGGTCAAAACAAAAAACAGTCAGTACCAGTATTGGACACTGTAAAGCAGTATTACTGAACATGACAAAAACAGTGGTTTAAAACAAAGAGATGCACTTATATCACTACGGCACTGCAGCTCAAAGTGTGTGTGTGTGTGTGTGTGTGTGTGTAAGTGTAAGTGTAAGTGTAAGTGTAATAAGGAGCCAGGTAGAAGAAAGGGGAAAGCTTTTCGTTACAAATGGCAAAATTTTCACAGACTTTCTGCTAAAACTTCTCAGTTTGTTCATTATTTCCATTAAAACCAATACTCAGCAATAGGATATTGATACAAGAAGACTGAAATATAGCTAATAATAGTAAACTAAAAAAACCCTCATTATGATAGTTGCTGCCATGAAAACATCCCTACCGTTCAGCATTCCAAATATGCTTTCTACCTGGTTCTAATCTGAGTTGCCATATGTATGTCATATGATATAAAAGAAAAACTTGCATGTTAGACCCAGAATAAAACACTCAATGCATACTTTCATCAGCATGCTTCGAATTACACATTTAATGCTTATTCTAGACAGGGCTTTGAACAGAAGTCTCTATGAGAAACTCAAAAATCTCTGCCCTGTATTATGGTCTGTAAAAATTCTAGCTGCCAGCTTTTCAGACATGCTTAGCCTCACTTCATCGTTTGTCAAACATTTTGATGGTATTCCTCTCACTCAACCTTGAGCACCTAAACAGTAAGATAGACAGAAAAATTAATCTCATTTTCTACTGACACTTTTAGAGGGAGGGAGGTGAACAGAAGACACTTGATCTAAGGCATCAGAACAAATGGAGAAGACTCTGGGTGCTCGTGAAAAGCTATTTCATTAGTACACAATAACTTAAACACAGAAGCCTCAATGTGCCCTCTTTCTGGGTTATTTTATAATAAAACAGCTAAATCACAGTTAAAAGTAGAATGAAATGAAACCTCAGTTGCCCACACAATTATGAAACTATCTCTGTTCTTAATGACCTGAAGATGCAAGCACAATTGCCTGTGGGACAGAATAGATGCGACAGATGTAACACCTCTGGGATGACAGAACCAGTACGCTCCAAATAATCAACTTTGGACAGTGACAACAGATGAGATCAAGTTTCACTCTCTTGCAGGATAATTAAAGGCATGTTCTGGCTCTGCCACATATTACACTCAGAAAACAGGAGTACTTCTAAACTATCCAGTGTATTTATACATGAAAATGGTATAATGGAAAGTCCTAGTGAAAATCCTTAAAGGTTACACTTTAAAAGTAAGCATGAGTTCTACTCAGAATGGACTGGTTTCTTACTCACTACGTGTCCAAATTATCTTCATGATGATTATAAAATAACACCGTTCAGAAAATACATTATAAAAATATTCAGACTGAATCACACCATTGGCAGAGTCTTCCTTCTAGAAAAAAATGAGGAAAAGAAATATGGGGTTCAACCAAGAAAGAAGTAAAAGCAGTGAAGAATTAAGCACAGTAGTAATAAGCATGATGATTTTCCTCCATTAAATATCTTTAGAAAAGTTGCCAGAAGGTAATTCTTCTACAGATCTCAAATTCAAGAAGCGTTCTGGTTACAGACATGAAACAGGCGCTGCTGCAATTTAAATCTTAGTTTCATTCAGCCACAGCACATGCCTGAATATGAAGGAAAGATGGGAAGGGAATATGGAAAGAAAAAGGACAACAGGAGCTGTTAAATAATAGGTGAAGCTGGCTTTTCCAGCTGACAGAGAAGGAAAATAAAATTAGTTCTCTCATGCACTGGTTGTGGCTTATCATGCTCCAGAGGGGGTGGTATTTGGTGCTGTGCAAAGAAAGAACTACTATCACGAGCAGCTCAGGAAAGGAGGAGGTCTTCCCTGCACTAAAGACTGTGTTGTAATGCAGCAGCATTACAGACAGGAGAAAGAATTATTATTAGAAACAGCAAGTGGGCACAGCAAAGGGAGGAATATAGCTACTGACATCGCCCTTTCCTCAGGGACTGCTGAGCTCCAAATGAAAAATATAAATAAAATGCAACCAATAGTACATCCACAATGTGGACCTCTCCTTCTCTTTGATACTAGAAGTAACCCATAGATCTGTGCACCTCTTCTGCAGACAGCCCTCCCAGTTTTGACAGCCCAGCTATACCAGAAATAATATCACCTACTTAATTATTGTTCTTGTGTTTGACACTTTTTGCTTTCTTTCATGCAAAAGAAACTGTTGGGCTGTTTTGCATGACAATTTTTTTTTTCTTTTTTCTGAAGTAGCACACATTAAAAAAATTATCTCCAGAGTCTGCAAAAGGGGGCACTGAAACATTCGTTTAAAAGAGTGTTAGAATAAGTCAGAAAATGGTGACTTCCAGCAGAACTTATTATTCTCTCAAAGATTTTGCCAACTCCTCGGGCCATACAAGGCAGAAAAATTGTGTTAGCCAAGCACTGCACTTCACATGCCAGTTTCCTTCCAACACACTTTCAGAACGCACAATTCCAGGTTTGCTTGGTACAATACATTAACAGATTTTACAAATTCATCCCATTGCAGCACCCAGGGTAGAAGAGCTTACAGGCATCCCAAAGGATGGCAAGACTACGCAAAGCAGTTGGAGCTGAAAGGCAGGAGGAGGAGGGGTATGGGAGACGGATGAAAGTTTCACAATGCTAGCCAGTATTTTTAAAGTTATGTGTCACTTACATCACACACGTTTCCACTTCCCTGTGGTTTGCCGTCTTTTGGCTAAGGTTTTCCAGGCTCAGCTGGAAGGGAAAAAGAGCACTGAAGTCAATGGTATGCACTCCCTACTAGCCCTATACTCGGACTCAGGCCTGTAAAGCAAGGCACACTTTGTGAATAGTCGAAGAATACTCTAGTTCAAGGAAACCAAGCTGACAATGGAAGTCAAGCATAGATATGTTAAATAACCGTATTACATGCACATGCCCTTAGCCAGATTTATTACTTAGGATCACTACTACCTGCCATTCAGCTGCCTTGTAGGAGAGGGTGGTCATACCTTCACACCTGACACAAGGAAATAAAACTTCACTCCACAGAAAATTTAGTGATACTGTAACCGCATGGCATACTGTACAGATGGAAGTCACGAGTGTGTAAACTCTGTTGAGTAAGGACAGGTAGAAATGGGGTAATTTCCTAAAGCTGCACAGCAGAGCTGGCTGGACACGGCACCTTGACCTCCTGACAGAGCATTTGTACAACCCATCTGGCTTTTTTCTAGCCATCGCTTCTGCTCGGTTGTGGAATCATCAGTGTCTCCTGCCTTCCAGTCAACCTGGACAGCCTCATCGCAAGAGTATTAGAGGATAAAAGCTGTGAGTACCTATTAGCAGTGCTTTATCTACTTCACCTAAATGGTCAATTGAAAGAACAACTCTCTTCTCACCAGAGCATCAGCATTAGACTTAAAACTCTCATCTTGTACTACTAGAGGCAAACAATCTCATTACAAAGACTTTAGCGGCACATTTGTTCTGTCTGGTATTTTACCAAGGAAATCAGAGTCGGTAGTACTGAACACAAGCAGTAGGGAGCACAGATACTTCACATACACGATATATAACCCTTCTTACTTCAAAACCTCAAGAATTTAGTCTTAAATCTTTAGACATTTATACTTTAAACTATCACTTACAGAAAAAATTGTATGATTTTGTAAGGATAAGCACGAGCGCATGTTTCAGAAGCAACTCTTTCAAAAATCAGAACACGTCATTCATTGTGTCATTTAATAGGTGACTTCACGCATCTTAGAAATACTGATCTCCATGGCATTCCAGCCTTCCAAAGATAAAGTTTGGATGTTAAACATTCACACTATGCACAGGAACAAATCTATTACAATGCAGAGAACTGATCAATGTGACCCAGTGAAGCTTCTTGGCTAAAATTAGAATGAGAATCGGTATTTTATTTCAGGCTCCAGTCGTTTTCATTACAGAGCCTTCAGCTCAGTCCCTTAAATAACCTGAACAGGACAGCAGATTTGAATCTAACAGCACAATCCAGAATGGTTAATGTTGGGGATGGGGATAGAAGGGAGAGGAAGAGCATTCTATTTTTTGGAAGAAACGCTCTTGTTTTTTTCACCCACCCACCTGAGGACAGCAAACTACAAACCAAGGAGTGAACTAGGGTGGGCTCACTATATTGATTAACCTTCAGCCCGAGAATCAGAACGTCCTGTGACACATGTAATACGGAACAACTGCTGTATCAACCACAAGTCCTAAACTCTTGCTGATCTGGAGTTTCATTGCTTGCATCAAATACAATTGGCTTGGGGTTTACAGCTGAGGCTCTGATTAATATTAAAATTCTGGAGTTGAGCAGGAAGTATGTGCTTAGACAAGTGAACTAATGATAAGGGTAAGTGATGGCTGCATCCTGATTCACAGCTTCATGCATAGTTTTACCATTTTAATCAGGAAATCACTGCACAAAAATATAAACTCTGTTTTTAAAATGCTTCCCGCTTACTTAGAGATGCAAGTGGTAACAAAAAAAGCAAAAGCAAACACACTTTCTACATCTATCTCGTTGATACAGGAATTTCCTCAAACTAAGACGTTATCAGAACTGATCTCCACAGAACCGATGGTAGAAAATATGTTCCAACATATCAGAATTTTAAAGGTCTCAAACCTTGAGTCAAAAAGACCAGCTCTCTTCTTGCTTTTCATCCTGAGACATCTCCCACAGCTTCATTGCCAAAGAGGGACGTGATATAAAGCCAGATGCCCAGTTGGAATCTATTTCTTATCCACAAATTAATAGCACAGATAAAACTAAGGTCTTAATCGTTCATACCCGAAGCCTAGTACCATCATGTCTCAAACCTCTACCAAGAAACATCCAACCTTGCCTTTGTTAAGCAAGATGTCTGCCTTTGCTCTCTATTTGCCCCTCCTTTTCTTCTACAGACTGGCATACTCGCCTCTTGTGTTTTCTTTCAAAGCTATACTGGACGTTTTGGGAAAACCATCTGTGTGTTTCTATGTAATCTGCTCAGAGTGCTAGTCCTGACAAAGCCTCAGACAACACAAAATTAATTAGAATCCAAATTCATTCCTCTCGCCAGAATACCTAATTTTCCATTGAGAGCCGCTGTCCCAAAGTCACCACTCAGTTCTACTCAAGAAACACTGAAATAACTAACAGCCCCCCCACACACACACAGAGGCGTGCAGGCACTGAAAGCTTCACAGGCTGCTGGAGTCAGTACTTCAGAGGGAACAGCAAGGAGCAGTTATACATCAGACCCATTAAAGTCTGACAAGCAGAAGAATCAGACACATCAAGTACAGTAACTTTATAAAGAAATATGGGGGGGGGAAGTATTTCTCTAGTATTCCAAGGTTTTTAGTAAAAGTGGGAAACAGACACAGACATTGCTCATCCCCAACCACTGTTCACCTCAGGGCACCTCTGCACTGCAGTGGCTGCAGCCCTCCCAGACGTACCAAGCTCCTTTTACAGTCGCTCACTTGGACGCGGCAGGAGGCATCTGCGAGCAGGCTGAGACCACTCCTGGACTCCTGGCAGGGTTTGTACTCCAAGAGGACTCAGGTCTGGCTTAAAGAACAACTAGACTGTTTCTGTACCAGCTATGCTCACTGCTGTATAAACACATACACAGAATACACAATGAAAAGTACCTGGGCAGAGCCCAGGTTTTTGAGACTTTTTTTGTTTGAACATCACAATAAAAAGCAACTTACAATATAACCTAAGAAAGAGAAACAAGTAGCTATTTTATTTAGCTGATAATGCTGGTCAAAAGGCATTCTCTCTGCCTGGGTGTTTGCTTATTTCAAAGGGGCACTAAGAAAAAATGCAGCATGAACTAGGAAGATGAAAAACTTCTATTTTGTAAACATATTACCATGTGGCTGATTGAAAATCACCTGCAAATGCAACTAGTTTACTCCAATTGGGAACTGGCCAATAAAGTATTTTTCCTACTAAAATATGCCAATTTTGCAGCTAACTTGCAGAAGTAGTACTAGCTCTAAAGACTAAGCAAGAGGAAAGACATTTTAAAAAAATAATAAAAACATACAACCGAGTCTGTGACTCTAACCCACACATTTGTACAGAACAGTCATCCTCTCCTTTACAGAGGCAGGAAGGCTGGTCCCGCATCGACCTGTGTGTGGCCCTGTTGACCCTTCCCCAGCCATGACAGTAACCCCAGCTCTCCCACCCAGCGAAGGGAAACACTCCTTCTGTCCCTGAGCTCCGCACATGCTGACCGGCTGGCCAGATGCCTCCTGCAAAACGTGCCAACTCTCTTCTCCCTGTCCTTCACTTTAATAGATGCACTAAACATGTCCCTCTCCTTCAACTTCCTTTGAGTTTTGTGAACGTTACTGGCTAGATAATCTTCAGGGCTTTTCTCCCTACAGCAACGCTGGTTACATTGGACGAGTGATTTAAGAGCTGCTTAGAAAAGAAAGAAGAGGAAGCCTGACTGTCCATTTGCATAAACTGTTTCCTAAAAATGGGAGAGGGAAGGGGATATAAAAAACCAAAAACACGCACACACAATTCTCCAGATGCACACTACTACAGCAAGTGGAAGTGACAGACAGCAGGCACACGCAGTTGTACATGAATTTTATTTTATTATTGCAAACTGAAAGTTTCATACTTTCACATGAATGTGTAGTTCATTCCTCAGCATATCAGAGGACCAGATTTGCAAACGCTGTCTTATATTAAGACCTCAGAGTTAACGTGAGCTGCCACCTTGGCATTACCTTTGACATCTCAGCAGGAACAGTGTCAAGACTTCCTGTAGGGAAATAGCCAGCACCACAAATTCAGCTCCATTTCAAGTCAAATGAGTTTGAATATTCAGCACGCAGTGCCAAATTCTATTATTTTAGCATCAAATAAGTGCTTAGTCTATAGAATCAGGCCTTTCATTTGGTTTACAAGTTTTTAAAAATCCTTTTATTGCTTAAAGCACACCTGTCTGTATCGAGAACTGCAAGTTTGGCATCTTTTCTCCCAGAACAATGTGGAGCTGCTCATTAACATCATACCATGGAAACAGAGTGTCGTCCCCTCCTGCTTTCGACATTGACATCATCTAAGCCACACCTTACCAGCAGACTCTTCTAAATTCTCTATGGGAGGACCCACTTTAAATACAAGAGACACGATATCACCATGGGATGCACGTGGCCTTTTTCAATTACCTTCATAACACAAAACTTTTGCTTCTCCTCTTTATGTTTCTGCCACTGGCAATTTGTTCCACCTTTGTCCATTCTGCGCCCTCTGTGATCCCTCTTTCACTGCAGTTCATGACCTTTTGTGTATAGGATGAACAAAGGGCAAAGGCTAAAAACGTCACAGTTG
This sequence comes from Balearica regulorum gibbericeps, assembly GCF_011004875.1. NCBI lineage: Eukaryota > Metazoa > Chordata > Aves > Gruiformes > Gruidae > Balearica > Balearica regulorum. Next base: position 4,574,247 of record NC_046203.1, on the reverse strand, counting down.
GGCCCCTGCTCTTCTACTGACTTAACTAGTTTGCTACTAAAAATGGGCTCAAGCTCAAAGTCAGACCAAGGCAGAGTTTCTGGGTCATCAGAGTCCGAGAATCCCCAGAAGATGCTTCAGAAGCAATGTGGAAGAGGATGCAAGTGTTTCCTTCCATCCAAATTCAGATCATGAATCTGTAGTGATGCCTGCACACCACCTACATGGTACTTAGTAGTCATTTGCATTGTATGAAAGAGCAATAGAAAAAAGAACATCAGGCTAGCCTACTCTTGGCAGGGGTGGGAGGGGAAGAAGGGAGATAGAAAAACACCATCAGCTGCAGCGGGCTGAGCTGTGTGTATTTACATTTCACAAGCTAAACTATTTAGTGGTTTATTTACACACAATGTGCTTGGAACAGCTAAAATACCAGTTGTGTTTTATCTTGATTTTGTGGCAATGCACATAAGCCACAAAATCATAGGAAGAGTGTGCGAATCAGATATGAACCTGGTACATCTGGAAAAGCACGTAAGCCACTATGAGAAGGGAGAAAGATTTTTGGAAGCGCACGCACAACAAGGGTTGAAATGCATTAGTTATGACAAGACACCAAAATACAACCCAGGGACTCGAACGCAATGATCAAGTCACAATATAACAGTTTATGCTGCAGGGATCGCACATCCCAGCGTAACTCTTGTAGCCAAACGAACCTACAGCAAGACATACCGGGGCCTCAGGTCTCTCTGGGCTGCCCCTCCATGTTAGAGTGAGGAGGGAATTGTAGTCAGCTCCATTTTATGCACATTCAATGGCAAGACGCCAACACAACTGTTGACTGAGCCAAATCTGGGCCCCCTTGAACTAAGCCATCACCTAAAGCAGGGTGGAAAAGCACATGCCTCTCGCATCTAGAGCGGCCAAGTTCCTGAAAAGCATCTGAGTTACAAGATAGAAAACGACTGATGTTTTAACTCTTTGAGGTATGCTCATTAATTCAGAACTGAACAGTTGCTACACAATGTAGCTTGATATTAATGTGACAGAGAGATTTCTTTCTAGCAAGTCAAATTATTTACGAGGTGGCCCAAACGGCAGTTCAGGCCAGCATCCGATCTGGAGGGCAGCTATCATCACACTCGGCATCTTGGTAGCATTCTCAGCCAAGGTGCCGATGGCTGCTTGCCAACTGGAACCTTACTCTGACTAAAGAGAATGCAGTACAAGCTCAGGAAAGCTTTTTGATCCGTTCAGTTCACTTCTTCCCTCCAAACCAGTGTTTGGCGGTAAGCTGCCAGCAAGCTTGGGAATTGCACGTAGAGCAGCATCACTCTGGGAATTCACTCTCCCAAGTAGGAACTGCTCCTGGACCGTTCCTCTGCCACACAGCAGAGAAATCCCTCTGCTGACTTCTGCTTTAATTATATTTAAAAAATTCAGCTTCTAGTCTGTGTTCCATTATAATAATAGCAATAATTAAAAATACTTCAAACGACGAGTCCTCTAAACCTGCTGTTCCATCCAGGCTTTTGGCATCACACACTTCCTTTCTTGACTGACATCCTCAGGGAACCAGATGGATGGTTATTCTATTCTGTTCCTGTTGCAGGGCTCTACTGCACTCTCTCAGCACATGTAAACTGCTAGGTAATATTTGTGTTGGCAACTAACTCACATACTTTATAGAAACAGACCTCTACTTGACCCTCCATGCAGCTCCCACACACAATTTGGTCCACTCCTTTAAACTGCTTCCTTCTGCTGCAACACAGACCCCATTCCATACCCCTGTCTCTCGCCTGTTTAAAAACTACATATCCAGAACAGAGCTTATGTGTTTAAAGAGAGCAACTCGGCTACAAAAGCCAAGCCTGCAGAATGTCCTTATGCAAGAATAACAAAATTATTTTAAAACTTGCATGTACAGGTCCTGGTTTTCCTTCTACAAAGACTGCTCTGACTGAACATTTCTATGAAAAAAACCCCTATGAAAAGTTCAATGAAAAAAAGACATCAACACACAGATTTCTGTGATAAGACTCTGATAGCTGTATCATGCTTTGGGGGGCTGGTGGCAGGTGTTGAGGTCTTTTGTTTCAAATACAGTTAAATTTTAGCTATTTAGGCAGTAACATCACCTCAGAATAGACTTTCACACCAGAACTCTTCCTTCCTTGCCCAAAGTACATCATGCAGAATAAAAGATAAGCCAACAAAGTAACATGTCCAGATAATCAAATGAATTGCCATTATCCATTTATATCACAGCAGTTTATCAACAACTCCATTTAAAGAGAGCAGGGCTAAACCAGGGGAAAAAAAAAAAAAAAAAAAAAAAAAATAAGTGATGGAAAAGAGGCGAAATCCGAGTGGCACGCGCCAGGGCGAGCGCAGCTGCAGTGCGAGCGCAGGACTGTGCAGTCGCATCATGTGACAGGAGCGGCGCTGGCAGCGGCGGCGGGAGAGCTACAGCCCCCATCCTCCCACCTTCCTAAAGCTGTGCCTTCAGCGCAACACCACGGACCACGCAATTTCATTTCCATGCAGAACTGACTCAGGTTATAAGCTTCTTGATGTTTTGAATTGTTATGCTCCATTTTTATTACCTCTCTCTTCACCAAACGAAACAGTAACGCAGAAATGAATAACAATACAGGCAAGCTATGTATTCCTCCCAGTGCTAAGCACTTTCAGCATTTTATCACTTGTAGATCTAGTTTCTCAGCTGAGCATGGTGAACACAGAACACAGTGCTGTTGCCTGTATCATTCTTACACATAGAGCTTAGCACTAGTCATCTTTGTGATAAAATCTTCCAGTGTTTGTAGGGACATGGATTGCCAATTGAATTTTGATGCTGTATTGTACCTATATTTCAAGATAAAACAATGAACACAATTTCCTTTGCAGCACAGCTAAATATTTCTTCTCTCCATATAGTTGCTATGAATGGGGTTTATATTTTCTATAGCAAAGAACCTGGCTATCACATTTGCGTACGCCATCTGTATTATTTTAGCAGCCCAAAATGATCGGAGAATTATGCTCTTGGCTCCTCATTAAGTGACTCATTGTTTCTTTCATTTAACATAAATTGCAATCCAGTTTATCTTAAGAGACTGACTTATCTGATTTGAAAAGGAAGCATCCTTTTTCCTATGATCATGATCGACAGTCAGGTGTCATGCTTCTTCATCGCTCCATCAACAGTCTGAGCAAGGGAAGTTACAACTGTTACGCAACAGGGTTCACGCAAGGCAAGAAGATGCACCGGGCACTAACCGCATCTGCAAACTTCCACAGCAAGATCCATACCAGGATGATCTATGATTTCCGAAGGCTGCTATCAACGCTGCCGTTCTGTTGCTTGCAGGAATGGTGGGAGAGCATACGCATGCTGGGAGACTCACTGATACTGGCATTTTAGTCATCATACGGTCCAACAGTGCTGCTTTGCATTAGCTTAGACAAGATGCTGAGAATTACAGATTGCACTTGGACAGCTCTTGCAAAATCTAGTGATTTTTTTATATTAAGGGATCCATTCTGCAGGTTAGAGGACTAGAATTGCTTAGCCGAGACACAGCTTAAGCACAGAAGCTTGGAGCCTGGTTATTAAATTACAGAAGTGCAACTCAGACTTCGACAAAACCAGGTCCTATTCCGTGGTAGGAGATTAAACCCAGACTCTGAAAGCCTGCAGTCTTGATCCTGAATGTTTTATCTGGGGCAGCCTTCAGTTACTGACATTTTTATAGCCAGTAACAGGCAAGAAATTTGGGGGGTATGACACAACATAACAATCATCCAGCTTCTACCCCCAAGGGCATTTCACATCACTTATTGTTCAGAGCATTTCTCAGTACAAAATAAGAATTTGGTGAAGAGGGAGGTGCTGAGATAGAAGTTTAAAATCAGAACAAATCCACGATGATTCCGTCAAACTTGCAATTTGGATATCCAGCACTGCACAGACAGCTCTTGTAAAATCCAGCAATATTTCATCTAAAAAGACTCGTTTGCTGATGCAGAAACGCAGCTACCTGTCAAAGGCACGCTAAACACCTACAGCCGTCTTTGGCTGGAAGAGGCGCGGTGGCGAGAAGGAAGGTAACATAAAGGGAGAAGTTAATAAAGCGGGGGCCGTTTTCGTAATTACTGCAGTTATGTTGCGAATCAAGGCCTAAGCAGAAGACGTGTCACATCGCATTTCTCTTCTCCGTTAACGGCAAAGACAGTGGCGAGCACGGCTCCGTGCCCACAGGCACAGGGCCTCGGCAGCCTCCACCGCCATCGCCGCCCCTCGGCCCCGGCACAGGGCACAGACTCCCCGGCGAAGCTGCGGCTCGTTTCTGAAGGCGCTAACGGGGCCGCGGAGCCCGCCCCGCCGCCGGGAGGGGATGCTCAGCTCAGCACAGCCCCGGCCGCCCCCGCCCGCACCTGCCGCGCCGCCCGCTCCCGCCTTACCTAGGCTTCCGCTTGCGGCAGGGATTCTCCGCCGGGCCTGGAGCTCTGCGGGGGCGAGACAGCGGTGAGGGGCGCGCCGCCGCCGGGCCCGTCCCGAGGCGCCCGCAGCCGCCGCCGCCGCTCCCGCCCGCCCGAGCCACTGCCGCCGCCCCGCCCGCGCCCGCCCGCCCGTGCCGCCGCTCCGCCCCCCGCACCTGGAGGCCGGGCCGGTGCGGGGCAGGCGCTGCCGGGCGGCTCCTCTCACCATCCGCGCCGCCTCCACCAGCTCCCGGGCAAAGCCGCCAGCGCCACCGCGGCGAAGGCTCCGGCTGCGCGGAGCGCGGCTGCCGCCTCACGCTAGTCTGGGCCGGCCTCGCCTCGCCCCCCGCCCGCTCCCATTGGGCGAGCGCCCGGACTAACGGCGAGACGGCCCTCCGATTGGCGGCGCGGGCCGTCAATCGGGAGCCCTCCGCCCTCCCGCGCGGGGCCGGTGAGGCACGGCGCAGCTGCCTGGATACGGCGGGAGGCGGCGCCACCGCGCGGGGAGGCCTGTCCCGCCGCGCCGGACCTGTCCCGCTCCCTCCGTCCGTCCCGCCTGGCCACCTGCGCGCACGGCCCTACCGCTGCCCCAGCCCCGCTCCGCCGCGGTGGCCGCTCCCGCCCCGCCCGCCGTCACGTCCCCACCGTTGCCGGGGTTAGAGTGCCGCACCTCGGTCAGCGCGAGAACACCGGCTCCGCTCTGACAGGGCTCCCGCGGCTGAAAGAGGAGCGGCAGGCAGCAGCGCCGAGCCGGCGCGGCAGAGCGGCGCGCAGCACCTCCCTCCCGCGGGGCCGGAGCCCCAGGGCCGGCGGCGCTGCCCCGCCGCCTCCCGCCTTCCCTGTCAGCGCCCGCGGCCGGTACCACCGCGCTGCCCGCGGGGCGTGCGCAGCGCCCAGGCTCCCCCCCTCCGCCCAGCCGCCGATTGGTAGGCTCCGCCCGGCAGCACTCTCCGCCTTCCGTCCCTGCGCGGCTTCCGTCCTTTCCGCCCCGAGCCGCGCCGGTGCTGCCATCATGGTGAGCGCTTCCCCGCCTCTCCCGGTGCAATCCGGTGGCATCCGCGCGGCCACCGGGCCGCCGGCCCTCCCGCCGCGGTGCCGAGCCCGTCGTGCCGCCCTCCCGCGCTGTCGGCCTGGCCCCGCCGCCGCTGTGATGTGGGGGGGGATGTAGGGCGGGCGGCGGTGTGGGGCCTGAGGGGCGGCGGGAGGCCGCGGGGCCGTGGCCTGGGAAGGGCCGTTCTCGGCCGGGGGGTGCGGCGGGGTCCCGGGAGCGGGGCTGACGGCCTGTCCGCCGCCCGCAGGCCAAGATCAAGGCCCGAGACCTGCGGGGGAAGAAGAAGGAGGAGCTGCTGAAGCAGTTGGACGATCTGAAGGTGGAGCTGTCGCAGCTTCGTGTGGCCAAGGTGACTGGCGGGGCCGCCTCCAAGCTCTCCAAGATGTAAGTGGGGCCTGCGCGGCGGTGGGAGCTGCGGGGAGGCCGCGGGGCCGTGTCCGAGCCGGAGCTGGCGGAGCGGCCTCCAGCCCGTACCGGTGTGGTTATGCGGGCCGCGGCGTGCTGCCTCCGAGGTGCTTTCGCAGTCCGTGTGGTTGTCCTGTACTGTAAAACAGGAGGAAAAAAAAATGATGTTGGGGAGGAACAAGTATTTGTAGGCTTGCAAATCGGTTTGTGCGTCTCTTTGCTCAGAGATGATAAGCTGAGATGTGCCAGAAGTTGCTAGTGCTTTGCTACAGCACGGTACAGCATGATACTTGGTTGTAGCATGTGTATGTTTTCTCTATATGGGGTTCAAAATCTATGCTGCTTGTCTTTCAGTATGTTCTGAGACATACTTTTTTTTTCAACCTGCAGACGTGTGGTGCGCAAATCCATTGCCAGAGTCTTAACTGTTATCAATCAGACGCAGAAGGAGAACTTGAGGAAGTTTTACAAGGTAAGTCCAAACATCTTGCATAGTGGTCTTTTTTTCTTACAATTTTCAAATACATAGTTTGTAGGAAGGAACTAATTGTGTAGGCTGTTACTTAAAAGCTTGACACTCAAGAAAAAACAAACTCATTTATATTCAGTTTTAAAGTTCTCTAGTCATGGTTCCTTTTTAAATACTATTGCAAGACTACCCTGAATTCTCTAAGCTTGGGGCAAATCTGCTTTTTTCAGGAGAGTCTTCTGGGCAACATCACTTCTCTGGGGTGTCATGTACTTTGTAGAAGATGCAGTTTCCAGAAATGTATCCTAAATGCATACTCTCCTAAACTTTAATAATGTTGCAGGTGACCCAAGGAATTCTTTATCTCAATAAGTTTCTGTAATTTTTAGAATATTACTTCTTGGAGTTTAAATTACATAGGGGAAAAAAGAACTTTTCAGGAGGGGTTGGGTACCTGGGACTTGGAGGATTAAGCATTACTTAAACCCGAGTCAAAGCTCGTACAGCTGGTACAAAAGTTTCCCATGTTTCCCAGTGGAGAGAAGTTCTCTTAGTCCCAATAAAAAGAAGCTTAAAACACTGCTGTGACTCAGTGCTCTCTGAGCTCGTGCACCTGATTGCAGCATTGCAGTTTCTCAAACTCAACTGTTGTGTATTTTTGCAAACAGGGCAAAAAGTATAAGCCTCTTGATCTGCGGCCGAAGAAGACTCGTGCCATGCGACGCAGATTAAATAAGCATGAAGAAAATCTGAAGACCAAAAAACAGCAGCGAAAAGAACGTTTGTACCCTCTCCGGAAGTATGCCATCAAGGCATAAAACTGCAGAGTGCCGAAAGTTCTTGGTTATGTTGGCTGAGTATGTCTCATTAAATAGAATTTTGTTTGGAAATTCACTGGTGGATTTTTTCTTTTGTAGCAGTGGGATGAAGACGTCATCAGCTTTATACAGGCAAATTCACAGAAAGTTTATTTGAACTTTTATTGCTAATGAAAATACTAACATAACTTGCAGTTTTAATACTGTTTTTCTTTGAAGAACAGGCAAATGAGTACAGGTCTGTGAAACTGGTTCAACTTAACATGTAAAAAGTATTTAACTTGAGATTGATTTAACGTGGAAACTTTACACGGATGTTTACAGTGAGTGGGTATTCATCACTTCAGTAGCTTAAGAGTAAATGTTTAAAGTTTTTGTCTTGTGCCAGTGTTTAAGTGTTACAGAGATGAACTAATTTGCTGAAGTGTTTTGGTGGACTTTATGGAAGCTGAAGAATTCGGTCAGTGCTTGTTTTGGATCTCTGCACAGCTAGTGGTAGCGCCAAAGAATCCCCATCCCTCCCTGGTTTGGGTGGATGCCATAGGCAGTGGAACTACTCCTTCCCAGGAAACTTCCCAGTGTCGGTCAGGAAGCTGGGTTCCAGTGTCAGCCTCCAGATTTGGTCACACTTGGAGCTGATTTAATCCTGGCAGACGGCTCCTGGGAGTCGGAGGGTGCTCTTGGGGTGAAGGTTCCAGCCAACATCACCCCTCAGCAGAGGCGCGTTTCAGATGGGGGCCTGTTGATCTGTCGGTGCCTGGTGGCACAGAGGCCTGCAGCAGGACCGCGGGGTGCCTTGCAGGCAGCAACCTGTGCAGGCTGCAGTGCTGGTTGGTGCTGCACTCACCCTGGGAGCTCGGAGGATAAAGGGTGTGTTTCTGATGGTGTGCAGGTGTTCCTTTCGGATGAGAATAGCCCGACTGGGCTGTGTTAGCACGCAGCATGCGTGCTGCAGGATGGGAAGAGAGGAAGCTCAGTTCCAGTGAAGTGTTGGGTGGGAAAATGCAGAGGGGTGACGGTTTCAAACGGTGTTCTTTTTGTGTGCACGTGGAGACTCACGGAGGTCAAGTGAAATCGGGAAACCGGACTAGGAAAAAGCTGGTTGAACTAGAAGATTTTACCTCTCAAGTTTCAAGGCACTCCCTGGTCTCAGTTCCACACTTTCACCTGAAGCACAGAGCTGGTTAAATGGTTTGACTTTCTGTCCCCCATGGAGTTCTTTGGAACTCCGAGATGGAGTTGCAATTCCAAAGGCCTTTTATGGTTCTGATGTAGGGAAGAGTTATGCAGTGCTGCTTGAGCATTAGTGATGCAGCACTCATGGTTTGTGTTAGTGTAGCTAATTCTAACTTGAAAAATTCTCTACCCATTAGGGAGTCCTTAGATTGGATCCAGATTCTGTTTAGGGAAAAGATCTTAATTCTGCTTGCTGAATTTTAAGCCTCAATTAAGTTTTAACCAGAGAGAGGTCTAATTATGTGTGGTAAAGTGAATTTCCCATATATTGAGCTATTAGGAAGGATAGCTTTACGATGATGCTAATACTGGCTGTGTGATGGCTTTGTGAGGAGCTTAGCGTGAGCCTGAACATGATACATTTGGCAGCAAAGGAGACCCAGCCTGGCACAGCTCAGCCCGAGCTCTGTGTGGGTGCAGGCTGCTGAAGCGTGCTGTAAGATGGAGTGGTGCGTGTGGGAACTGGCCCCTTTGGCTCGTGTTCATACTGCTCTAACAGCAGGCAGGGTTACAAAATGTTTTGTGGGGCTGTTTCTGAGTAGCCTGCAGTGGTCAGCAGCAAGCCACCCCACAGAAGCACATGCTTTTCACCCAGCGTGCGTGGCCCTCCTGGAGCACACCCCCGGCGAGGATCCCAGACCCACACGCTCCTCTCCCATGATCCTGGTGCCTGAAAGAACCGAGGGAGAGGCTGGTCCCCTGTGCTGGGAGTTGGGCAGGCTGGGGCAGGCTGCTGCTGTCGGATCGTGCCCGGCTGCGTTGGGGCTTCTCTGGAGAGGCGTTGTGTGCCCTGTGCTCCTCCAGCAACGCATCCAAGGGGAGTCTGCTGCTCCCACCAGCGCTCCTGATGCAGAAGAGCAAACGAGTGACGTTGCCCGGACGGCCTTCCAGAGCCAGCTCCTGATGGTGCGAGCTGTGAGGTGGCTTCACAATGATGGGAGGAAGGCGGGTGCAGTGCAAGAGCCCTGGATGATGACTTTGGGGTGTGCTGCTGGTGAAACAGCTGTTGCCTTCCAACCCAGCCGTGAGAGCAGCAGTGCTGCCTAGAGAGCATCTTCTCTGAAAAACCCGATTGAGACACAGATCACTAACATGCCATTTACTAGTCAGTAACAAGATGGGAAAAAACACCCCAAGAAAACACCCCACCTAATTAGCAGGCACTGAACATCAAGGCGGAGTCCCAGGTTTGGATAGCATCACCACACCCAGAGAAGACTCAATGTGTGGCTGAACTGCAGCGACAAAATGCGTATCAGCCCGAAGCTGATACCTCTGAACATCCTGGGGTCGCATCTGGGAGGGTTTGGCTGGTGTTTGTGTCTCTTTGCAGTTCTATGAGGCGCAGCAGTGACAAAGATGGAGTAATTCGGGTTGGAAAGCTCCTCTGAGGTCTCTGGTGTAACTGCCCGCTCAGAGCAAGGCTGCCTCTACAGGTAAATCAGTTTCTACTTCTCAAGTATCTAACGGGGGTTTCAGTTACAGCCTGCTGTGTTTTCAAAGCTTTTCTATGCACCCTTGTGAGTGGAGCACAAAACGGAGGGTGCTCCGCTCGGTGCCACCTCAGCCTGCCCTGCGGCGCTGGGCTGGGGCGCAGGGTTTGTGCCAAGGGCAGGCTTCGCCTCTCCTCCCGCGCAGTGGGGTTGTGCACAGTGAACTGCTCCCTCGGGAGGGGGGACTGGTGCAGCGCTCTGCTGTCGGGAGGGGGAGTAGGTGGCCTGCCAGATACTCGCCAGCATGCCGGGACTGCGCCCAGAAGCCATCCTTGGGCTGCAGCAGGGTCGATGCAGGAGAACGGCTCAAGCTTCGGTTTGTGCACAGCCCCCAGCAGCTGTTTGAGGAGGTAAATGGGTTTCTGGCACCACCCTAAATCCTGGAGCTGAATTACTCCATCCACCCGTAGCAGGGTGGCAAAACCAACCTGTCCGGCCCTTTCATCAGAGTTACCCTGTGCTGTTACAGAAGACATCCCACAGACAAGGAGCCCTTTACATTATCAGGAACAACATACTGGTTATCTGAATGGATGCAGTGGTGAGGTGAGGTGATGGGCTCTAGCACAAGGTTCCTCCAGGGTGCAGGTGGAGAAGACACTTGTTACTGCTGTGAGAGCAAGGCAGATGCCTGCCCTGGCCTGTGTCGCCAGCTCCGCAGGGCGCTCAGCGGTCTGTGCTGGTTCCCGTTCCGTCTGCCAGCCCCCACGGACGGCCGTGTGCTCCCAGCTCCCTGCCAGACGCTGCTGCTACAGGACAGCCAGCTGCAAACTGCAAAGCATGGGGGAGGACAAAAACAACAGAGAAGAAAACTGAGGTAGATGCGCTGGCCCGCAGCCTGTGCCCATGTTGGTGCCATCCTGGCTCAGTGGTGCTGGCTGTGCTCAGGGGGGCACGAGAAGGGGTACCTGTGTGGCCGTGGGGCTGCCCTGGCCTGAGGGGGTGGGGAGGGAGAACCCCTGGCAAAGGGCAACATCCCTGCCGGAGCACCCCGGGGCTGCGCTGCCTTACAGAACCAGGCAGCGTGGGCTCCGTTCCCCTCCAGCATGGTGCTGTCTGGGTGCGATGGGGGGTGCTTGGAGCCCCACTCCTGGGGGACCCTGCTGCTCCCCTGCGCTGACCCTGCGCAGCTGCCGATGCTGGCCCTAGGTTTAGCACCAGTGTTTGCAGAGCGTCAGGGCCTCTGGGGCTCAAAATGTTTATTTTTTCATTGTAACTGAAGATGTTCCTCAGCATTAGAGCAGACTTCTCATGAAAAACTGTTCTTCAGCAAATAAATAATTTCCAGGGCGGGGATGAGGAAGGAGGAACAGCCGCCTGCTGACTGCGGGGCACAGCCCAGGGCTGATGCCACTGCGAAGGGAGCCCTGGCCGTGCGCCCTGGAAAGCATTCAGCAGGACCAGATGTTTCTCTCCCCAACTCCCCAGCACAGCAGGCACTGGCCAAGTGCAGATGGTGTCTCTGGGAGCTGGCAGGACCTGCTCCTGGACCTGATTCTGCAGCTTGGACAGGGGAAAGGGGGGAGCTGCAGCGAGGGCAGAGGCAAATGCGAGTCGTGCACGGTCTGAGTGGGAAAGCCCAGGCTCCATCTCCCTTGGCTGGTGTTTGCTGCCATGGACACAAACCCCAGCTCTTCTAATGCTCCTGGCATTGCTTCTGTCACCTCCCTCCTCCGGCATGGCTCCTTAGCAGCTCTCCTGAGCGCTAACCCTGATTTCCGTGCAGCAGGACGTGCAGGGAGCGGCACATGGTGGGACACGCAAGGTGCAGGGCAGGCAGGGAGCTGCACGTGGGCAGGACGGGCAGGGAGCTTGGGAGCGACCACCCTGGGCACGTCCAGGTGCCCTCGGCCACACCGTGCCACCCCTTCCCCTCCGCGTGCTGGGGAGAGGTGGCCCTGCGTGGCTGCATGCGAGCAGCGTGGCTGGTGCATCCGGCTGACAACAAGCACTGTGTTGTGAGCGCCCGGCTCGGCAGGGAAAGACCACGTCCCGCCGGCCATGCGGGCGGCCCAGGTCTGCCCGGGGCAGCCGCCTGCTCCCTGCCCTGAATGCCCGTTTTGTTGGCCGGGCTGGGGGAGGACTCGTCCCCGTGCTGCCCCAGTCACACTGCTCCCATGAATACGGGCAGTGTTTGGACACAGGGACTGCCCCGCGGGGCCCTGCTCCCGGCGTCCTGGGGGCTCCTGGACAAAGGTGGCCCTCGGGTTCCCAGGGGATGGGGGCCGCTGCGTGCCAGGGTTCCCTGCCAGCCTGGCTGCGCATCCGCGGGGCGATGGAGAAAGCGCCTGTGTAGGGTGAGCAGAGGCCGGCCATGAGAGAGGCCCTCGGGCAGCCCTCTCCTTCCCCCCTTGCTGTGCTGCCAGGGAAGGGGTATCTGCAGGCTGCACCCTGCCACCCAAGGGATGGCTGTGCCACGCTGTGCCAGCGGGGCTGGGGTGGTTCAGAGGTGGCAGCAGCAGCGACGAGCCTGGGAACAGATTTCTGTTTCCACTGGTGAGTCAGCCAGCAGCGGCACCGCCAAGGCCCGCGGCTCCCCTCCCTTCCCTCCGGCCACTGCTGCCTCCTGCCGCCCAGCCCTTTCCCGCTGCCACTTAAGGTCAGCAGCATTGGCACCTGTGACCTCACGTCGCCCCACAGCCCCGCATCACCCTGCGGCTCTCTGGAGACCAACCAGGGTCCCCAGCAGCACCGATGTTCTCCCACCAAACAAGTCCCAGCGCAGGTGGCCGATGGGATGGGGGCACTGGCACTGGGCCCCCTGCTCCCAGGGAGGACCTGGGGACCGCCATGCTCTGCCCGTAGGCTGCTGGCGTGGCCAGGCACCGTGCCCCAGGCACAACCTCCTGCCGAGCCCCTGGTCCCGGAGTCTGGCCATGGCCGGGGCGGTGCCAGAAGGGATGCAGGCGGAGCAGTAGCCAGGTTGCCCCCAGCCCCAGGAGGCAGGTCCTGGCCAGCCAGGTGAGGGCAGGATTGCTGGGCAGGAGCCACGCTCCCTGCCAGGCTGCGCTGCCTCCCCAGGCAATGACTCGCTTGCAGCCCCCAGTAAATCTTTTGCCAGCTCTGGGGACGATCAGCTCTATTTTCGGTGCAGAGCAGGACGGTGCCCTACATGGCCGGAGAAGGGGGGCAGAGGGGTGCTGCCTCTGCGCCTGGTGCTCTGCCCCTTCCACCTTCTTCCCTTCCTGCAGCAGCTCCGTGCTGGGAGCAGTGGGGCTGTGCTGGGAGCAGCATGTCTGCGCTGGGCAATGCTCTCTGTGCCTGCCTCAGCCCAGAGAGGGGGACATGGCAGGATACAGAGGTCCCCTGGTCCAACGGGTGGGTTCATGCCTCGGTTTCCCTGCTGCACCATTTCTGGCAGCTTCTCACAGCCCTGGGGTGCTGGGAAGGTGCGTGCGGAGCCGGCAGCCCCTGCTGCTCATCCAGCCGGCGTTGTTTGCATTGGTCAACACTCGCATCCTGAGCCCCCGCTGCACTTCTACAGCTTCATCACAGTTACGAGAGAAACAGCCTCCTGCTGCGAGCACAGCCCTGCGCAAGGGGAAACACTTGAGCGGGTTTGATGCTGAGCACCCACACGCCTTCTGGGGGGAGCCTTGCCCACCATGTCCTCCCCAGCTCCCTGCTGGCCCTGGGTGCAATGAGCTGGTGGGTCTCAGCAGGGATGTGCCTGACGGCTCGGGCATGCCGAGGGCAGGAATGCCCTGGCAGAGCGTGCAGGCAGAGCGGTGCCAGCACCATCCTGCTGTGCTGCCACTGTGCCAGGGAGCCAGGGCACATCCCTGGGGAGTGGGGAGGAGAGGCACAGGGGGAAATGCCTCCCCTTCCCGTGCTGCTGCATTGCCAGGGCTGCACCCAGGCCTGCCGGCAGCAGGGACCACGCGGAGGGAAGGGTCAGGGAGGGCAATAAAAATAGATCCCTGTGACGCTCAGTGCTGCTGGCTCTGGCTTTGAAGTGTGTTTGCAATGTGGGCACAGCCCCAGGACTTGGTCCCACCTGCTGCCAGACACACATCACCTCATTCCCTGGGTCAGCAGCCCCCGGACGGAGATAAGAATGGAGGGAAGGGCCCGATTCCCCTGTCGGATGCTCCAAGCGCAGCCGGTCCCGGCCCTGCAGTCCCCGAGCAGGCAGCTCTCGGCTCTCCGTGGCCAGGGAAAGGCTGTGTGGCCGTGGGCGAGTCATGGCAGTGTCTCGTGCTCCAGAGAGGGAGTGGGCACGGGGCCCTCCCATGGGAGCAAACCGCAGCGGGGGGTGGTTTGGCTGCACCAGCTGAGGCTCCCGGCACCCGGGTGGAACCCAGGTTTTCGGTGCATCCTCGGTGGGTGTCAACAGGCTGCGGCCAGGGACAGGCTCCGTCTGAGATGCCACCTGGAGCAGGATTGGTGCCCCTTGTGCATCCTGCCCACAATGGCACGGTGCTGGTGGGGCCAGCTCGGTGCAGGGTGAGCGGGACGGCCAGCCTGGTCAGGGGGGCCAGGAATGAGGCAAAACCACCACAAACAAGCCAACCCTGGCCGGTGACTGAGGAGGAGGCAGTGGGGGGATTAGGGCTTCCCTGCCCAGCCCCACTGAGGGGCCGGCTGCGCCTGCAGGAAGGTGATTTTGGAGGGAGGGCTGCAGGGCCAGCAGCCACCTGCCCGGATGGCCTCGGCTGCCCTGCCCCACGCTCCATGTTGCTGTCACGAGGGCCTCGGGCACCGCAGCCCCTCAGCATCCCTGTCTCAAGCTTCATTTGCTGCTTGCTGCTGAACTGAGAGATTTTAATCTTTTAATCACGTTATGAGCCGAGGTGGTGCCGGCCACGCACAGGAGGAATGTCTGGAAGTCAGCAGCGCCCGGCGCGGCGGAAGCCCATCCTGCCCCCACCCACATGTCTCCACCATGTCCTGCTTGGGGACCCCCATCCTCCCCAGCCTGCCTTGTCCTGCCTGGGACCGGAGACCCGAGACCAGCACTGGCCATCGGGGCCCAGGACCCCGGCCAGGGAGCAGGAGCAGGACAAGGATCAGCTGGCAAAGGGCTGCTGGGGCTGCCCCTGCCCCGCCACAGGCACATCTGACACACGTCCCTGCGGGCAGCAGCAGGAGCGAGGGACATTTCCGCATGTCCCAGAGCCGCCGAGTCCAGCTGCCAGTGCAGCAAACGGGGAGTGTCGGAGCAGGCGCTCAGAGGCATTTCCATGGACCTGACCCAGGGTGTGATTCCCTGATGTGTAATAGCAGAGAGAGGGGATCAGGGTGACTTTAGATTGAGAAAAAGGCATGGAGCTGTGGGGGGGGGTCTGGGAAGCCTAAAGGACCTACGCAATAACCCCACGGGGAAATAAAAGCCCCTTTGTTTTTGCTCGATGCTGGTGTTTTGTCAGTGGGGAGCTGGGAGCTGCTTTCACAGTGCCTGTGCCCCAGCTTTTACAGTGCCCGAGCCTTTACAGCCCAGGCTGCCGCTGCATGGCCACGTGCTGCCCAGAAACCCTCCTGAGGCTGCAGACTGCCGCTGGCTCACTGTCTCTCATCGCTCTGCATTGCCCTGCATCACCCCGCACCACCCCACATCGCCCTGCATCACCCCACATCGCCCCACATCACCCCGCATCGCCCCCTCCCCAGCTGCCCCCCCAGGCTGGGGCAGGACGGGGCTGCGGAGCTCGGCCACGCTGGTGCCTACGGCTGCAGGTTTTGGGGCGCAAGGCCAGGCAGCTGTCGGGGGGAGAAGGTATTTCATGAAATTCCTGTCATGTGGGCATAATTAAAGCTTCTCGTTATCACGGTGTTAGCGGCAGCGAGGGGCGTGCTCTCGGAGGGGTGCCGTTGCAGGAGGCCCCACGGCTGCAATTAGGTGATTCTGCCCTCCGGCCACGCGGATTTAATTACTCCCTTCCCCGTGTTTTCTTCCCGAGGGGAGGGGAGAGACGTCCCGCAGCCCAGCCCGGCACAGCGAGGCAACGCAGAGCCGCGGCAGCCCCCGCCGAAGAACAACAAAGCCCTGGAATTAGAGATGTGCTGGGAGTTTACTTTACCGCAAAAAAATGTCAGAAATCCGTATTGTTTGGACAGGGATTTGCTAGGGATCGCTAGATAAAAGCCTGGCAGGGACCCAGCTGAGGGGGAAAAAGTCAGCCAGCTCCTTTCTCGTGGTGGGGACTCGCGGCCGAGCAAGGGATGCACCACACCACCGGCGCGGGGGGCTTGGGGGCCAAGGCATGGGCAGGGACGGTCGGTGCCTTCGGGAGCCAGAGCAGCACCGGGGCCCGGGTGCGGCGTGGGGCCAGGGAAGGAGATGCCAGGCAGCCCCGTGCCCGGCACCAGCCTTGAGTCTTTCCAGCGGGAAACATTTCAGCCATTGCGGCATCCTGGGTACTGGGCTCAGCTGTCCGGTGATGGCTCCACGGCACGAGGAGCCCGTCCACAGCCCGATGGGACATCTGCCCGGTGCGCGGGGCTGGCCAGTGCCAACGGGCAGGAGCTGGGCTGCAGGGGCTGCTCTCGCCCCTCGGGCCCCCCCGGCAGCTCCACACTGGCCAAATTTTTGCAGCAGGGGCAGGGCAGCTGCTCCGGCCGTGCCCATACTCAGCTGCTCTCCTCTCCCTTCCCCGCTCGCCCTGGCAGCGGGGCTCAGCTCCCGGCTGCTGCTGCTCGGGCAGCAGCTCAGACCTGCAAAATGCCAAATCCCCCTTTCCCCCAGGGCCCAGCAGGGCCTGTTCCCCCGCGTCCGCGCTCAGGATTCGCATGCCTCTGCACTGCCCAGCTCGGGGCCCGCAAGCACAGCCGTGGCACCGCCGCTGGGTGCTGCAGGCTCTGGGGGCTGCTGGGTGGGGGGGTGCCCTCCCCAGGCTCGGCATGGGGACCCCATGCTTGGGCTGCAAGGAGCCACGCCAGCCAGATGTGCAATGAACAGCAGCCACATGTGCCCGTAACCCCTGGGCACGCCTGGCCGTGGGACAGGGACGGTGAGCACCTCCCCTGCCTGCTCCTCCCTGCCCGCTCCTCCCTGCCCAGCTTTGGAAGAAATGACAGCACACGCAGATCCATTTCACATCTGATATTTTTTTAATACTGTTCACGTCTAAAATGACCAAAACCAAGCCAAGCGACCCTGGCCCCTCACCCTGCCTCAGGCAGAGCACAGGAGGCCCGTGGGCTCCCTGGCCGTGCGCACCTCTTCCCTGCCCACTGCTGGGTGCAGGCAGGGCACCCCAGCACTGCAGGCAGGCTGCTCTGCGCCCGCTGCCAGGAGAGGGGACTCCGCACGGCTCTGGTGAACGCATTTAAATAATAAGCTAATGAGCGGCAAAAGCAAAGGCATCTTAATCACGTCTCCTAAAATAGCAATCAGCAGCTGCTCCTCCTGTCCCAGCAGCGAGGGGGCCCTGCCCACCCCGCAGTGGGTGCCCCGCACCTGGGCACGGTGCCCAGGCAGCCGGCACCAGGCTGTTACGGCACTCGCACCGCTGGCAGCTCACGGTTACAGTAAGCGCGGGGTCCAGTGGGGCGTGTGGGGAGCGGTGCTCAGGCTGGGTGCAGCGTGGGTGGGTGCTCAGTGCGGTGGCACGAGGTGGGTGCTGCCGTGTCGCTGGTGGCACAGACCCGGCTGCCTCCCGGTGCCGCAGGGATGGGGGGCCGGGGTCCTGTCCCACGTCCCCGGGAAGGCAACGCCGGCCGAGCTGCCGGCTGTGGGGCAGCCCCACAACCCCAGAGGCCACCTTGTCGTGGGGATGTCTGCTGGGGGCAGTGCTTTCCCGCACCCCCTGCCCCGCGATGCAGCAGGCACGGTGCAGGTGACCGGGGCATGGCGGGTGGGGAGGGCGGTGGGGTGGAGGCCGGGCTCTCGCCGCAGCCCTGGCCCAGCTGGGGTGCCGGGATCAGGCTGTGACAGGGTGCCCCGGCCGGGCATGGTGGGGGGTGGGCACAGGGGTGTGTCTGGGACCCGGCCGGGTGCTCAGACCACGAAGCGGAGACTGTATGTCATCTGATGGCCATTGTCCCAGGCATAGAGCACCTTCTCCTTGGGGTTGTAGTCGACCTGCGTGGTGAAGGCGTACTGATTGAGGAAGGGCAGCCGGAGCTCTGCCTCCGTGTCCGTGTGTGTGTCGAAGGCGTAGGAGATCTGCCCTTCCTTCTGGCTGTAGGTGTCCACAGCATACAGGATGCCGCAGATGATGAAGCAGTTCCCGTAGGCGTTGCGCTTCAGCCCCGTCTTCCAGGTGGTCTCCCTGCGCACCGAGAGGTCCCCGGGGTCGAGTCGGCTCAGGACGATCACCTCCTGCTGTGAGTAGTCGTAGTCCACAGCGGGGTAGATGACCCAGAGCCCGCTCTCATCCACAGCGAAGTCGATGTCCGAGTGGCCTCTCCACTTCCAGGGCGTTGTGTCCTCATACACCACGTCGTGGAGCAGTGCCCAGCCCGCCACGTACCGCTCCTTCAGGTCGTACTTGATGATGTTCTTGGTGAAGGCGCGGTTGTAGTAAAAGGCTCCCCGGTACACCACATGCCCAGTGCCGATCCAATTGTAGGGAAGCTTGTAGAGATTGCTCCAGCGACCTGCGAGCAGTTGGGAGAGGCATTGGGCCCCCTTGCAGCACTGGGGTCCCGTGCATGATGGTCCGCGTGAGCCAGCAGTGGCAGGGGACTTGTGTCCCGCTCACTGCCCCATGGGTGCTCCCCAGCTCAGGTCCCTGTCCATTCCCCACCACCCCCGGATGCGGCACAGCCGGCATTGCATGGCGCTGGGCACCCACCCAGGAGGAGCCAGGGATCCTGCGCCTGCTCAGCTGCTAGCCCTCACCCTGCTTGAAGTTGTCGAGGCTCCTGAACTCCACCAGGCTGTTGCCATAGTAGTAGTTGGTGACATAGATGCGGTCATCCTTGGCCGCTGGGTCCTTCATCCAGGCCCCCTCGTTGCGCCCGTAGCTGTGGTGCTCCGTGGGGGGCTCCACTGACTCGATGGTGCCTTCGCACTCCACCTCCTTCACTGGGTACCGAGGAGGAGGAAGGGTTACCCCTGCCCGGGCAGCCTGCCTCCTCCGGGGAGGGGAAGCCCTTCCCTGTAGCAGGGCTATTGCTGGCCCAGCCTGGCCACGGGTGCTGGGACCACCAGGCCGGGTGCTCCCTCCCAGCGCCCCCTGCTCACCCACCTCTGTTTGGCGTTTCGGGGCCTGGGGTACTGTCAGCCCCCTGCCCGAGGACAGTGGCGGGGGGGCTGCGGGTGGTGGTGCGGGGGGCCGGGGCGGTGCTGGGTGCAGCTGTGGTGCTGGGCACGGCGGTCTCTGCCCGTGCGACAGCTTGGGCTGGGATCCCCTCAGCTGCGGGGGGCGGGGGGCCCCTCTCCTCCTGCCGCTCCAGCGCAGCCGCCCCCCTCGTGGGGCTCTCTGTGGGGGGATGAGCCGGGGGGTCGGCGCGTTGGCGGGGGAAGCCCCTGGCCCTCCGCCCCGCTGAGCAGCACCACGGCAGGAAGGTGCTGCCAGCCCCCCACACCCCTGCCCTGTCCCAGGGACTCACCGCGGCTGCCGGCTGGCCCCTCCACTGCCCCCGCCTGCCCAGCCTTGTAGTAAGTGATGCCCCGGACCACGGTTTGCTGGTGCGCCGATGGCTTGGGCTTGGGCTTGGGCATAGGCTGCGAACCCCCCCTGGCCTTCACGGTATCCTTTTTGGGCTTCTCGGGCTTCAGCTGCTTCTCTTTGGGCACTCGGGGGGCTGCCCTGTCCCCCAGCGCCTTGTGGGTGCTGGGGTACCGTCCTGCTTCCTTCTCTCGGCCGCCCGCCGTGTCCTGGGGGGCACAGCCCGGTCAGACCCCCTCCCCTCCCGTTGCCGGACAGCAGGCGCAGGCACCAGCCCTTGGCTGCCGGTGTGATGCACCCCGATGCGCTTGTGGGTGCTGCCGGTACCTGCCGCGAGCCTTGGGGTGCCCGGCTCTGCCCTCCGGCAGGAGAAGCCCAGCGGCACCAGCCATGCCTGTGAGGGGCTGGGTCCCCGGGGGGGTACCTGTGCCTTGCTTTCAGGGACGGCGGCAGCGTCCTTCTGCAGTAGCTGGTAGCCTAGGTTGGAGATCTCCTTCTTGATGCTGATCATGATGTCAGAGTAGTTCTCATAGCGTCTCATCTGGTTGGTGAGGTGCAGGACACTCTCCTTCATGAAGTCATTCTCCCTGCTCAGGTTGGTCTTGATGGTCTGGAAGAGAAGAGAGGTGTGGAGCCCCACTCGGGGAGCCCATGGCACCCCCGGACAGTCCCGAGCAGCCAGATGGGACACACCACGGGGACAGTGCCTGCAGGAGCTCGCTCACCTCCTCCAGCGTGTTCATCTGGGCCACCACCTTGCTGATGTAGGAGTGCACCTTCATCAGGTCCATGCTGTAGAGTGTTCCCTCCAGCAGGTCCACCATGGACTGCAGCTGCAGAGGGAGAACTGGGGCTGGGGCACAGGACAGGGCCGCGCAGCTGCTGCGGATGCCCCCACGTGTCCCCGTCCCCACTCACGACTGGAGCACAGGAACCGCACTGCTCCGTTGCCCTGTGGGCCTGCTGGGGCAGGAACGGGGAGCGTGGGCTACTGCGTGTGGAGAGGGGATCTCTGGCCCCCAGCCCCCAGTCCCACCATGCCCGAGATACCTTGAAGAGCTCGGGCGCCTGCTTCTTCAGCTTCTCCATCTTCCACTCGTTCTCGCAGGGGTTGAGTGAGGAAGGGGGGGCAGTGCAGGAGCACTTGCAGTCAGCCCCCGAGCTCACCGTCTCCACCGTGTAGAAGTCCTCCACCCGCATGCTGCCATTCCTGACACGGCTGCAGGCATCCTTGCTGAGCGGCCGCAGGATGCACTTGCAGCGGCAGTCAGAGCCCTCGGAGGTCATCCGGACCTGGTCTGCCTCGCCCAGGGCCTGCAGGGGGGACACAAGGCAGTGGGGTGGCCGGCAAGCCCGGCGTCCCACAGAGCCCCACTGACCCCAGCAAGCCCTCATGGCTGACTCCCTCTCTGCCGCATGCCCAGAGGTCTACAACTGCCCCTGGGGCTCCCAGCCATGCCCCAAAGAGCGTGGGGCACCGTCCAGCCCAAAGCACCCTGTCCCATCACCCTGCACCTGGGCGATGGTGACAAAACCCAGGCAGCCGCTCACCCCCGCAGCCGCCAGAGCATTTTGTGCCCCAGATACTTCGGTCCCGTTTCTGTAGCTGTTTCCCAGCCTCCAGCAAGACCTGGCAAGAATGAGCAGGGACGGTGGCAAGGAGACCCAGAAGCGCCTCTGTCCCCCCGCGCCCACAGCCCGGAGCTGACACAGGGTCTGTTGTTCGTGGTGACACGCAGCCACCTCAGGGCGAGCTCGGCCCCTCCAGACTCCTGCAATGGCCCGAGGCACACACTCAAGGAGTCCCTTGTTTTCACACATGGCCCTGACTCACGCCATGGAGCCCAGGGTGCTTTTCGGCTGGTTTCTGCAGATAAGGAGCTGTTCTCCCCACGCTGCGCTTGGGAACAAGGCTGCGGCACTGCCTGCCCCACGGGACGGGGAGCTGGGTCACCCTCACCCCCTGCCACCGGCTGTGCACCCGTGGGGGACGTCTGGGCTGGTGGGGAGCATGGCCGGGCTGCACTGGGTGTCCCGTGTGCGGGGACGCGCCTGCTCCGAGCGCTGGGGTGGGGGGGCAGGAGGAAGGGGAGAGGCAGCGTGGGGACTCCGGCGGGAGAGGGCTCTGCCCGGAGGGATTCTGACTCACCCTGGGAAACTGAACGGTGGTAGAACTGGGAAACGACCTTAACTCTGGCTCTCCCATCCTCCCCCCGGAGCATAGCGTGGCGTGGGAAAGGGCAGAGGCCCACAGGGCCGATGTCCTGCCTGCAGGCAGCACCCACGGCCACGCAGGCACCTTCCTTCCCCTGCCCAAGCGGGCGGACGTGCTGGTGGCACCCGGGCAGCAGCTTTCCCCGGGCTGCCCTCCCGGCAGGGACCCCCAGTTCCCCACAGCCACAGGGGCCAGGGGCTTCCCTTCCTAAAGCGGCAGCAAAATCTCTTGCATTTTGCATTTCAAAAAAGCTGCTTCTTTCAAAGGGAAACGAAGGTCCCCCTGGCTGGGAGGAAAACGCCAGGCTGCCAGGGCTGTAAATTGAACAGGAACTAATCAAGGTCTCGGCAGGGAGCAGCGGGGCAGGGAGCGGGACCCCTTCCCCAAACACCACCTCTCCAGGCTCTCGCACCTCCCTGGGGCCCCCTGACCTCCCCAAGGCAACGCCAGCGCTTGTGCAAACAGGCAGGGCGATTCACAGCTCGGCGGTCAGCTGCCGGCCCCTCCGTGCACACCCAGGCAGCTCCTCGGCCCCCGAGCTGGGCTGCAGTCCTCGCCATGAGCTCTGTCCCTCCGTGTGCACGGTGCTGCACGAGGTCCGGGTGTGCACACACATCCCCGTGGGAACTCTGCACGAGGTCTCGGTGTGCCCCGACGGAGCCCCATGTCAGCACCTGGCTGGGGTCCCCCGTTCCCACCAACGCCCCAAGCACCAACCACCGGCGAAGCTACCTCTGCCGCAGCACAGCCCAACGCCCGGGGACACGCCGCAATCCCGCCTGCCATCGGCACCTTCCGCAGGGAAGGCCTGCAGCTGCCTGTGGCTGGAAGCTCATTCCCGTGGGAGCAGGCGGCTGCGGGCTGCGCGTTCCCTCCCACGGCCCTTGGCAGCGCTGCGGCGGGAGGCACGGCCGGCGCGGAGGCCCCGTGTGTCCCGTGAGGTGGGGAGCGAGCGGGCTGGAGCCGTGCACAGCAAACGCGCCCGGAGCAGCCCTGTCAGCGGCTGTTTACACTGCGCGGGGCCCGGCAAACAGAGGCTCCCCCGCGGCACGAAGGGGCGACCTCTTCTCCAGGGCGCAGCCTCACGGGCAGCTGGCCGGGCAGGCGGCCGGGCGGGCGGGCAGCCAGCGGCCCAGGGGCCCGGCAGCTGCTTTTGTCTTACGGCCACGCAGCACCAGAAAAATCTGCTCACCTCGGGTCGAGGTGTGAGTGGGTGCTGGGGGCTGGGGAGAGACCGACTGCCCCTTCCTGGGTGCTGCGTGCACCTCACTGCGCAACAGCCAGGGCAGCCGCCTGCCTTCACGTGGGGTAGAAACATTAAACCTCATTCTGCCTTTTAAATGGCTTCCTTAAACAGGAACCGTATGTTCTATTTATACAGAAAAGGCTATAAACAAGGAAGTCTTAAAAAAAAGGCCCCTGCGCGATCCATTCTGCAAGGGTCACTCCGCCTCGGTGCCTCAGCTGCAGGGTGATGTCTGCCCAGGCATCCTCCGCCAGCCTGCGCTCGGCCCTGCCCCGACCCTTCAAGAAAAGCCCATGCCACACGTGGGACCTGCTCCCCGGCAGCGCGTGGGTGGGCCAGGACACGAGGGCACGAGGCAGCGCCAGCCGAAGGCCAGCACGCTGCACCGGCTGCTCGGGGAAAAAATCTAACAGCTCCCCAAGAAACCTTGTTGGGGGCTGCTGCAGCCCCAGGGGGTCTCCGGGTGGTTCTTTCCCTGAATGCCCCTGCTCACCGCAGACCCAGGCTCAGGGTGCAGGCAGGCGGGTGCTGCCCCTCCTCCGGAGCTGGGTCCCAGCTCTGCGGGGGGTTCTGCACACCCACGGCTGGCACGGGAGAGCATCCCTGCGCTTTGCTGAGGGTTTCTTCACTCCCGGTTTTCGGAGCTGGATAATTTTCCCAGCACTGCCTAGTTTCAGGGACCTCTTGCAAGAGTGTCCATGTGAGCAGAGTTTGTGCCATTATTTGGAGAAAGCGGGACCTTTGACAATGAACCTTGGCCAGCTTTTAAGCTGTCCTTTGATTGCTGCCAGAGGACTTGTCTAGGAGGAAAACACGCTGTGTTGATAAGCACGCTGCCACACCGCAAGCCTCCTGCACAGCTGCTGGAAGGCATGTCCCCGTCATGGGAGGGAAACCATGTCACCCTCCTCTTCCTCCTCCTCCTCCTCCTCGGCTTGGCACAATGCTTTAAACACGTCCCGCAGCATGGCGAGCCGAGGCACAGCGGGGCTGGCAGAGCTGGGCCGTGGCTGACGGCGGCCAGGCCCCGGGCGCTGGCGCTGCTCGGGTGTCCCATGTTGGTCACAGGGACGCGACCATGTGAAGCGCTTGTGTGGCACACGGATGCCCACTGATGGGATCTCATCCAAAGGGCAAGAACTGCAAAAATACCTCCAAGCACAGCAGGGAGCACCTGCGCGGAGGCAAGGGATGGAGGAGGTGACACCACCGCGCAGGTCCATGGGCTGTGGATCCCAGAGTCCTTTAGACAGCATCACCCCTGAAACCCTGCTGGGAACCCCCCAGCACGAGGCTCCCCCCGACACCACTCCCAAGCCAACCGCTGCCAACAACAGCTGTGTTTTCATCTTGTTCCACCAAATGACTCGGAAAATCCTGGCTTTTTAACGCTTTGGCGATCCTGGCATCAGCGCCCTTCCTCCCCGGGGGCTGCTCCCACCTTTTCCCCCGGGGCTGGGTCTCGATGTCCCGGCTCTGGCCTCGCCGGGCCCGCAGCAGCGGGGAGGGCAGGAACCGGGGGCTCTCGGATCCACGCGAGAGACTGGCTCCCACGCACCGCCGCGTCCCCCTCCCGCACTCCTCCCAGCTCCGCGGGGGAAGTCTTGCCCGGGCCGTTCTCCCCGGCACAGAGACGCCAATCGCAGAGCTCATCGCCGGGCTTCGGGCACCTCCCAACCCACCAAGCCCGCTGGCAGCCCCGAGCGTTCCCTCCGCCGAAACCCCCGCAGCGAAGGGGGCACCAGCCCCAAACCGCACCGGCCCTTTCCCCGGGAACGTCCCACTCTCCGCACCGGGGGGCGGCCGGGCTCGGTGCAGGGGCGGGGGGGGCTGTGCCGGCGCCCCCCCCCCGCCCCGCTCCCCGGGGGGCCCAGGCAGCGCCTGAGCGGGGCTGCGGGCTGAGCGGAGCTCGCCGGGGCGTCGTGCCCCCAAATCCGCTCCGGCAGGGAAGCACCGTCTCTGCCGTCCGAGCGGGGAGTCCCGGCCGCAGGGACGCGGGTCCGCGGTCCCCGGCGCAGGTTGCGGTGCCGGTGCCGGTGCCAGCCCGGGGCGGGCACCCCCGCCCGCTCCGCTCGCTGCGGGCCCTGCCCGTGTCGGTGCGGCTGGAGGCGGCGGGGGGCCCCTCCGCCTTGGCACCTCCCCGGAGCCCGCCCGGGCACAGCAGCCGCCGCCGCTGCCGCCGCCGGGGCCTCCGGACCGGCACCGCCCGGTACCGCCTGCCCCGACGGCGCCGGCCCCGCGGGAAGGGGGGGGGGGCTACACCCGCTCGCTCCCGGGCACCCGCGAGGGCACGGCGGGTAGGCGCACCCCCGGTCCCGATCCCAGCCCCGAGCCCGGTCCCGACCCCGGTGCCGGTCCGGCCGGTGCTTACCGTGGCGGGGCCGCGCGCCGCGGCCAGCGCCGGGAGCAGCAGCGCCGGGAGCAGCAGCGCCCGCATGGCGAGAGCGGCGCCGAGCGCCCGCACCGAGCGCCCGCTCCGCCCGGCCTGGCCCGGCGGCGGGGAGGAGCCGCCCGCCCGTCCCGCCCCGCCCCGTCCCGTCCCGGCGGCGGCACCGGCCCCAGGAGCGGCGCCGCGGCGGCGGGGGCGGCGCGGTCCCGCCCGGGCGGAGCTGTCCGGTGCCCGCCCCGGGGTCGTCTGGGCTTTCCCTGTACCGGGGCTGGCTGCTGGCCCGCACGGGGCTGTCCCGTACCCCAGGCTGCCCGGTGCCCCGTGCCGGGGCTGCCCCGCTCCCTTCCCGGGCTGCCCGGTGCCCTTCTCCCGGGCTGGCCGATCTCCTCCTCTATCGAGGCGGGTTCCCCGGACGGGCCCATCCCGTGTCTCCCCGGGGCTCCCCGGTTTCCCCTCTCCCGGGCTGCCCGGTGCCCGGTGCCCGTGCCGCGCCGGGGACGCCCCGTGCCGCGGGGCAGCGCTCCGGGCCCGGGCGGCGGGTGCCCCCTAGCGCCTCTCCACTCCGGGCGCACGGGCCCGGCGAGCCGGAGGGAAGCGGGGTGCGGCCCCGCTGTCGGGGCGGTGCCCGCGGGGCGCAGGGACCGGCTGTACCGCCCGCACGGCACCGGCCGCGCCGGCCGGGGGGGGGGGGGGGGGAGCACGGGAGGGCGGGGCCGAGCGGGGGCGTGGCGACCCCCGCGGGTACATCCGGCCGGCGCGCCCGGACTACGTTTCCCGTCGTGCCCCGCGGGAGGGCGGGGCGGCCCGGCCCGGCCCGGCCCGAGCGCGGCGCCCGCAGCGGCGGCTCTGGCTGTCAGCAGCGCCCGGAGCGGCCATGGGGCAGCGCGGCCGCCGGGGCCCCTGAGACCCGCCGCGCCCCGGCCCGGCGCGGCCCCGGCGCCGCCATGGAGCTGGAGCCGCCCGCAGAGCTCCCGGAGCCCCGCGCCGCCGCCAAGGGGCCGCCCCGCAACGGTGAGTGGAGCGCGGGGTCCGGCCCGGCCGCGGGCGCCCCTCAGGGCCCGAGAAGGAGGAGGGGGAGTGGGGGGCCGTGTGGCGCGGGCCCTGCCGGGCCGGTAACGCGCCGGGGCGCGGAGCCGCGCGATGCCGGGGGCTCCGCCTGCCGCGTCTCGGCCGCCCCACCGGGGTGCAGTGGCGGGGGGGGGGGGGAGCTCCCGGCGGCCGCAACTTTCCGCGGTCGTGGGGCACAACAAAGGGCCGCGCCGGCCAGCGCGTGCTGCCCGCCCTGCCCGCCGCGGCTGCCCCGCTGTCAGGGTCCCGGCTGCTCGGGCCGCGGGGCAGCGGGACGTGCCGCTCAGCCGCCGCCACCTTCGCGGGGAGTGGCGGGGCTCCGCGCTGCGGGACGAGCGTGGGACGCGCGGGGTTCTGCTGCGCTTGTCACGAGTGCCCCTCTGAAATCGAGGTGTCCCCTGCTAATTTCCCTTCTTTCATGCGCACAAAAAAGTATGGGTGGGTTTTTTTTTTTCCCCCTCCCCATTTAAACCTTACGTATCGCGACTGTCGCAGCGCGCTCCGCTGGGGCGAGGCGCGGTGCTCCCTATCGCTGCTGAGACTCTCGCGTTCCGCTGCTCCCCGCGTGTTTTTCGGCGCGGCGTGAACTCGGTGTCACGCTGCCCTCGGTACGGGCTCGCCGCGCGCTGCCGGTTCTCCCCGCTGACATCTGGGTGCTGTGCACCCCCACACCCCCCACCCACCCACCCCCGATCGGAGGGTGCTGCTGCTGCCGCTTCCCGGCGGGGCTGCGCGGGGAGCCACAGGCACCATTTGGGACGGACGCTTTTTACACTTCCAGTATGCAGATACCGCATCTGCACTTGAATGTCCCTGCCAATTTTTATGGTTTACAATTGCATTTTACCATCTTAAGGTACCCTGTTCTACAAAGGATTTGCTCAAACAAAAGAGGCTTCTTATCGGGCAACATCACTGGCGTTTGCTGGAAACAAGCCCTACCAAAATATGCGCGGTGCTGGCAATTACAGAAATGGGTGTTTCTGTAATTACCCTGAAATGTAATTTTGGATTGTGTCCCTTTGTGAGGCTGCTAGAAACATTTTATTCCTCTCTTTATTAGATGATAGTTTTCATGCTTAATACTTTTTGAACTTCCTGACTTAATTTGGGAAGCGTCTGTTCCCTTGGCGTCCTTAATAATGCAACGACATTAACGCTTTGTCTGCATTAACTGTTTTTCCTACAGAAATGTGGCCCTTTTGGGCAAATGTCCTGATTCATCAGATTAGGTTTAAGCATTAGTTGTGTGTCTTTCATAGCGATTTCATGTGATGGACGTTCTACCTGTGGCTGCGGTTAGTCTTTTGAATGGATGATGTAACAACTTTTTACTACTTTGCCTTAAAAAAATGTGAAATAGTGGCCCGGTGTTGAGACATTGCTTGACCTTCAGTCTTTCTAAAGCCTACAACAGCCAGGGGAGGAGCAGGAACGAGTGGCTTGTTACTGTGTTGGCTTATAAAATATCTGCAAACGGTAATGAAAAATGAAGAGTCTTTAATGTTTCCTTTTTTTAAGGAAGATTCATAACACTTTTGGTACCTTGAAGTACAGTATCTTCACTCTTTATGGAAACAGTTAAAATTGTATGACACATATATCTTGTATGTATATATAGGTTTGTATTCTCGGTGTCTGTGTTAAAATCATTAATGAACTTAAGCTCCGCACGTGGCTTCTGTGTTAACCCTGAGTAAAGTGCCACAAGTTTATTGGCATCTTCAGTGAAAGAAGCCTCAGAATAACTTTGAAATGCAGTGACGTGATTTTGTGTTGCAGTTACGGTAAATTACAGCCTCGCTATTTGAGGGGGCATTTGACGTTCTTAGAATATAAGATGATGGTTTTTCCTTACTAATTTGAGTACATCCTCTTCCACATAAGAAACATATTTTGTCATTGAGCAAATCAATGGCAATGAGTAAAATGAATTCTTTTAAAAAATAATTTCACTAGGGCATTCATTTTTCCTGTACTACTAGCAATTATTTCTCAACAGGGTGCCATTTAAGACCATTTTCCCTGTAGCTTCAGTTGGCATCTTTTTCCTGTGTGAATGAAACGTGATGGCTTTTACACAGTTTTAATTATTTTGTGTTTTAACTAAAATAGCGGTAAAGCAGGTTATCTAGAATTAAGGTAACTTTGGACACTTTGTGTGGTATGGTCTTAGAAGACAAATTTTAGTAATGGGAAACTACTTGAATTTTGTGTTCCCTTAAAATTATCGGAGTTTCAGATAAGTAGATTACTACTCTAGATGAACTTCATGCCAGAGAGAAGAAGAAAGTTGTAAGAGCTCAGAGAATGTAAAGTTGAAAAAGAAAAATCCCATTGCTTGTATCCCTTCCCTTTTCCACAGCGCGCTCAAACTTTACTGGCGCACGCTGACGTTTTTAGTGGTTCTTTATGCTTGATTGCTTTGCATCTGATGAGATAAGCCTTTGCTTAACAAAGACGTTTTCATTGATATAGTTAGGTCTTAGTTTGCTTGCTATAAACATCCCTTTGAAGAGTTAGGAAGAAAAACAAATTGGCGAATGGCAATGCTGCTAAAGTCAAATGTCTCTGAATAAACAAGAAGCTACAGTGTTATTTTGAGTATTGGCTTGTTGAATGTAGGTAGCTCTTGCTTTTGTGATTAATAATAATAGACAATAATACATAGTAGAATTCTGAGCTTGGGTCTATGATGGGAAATAAAAAACTTTTAATTTACAAAGAACTTAATTCCTTTGTTATGATTTGATTTGATGGTAGGATGGAAAAATACCTCTCGGTGTAAAGTTGGAAGTTGGTATTGATGGCTTCTGTAGATCATTAATCAGGAAAATGGGTTTATGCATGCCTTTTTGTACTAAAAACAGGACTAGCAATGTATGTTCAGCAGATGCGGTGTGTGATGTGACACGGCAACAACAGGATTTTTTTCCCCTGTTTCGCTATAAAAGAGTATAAAGATACTGTATTATAGAAAAGGGGGGAACTTTTCTATCTAGGAGACTATTTCTTGATTGTTGGGAAGCAATAGTCATCTTTGTCTTGTCTCTGGCAAGTCATTTGTGATATTTTTTTTTTTGGTGGGGGTGAATGTGCAAATGATTTATTAAATTACTGTTCAACTCTTACATGGTGGTAGCTTCAAACAAATGCATTTACGCTGGCATTCTCTGAGAATGAGAGCACGGTTTATCCTGTTGATAAACTGCCTATTTAAATAAAGCCTTCAGCAGTGTAATCTGGTAATTCTAATGAAGTCATTTACATAAAGAATTGGCCCAGGGTTTCATCAGATGGTTGCTGGTGAGCTGAAATGCATTCTTTCCCTCCAGCTGTATTAAACTAGCCTTTTGATCCTTGCCTTTTTCTAGCCTTTAAGCCAGTGTGGTTATCACTTTGCAGAGTTAATTGAGAAAGGGAAGTTGGGGGACAAGAGGACCCTTCAAGGTTTAGCTTTAGTCTTAATTATTACAGTTCTAATTACCTAATTAGAAGACTTCCAGATTTTATATGTTGATAAAAATGATTCTGTACAGGTTTTGTTAGAAAGAGGAAATACACCGCCAATAGTGTAGCTTCAGTGAAGTTCTTTATTGGTAAATGATTACCAATAACTTATCTTGGAAGCAGTATATGTCTGGAGTATCTTAATTCTACTCCAGCTCTTCGATAAGGAGGTTTCATTTGCAAAGGGTGGACCCGGTGTCCTTCAGAGAGCATAAGTTACGTGTATACCTTCCGTTGCCTAATCATCCCGGCTATAGGTTTGTATAGGTGGTGAAAATTAAACTTAGAGAAATGTCTGATCAGTGTGAAGGGTTAATTTAAGCCCTTTTTCCCTTTGTGGATGCATCAGGAAAAAAAACTTGATAAAACTTCACCTAGGCTGTAATGCCAGGGTGACTACAGACTGCTGTGATGTCCTTGTCTGAAATACCTCAGCTGGAACTTGATGGAAGCCTTAAATATTTTTCATGGAAATATAATCTGGAATTGTGAAGCCCTTGAGACTAAATCTCAAAATTCTCTTGTCATGTAAAACCCCATCAGCTCTTCCAGCAGGAGATATGAATTGCAGTGGTAGGTATTTCCCAGGGTGTGTGGTGCGCTCAGGTCAGCGTGGGGGGTCTCTGTGCTGTTGACTAACCAGTTAGCAGGTGTACTCTTCCTGAGCACCCTGGCACTACCGAGAACCGCAGGGTTTATCTGCAGGAATTGTTTTGGGGCCCTCGGATCCTGAAGCCAAGTGATTAAACGATGGCTGTCACAGTTGTAGTAAAAAAACTTGAAAAGAACTTCTGGTCTTGGAAAGTTCTGCCAAACACCAACCTGTCCTCTTCATTCCCACAGCTGTAACTTGACTTTTTTACGTTGTTTGGCAATATTTACTACAAATTATTCTTAAGCATATTGTTACTTTAGATGTCTTGTGTATGCTTTTGTCAGGAGATGCTATATCCTGGGCCAATTCTATCAGCAGCTGGAAAGAAATCCCCTTGCTGTGGATCACAGGCAGTGATCGTTCTCACCCGCAAATAACTTAATGTACTGTGGCATTCCTGGTTACTGGGGCTTTGGTTTAAGGTGGGTAACAGTTCAGCTGAGATCTTGGCTTATCTTGCAGTAGAGTGCAAGCTCAGAGCTTGAATTAAGGTAGGCTTGTTCCAGAGTTAGATCTGGGTGTCAGTTTGGCAGGGACTGGGGTCGCCTCGCTCAGCCTCCATTGACTGGTTTCGGTACTAAAAGGATTTTGTTTTAATGATCTTTGTGTATGACTATACCATATTTGTGGCAGTATCCCAGATTTGACATACTAATAGCTTGCTACTACCAATTTGCAGGAGCAAGAGTGTCCTTAGTGTCTCTGGCTTTGTGAAGCTTTTCTCTGCCCACTTCGATTTTCCTGCTCACCTGATACATGCTGTATTGGTCTGTCACCCTAACACTTGAGCTGACCTTTAGTATTTCACTTTGATTTACATAGTGCCTCTGCTCAGTTAACTGTCCCTATCACAGGATGATATCCATAAAAATGACACTTCCTAGTCTTGAAAAAAAATCCCCAGGCCCATTGGCGACATGTGAAAAGGACACCCAGCAGGAAGAGAGGCCCATGTCTTGAAATATTCATCAATCATTTTCCTGGCACCAGGAAACCAATCAACTCTTCTAAGGGGTAGAGCGTAATCAATCACACAATGTGGGAAACGGGGATCGCTGGCCCTACCAAAAGTGTTCCTTCATGTTGACAGAGTAAAAGTGTTGTGTTTGGGCTTATTCACAAGTAGTAACTTACACCCTTGGTATAAAGGACTCCGTCTTTTGTAAAAGACAATTGGTGAAGAAAAGGATTTAATGTTGTATATGCAGTTTAAGCTTGAACTAAAGATTTTGTTTCGAGTGATGAAGTTGAGCTATGTTTTGCTTTCAGATCTTTTCTTTACCTTTCTATATGTGATGGGTGATGGGTTTGCCTCTGGTTCCCAAACCTCCGTGTTCTATAAGTTCAGCAGCACGCTGTTTTTTCTAGAGGCTGAGAATTTTAAAATTTTGTAATTTTGCCGTGCAACAACTTAGTTTGCAATACAAGCTATTTCAAACTTGATATTGGGGAAGAAATACACCTCTGGGTGCTTGTCCTCTTTTTCTATCTTTAACTTCTGTTAAAGATATATAGGTTGCCCTATACAACATATACAACAACAGTAGTTGTTGACATCTGTAGGATATTTTATTGTAGCAAGTGGATAGGGGTTATTTGAATTCTTCTTTTCTAGTAAGATGCTATAAAGTAGAACAGGAGTTGTTTAACTTTGTTCTTTCTATGGAAACCTCTTCAACAGCAGTTACATAAGAAATGCTGTAACATTTATGGTAAAATAATTGGCAAGTAGATTGTGAGACTTCCTTCATCAGGAAAACATTTCTTGCATGCCTCATAGGAAAAAAGAGGCATGGAGCTAATGGCCCTAACGAGCTCTGGCTTAGCGTTGCTCTGCTGACGCCTGATGGATGCGTGGCTCGGGCAGTGGCGGGTGGCTGTGGAGGCAGTGCTAACCCTGGGGGCTGCCGGCCCGCGGCCGTGTTTGGGGGTGCCGCTGCTGCTCTCTGCTTCGGTGTGTGTGGAGGCGGAGGGTTTGACATGGATTTGGCTGTGTGGTTCGAGTGCTGTGTGTGTTTTCATTTTCTATTTCAATAGCTACAGAAGCTTGAAACGAACGTTGCGACTTTACAAAGTCTACCACTCCTTTACAAATATACTCAGAACGTGCCAGTTTGTCCCAGTGGTGGAAGGCCAAGGGCCTTTTGTGTGCCATTTCCATCAAGGGCCAGGCTGGTGGCTGCTGCTCTCGGGGCACGGCTGGAGGGGCAGAGGCTTCTCGGGGTCCCCAGCGCCTGGGCATGGCCGTACGGGTGGCCCCAGCCTGGCTCTGGCCACAGGCAGCCTGCCGCAACAGGCACTGCCCGTGGGGCTGCGGGACCAGCCAGCGGCCTCTGTGCTGGCCTCATGGAGAAGGTGAGTCAGGGCTCCAGCGACTTGTGTCAAGCGTTAAGTGCATTTTCCTGGCATACTGCTGTCTCCTGTAAAACACCTTAGGAATAACAGTAAATGTTCCAGTGCATCCTGTATCTGCTGAGAAGGAGCATTTCTCACCCTTAAAACTTGAGAAATACGGCATCAGAAATACTCTTGACTTCTTTTTTTAAAGTTTTTCAAATCCTGGTGTTCAATACACATCTTTAAATGACATGCTGGGGTAGTTTAACTGCCATAGCAAGTCTCAGAGCATGTGGCTGTAGCTGGTAGGTGCCAGAGGTGACCCAGCAAGCCCTGCTTGCAGAGTGCCACGGTTGTCTCGGGTATTGAAAATGGTATGTGTACAACAGTTAATAATGAATAAGATTGCCGGCTGCTCTTAAATGCTGAGGACAAAAATCCCAAAATCCCAGTTAGTAATTAAAAGCTTTGAAATGACCTTGAATCTAAAGCTGTCTTGAAGTAAATTTATGACTCTTCTCCATTGCAAAAGAGGTTGGGTACAACAGTGTGCTGTGCTGTTTGGTAAAATGTTTCATGGCAGCCTTGGATGAACACCAAAGATCAGAAATAATCAGAACACAGTTGATGTGCAAAATGGCCATGTGGAATGGCTGCAAGTACATCTCTAAAAAAAAAAAAATGAAATGGGCTGGCTATAGGTAGAAAAAAACAGAATAAAACTGCATGTCCACACCTAACTGCTTGGAAATTTTTTTTAGAGACTTACTGTAATAGTTTACCCTACTTAATGAGAAATCCAGCTGGATATTTAGTATCTGTTTTTAAAAACTCCTTTTTTTCATAGTCAGTGAAGGTACAGAGTTACTTGTTCTGTAAGTGTATGAACTTAAACAGCTTCAGCAAGTCAAGCAAGTACCGTTACTGTGGGGTGCTGCTCTGAAGGGCACGATTCCAGCTCTGCAGCTTTCTGATGTAGCTGGTGGTTTCTTTGAGGTTCTTAATTCAGCACTAGTCTGGTCTAAAATGATGTTGATACCCTCTTTCTTATGCCCTTTTTGAGCTATTGCTTTTTGGATAGAACCTTGTTTATTACATATTTTGAAAATTTTCCTTATAAAAGTTGTGCTACTTGTCAGTAAGGAGGATAACACCCTGTAGCTCATAAAATGAGCTGCTATATCTCAGAGGTTTGCATCCACATAAGTATCCATAGCTTAAAAATGGAGGATTTGCATGACTGAAGTTAGGTGAAACCTGGAGTGGAGCTGACTGAGGTGTGCTGGAAGCTCCTGCTGTAGGTGTCCCCAGCCTGCCTTGTGCAGCTTGGCCCTCTCCAGAGCACCAGCACGGTGCTAGAGCAGTTCTCATTCTCTTTGGTCCGCTAAAGACCTAGTCGCACTGGGATTATTTTTATCTGTGGTTGAGTAAGAGGTTTTCAAGCTGGGATGTGGTTTGTGGTTGGGGTGGGGGTGCAGTAGGCTTGTGCTCAAATGACAAGCCTTACCCCACACTGCTGGCCAAGCAGAACACGGCCATCTGCGAAACGTGACAGTGATGAACAGCAGGGAGTGCCCAGGTGGGAGTGTTCCTCTGCTTTTTAGAGTGATTAATTTCTAATTAACGTATGAGGAGAGAACTCAAGAGTCTCTGGTTTGGTAGGATGAAGATCTCCAGTGTTGAGGCAGTTGCCAGAGAAATAATATCAGAACAAACGTGGGCTGTGGTGGACTTCTGCCCCGCAGAACTTTGCAAAGGGAGCGTGGGAGCCGTCCACTTTGGTGCAAACTTGGCAATGCTGCAGCAGTGCAGCAAGTGAGGGGCTAAATCACTGCTGGAAGCTGATGGCTGCTGGGTGCTTATCTGCCACTTTGGTTTATGGATTACTCTTTACTTTTTATTAATTCAGTGGAGATGTCTGAACCACTACTCTGCAAGCTGTCTGCTGCAACTTCTTCAGCTCCCTATATGAAGCTGAAAATACTGTGAAGAAACCAAGTATGACTATATATTCTTCAGGCTATGTGTATAGCAGTTAATTGTCATACCTGTGTCTTGTCATACCTGTGTCTTGTCCTGCCTTGGCTGGCTGGTCTGCAGCCTGAAAGACTGACCCGTGGGTCCTGTCCCACGAATGCTGTGGCCTTGTAGAGAGAGGGAAGAGTCCTAATGGCAGCACCAAGCGATGCCTTCCTGAGGATTGCCGTGCTGTATGAGTGCTGCAGCATCCTCCTGCAGAGCAACAGGAATACAAGCCCTATCACAGGGATTAAAAATTAAGCTACAACTGTAAAAGCATGTTAGTATTTTTTGTGACTAATCAGCTGAAGCGTGCTCTCCCTGCACAGAGAAGCTTTGCAGATGAGCATGCTACAGGTCAGGTAGCTGGAAGGCTCACGTGGATCCCCCGCAGATACAATGGAGTACTGAATCTCTCCCCTCACCCACATGCAAGACTAGCATCAGCCTGAATTGCTCCTCAAATAAAATGTTGTCTGACTTCTTTTAATTTGATTCGCTGCCCGTTGAAATTACTGGCTTTCTGTAGTGCTTGTTTTGTGCTTTAGCGTGTCGAGGCTTTCAGGAGAGAGCGCGAGCGCCTTGTCACAAGCAGTAGCTCCTCGGCTTCAGCGATGATTTGTCGCTAAGTGGCTCACTGATGAAGTGCGTACACTCCAGCTTTGGTCCTGGCTCCCATCTCTCCTCGTGAGCACGTGCTCCTGTCTGCTGTTGGGTGGCAGGTGAAGGGTGGCTGCCGCGGGTGCGCTGGCCCCACAGGGCGCTTGGTGTCGGTCGGGGGAGATGGCTGAAGTGGCAGTGCAGGCTGTTGGGGGGCACAGGCAGTGGCTGCTCCCCGGGATGGCAGGCTGCTCACGGGCAGGGTCTTGCTCTCCTGAAGTGGATGGTGAGCAAGCTGTGTGTGTGTACAAAAGGGGAGATACCGATACACCTAATCGCTGTACTGGCAGCTGGAGATGTATGCGGAGGGGCTAATTCCTTAAAGCTGCGTTTCTGCTGCTGCATAGAAAAATTGAATGGTAATTCACGTCTACTGAATGTTTACCCTGGTTTTGAACTATTTAAAATGCTGATCTTTAAACATTTTTGTTTCCCTACCTAGTAGATTACTTGGCTTCCAAAGGAAGAATATAAATACATTTCCCTTAGCAATGTTTGTAACAATTATTTTAGAATTATAAAACTTGTAATCGTATGTCTTAAAACCTGAGATTAAAAAAAGCAAAATTGTGCACTCTCTTTTCATGGAAACCAGCAAAACGTGAACTCTGTATTATTTTTATAAAGTTAGATTAAAATAGAATTTGAGATTGCTTTTCAGAGCAACAGTGTATACTAAATTCACTCAAATGTTTTTCCCTTTGAGAAGAATGGGAGCTTCCTTCTTTAAAATGCAGATATTTTTCCTTTGTTTAAAACAGTTTTCTAGTACAAGTGAAGAGAAATATCCACAAATATCCAGATGTTAGGAATGATGCTTCTATCCTGAAGAATATTTTCTAGCTGTCAAACAGTTTCTGATGCGCTTTTTAAGATGCTTAGATGTGTGTTACCACAATTAAAAGCTAATAAGAGATGTTACATCCTGGAAAATGAGATTATAGCAGTAGATAGATGTGGCTGGAATGAGCCCCAAAGAGCAAGGGAAGTGTTTCTGGAATTGCAAGCAGCAGGAGCTAATACGGTTTGCAAACATGGCAGACAGTAGGCAGAGGGGTGGGTGGGGAGAAGGAATCCAATTTCCCTTGGTTCTTGCCTGTATGTAATCCCCGTCCCTGGGAGGCCAAATGCTTAATGGAAGCTTTTCACTCCAACAAAACCCAAGGTACTGGTATTGGTAGGACTGAAAGGGAAGCACTCGGTGAGACTGGAAGGCTGCCGATCACTGAATTTCATGAGCGAGATGCTTGAATCAATAATGGAAGGAAAACACTTTTAACAGGGTATAAAGCTCTTACATTCCCTAACAGCATTATAGTCATGGCAGGCTGTGACTGCTGTCTGGGTCCAGGTAACTGTAAAGTTGCAGTGTAGAAGCCACTTTTCTATCTGTTTTGGGGGGAAGTTTAGGGTGTGACAGGAGCTCAGATGAGCTGTGGTGCACAGTGCTGCCTCGTACCTGCCGCACAGCAGAGTGCCTGCTCTTGCTGCCGCATCGGCACCTGCCCCGGTCACTGGGCATCCCACAGGCATGGGAAATACCGAGTTGATCCCTCTGCCTCTGAAGGACAGGTCCGTTAGCGCAGTCATCAGCGTAAGCCACAAAACGCTTCCAGGTGGCCTGTAGGAAATGAAGACCTTGCAAAAATGAAAGAGCAACAACCACAGCTATACCCACAGTGACAAATTAAATGTTAAGCTCATTCATTGATTTGGTCCTCTCATGTGATCTGCAGTGAGAGCTACAGGTCTGGTGATTGATTGATTTATACAGAGTATATATCCTAGTTCTAAAACCTGTCACTTCCATGTGCTGAACCCTAAGACTTGTAAGTTTAAATACATGATGTCAGCAGTAGCTTTTATATGACGGTGAGCGTATTTGCTGCAACCCATCCATTTCGTAATCAAGCATTATAGGAACCTACTGTACCTAGGCAGTTTTAAAGCTTTTTCCCTCTAATGCTGTTTTAATGTTGATTATACATTGAGTGGTTGATTTTGATGAATCAGTCTTTCTGTGTACGTGTGGTAACAATGAGGAAACTTGTTTCAATGTGTAGTGCTTACACTTATCTTTCACGTCCTAGAATTCTCTTGAGATCCTCCCACAGGGCACGATTCATCCACTAGTAAGTACTAGTTAGTCATCTCGTCTCCACGCTAGTGCAGTGAGCCAAGTCCTAGCAGGCATTGGCAGTGTGCAGCCGAAGTCCATTACGGTTGGAAGCTGTAATATTATCTCCACTAATTAAAATTTGAAAATAAAGGCTGTTAAATTAATTAACCTCGATGTTGGAGGGGAAAAAAGCTGTTTTCAGACTTGTCACAGGTCAGTGCTTCTCCAGGATCCCAGTTTCAGTGCCAGTCCTGCACTAGCTGAATTAAAAGGGCATGTTACCTGCTTTGAGGTGAAAAGGTCCATTTACAGTAGTGTTTCTAACCTGACGTACTGGTTGGCGTCTAGAACCACTTGCCTCTGGGAACACTGAGCTAACCCTGCTAATTTGCAACATGATTTCTGGCATATTCTGTATGTTATAATGTGCTTCTATTTATCAGTAGATGAGCATTAATCTGGGTTGATGTTAACTCTTAAAAATATTAGTGTCATCTCTACTCTTGCATAATATCAATTCTATTTTTTAATGTAGGTAATTCTCGTGGACTCAATAGATGGATTTTGCTGTAGTACTATGCCTTGTGTTGGCCAACACTTTATCAGCGATCAAAAAGTAAATAAAGAATTTCCACAGATTTACAGAATGATTATGCAATTGATCTTTCAATATTGGAATAGTCTGGGCTGCCTGGTAGGCAATATCCTATTCAACCAAAATGTACTCCAGCTATAGATGTTGCAAAATGTCATGTCTAGGGACAAAGACTGCCAGTGGAACGGGGCATTGCATGCTCAGAACCATTGGCTGTCAGGGGTATTTATGAGTAAGTGCCTGTTGTTGCAATGCGGTAGTGGAAAGCACTAATGTGGTCCTTTGGAAATTGAAAGTAGGTCTTTTATGTTTATTGCCTATCTAATACTGACAGTGCTGGGTTGGAATGCTGATATTGTAATGCTGCATAAACCCCTGATGCCGATATCTTAAAATATTGGGAATTGCACAAAAAGATGGAGGCAGCCTGATAGTCTTGGCTTATTCAGCTTATCAAATAGATTGAGAGTAATTATACTGTCGAATTACAACTGCAGAGAGAGTATCTTGGATAGTAAGAGGGTCTTAAAGACAAGACCCAATATAAATATTCAGACTGCAAACTGAAACAATGAATTCAAATTAAGAATACAATTTCAACTGAATATAACTTTTACTATTAGTTATTACTTCATTTTGTAGGGGTTTTTGCCCTGAAGTCAGGATATAGTGCCTTTTAAAAACAGATGAGCCTTGTGAATAAGGGAAATAATGTGTTCTGAAATCCTCATTTGTCTGTGATAATTGAATGTGAACGTACACCGCTGTACTGCTGATCTGCCTCGATGCTTAAAAGCCTGGCTTCTTCAGGAGCTGTGTAGCCTTTCAGAACGTGCGATTCTGGTTCTGAATGAAACGCTTTGAAAGTGAAAGGAAATGTCACCAGAAGATTGTAAAACATTTCAGTATTGATCTGTGGAGAAAGATTAACGTGAATCTCAATTTACAGGCAAAGAAACTAGATGTTTTAGTAAGACGTGGTTTTAGTCTTTATTTATCGTGGTTCCAGTGCCCTTGGAATGAATACCCAGGGCACCTCGTGGAGGTCTTCTGATGGCTTGCACTAAGTGACTGAATGCCACTTCATTTAAGACATGCCTGAAGGCTTTCTTAATCACAATTATTTTTCTAAAAAGCTGTGCTGCTTGACTCTGTGCCAAGTTTTCCCTTTCTGTAGCCTAAAAATATAAAATAAGATGCAAAATTGCTATGAACCTCCTTGAGAGGAATGAGTTGGCTGAGAACAGCCCTAATGTACCTTGGTGTTACCAAGTGGTGGCTCTGAGCTTCCATCCGCACCACCCCATTTTGCAGAAGAGCCGCTAAGCCCCCGGTGAAGCAGCAGTGGTCAGCTCTCGGGGAGGGCACTCCGCTCTGTTTCAGAAAACACAGAAGCTTCTGGAAATGTAGCCCATAACGTACGTGGTAAAGCTGATACCACAGCAACATGCATCTCCTTTCTACTTTGATTTTTGTGTCTCAGGAGGCATTTCAGGAATCCTGTGACTTTTGATGGCATCAATAAATCAGATACCATGCCGACAGAATTTTACTGGAATGTAAACAGGCATTTAAAATAACAATGTCTGTATAGTGTTTATTGAGGAATATGGTGCAGGTATAGCTCTTCAGTTTAATGTTCCACATACTTGCTGTGAATGTTTCCTTTCAGTTATGTTGGTAAGCAGGAGCTGTGATTGTTTTCCAATAATTCAAAATATTTATCATGAGATGACCTTACTTCCCGCTCCTCTTTCCAAACAGCATGTGTTTTCAGTGTTGAGGTGAGACAAGAAGCCCTACCCGATGTAGGGGAAAGGGGAGGAATGTCTCTGTATAGTAAAATTTAGCTGATAAGGGATAATGAATCACCTTTAACTCGGCTCTGCAGCGTAGTAGCTGATCTGGGGAACTGCAGGCTGATCAGCCTCATCTCAGTCCCTGAAGTGTGGAGCAAGTCCTCCTGAAAGATGTTTCCAGGCACTTGAAGGGGACAGGAAGGTAATTGGGATCATTCCCCATGTGGTTACCAAGGGGAGATCATGCCCAACCAACCTCATTCCTTCTGCCATGAAATGACTGGATTCCTGAATGAGGAGAGCGCAATTTTGTCATTAACCTTAAGCAAGGCTTTTGATGCAATCTCTCATATCATCCTTGCAGCCAAATGGGGCTACAAGGCAAATGTGGGTGAAAAACTAACTCTACCTGGTTCAAAGGGTAGCAGACGAGTTCAAAGACTAACTGGTGGCCAGTTATTCAGTGGCTGTCCTTGGGAGTCAGTATTGGGGCCAATGCTATTTAGCAATTTCATCAACCATCTGGATGATGGGATGGCGTACGCTCATCAGACTTGCAGATGACACCAGATTGATACTTTGGATGGCACAGCTGCTATTCAGAAGGACCTCAGTAACCTAGAGGAAATGGCTGATTGAAACCTCAAAGTTAAATGGAGAGAAATGTCAAGCCCCGCATCTAGAATGTAATAGCTCCACACAACAGTACAGGCTGGGGAGCAGCCCTGCAAAAAGGACCCGTGGTCCTGGTGGACCTCATGAATGTGAGTCAGAAGGGTGTGCTTGTGGTGACGGCAGCTCGCTGTGTGCTGGCTGGTGTGTAGCAGCAGGTCAAGGGAGGTGGTTATTCCCCTCTGGGATGTGGCAGAGTCAGTCTGGAATGCTCTGTGCAGTTCTAGGCCTCCCAGCAGAAGCTGGCTTGAACTCAGGTAAGCCCACTGGAAGGCTGCTGAGATGGTTGGGGGCTGGAAGGCATGACAAATGTGGTCAGACTGGGGGAATTGCATTTGTTTAGCTTGGAGAAGAGGAGGCTAAGTGGCGATTAACTGGTAGTCTTCCAGTTCTTTAAAAGGGTGATAGGAAAAAATGGAGCCAGACTCTTCAAAGGTGCATGGCAAAAGGCCGATGCAATGGTCATGAGTTGCAACAAAGGAAATTCCTACTGGACACTTTGGGGAGGGGGGTAAAAACTTGGTGGAAGTGATGCAGCACTGGAACAGGTGTCCAGAGAGGCCATGGAGTCTCCATCCTTGGTGACTTTCAAAACTTGAGTGACCACACCACTAACCAAGGTGATGCAGCCTTGAAGCTAGGTCTGCTTCCAGTGCAAGGTTCAACCAGATGAGCTCCAGAGATGCCTTCCAACCTAAATTAATCAATGATAAAAAAAGTATAATATACCTGAAAGGTCCTAGGGATGTTGTTGTCATCTCTTACCTGGAAGTTCAGATGCCTCAGTTTCAGCTTTTGGAGGGAGAAGTCTATAATCCTACGTTACATTATCTGCATTTTTTCCAAGGGCAGAACTCCTTGTTTTAGCATGCATATTTCAAAGTCTTTATTAAAATGTTACCCAACTTACTGAGATTTTACTATGCGAATGTCCTTCTGTTTGCAACCCTACAAGCACCACTGTTTTTACCAAACAGATCCATGTGTGATTGATCTTCAGGCTAGCAGCTGGTCAGAAGCAGTGGAAGATGATGCAACTCACTGAATCAGCATGTTCTGCTTATTCTGCCCCTGGGTACCCTTGCATTTGTTCAGGGTACCATGTTTTACCTACTTTACTCTTCCTGTATGTAAGATGACAACCTTTGGGGAGGGGGTACCAAAACTCATGCACCGATATCTTCAAAGTCCAATGCTATGTCACAGGTTCAGGCTAAGTTCATTTCTAGGAGTAGCCCCTATACCCCTCCAATTAGCATAAACCAGGACAAGGGCAGTCAAAGGTCAAGAGAAGTTCAAAATAGCATAACCTCTTTTTGCTAGTGTTCCCAAACCTTCCTAATCCTGCAAAGTTCTCCAAGCTGGCCTTGCCATCGTGTTTACTATACAGTTGTAAAAGTCAAAGAACAAGGCCTGGCTCGATACAAGGGAAGTTAGAAATCGAGTGGCTGAGAATAGGTAGCATTGTTGCTTAAAACAGGAGAAATAATTGATTTATGTTATGGCGGCCAATTAGGCTGTAAAGTGAAAAACTCCTAAAGAAACCCTGTGGCTTCAAGGGAGCTTTTTGCTCTGATTTCTGCTCAGCAAATAGGGGTACTCCAATAGAGGTCATCAGCTCCACGAGCTAAATTATTAATTCCTTTCATGCCATGCAGGGCTTGTAAACAGTATATAATACAAGAAAACAATTGGCACTGTTCACTTACTGGGCAGAGGAGAGGTCAGAGGGTAAATAGTTGTATTGGCAGCAGCTGTTCGTCATAGTGGAGCAGACTTTTGTCCTTTTATCTTCTAGAGCAAACCAGTTTCCAAAACCTTAGCTTGTTCTTAATCCATATCTCCTCTTAGCTGAATTGTTTTGAGGAGTTTAATGTGTTGCATATAATTATGAAAATACAAAGGGCTGGAGGGGAGTGTGAGGGGTACGGGTAAGAGAACAAAACCAGCATTGCCATCTTTCATAGAGCTGTCTGAAATTTTTTAACTATTAATTTACATGGATGAGAAACTTTTACAGCAAGGTGTAAGATAAGTACTTGCACTTTTATATACTTTATTTAAAAAAAAAATTGAAGTATGATTTTTGAGATTAATGGGCTGTAAGTACCCCTCTGCCAGTCGCACACGAAGAGAAATGTTGAGGTGTTCCTACTCTTCTGATAACGTAGACTTGCCGTGTTCCTGTGGTCTGCCGGCTCTCGGCCAGCTGCTGGGTGCGGCATCGCTTGGTTTACGGCAGCACTTGACAGGACATTGAGCAATTCCAGTAACTCCAAACTTAAACAGCCGGACCGCTGTGATTGCAGTGTTAGCCTCGGTGAACATATTGGAAATAGTAATTAAAAAAGGTAATTTCAAGTGTGAACTGAAATTATCCTCTCCA
The DNA here is from genome assembly GCF_011004875.1 of Balearica regulorum gibbericeps. Taxonomy (NCBI): domain Eukaryota; kingdom Metazoa; phylum Chordata; class Aves; order Gruiformes; family Gruidae; genus Balearica; species Balearica regulorum. The sequence goes on along the minus strand of NC_046203.1, from coordinate 4,531,078 downwards.
AGTATAGCTTGGAAATACTGTTATGCTTCTGTTTATAACCTTTAACATGGCATTACAGTGAACAATCTAATTGCAGGACTTGAAAAATGTGCACTGGATCTCTCTACGTGCTTAGCGCTCAGAAATTTCTCTTCAGAAGGCACACGCATTATTTGGTTGCCTTTTGAATGATACTCGATAAACTATTCCAGATGTTTGCAGGTGTAGCTTACTACCCTAAGTGACTGTCACTCTGACGGCGGGTTCTCAAGTGGTGCAGCCTGCTCTGTGCCATCTGGCTGCCTTGTCGGGCAGCTGACCTCTTTCTGCCAGAGAGCAGCAGGTAACCTTTACACGACCATCTGCTAATCGGTCACTTCAACCTTTCTGAAAGCTGGGGTGTGCTCAGTACTGACATTTACAGGGGCTAAATCTTACCACTCTCAGAAGAATAAAAGTAATGCTGCACTTTTTGGGTTATTTTGGCTATATGTGAAAGCTTATGTAGCTATAAATAGGAGGAAAAAAATTACAAAACTCTTTCCAAGTATCTGAAATAGCTATACTGCAATATGAAGAATCTTTTTTACTTACAAAAATGTTCATGGTTTATGACCTGCTAGCTCTTTCGAAGGGTTAGCAGTTTCCCACATTAGGGAGATTATAGTAATAAGGTGGAAAATAGGAAGATGCACAATCCAGGGGTTTTTTTTCTGTAAGCAGACTAGAGACCTTTAACAGGTACTCCAGAGCGTGACTGTCAGGAATGCTGCAGTCTTGCATGGTGCATGCAGCTTGCTGAGCACTGGTGCAAGAACCGCAAGAAGAGCCAAGCGAGATTATAAATGAATGTTTAGATGTTCTAGCCAGAAAATGTCTTGATAAATTAACAGAGAATAGGACAGGGATAACCCAGGGCATTCCTGAATAAGTCTGCAACTGTGTTCGTTGCTGTTCTTGACTGTGCCTGGTGTTTAGCACATTACACAAAGCTGGCGGCTTTAGTTGAACATCGAGTAGGCTCCTAAGCAAAGTGCTTGCAAAGCGTGTCAGGGAAGCATGGCACGAGGATTAAGTTAACGTAAGTGTGGTGCTATATCTGCTCTTCACATCCTAGAAAAATGGTCTGCTAAAGGGTTTACATTTGTTTGTGGTTTGCCTAATTAGAGCAGAACTTTGCACTTTTCAGTGTAAACAGTGATCTTCAGGGAACTGCCTGCTGTCGAATAAAGTGGAATTGTAAGAATGCGAAACACAGGATTTGGACTGACAGCAAACCCTGGCTGTGGGCTGAAGTTACGCTTCTGGGACTGTATTCTGTGGTTAGGAATGTCAGCTTGTAGTATGCATTTATTGGGTCTTAAAGCTAAACAAGTATTATATAATTATAATTATGTGGTATCTACTAGCATCAAAATGATGGAGATGGAGACAGATTTGTTTGACTTGGGCATTTGTGGTGATGTGCTAAGAATGAGTGTGGTTTTTTGAGCGAGATGAAGCCCCAAAGAATGTATTCTTTTTCACCTCATCTTAAGTTAAAACTGACCCTGTTTCTGGAAGATGGTTCATTCCTGGTTTGGCTCCTGGAAAGGTGGATGCTTCCCAAAGTGCAGAGGGCACCTGGCATTTGGTTCAGATCAGGGCTTTCATTGGCAAACCGTTGGAAGGTAGTTCTGCTGCTTCTTTCAGCTGTTAGAAAATAAAGCTTTTGAGGTGTCTTTAAAGACACTTGTTTCTGATACTGCTTCAGATCAAATGCCAGCATTTTGCGTGGCTTTGGAAGGGGATCTCTTCCTATCGGGAATCTGTTGAAGGTGCCCTGGACACAGACTGGAGATCATGGTGTCCTTTCATTACATAGCAATGTTCCACTTACAAGTTGATACTGTATACAGTTTAAAGCTGATAGTCAGGGTTTCTTTGTGCTGGAAACTGTTCTGAATTGATATCCTCAAACCATCACAATTTATAGATTACCGATATGACTGCTTGGCAAAGTTGATCTGCAGATAATGTGTACGAGGTAGAAATATCTTAGAGGAAGGGACAACATTGTCGAATTAGTTTCTCAAAGCAGCTTCCTCAGATGGTCAGATATGCATATTCAATTTAAATGTAAATGAAAGTTTTCAAAATTAAAGACTTCTTGGTAACATGCACATCACAACTTTCTCATTTTCACTTTCCCATTAGCTACAGATGTGGAGCAGATGAGTTCCTCTTCTCCTGTCCTTCCTATGAACTCCATGGGCAGTAAGTACTCCTTCTCTTGCCGTGTGTGATGAGGTGGAATTTCTCCTCCTTATTCAAAGATAAGAATTCATACTTCACAGTAGAGACTGAGAAGTTTTAGTGCTAATGCTTCCTCGTGGAGGTAGGGATTCCCATATCTGACAGGTGATTGGGTCTTTCTCACAAAAGTAGCATAGACTAGGTCTGTACATCACTATTTACACCAGCAGAACATAGATTGCATGAGATATTTTGCCACCAGAGATAGATCAGTGAAAGCTGTAAAGCAGATGCTTGTATGTTAGTGATAAACACCTGAGGTGCTGGTAAATTATGCCGACATCAAAGTATCTGTCTTAAGTGTATTGGTGTTATACTTGGAAACCTATAGCCTGGGTTTCCTCATGAAACAAAGCAGTTGGTGAAATCCTCTTTGATTTCAATGTAATTCTGGGTCTGTAATTTTTTGAGACACTGAGAATCTGAGCTGCTGGACACCTAAAACAATGAATTCAAAATTATAAATACTCCATCTAGTGGTATTTGCTGTGTCCAAGGACCACATGCATTCTGCCAGTTATAATCCACTAGATGGCAACGAGTTCTCATCAGATCGTGGAGGTTACAGGCATAAATTCAGAACAACCGTGCACAGAACAGAGGGATGAGCTCTCTGCAGATTCCTCATTTAAAGCAACTCTTCATGCCATTTTTTTGGAAAGTCTCTGCAATTTTCAAATGTGGCAGACTATTAACTGACAGCTCATATTAAAAATAATGCTCAGATGTTCAAGACTGCTAAAAACCTTCCAAAGTCAGGACGCTGTCCTTTCTACCTGCATCATCATGCTGATGGACTTGCACTTACTTTTATTGGAGAACTCCGAAGCTTTGGAGAACTCTGGTTCCTCTACAATGGCAATATATGGTTCCTTCCTTTATAATGAGAACAGTTGTGTGGAATGAATGTGTAATAGGCTCAGAGTTGCAAACGTGCAGTTATTTGCCTGATTTAATAAAGCACACTTTTGTAGGCATCTAGCTATGCTTTCATGCAGCTGATCACTCTTATATGAAACATAATTTCACATGCATATAGAGCTTAATTTAAGTTGCCATTTAGACAGACGTGTAGCTTAAGAAAATACGTTGGTTAATATTCTGTTGAACCTTTGTAGCCTGGTATAGGTTAGATTACTGCATTCAGGCCTCACGCACATAAAAGATATTAAAACAAACCTCAATTTTCCACAGTATCGTCAATCAGGATGTATCTGCCAAATACTGAAAGTAAGGCTGTTTAACAAGAATCGAATGACCCTCTTCTTTCTTTAATTGTATATTATTGCTAGTCTGAATTTGTCTAGCTACAGCTTTCATGTCAGTGTTACCTTTTGCTAAACTGGAAAATGCTTGTCAAACTTCTGTTCCCTATGAAGATATTTACATAAACTTTTGATAAACTAAATAAACTGAGCTCCTTGAGTTCTTTTGATGTCTTCCTGTCTTTTGATCAACCCTTCAGTGCTTGTGGGCACGCTGAGCTGCAGCAGCCAGGGTGCGGGCACGCTGGTGGGCTGCCAGGGTCCTGCCGAAGGGCCGGGGGGCAGCTGGGCACCAGCGTTCCCGAAGCGCTGCGGCAAGCTTAGCCGTCGCTGGCCTGCCAGAGCCTCTGGCAGTTGACAGATGAGCCTGGGCAGTGCCTGCTGGGGCACTTCTCCGACCTCTCCAGCCCAGCTACCCAACTTCTGTAGGGACAGCACTGAACATGCCGGTGCTCAGTGTCATCCTGATGTGTTTGGTTTGGCTGATGTCCGGGGGGCGGGTGGCTGCGCAGGGTGGTGATCTCTTGTAGGAGAGAACAGTTGGTGCCAGAAACATCCAAAACTTCCCAACCATGGATTTTGAAAAACTCTGACCATGTCTGCCAACCTGTCTTCCCCTAGTAAGTTTTTTTCCCTTGCCATCTCATTACCGAACATGATTAAAGCATAAAAAACTTCAGGATTTTTACACCAGAGTAGAAAACTGCATTCTTAGGCTTGTTTGTGCATCCAGAGCATTTGAGATCTGTGGAGTGTCTGCTTAAGCCTTCTGCTTGTCATGCATTAGCAACTGGGGGGGTGGCCCCTTTACTGTAGCTTCTCCTGTTTGTCTGAAATGTCTTATTCAGAGTAATTGCAGTGAATTATTTTCGCATTTCTTTGCAGTAAAGATGAACACCTCTGTCAGGACTTTTGTCTTTTCTTTTGTATTTTCATACAGGTGTATGTGGAGAAAAGCAGTAGGCTGAAATGTTTGTTTAAATAATACACAAGTGCTTTCTTGTAAGATGCCACTGGAAAAAATCCAAATTGTGCACACTTACTTTTGAATGACTCTTCCAAACATGCTGACAAATTTGAAATTTCAAAGGCAAAATGTCAAACTGCATAAAAAGTGAGTCATTTGTCTAGGTTTTATAATGTCTGAACAATTCAGCAGGCATGCTTTCTGGCTGTTCACTTTTATTAGTAAATTCTCTATATCAAACTACTGTGCCTACCAAGGGGTTTGGTAGAAATGCTTGTTGTGGGTGACTGAACAGAGCCCTTCACTGTCACGCTGGGGGACAGGGGAGATTTTTTCTAAAGCCTCGGTTTTGCAAAGAGTTCTATTTAGTTTGTAATCGTTGAACTCAAAGCTGTTCCTGTATAAAACTGAACAAGTTTAAGTCTTTTAGCAGAACAAGCAAACAGGGATGTATTTTGAGTATTCGCCTATTTGGAGTTTAAAAGTCACTAGTAAGTTGTTCTGACTTGAACTGTGCAGCAAATTTGGGAGACAGTTACTGTGGGCTGTTGGCACAGCACGTCTGAACAGGCTGCTTTCAAATAATCCCATAAGCAACTAGGGGAGTAAACAAGGCGTAAGAAAACTGCTCGGACCCGTTATTGCACTGTGAATTGACTGATACCTCTGCTGAGATCATGCCCTGCCCTCTCCTTGCCAAGCGTGGCGTTTTGGGGAGCCTGGGGTGCGTCGCAGGGGCCTCAGCCTTTACTGCACGGTGGTCTCTGCGCTGCTGCATCCTGCTGTCCTGAGACAGTGGCACTCCTGGGCACGGGTATGTCATGTAAGCCACTTAGAACATTTGGGGGTCATTGCCCTTGGCCTGGAGGCAGCATTGGTTCCAGCTGTGCTGAGCTGCCCCAGACACCCACAGAGCAGGAGGGTCCCTGCCCACCTTTGGCAGGCAGCTCAGCGCTGGCAGGCTTCCTGCTGCACAGGCTCTTCTGACCTGAATCTTTTCACTGTAACTGAAGCTTGCCCTGCTCACCGCAGCAAGGAAGGGTGCTCTCTGCAGCAGCATCTTAAATCATGCGAGGTTCTTCTGCTTTGCCCACTCCCGTTCCTATCCCCATCAGTCTGAAGCCATGCGACTTCAGTCCTCTGTGGTCTCTCGCTGATCGCTTCATAGGACCTGTGTTGTTCCACAGCTTGTCTCATGCGGGAGGGAGTTTCATTTCCTATAACCAGGTGAAGCTCATATGTAGGTTTACACTTTACTGGTAGTGAAAGTAGAGATTTACCAAAGGACCGTAAAGAGTAAGGTGTTACTTATCAAAATGGAGTTAGTTGATAAGCTGCTCTGCCCCCTTCTGCCCCTCTGAAAATCCCCAGGCAGCTCTTATGAGCACTGAAAGCATGATGTAACTCTTATTAACCCGTGCTAAATAAGATCACCCCAAATTATCCAAATAACTTAAGGTGTCTAGGGAAAAACATTTGAAATGCATTTTAATCAATATTTAAAATAGTAGTAGCATGGTAGGGCTTAGTGCCTGCCAGCGTGTGTAGCTGGCTGGAACTAACTCAGGCTTCCCTGGACTTGACTCCACTGTGAAGCTTCCTGCCTCCCGTGAGTAACTACCCTGGCTCTGCTCTGCCCTGCACCTCCTTGTGAGCTGCTGAAGCAGAGCACAGGGAGATCCCAAGCCCTGAAGGAAAGGAGGAAAGCGGGGTGGGCAGGGAAGGGTTTCTAGGGAGAAGAACCACGGAGCACATGATACTGCAGAGTCCAGCGTGGTGTAAAGTCCTTAGGAGTATCTGTGATGTGAACAAGGTGGGTGGAGAACAGAGACTTTGGGGATCTGGGGGGAGAGGGATAGAACAAAGAGGCTATTGTTCTCACCCACCGTCCTCTGAAATGTGACCTCTTCCCGGGCTGGGAAGGTTCTTGTTGAGTAGTAATGGGGTGGCTTTGCTGTGTTATGGTGAGTGCTGGGAAGGATTATAATGATGCTGTCCGTGGAGGTGGCTCTTGCTATTCCTTACATGCTGTAAAACAAAGAATGAACTTGGTGGGTGGCTGAAACGTGAACTGTGAAATGTGGCTAGGGCTAACACCTGATGAACATCTGTCAATACAGAAGGGCATTCTCTCTCTGCATTTCCTCTGGTATTTTTCTGATACAGATGGGCCTGTCGGCTTTAATTTCAGGAAGAGCAGCTGCCATAGAAGCAGCTCACTGTTATCTTTCAGCTTCTAAAGGTGAAGACTGAAAATACTGGGGTGGAGATCACTCTCACAGGAGTTTCGTTTCTAGGCATGGTTCTGGTGTGTTGCCTCTGCAGGTCCCTTTTGCTGTGTGGCTAGAGGCTGGTTTTCAGGGTCAGGAAGAGGAAAGGTGTCAAAAAAGTCACCGGGAGCCAACACCACAGCTTTGCAGCACAAATGGTATCAGTGCTCCAACTAGAGAATTCAAGTTAATGAAGTTAAACCTTCATTTGCGCTGTAAAACAGTGGCAGAAGTTACACATAACGTTCAAATTTGTAGTGTAAATGAGAAAAATTTGAATTTACTGAGTTTGCGCAAGTAGAATTTTCTTAAAAAAAACCCACAACACTTTACAGCAAAAATATACCTAGTGCAAGATACTGTTTTTAATGTGCTTCAGTAAGCAGTGCAGACTGGTACAGAAATGCACCCGACAGTTGTTGACTAGGTTTCCATATTTAAGCAGAAGGCTTTTTGTATTCTTTGTAAGGTGTTCAACATGGAAGCACCTTCTCTTGAAGCTGATGAATGACAGGGAGGACTAACTCAGTGTATGCTGAGGATGGATCGTGATTTTTCCTGTGTTTAGAACACCACCACCACCACCTCAGCAGAGAAACAGGCTTCAGAGACTCGTGAGGGTCCAGTGCACTGCACGAGTGGCCGGGGGCTGGAGGGCAGCATCTTTCTTGCACTGCTGCAGAAGCTCTTAGAATAGCGAATTGGAGAGGAGCTTGTTCTCACAAAACAAGGTTCCTGGAATACTTCATACAGTTAGTATGCCTCAAAAAAAAAAAAAAAGCTGTGCTTGTGGCCTGTTCTAATGCTTTTCTACAAGGAATACTTATTTCATCCAGAATTTACTGTTCTGTAAGATGTTGATCTTCACAGTGGCTGTCAGGTGGCAAAGAGCACCCGTGCTCACACAGAAGCTGGATGACGTGTCCTGAGCCGATAACGGCAGAGCCATAGACCTGCCTTACACGGTTCCTGGTAGGCAGAACTTCAATACAGTGCCGCTTCAGCAAAAGTCACTTTTCTTGCCGGAAAGCCACCCCGAGCCGTATGACTGTGCGGTCTCTTAGCTAGCTGGTCCGCAGTTTGCATTCATTGATCAGTGAGTTGATAGAAGTGAAAACCCACCGACAGCAATGAATGTTGATTGCAGCCATTAGAAGCTAAAGATGCGCAGCGCTGTTCCTTCAGACCGCTCCGCTGTGTTTTCACGTGGAATACTCAGTACTGCAGTTGGCTTGACCTCAGGACATAAAACTATTTCAGGGCTTCTTAAAATCTTGGTGACTTCTGGAAAGTACACTTGCACAAGGAGAGTAGTAGAAAAATATTCTTCAGTTTAGAAACTACATTAAAAAAATTATATCAATCGCCTTTTGGGGTAAAGGTGACTTGTTTTGCTTGGTTACTCCACTTATACTACCGATTCTTGCTGTCAGGAATATCTGTTTCATAGTTATATGGTTCTTGACTGTGTGTACCCCAAAGGCTTGAAAACTGCACATTCACTGAACCTTCCCTAGCCTTGCATTTATATTATTTTCCAAAACTTCTCAAGCAGCACATTGTCCTCTAACTCAATGAGGGCCGGGCCTCATCCCAGAAGTATTCACATTACACCAGTATGAGAGACATCCTGCTTAAAAGCATTTAGAATGTCCTCACTGAGTCTACTGCTTGGCTATCAAAAGAACTTCTACAGTGCCATCACGTTTATTGAGGTATCCACTGCTCTTGACAAGTGGTTTATCGCTTTGAACAACTGTTTCAGGTGGTGAAGTTCTGGGTGGTTCAAAATTTTTAGACCACCTTTACGGTAGGAAAGCTCTGACAGTGTACGTTCAAGGTGTCAGCTTGAACCTCCTTCTACCAGCACGTGTTTTGACAAAGGCCTGTTTCGATATTTTAATGCCACTAGGTCCTGCGATACAAGCGTACAAAGGTACAGAGCGTGCTTGAAGGGAACAGCCTTAACTTTCAAGAGCCTGTGCTTTCTCTTGGTCCTGAGACAGGTATCACTTTGTTAAGTGCTGCCCGTCTGTGACCGTATGCAGAAGTAAATTACACACTACAAGATCTCTTCTGCTAGAGCAGCCCAAGACAACATTCCCTGGCACGTGCTTTGAGTCTTTTCTTCTTTTATGGGTTCTGCAGTCCCTGGGGGGAAGCCAACTGCCCGCACCCTCGTGAAGGCACGTGCTGTTAAAGCCTGCTGTGTGCTGTCCTGCATCTCATCGCCCCGATGGGACAGAAAGGGTGCCATGTAGATACTGCTGAGGTGCCTGTGCATTTGGCTTTCTGTTCCTCTGAAAGGAAGGAGGTTTTCTTGCTTGCCTAGTTGTAAAGCAACAGCATGAGTCGCAGGAGCAGCTGGACCTTGCTGGGAGGGATCCGGTCCTCGGCCAGCGTTCCCAGCGAGCAGCTGCTGAAATCGAACGCAGGTTCCTGTGAGCAAATGAACTGACATTCCAAAGCTTTTTCCAGTGAAGCTCAAGTTGCCAGCCCAAATGGAAAGGAGGTTTCCCTCCTGATCTGGCCTGTATTCTGCTATTTTGAACATATACCATGCTCAGATTTGTTTCCAAGTATACCATATGGTGTGGATACGTTACTGCTCTTGTGCTGCCCATACAAAACCTTCCATTGCTCTCAGATACTTTGTTTTGCAGAAATTCTGTTCTAGTATAAAGTTTTAATTTTTTTTTTAAAGAAAACAAACATTTCTTATACACCTATTCATTTTTTTGGAGAAAGTAGAACAACTGGAAAAACTCAACCTCTGTAGCCCTTAATATAATCTGTAAATCATGACCTGTTAATGGCAACCATATGTGAAAAACTATGAAGGTTCAAGCTTTCCATTTAACAGAGGGGTTGTGATAAACCTCAAGGTACAGTCAACGGTCGATGGTTTTTTCTAGTTCTCAAACTCACCGACAGCGTTGAATGTTCACTGAAGCTATCCAAAGATGGCTGTATACATGCACCGTACATATTTTCCATGCATATGTTTTCCATAGACTAACAGTGGAAACACTGCTGAGGACTGCACATTCTTTATTGTAAAGTCTTAAACTGCAAGTATTTTAATTACGAAATGGAACCATGAGGACTAATGAATTGCAGAAGTGTACCACTACAGTTACGGATGCTAAGTTGACTTAGTGTTTCTTAAAACAGCTTAGAATATATCTGAATTGCAGTTGTGAAAAAGCCTTTCCTCCTGTGGATATGCATGTTCTAAATAGCTACGCTAAGGCTGTTTATAATGTTTTAGATTTCTTTATAAAGTTCACTTAAAAAAATTAAAAAGCAGGAGGATAGCCATAACTGTAAACCAACGTAAGTGAGAGCAGGGGGGGATCTGCTGCGTACGGGAGAACATAATGTTTGTTCGTTCTTGCACAGCTCCTATCCCCTCTCTTCTTGACGTGGGTTTTTAGAGGCTTTACCTGTGCCGTTGCTTGAGGGCACGTGGAGTCTCCAACTGCTTGGCTGGACTAAGGTGACCCTTCAGTGGCAGGAGCATCTTACTGGGCAGAGCTGCTGGAGAGCGGGGTGGGGACGGGTCATCGTGCCTGTGCAGTCACTCCATTCCAGCTGGATTAACTTGACCCTAGAATGTTTTTTGTATTGGCTGCGGCTGGGATGATGCTCCCAACCTGTCTGTTGCACTGGCAGGCAGCACAGAACATACTTTGCCCCCTTTGTTTCTTCCCTCTCCTGCCTCTGCTCACTTACTTGTCCAATACTCTGAGCTACCGAGATGTTGTCTCCCTACATGCTGCCAGAAACTTGCAGGTAAACCTTCCAGAGCTGTCTGTGGCAGCTGAAAGCACAAAAGGGCGTCACTGAACCACCGGGGAGGGGAATGCCGCGGGCAGCTTTACAGAGGCATTTAGTGCTGGAGTTCTGCTCAGAGTCCTCCATCCCCGGGAGTGAGATCCAGCAGCCTGGCGTTCGGGGGTGTGGGAAATCCTGCCCAAAGTGAGCCCCTGCGTGAGAAGTCCTTCTGATCCCCAGATCACTTGTAATATGGTCTAGAACATTATTGGAGCAGTTCAACTGCAAGTTTTAAACTGAATATGTAAATGTCTACCTAAGAATGTACTGGTTAGAATAAATGAATGGCGTTATCTTTCCCCTGAAAAGTAGAAAAAGGGATTATTCTTTTAAAATCTCTATATTGCATCTGTCTAATTAATCTTCACTTTTCCACCTGGCTTGCACAGTTTGAGAGAGGAATTATTTGCAGCTTGTTTGTTAAAAATGAAATCTGATGCTGTATCTGAAATAACTTTGCTGTGAGTGAAGTGGAGCCTACAGTTAGTGGGATTGATCTATCACTTTAAAATTCTGGAGACTTGCTTTTAATTCAGAGTATTTTCTCTTGTAGTAGGGACTGTTAAGTGTCTGTCTGAATATCCTGAGCTGATACGTGTAACTTAACAATAAGTGTATTGTCTAATAAAGTACTTGAAACAATCTTCTATATTGAGTAAGCTGTTTGAGAGATGAGCTTGCTCCCAGAATACAGTTTGTCGTCTGCACTTAAATGGACTGATTTTAATGGCATCATTAAACCAAAAAAAAAATCAAAAGAATTCTCTGAAAATTAGTCTCACCTTTTCCTTGCCATCTTTTTGGAGTAGGAGCTGGTGGAAAGAACAAAGAAAATTTGAATTAGTAACGAGCAATGCTCAACCTCGAGTGTTAAGCCTCACATGTCCTGGCGTGAAGGGGGGTAGATATAACATAAATCAAGGAAACTAAGTTCAAGCCAGGCATGAAACTTTGGTTTTAACAAACCAAAGCAGTGTGTTTATATTTAAACTACATTGCGAGAGGGGCTTTTTCCTCAGTTCACTACTTCCTCCTTTTGTACCTCTGCTGACCTTCGGCGTGGTAACTTTCATCTTCTCCTTCCATGATTTGAGAGCTTGCATTTCTGCTGAACGTTCAAAACACACTGTACATGCTATTTCTATATCCTGGCTGCACACTCCTTCCCTCTTGCAAAGTTCAAAGCTCTGCATCAGCTAGATTTTTGGACAGATTCTGAGATGATAAAATAATTCTCTGGAAACTGTAACTGGGCAATATGTGCAAGGCTCGGGATAGACAAAGATGAAATCTTTACAACCACTCTGTTGTTGGAAGCTTTACCTCCAGAACTGTGTGTACAAAAACCATGTTCTCTTTTTGCTCTCCAAGTCCTTTCTCTCTCTTTTGGGGGTGTGTATATATACATACATAAGTATGTATCCATACAGTGTAAGGAAAGAGAGAGGATCGCCCTGTTAGGGCAAGAGCCATCTGAAAACTCCAGTAGTGCTACCAGCACAGAGATAGGGATTTCTCTTCCACATAGTCCTGGTGCTTTCTCTTCTTATTGTCGCTCAAGCGATTGCCTGCGTCTTATCACAAAACAGGTGATGTCATTTTTCATCTGTTCTCCTCCCTGGTTTGCTTCCCTATTGATGTATCTCTGTGCTCGCCGCAAGCCTCGCCAGCGGGGAGCAGAGCACCCGGGACAGCTTTGAGCGGGGTGAGCAGAGGGCGGCTGGAAAAGCCTGGACTGAACGGCTGTTGCCTGAGCCTACTGTACAAGAACTTTTGTTCATTTTTTTGCATTAGCAGGGTGGAACCGGTAAGATGCTGTTGAGATTGTTATTTTGTGGCCTGCTTAGTTTGGTCTGGCACGCCCCAAAAGTTATTATCTGCACTGACTCTTCACCATGCCTTCCTCTCGGACTTCTTTCGCCTAGGAAGCACTGAAACCAGTCCACAGTTGACAATTGCCACTTCTATTGTTATTGCTTAATTATTATTTTCCATCGCGGAAAAAACATTAAGCAGACCCGACACCTCCCTAGATGCTAAAGGCAGTCAGGCTTGGCTCCCTGAAAGCCCGACTGTTAGCTCTGTACATGGAACGCCTAATAAACTGGAATCCCTGTGAGGTTCATCAGTGTAATGACGTGGATCAGGGAGCTAGTGGGTTGCTGAAGTAGAACTGCACAATGAAAATACTGTAGTTTCAGAGCACATGGGGTTTTCTTTCAACTTAGATCGGAGAGAATGGGTTTCTGTATAAAGAAAACGGTTTCCTCAAAATATGCATACAAACCCTGAAGCAGAGAGGTTAAGCTGTTAATTGTCTGAAGTATGGGGGCGGGATTTAGTTAATTTTGTGGATGTTTCTGGTACTCTGTGTATTTATGGTGCCTGAACAATTCTTACACCCGAATTCAATCATTCTATTAGTTCCTCACAATAAGGCTTTTATTTATAGCAGGGCAGAAATCCTAACGGCACTGCCCTAAAGTGTCACTAAATAAATTTAACATATGCATCTGGTGGTAAAAGGGCTACACTTTCCCTTCCACCCCCTGCTATAGCTGTGACTCTTAGGAGGGAGGTGTGCAACCTCAGCGTGTGGAAATCAGGGCTGAGGTTGTGCTCAGCACACGACAGTGCGTTAGTGCCTGCCTTGGACCATCCATGTGCAAGCATGTTTACTTTGTCCTGTAACAAGTTTTAATTGCACTATAAAAATGTGTTTTCTTTGTAGTGTAAATGACCTCAGCAGTGTAAGCATGCAAATACATCTTGGCGAGACAACAGGGAGACCGGAGGACGTAATAACGGGCAGTATTTTTAGTTATTGCTGTTGTTTTCACTGAAACCTGGGTGAACCTTTAAGTAGCAATGGCATGGCCAAACACTTCAGGTCCAGAAGTTATCTACGGTTAGCAATGGAGATTTTTTTAACTGTCCAAAAGCTTCTTGGGCTACTACTTGACCAGTCTAGGGACTACGAGAAACCAGCGGACAAAGTTACCAGTCTGTTCCATTTGCCCTTTCAGAGTGTAGTGCTTGATGGTGATCCTAGAGAAAATAAACACAGAGCTCTTCTGGGACCCAAGAGAAATGCAATTAATACCAGTTTCCAGCAATTTATGGAGGACTTATCAAGTTATTTTTATCTCATTTTGAGTTGATAAGCTTGCTTGTGGATGCAACATACCCTAGACTTTTGTAAGGTGTTTCAGTTAATACCGCATGACAACTTAAACTGGTATGATACAAATTTGCTGTGGCAAATGTTAAAAGGATTACAAAATGCCAAACGGGTAGGTCTGAATGCAATTCTGAGCAGGAACTTCATCAGGTTGGTGCAGTCTTAGAGTGACTGTTTGCCATGTCCCAAAACATTGCTGTTACTGGCCTGGGAGAAACAGCATTGGCTGTTAGCAGGTTTGGGGTTTTTTAGATAGAACAGCGATACAAATCTGGATCTCTAGATAAATCAAGCATAAATGAATGCTTCAGTATAGTCAAATGCAAAGTTACATGTTTGGGAACAAGGAATATACACCATGTGTGAACATAAAGGACTCCACTGTACGACGCAGTACTTGCTATGGTAGATAATTAACTGCATGTGTGTGCACAATCTGACTTTTACTACTGTGCAAACAATGAACTACTGAACAGGGATAGAAGCTGTTGCATCTTGCTGTGTTTGGTTCTCCTGCAACTGCTGAAATGTCCAGTTCTGGTACAGGCTGCCCTGAAGAGATCTCCGAGCTGAACGGGCTCTGCAGAGATGGGTGGAGAGCAATCAAATCATCAGAAAGGCTGCTGCCAGTAAAATAAAGTTCTCTGAAGTAAACTAGTGCAGGTCAGGGAATTTTGTCCTGTCTGTTAGGATCCTGACCTGCCCCCTGAGCCAGTTCAAGCACAGCAGCACTGCCCCGGGCTTGGCAATGGCTCTGGTTTAGCAGGGGGAAAGCCGAACACTGACGTTGGGTGTTAGCAGGGAAAAATGGTTTGACGTGCTCTTCAGAAACCTGATGTGTGAACTTCTCTTTCAAGAGCGTATGGAAGAGTGGAAAGCTGTTTTGAACTACAGGGAGCTGATTTTGCAACAAACCAAATTATTTTATATTATACACTCCTTGCTCTTGGAAAATATCGGACTAAGTCTCAACAAGTAATTTTAGCAGAAATTTGATTCTTTTTGCCAAACATGATAATATTTTAAATTAAGGCATTTATGAACGAGCTAGTCTGGATGTTCTTGCAATCTGACATCCCAGGTTGAATAATCAGATGCCCTCTAGTTTTTTTAAGCCCTTTACTGAACTCTTTCCAAGCCACTGAAATAGTGAAATAGTTGTATTTTTAAAACAAAACTTGTTTTACCTTTCTAGAATCACACACACAAGCTCTCAGGATCAAACCCTCCATCTCCTGCTACCTGCTGAAGGAAATATTTGTCAAATATGCTTGTAGCGAGAAGGGCGGCTGGGGCTGGAAGACATTACCATGGCCTGAAGCATCCTCGCTGACCTACTTACCCGGGACTGACCGTACTGGATTAGGCTCCAGCTCACTATCCTGTCTCCCAAGTTGTTTGTGCGTCTGATCCCTTCACCTTACACAAAATGTCGCAAGACCTGCCTGCCTCTTCACCAAATTTTCCAAGGGACTAAGTACAATTTCACCCAGGCAAACTGGGGAGGAGATAAGGAGCTTCTTCAGGACCGTAACAGCTTTCCAGCACCCCGAGGGTGGCATAAGGGATGTTTTTCCATGCAGACCCAGCAGGGATGGTTTTTGGAGCAAGCTGCACTTAGGAGCTATTTGTACCTGCAGCTTACATGGAACAGAAATTACCCCAGCCCAGGATGTCTTAATAATAGTGTATCTTCATCTCATTTCACCTAACTTCAGAAACTGTCTTTGTTGGAAAAAAACTACCTTGATGTTTGGGACCCCTATTGAACTGTAGCTCTTGGCTGCAATCAATAAAGTTGTTCTGACACCAAAATAAAATCAAGACAGTGGCTAATGGATGCCTGGAAAAGGATGCAAGCAGGAGAAACTTGCATATTTCCTACTAATCATCTCCTGTGTTCCAGACATTTTTCAACACACACACAGACTTCCGGAGACAGGCTTCTGTGCATTCAGTAACCATGAGTGCACTTTTCTTTTCATGAATTTGCGCAGCTTCCCAGTGAACTTTTATCTCCCATCTTTTAAGATAACATTTGCTGCCATGAAGATTACTGTCTGTATTAATCGTTTTTAGTAGAGGAGTCTCGGGTGCCATCCTTGTGAATTCCTGCAGTTGTCCTATGCCCTGACACATCTAATGCTGGGTAAGCAGCTTCTGCAGATATAAATAACATTGTCTCTTTTGGTATATCAAACCTGCTAATAATTCTTCATCACTGAAATACCGCATTGCTCTAGACCTAGGATGCTTTACATTTATTATGGTGGTGAATTTAGGATAAGTACTTCTTCAGAAGATACTCCTATGCTGACTGCTCTTCTTGGCTGGCAACTCTGTGTCTCTGTGACGATCAAAAAGATTTCTCGTTAGCTGTGAATTTAGGCATAGTTCCTGCGCCTCGCTTTTGGGAAGGAGAGAGATGATCCTAACTACAGATGATTCTGTTACTGAGATTGTTTTCTGCCTTTTAGTGTTTTAGAAATTTAACATTTAGAAATCAGTATGACAGTCTTCGCAAAAAGTCGTTCTTCTGTTGCAGCGAATTGCCTTTTTGCTCTGAGATTGGAACTAGTTGGGCTTGGCCAGTCTTTTTCAGGGCAGGGAAGGCAGAAAATGCCTTCTGTTCTTATCCTAGTCTCAACAGTCAAACTGAGATTCCCTTGTTATCGTTTCTGAACTGTATAATGTAGCTGGAGACAATAATGTTAAAGAGAATCCTGTTTTTTGGAATTAGGGTCTCCTTTGTTTCTGATGAGCCAGTGCACGCCACAAAGCCTGTGTTGTGTGGGCTCATCCTGAACGTGACGCCTGCCCTGGTAGGTGTGTGTTACAGGGAATCATTTCAGTTTTTCAACTTAAGACACTGCAGAAATGCCCAGAACCTGCACGTGCAATTGCCAAACATGGGGAAGTATCTTGTAATCAGGAGAGAAATTGGAGGTATTTGTTCTGTTGATATGGCTTGATCTTTACAGACTACTAAACCATGATCCCTGCTACAGAAGGACGGTCCATTCCGGAGCAGGACACTTCACAGGTGGCTTCCTGTGACTCCAGACCAGTGACATGACCCCGGCTTTAACTGCTGCAGCGTGTCGTGTTCGCGCCCTGATCGTACATAACAACATCAAAATAGAGATTTTATTTTCATATGTTAATTGGGACTTTTATATTTGACTCACTGTTTGGAATATTAGCAATTCTAGCTGGATAAAGCTTAGGTTATCTGCTTGGGAAGCAGTATGGGTGGAGAGGGATCAAATGAAGGATTTGCTTTTCATAATCACAAGTCCCCTCCCGATTCATTGATAACTGTCCCTTTGAAGATAATTAGTTTCTGGTTTTCAGCTTTATAATCTAACACTTCTCATCTGAGAGACTTCAAGATTTGGAGTTCTTCTCAAAAAAACCATCTCTAAAATCTCACTTTTTGGTTCCGTTTCGGCAGCATGCCACCTCTGGGTCGATCTCACGCTGCCATCTTGTAAGACTCCATTTCACAATACGCTTAGTACGATAAACACTTTACCTCCAATAACCATAAATAACCGAAGCAAAGAAAATGAAATGACGACAACATTGTGATGAGCAGGAAAAATCCATCCTGCCATCTTCCCGTTCTCCTCCTCCCAGCCGTTGTGAGATTTCTTACCACGTGCCATCGTCTGGCGGAGCTGGAAGCGCGTTATTCTTTTGATGAGAAGTGTGGCTTCCTCAAGAGCCGAATGGGTGCTACACACCGACCCAGCACCCTGATCTCACTGAACCTGTGCAAGACGCTGCCTTCCCATTTTCTGGGTTTGGTTACTCCTGTTTAGTCACGGCGGGGACCGTGAGGCTTCAACGTATAGAGCTCCACGCTGTCAGGGGAAAAACGTGATTACGTCCTACGTGTGGTCTAATCCACACAATGGACGAATTTCCAACACGTTTCATTGCTGTTTGTTCACGTTTTCACGTCAAACTCATTTAGCCTTGTTTACAGATGATGTAAACTACAGCGTGCACACACAGCATTGACTTTAGAGAACTGTATTTCTGTGATACTTTTCTTTCCACTGGTTGTGTATGCTGCTCAGCCAGAGAGCAGCGGCATCTTTGTAACTCTTCTTCAGGTGTTAAAATTTAAAATAGAAGTATCTTCAAAGACTCTTGTAGAACAACTAAGTATGATTTTGGGGAAAAAAAGACACTCTCATATCTGGTTACCAGGCAAATATTCTGTTGGAAGAAAGACTTCCTCCCCCCCTCTTATATATTTAATCTCTTTGCTTTTGTGTGCTTTTAAATATTGGATGGATGTGGATATGACCCCCAGGTGAGCAGGACTGAGCCATTCTTTTCTGAATTATACATTTAGCCTATTTAAATGCAGCCATCATGTGAAACAAAAAGGAGAAAATGTACTTATGTTCATTTAGAAGAATGATCTTTGGATAACGTCACCCAAATATCGCTGGGTTTTTATCTTGCCTATAAAATAAATTGGTCCCAGTGTGCTGTGAGATGCATGTAAAAGTTTGAATATGAAAGTAGTATAAAATTCAGATGACTTGGTAGAACTGGCTTTAGAATTTTGAAAAAATTGGAACAGATTTACTAAGTACCATTTCTGAGGGAGTGACGTTCTGGAGATTTTAATCTGCAAATCTCAATCTATTGGCACTTGTTTTGTGTGTGTCCTCCTCTACTGCGGTTTGGTGGTACCTACCTTTTCTCCTGGGTGAGATGAGAGCACAACTGTTCTAGATGTGTGTTGTACCACAGTGCTCTCGGCACGATAAGCCACAGAGACTGATGATGATGATAATTCTAAAATTTGGTTGGCGTACCGTTCTTTGAATTGCCAATTCCACAGTCACTTCATTATTTTTACAGTTTTCCTTTTACCCTGAATTCATCGGTGTTCAGAAAATACCTTCTAATATTTTAAGATACACCTTCTCTCCTTCCCTCTCCCAAATACACCAACAACCTGGTGTCTTTGCATGATTTGTGTTTCAGTAATTGCTTTCTAGCCGGAACAATTAAGAGCTGAGAGCAGAGGAAATTTGTCATAAAATGTTCCAAATGGAAATCTGCTTTTATGTGGTTTCAGAATGACAACCCAGAAAGCATAGGTGGATATACTGCAATAGTGTCAGAATTCAGATAGCAAAATCTTTCTAGTCAGTGAGCAAACACCAGGGGTTTAGGAGGGAAGGCTGGTTCTGTTCGCAGGCTGAGCAATCCAACTATCCTTCGAGGGCACCACAAAGCTCGCACAGACGATACAAACGGAATAGCCTTGCTTTACTCAAATATTTCAGTATGTTCGTCATTTCCAGAGTAGACTGCAAAAATATTGCATCTATCCACTGGTTACTGAAGGAAAAAAATGAATTAAATAGGGCAAACAAAGCTGAAGCTAAGCTATTATGTATTTCAGATTGCTTAGTATTTGGCATGTGGACCAAATGCTTTAGATTATAAGGCATAAGCCTTTCAGAACCTTAAGTTATTTTAAAATTAAATGGATGACAGGCACAGGTCTGCTGCATGGATTTGATTTTCTTTGTGTCTTAGCAGAAGTAGTAAGCAATGTCTGTAAGTATCTAATAAAGCTATTTTCTGCTATTATAGAGAGGTTTACTATGAGAAACAGAGCTGAGACAGTACCACATTTTCAATAAAACAAATTGAACAGATTCTCAGAAATCTAGGTCACAGTAACAGATGACCTATACATGGTCCTAGTTTTTGATGCAACTGTCTAATCTGCTCTGAGAGTACTAGCCAGACATCATTCCTAATTGACCTTGATATTCAGTGAACAGAAAGAAAGCTAAAGCCACATGATATTTAAATCTTTAGCAGAAAAAAATATATGGCAAACTTGAACGCATTCTGTTTTATAACTAGAAGCTGTATTTGTCATGTGAACCTTGTCTGCGAACGTGTTGATCAGCTTAAAAATCTGAACTTGAGACACCATCTAAGGAAAGAAATCTGAATACGACTAGCTGTTCATAACATCCAGTACCAGAGGAGAGTTTTCATGTCCCTTGTAGTACCGTGTTTTGTGATGCAGCTGCCCTGCCAGGCTTCCCCAGACTTTCTCCTGGAGGTCTAATGTTCCCTGGCTACGGCAGAGCTCGCTCCTTCCCTTGGACTGGTCAGTTCAGCTCGAAGCACGAGACCTAGCGGTACCCAGATTGAAGGCACTGCAATTATGTAAATGGAACTGCTGACACGCCAGGGCACGGGCGTGCGTGCAGCTGTAGATGTAAGTATAATATGGGAGACTGGAAATTACAGGATGTGTGGTTAAACCCTGACCAGCTCAGTTTATAGACCAGACCGATCCTTTCTGTCCATGACATCAGACTTTAGCGTTATTTACCGAAGGCACTACGGGCTTTCCACGTGTGAGAAAAGACGGATGTGTACTTTTGCGCTAAAGTAAACGTATGGTCTGCCAGTAAGCCCAAAAGAAACCAAGTAGTAAAGCCCTGAACGCTCATACGCCAAGATACTTTTCAAGACAACTATAAACTGATTTAGGTTACTAAATGAGGAATCAGTAAACGTACCCCAGGAACGTTTCGGATCGATAACCTCTGGTTTGCTGGACCTCACCAACTGTTTCAGTGTGCCTGTATTTGGCAAGAAACAACCGCGTCACTTGTGAGGTTTGTCACGCCTAGGGCTGGAGCTGCCCTCAGAACGCAGGGATGATCTCCTGTGCGTTAAAAGCAGCTGAAGTTGTGCTGCGGGGAGCCCCTTGTAAGCTGACGGCAGCGTCCCGCGGGGACACACCTTCGTGCACCGCATGCTGCCCTGGGCCCCTCCACCCTGAGCGTTCTCCTGCCCTTAATCACGTTTTGGCATCTTGTCTCAGACAGTCTGGCCTTTTTGTGTCCAACACGGGTTAACCGCAGGTCTGAGTAACACGGTGTTGCAAAACCAAATTGTGTACGGTTGTACAGCAGTTAAGGTAGAAAGCGACCTGCTTCCGAGCAGGCGGAATTCCCCTTCCCAGCCTCCTGCAATATTTACTCCCATGTGCGGACTGAGGTGGCACAATTAATGGTAACGCAGAAAGGTTTTGGTGTTCAGATGCAGGCTTCAGCGCGCTCAAAATTTGCAGTTTGGTGCAATGGTCATTCATGGTTGACGGTGGTAATTTCTTTGCGTTGTGGCTCAGGACAGCTGCTGATGGTTCACGCTACCTTCAGGCAGCACAGGGCAAGTCAGAATGACTGAAGTCTATTTAAAAAAGGTGATGTCATCAGTCTGTATGTCAGCGTTGCTTCTTATGAAAAAAAACCTCCATGCTTTTGTTTTATCCTTAACATAAAAATACCCGATTGTCGACTTTTGAGTTCTTAGTGCTTGAAACTTTTGAGTGATATTAATCAATACTGTGGTTTTGAAATTATTACAGCATCTGCTGGCTATTATTGAGATAAAATGAAATTCTTAGGATTCCACATTTTTTGTCAAATTGCCAAGTGTATTGCTAGATTTCAGCATACCTGATGCATTTTTATTGGCAACTAAGCCTGTAATGCAGTACTATATATTAATGTATAGTGACATTATATATGCGTTGGTCTCTTACATCAGCTGCAACTTCCAAGTCTGCTCGTGGTTAACAGGTTTCTTCTTTTTTGTGGGTCTTTATAAACTTTCTATTGGAATAGCCATAACTGGAGTCGGGAGAACCGACTTTTGAATTATCTGTTATTTCTATGTGCAGTTTAAAAAAAGAAAAGGCCCACACGGGAACAGCCATCAGCATCCTTTCCTTATGTGCATGATGGGATCATTCCCACGTCCAAGCTGAGCATGCAGATGTTTATGGGGGTGGGTTATGTCCAGACATTCCTTTTATGGCTATTTTGATTAGGCAGAGGCTCTTTTGCCAACCTCTAATGGTCTGGTTTCCATTCAAAGCGATATACTTCACAGGTATTCAAACTCTTAAGACCTAATTGCAAGGGCAGAATTTAACTTTCCAGTATTTTTTCTTTTCGGCAGCACTTTCAAGGAGTAGGTTTTAAAAAATCAGCCTCTAGATGAATACCAAGTATTACCAGTCCTAGTGGTACCAGAAAAGGTTGCTGCATTTCAAGAATGCCATGGTATTCAATCTAAAAGTGCTTTGTAGGTAGAGCCATCAATAAATTATTAAAAATAATCTGCAATATTTTTGTTCAAAGGCTTATTTTAGGTAGAACCTTCTGGGTTTGTAAGTACCAGCAAGGAAAAAAAAAAAAAACTTGATTGTAATCTAGCTTGATTCTTATCACCTAAGTTTTACTGAGAAGTAATACACCCAAGCCATTGTACTACATCAGGAAGAGAATTCAAGGAAATTATATAATTATTCAGACAGAACTGACTCCTGTGAAAAGTATTTACATTCACATTTGTGCTTCTAATGTTCTGAAATAGTAGCCGAAAGTTACATGAGCTGCCCCCTCACATGTGTGGATGTTTTGTTATTCTTTCATGTAGCACCTTAGAGAGGATTCCACTTTTTTCAAAAATTGTGGTGTGTTAGTCATCCAGTCTTTCTTTGCCCTGCGTTGCTCAAAGGAGCAATGGAAGCAAGTCCATCGTCTGCCTCCGAGGCTGGTGCGGAGCATCAGCACGAGTCTTCCCGCGTGCCTTGGAAGAGGCACCCGTTTTCCTCACTTGAAAATTCTTCCCCTTTTTCTGAGGCACAAGGATTGCATTGCTAAAATACGCCTAAAAGCAGCAAACAGCCCAACCCTTGTTTTCTGTATTTTAGGATACTTTGTATCTCTGTGGTTCACAATAAACACACACATTTCACAACTGCGGTACATTATAACTCTCACTTTCATTGTTTTTCCTGGGTGAAGAAGAGAGCTAAGTCACTCCTGCTGCGCTCGTAGTCATACTCGAGGCGCTCCCGGCTGCTCTCTAACGCTGTACGCCTGTGCAAATTTTAAGAGTCTTAATACCCAGTTGGACCGGGTTTTTTAGCTGGTGCGAAGTTGGTGGGGTAGGGAAGATTTATGGAAAAATATGGAAAATGAAGAGGAACAGCCCCAACGTTCCTGCTCTTTGGGAGAAGATTGAACCGACTTTCGCCCCTCCGCTGAGGCACCGCGCACAGTGAGGGGCAGGCTTTTCATCTAATAAAACCTGCTGGTTGGTTTTCTAATCTTGATCATTTCTGCTCATTGGCTCCAATCAGCGGATTAAAGCCCAGTCTCTGAGGAGTTCTCATTTTAACTCTAGACTGGGGGGGAAGTAGGGGAAATGGGAGGTACCAGACACTGAACGTTTTGGGTTTATTTTTCTTATTTATTTTGGTATTTGCCAAGTTGACACAACGGAATAACGCCCTCCTCCACAACTGATACAGGAGACCCACCGAGTAAATGCACTGAGCCCTTTACGCTGCAGTCAGCTGCCCAGCCTCATCCCCTTACAGCCACCGTTAAAATGAAGTCCATCACACCACCAACACCACCACATCTCATGCTAGACATCAGCTGCCTCAGTAACAAATCTCTGCTTTTTTATAAACACTTTGAGGTTTTCTGTCCTCAAAATTCTTTTAATTCCCCCCCCCCCCCCCCCCAAATTAAAATCTCCAGCCAGATCATGCTTCTGCCTTCCAGGCACAGGGCAGCGACCACAGCTGAAAAGTAACCATATGGACTTCATGATTTTATGTACTGTGACAATAAAGCTTTTATGACATTCTAGGTGGTTAAAAATGGCAGTAAGGAGCTCTTAAACATGGCACAGTCATGTTGCTTTTCTGAACCGGCAGACCTGCCAACAGTGCATCAAAAGCTGTAATTTCCTGTGCACTGAAGCCCCCTATCTCTGCTGCCTCCAGCTTTGTGTCCCAGGGCTTGTGCCTGTGTGCTAACAAATCTCTATTGTCCAGCGGGGCGAATAGTGGCTGGGACGAAAGAATTGCTGTCTGGTTTCTATTCAAATCCAGGTAGTCAGATATATGAATGGAGTTTCTCGAACAGCCATGTGAATAACCTCTGCTCTGCGTGGAGGCTGCAAATGCTTAACGGGCTGGCGGGTCTGCGCCCCAGCGCCTCGGCTGCGGAAAGCACAAGAGTTTGAAATACACTTTTAATGCTCCTCGTGGCTTTTAATACTTATTAACTTGAAAAATATGCTATCTCGCATTCCTCGAGAAAACAAGGAGGGTAAATCATCCCCCTCTCAACTTTATAAACTTGTTGAGGAATTCTACTTATAGCTTTAAAAATGAGTTGATTTTGCTAAGAAACCGACAGGAAAAAGTTGATGAAAATTATTTTCTTAGAACATACCAGATTTATAAGTATGTTGACCGAGTCTTTTATTGTACGCAGAGCCTGCTGCAAGCGTCACACTTAATAACTGCAGATGGTTTCGGGAGTAAATACACTAAATTTCTTTTAGAGTAAGTTACAATAAGAAGAATTTGTGGTATGATAGTTTGAGCAGGAATTGGAAATCGGGGTTTGGGTTACTTTTTTTTGGGGGGGGGGGAGGGGTTGGTAATTAAAGTAAAATAAGGCAGTTGCACAGCTTCGCCCAAACCAGACCTGTTTGCAGAACTAAACCCCTCAGACTCGGGCTGTCTCGGCCCTCTCCTACCCCACTCGAGACCTAACCCCAACTGTCGCTAACCAGTCGCGATATCGATTGACCGCTTCACACACACACACACACACCCCCACCCCCGTCCTCCGCGTCCCGCAGGTGCTACCGGAGAAGCACCGAGCCACCCCGGGAAGACGGACCCAGACAAAAGAGGGGGGGAACCGGGGACAAAAGAAGGGGGGACCGGGGGTATCTCCATCCTCCGCGTCCCCGCCCCGCGGCAGCGGCGCCCGGCACCGCCGAGCCCCGCGGGACGCGGGGCTCGGCGGTGCCGGGCGCCGCTGCCGCGGGGCGGGGACGCCTCTCGTCTGGGGGGTTCCCCCCCCCCCCCCTCCTTTGTGTCCCCGTCTGGTTCAGTTCCTCCCCGCCAGCCCTCGGGCGACACTCGTGTCTGGTTACCGACCCAGACCCGGGAGCAACTTCCAGTACCGGGGAATCGCTGGAGTTTTTTTTCCTTCTTCTTTGGGGGAACGGGGGGGGGGTGGGGGGTGTGTGTGGGGGGGAACTGCTGCCTGCTTCTCCCCCCCCCCCCCGCCAAGGCAGCCGCAGGGAGCGGCTCCCTCCAGCTGTGTTACATTAGCAGATGTGTGTGTGTGTGTATATATATATATATATAAGCAAGCTTCTGTTCAGAGAACAAAGGAACACGTGCAGAAATGAGACTAGGAAAAAAAAAAATATAATAAAAATCCCCTGACAGCACGTCGGGACGCAGGGCGGCCCCCGATCCCCCACCCCCCCAACCCCGGCGGCGTTAGCAATTAAACCGGTGGTTAATCGCAATTAAAGCCTTACCTGGCGGGCGGCGCGCTCCTGGGGAAGGCTCCGCGCTTGTGCTCCCTCTCCCCCTCCAAAAAAAAAAAAAAAAAAAAAAAAAAAAGAAAAAAAAAAAAAAATTGCTGCCGGTGCGGGCGGGACGGCAACTCCCCGCCGCTCAAGGCGCGGCCTCAGCCCGGGAAAGCGGCGGAGTTTCTCGGCGGGCCCCGCCGGTTCCCCCCGCCGGCCGCGCAGCCCCGTCCGCCGCCCCCCGCCCCGCTATATAGGGCCCAGATGACGGGCAGGGGCGCAGCCGGTCATGTGCGCGTTGCGGCGACGCCGATTCGCTGTCCCGGCGCGGGGTCTCCTCCTGATTGGGCCGGGCCCGCGCACCGGAGGGTTCCCCCCCGCCGGCGGGGCGCAGGCCGGGGCGCGGGGCCGCTTGTTTGGGTGCCGGGCGGCGGCGGGGCTGTCTGACGGGCCCGGCGCCGCCTCCGCCCCCCCGCACCGACACCTGCCTCCGCCCGGCCCGCGGCCCCCGCGGCGCTGCCCCGCGCCCTCAGCCCCCGCGGCAGCGAGCGGGGATTCGTGCCGTATCGCCGCCGCACAATGGGATCAAACCAGCCCGCGGCGAACCCCCCGCTCCGGCCCCAGGAAACGCGTCGCTTCGCCAGACCGCACCTACCCCGAACGAGGGAGCGAGCGACGCCGGAGCAACGCGTTGGGTGCCCGGCGCGCCGGGCCCCCCGCTTTCCCTTCTGCCGGGCTGTCACCCCCGTTCCGGCGCCCGGCCACGTAGAGCCCGCCGGGAGGGTACCGGTCCCCGGCGAGCTGTGGCCAGGCGGTCCGGGGCTGCTCTCTTCGGCCTCCCCGACCCCGCGGACCCGGGGATTTATTGCTGGTCTGGCTGGGCCACTGGGAAACTGGGTCACTGTGCGGCGCGGCCCGGCGCGGCATCTCTGCTCAGCACGTGGACGTATTTTTACATTTATTTAATGTGAGTCGACTTCGTGTTTGTACTTAAAGGCAGCAATATGTCATAGTAAGGTTCCAGCGCTTTTAAAGTACGCTGTAGGCTGCTGGAAAACATCTCGGGGATTGTCTCCTCCAGAGCAGTTGGACGACTCCCACCCATCTCATCGGTAAAGCTGCCTCCAAACCGTACGGGACATCGAGGCAACTTTCCGTCTGTTTTACAAGTGTCCCTGTTAGTAACAACGCTGCTGTCAGAGCACGGCAAGAGTAGCTATTCCCGTTTTAATTGCAGGACAGAAATAAGATGCCTTTAAGCACGTTCTCCAGTGAGACCACCTGATGATCAATGAATTCCGCTAACCTGCTAGTTTCAGTGCGTTTGGACTAGCAAAACTCAAAGCTGCTCCCACAGACTTGTCTGTGACCTCTCCCTGTGCTGGAACAGTAAAAGGAGGCACCGGGATGTCTCTGGAATTGCACAATGAGGATGCGCCAACTTTGATTTGTAAAGCGTTTTCAGTGGGAATGCAAGACCATGGAGATAAGTAGGGAGAGGTTAATGTACTCGTTCCATTCTCTCTTCTCATTCTTTTCCAGTCCTTTTAGTCTTCTGTCTCCGCTTGTTGTCAGTAGTTGACCTTTCTTTCTTCTCTGAGGACATTTTGACACAGGGAGACCAAAGTACTGGACACCTTCCTTGGAGTGGAGGTTGGACTAGATGATGCCTGAGGTCCCTCCCAAGCTACGACCCTAGAGGCAAAACGTGCGCCGTAGGAAAGGTTTTCTTTCTCTAACACTCCATGCCCGTTCTCTCTCTGTGTTTTGCTGCTGTTAAAATGCTTTTCATAATGACTACGGTAACGTACTGCTGATTCTGGATTCCTCTGCTGCGCTGGTTGGACAGCCCCAGCTCCCCGAGGCAGTGAGCACGCACTGGTGACTGATGGAGAGGAAGGTGCTGCAGCAGCGACGCGGTTCGTGCCCTTTGGTTGGTCTAGTGGAACGTGGGTTTGCTGAGCATCGTACGTCGTGTCCTGATGCCTACGTTAGGAGCCCCTTCTGGGACACGGAGGAGTGGGAGGGGTGGGTCCGAGGTGCCTTTTGGGCATTCTTGATGTGGATTTCCATAGAATTCACGCTCAAGGGCTGGATGAATGCATAAAATGAAAATGAAATGAAAAAAACAATGACAGTTATATGGAACTCATCCAAAAAGAAGCAATTTGGGGGGGGAAAAAAAAAAAAGTTAATATGCTGCTTTAACGGTGACCCGGGCTCGTATCAGTGTCGCGCAGCTGCTATTGATGTGGATGAAGAGGTTCCCACCTCCTTGTCATGAGTGTGAAGGAGATAGCTCATATCTGCTCTCCGTTCTGCCCACAATAACCACTCTAGGAACTTCTCTAGTTTCCAGACAGCTTCCTGTCTCCTCTTTCAAAGATTATCTTTCACTTCTCGAGTCACTTGACGATTCTTCTAAGACATAGTTGATGCTATTGTTAAAAGCCATGTTCTTGTGCATACTGGGGTATGAATGTGCTTCTGGGTGGTCAGCCATGGTCGCACTGGCTGAAAAGCATGCAATATTTTTGATCCTATTTATGAAAAATAAAAAATTAAACTGTAAGAATGTCTTTGAGGGTAGTATGGTCTTTACGAGCCATCTGAATGGCCGCTGAACTCTAGGAGCTTTTAAAGACTCCTGTGCGTGGCTTCGTAGACCTGCTGTACTTCCCAGGCCTCATACGATGCCCAAGTAATGAAATCTTTAATGTAATATCCTTGTGATTTCTGCTAACGCTTTAGTCTTAAGACTTGCTTTAAAAAACAAATGAGTGGGGCAAATTTTATTGAAAAACCTTTAGGTCTATAGCCTAGATTGGATCCCAGCCTAGTACTCGTGGTATGTTAGAAATCCTGAATTAGCAGTTATTTCCTGCTGTCTGCCTAATACAAGATTGTGATAATTTCAAAACTTCAGTAACTAAGAGTCAGAAGTCCTCTGGTAAACTGATATTAAGATTTGCAGAAATGATGTAAAAGTCCTCGAATATGAAACATTAGGGTCTAGAAAAAGGAACGGTGTTTTGGCATAGTATATAAACACAATCCTATCCCAATCTCCAGATACCTTTCTGTCTCCCATGTCAGAGGTGATCTTCAAATGTTTAAGTTGCTTGAATATTTTGAGGCTCGTCCTAATTATATTGCTCTCATTTTCAAAACATTAGGTCCTCTTCAGTTGGATGTACGTCGGGATTACTAAATTAGAACTGCGTTTCACTAAATCTATGGAAAACACTATTTCCCACTGGGAAATGAACTGCCGGGGCAGTCGTGGAGAACAAGTTTCCCAGGCAAGGGCACCGCGGCCGAGGATGTTCTGCCGCGGCCGTTCCTGCGAGCAGGAGCCGGGCCCTGCAGGACCCTGTCAGTTATGATGGGGCTGGGAGCAGGAGGTGGGGGGTTGACCCCGTTTTTGGCCCTTAAGCCGTTTTACAATACTGTAATCAACTTTGTGTTACATTTTGCTGCATAAAATTTGCCCAACTCGAAAAAGCGACGGAGAACTGTTGAGGCATCTAAAAGAGAGGCAATGCCTGCACTGCCTTGTGCCTCTCCCAGCTACTCTCTGGCAGTTCCCGTCCTGGGGAAAACCGTGACAAGGCAGGGGAAGGAGGGAGGAAGAATCTTGCAGTCAGTTTGTTCAGATCCACGATGCTCGACCCAGACAGGTCAAATGTGTCTCATTTCTCTTGACACCTTAAAGCCTAGCGAGCTAAGAAGCGAGGGCTTAAGTGATAGATACTTGTCTTTTTCTTCCCCTGTATCATCTTTGTTGTAGCTACAGAGAAGCAGTACACGTGAAGAGCGTTCATCTGAACGCAGAAGGATTTGGGACCGCTGGGGACACTCTGCTGTTCTGTAAATAATCGCCTTCCTGGCTGCGCTTCTGTAACGGCTGGCTGCTCCGTCACCGCAGTGGCATTAGGAAAAGGACAGGGCTGGCTTGCTGCGGTCGTCGTCTGCATCCACGTTAACTTTGCTAATGGTGCAGCAGCGTATGTGGGAAATGCGGCAGCGGGGATATTTAGAAACCAGAAAGTCGGCTCTTAGCAGAGATGCGCTTTGGCAGCGGGGTGAAGAGGAACCGAAGGGGCTTAACTGATAGAGATGCCTTCAGACAGATTTGTGATGATACGGTGGTTTACTGTCCATTGACTGATTGAATTTTATTAAAATGTTCCAGCAGCCTTCAGAATGAAAGCCAGCACTTCTTTTCACTCTAAGCCAGTTCCTGCGGTTGAGGGCTGTGCTGACCCTGAGCTGCTGCTGCTCAGTCCGGAGCGGAAGCACCTGCCTTTTGGTAGCGTGGTACACCGTCCTGGTCACTATTTTTCCTTGGCCTTCATTTCTGAAGACTGTGAATTAAGTCGTGCAAAACCAAAACCCACTGTGAGCGGGCGAGCAGATCCCGGCTCTGAGAGAGGAGCCTGGAGTCCTGCGCTCCATAACCCTGCCCCTTCCCGGGACCTGCTGGGGCAGTGCGCGGGTCAGGCCAGCGAGGTTATCTTCCTGCCCCCCCGCTGGCCCTCTTCCTTTCCTTGGGAAATGGAAGCGCGTCCATTGTTGAGCTCATTCAGGCAAGATTGTAAAACAAATTATTTAAGAAAATAGTTTGGAAAAAGTTAATTTCGGTCAAAGAGGGATTAACTGAAGAAATTGTTTCTACTTGTTTGTCCTTCTAAGAAGCAAGCAAGGAAAAGCTCGAAAATAAACCTTGTTGAGCCCATTTTCTGGAGTTACTTTGTATGTGCTCTGTCCTTTCCGAGGCTGCCATTACTTAAATCCCTCTAACTCGATGAGGAAGGAAGGAGATTCAGTTTGAGAGCATTTTCACATTCAAAGTGAAAAGGTTTGGCCAGTGACACGATGAAAGGGATAAGTGTAGGTAGAATGGGATTAAACAGAAGTATTCTCGGTATTGACCACATGGTTCAGAGGCCTCTACTTCACCACTCTTCACAGTCTTATTTAGAGCTAACTTTGTATCTCTTTCGTGTGAAAAAGGAAGGAGAAAACTAATTTAAAAAAAAAAAAAAAACAAAACTGAGATATAAATTGTTTGACAGAATTGACAGAAATTTATGAAGACTCGGTACAAAACTTCAGGAGCAGCATCGGGGAAAGCCCGTGCCAGGAAGGACACTTGGGTTTGGAGTGGGTATTGGGAAGGGGTTGTCCCTGCCAGCCCTGTCCGCAGCCCTCGGGCGCTGCCTGGGGCAGCAGCTCGCTGCTGGCTGGGGAGCCGCTCGGCTGCGGCATTTCCCGGGGCTCGTCGTGTGGGGGGAAGCGGTGACAAACAGCAGTGGATTTCCTTCTTGCTTTTCAGTGCATATAGTTTCCTCTCTGCTTTAAAACCTCACTTTAAAAAGTAGCCTTTAAAAGTGGGCCTTCCAAAGTATTCCCATTTACCACCATTAAAATGTATTCTGTATACGAAACGGCGTAGTGTTTTATACTGCGGTACGTCTCGGAGGCAGCGTGTTGCGCAGTCAGTTATCCTCAGGACGCTGAGGGTCAGGGAGTAGCTTGAATTCTCTCGAGGAGTGAACGAGAGGGAAAAACGAAGGCAGAGGACCAAAACTAAGTAACAAGTCAGCAGAAGAGCCAGAAAAGGGGTCTGCTAACTCTGTGCATGTATTTGTTTTTTTAGAGTATGCTGCCAGTATTAATAACAAAAGAATTGGCTCAGTTTCCACATTTCAGCTATGAAAAATGCATGTCTGTATTCTTGTAATCAGGGGAGCACTTGTACTCAAAGAGAGGCACGCTGCAGGTTAGCACTCTGACAGTGGCCCTGTGGCTGTCTTTTTCTCGGTGGCTGTCACCTTCTGTAGTCATCAAGTGGATAAAGAATTTTTGTCATGCTGCTTCATGAATGAAGGCTGTGCTCTTAAAGAGCATAAGAATTAGCTCTGAAGTATGCATTATCACAAAGCCAGTGATGATGTTGAAAAATCATAAAAACTAAAATATACTTTCACTCCATTTTCCATTTCTCTTATCATGACTCTGAGGAGGTACAGAGTCTGGTTTTAGTTTGTCATGCTTTTTTTTTTTTTTCCCCTGGCTGCTGCTAAAATGCTTGGGATTGTGGAGAGCTACCAGCCCTTTGCTTTTAGCATCATTCAAAAACCTTCCATTTAGAAACCATTCTGATATCTTGGTGGTTTTTTTCTTCTTCGTCTTTTTTTAACTACTAAGGAAATTTGCATGAAAATGGAATCATTGTTTCTGAAGAGTTCCATCTGCTCCTGCTGCTTATTCTGTAGCTGAAGTCATAATCCTCTGTTTGTGAAATTTCCCATTGAAGAGATTTTTGGCTTGTTATAGTTTCAGCACAAAATTTCAGAACAGAGGAAATACAGATGCTTCACCTAGGGAAAAAAAAAAAAAAGAAGAAAAAGACTTAAGATGACATCAGAACTGCAAGTGCATCTGCAGTCAATACACTGTAATTCTGTAGGGACCGAGTGAATAGGAAATAGGACAGTAAGGGAGGTGTGCAGTGCTTAGGGTGGGAAAATGCGTTTCCTCACAGCGTCAGGGCCTTGGCTAGGTGTAATGAAGGAATAATAATTCTCTGGTTGGCTCAGTATATTAGTATTTCTTTTGGTCGAACTCGAAGGGCAGGGTTGATTCGGGGTAAGAGGGATGCTCAAACCAGCTAGAGAGAAATGCGCAACGTCCCTTTAAAAGAGCGTTAGCCAGAATGGAACAGCCAGGCTTCTTCCGAGCACTTAGGGGGATCCGTCGGGTGGATATTCATTTAGCCGCTCTCACAGCCCTGTGTCTAATTCGGAGGAATATTGTGGAAATGAGAACAGGATTTTTTGTTGTCGTTCTAATTCCTTCTGCTCCTAGGATTTATGCCTTTTACATACATTCGCGTGTAATGCCGTGCTGGCGCGTGCCTGCGTGTAAATGCTGAACACATTCTTCCAGTCGAAGCAGGAGGAAATGGAGAATCCCGTGGGCTGGGAGGTGACACTTGTCCTGCTAGGACCTCTGTCGCTATGCAGAAATACTGCAGGAAACTGGGTCAGGGCGAGCGCTGGGAGCAGCCGCACACCCGCCGCAGAGGGCTGAGCTCCCGCCACGCGAGGACGGAGCAGATCGCCGCCAGGACCCGCGTGTGGACGGCGATAACGTGTGTGGCTGCGAGGAGCCTTCGTTCAAAGTGTATTCTGAGAGAATCACTGACCTCATTTTGCATCCTCATTTACGGGATTGTTTTCTGCACCACGTGCAGTATTTGTGAAAAGTGTTGCATATGTATGAACTAGGCTGCGCTTTACAGTAGGTAATACATAGTGCTGCTTAGAAAAAACAATTCATCTCAAACGTTTGGCATTTGCTCTATTAACTATATTGCGGTGTGCACGTGTACCCCTGTGTGCCAGACGTGTGGCTCGAGGACTGCCCTATTAACCCTTCCCGATGTTAGCAGCTTCCAGAGCAGCCTTCCCCCCGTCATCACTGCAAACTGAATTCTCACACTACTTCTCATCCCCTACACTCTTGGTTATCTCATTCCTCAGGGGATGGCTGTGACGGCACGCTCCTGCTTTCCCCAAGCAATGCCACGCGCGCCCTGCTCTGGAAGTCCCGCAGTGAGAGATGGCTCGGCAGGTCACATCCCGCTGAGCACCGTCCCTGGGCTGGACACTGGCTGGGCTGCCCGTCCGGGTCCCTCGCTGGGTTGTTTTAGCTTCTCCCCGTCTGTTGGCTGCTGGTCTCTTACCCTTTGTAAAATCTCTCCGTGTATTATCCCTTCGTAGGCATTGGCTCCCGTAGGTCGTTGGTCCACACCTCTGTCTGCAGCTCAAGCATAACCTTTAGCAGTTTTTCAACTTTGTATACAAATCAGATGTATCATTTACCTCTTTAGTGACAAACGATAGCTGATATCAACAAATCTGCATACTTTGCATGCAGTCGTGCTTTGTAAGCTCCACAGGAAATATACTTAGCTAAACAAAGTTGTAATTACGTGCAGCTTCCTACCTCTGTTTTCTTGCTGTTCTGTATCACGTTAGTGCTCAAGTACCAGTTCTTTAGGAAAGCTCGCCATATATGCCTCATCCCGGTCAGTCTCTTGTTCCCTTGCTGCCAGCTCCTTTTCCTCCTCCACCTTCTCTCTTACCTGTCCCTGGCCTTCAGAGCCTTTGAGAGAAAGAATTTAAGTCTCCTTGTCAGGTAATGTTGGGCACTGGTGCTGGGCAAGGCATGGCTCAGCTGCTGCCCGGGCGGATGGAGCTCAGCCAGGAGTGGCTGTCCTGCTCTGCCGAAAGGCCGTCTCTCCATCCACGGGTCCCGCCGAATCCACAGTTCGTACCATCTAACAGCTCTCTGTAGTAACCTCTGTGGTGGTGCCTTCCGGAGGTTTGTCTGGAGCTGGGGAGAAGACGCTGGAGAAGGCACGCAACCTCCCGGCTCCGAGCACAGCTCTCACGCCGATGGTTGCAGACCCTGGCATCCCGCAAAATTCATCAGTTGGACACAGATTGCAACGGTAGATACTGGTAGAGCATAATGGGCCGTATTCTGTGGATATTGAATGTTTCTAGAGGAGAAGCTAGCACTGGTCTTCAAGCATAAAGAAATAGCAGCAAATTTATGTGTAGATACTGTTCTGAAAAACTAAGAACATCACTTCTTCAAGGGGGAAAAAGCTGACAGAAAAGTTTGTTATCAGTTTTGGTACCTTCATTTTTGAGGCAAGGTCTCTTTCTGTTATCTGACAACCACAGGAAAACACAGGCATTTTACAGATATGTCTAGCTTGCTGATGTGTTGGTTTAGTTGTTCTTTGTTTTGTACTGCAGGTAAAGCGGTGAGCTCTGCTTGTTCCACAAGCGTTGCTGTGCCTTTCCTGTTTGTCCTCAAGAGCTGGATAGAAGACTGGCTATAAAACCGTGCTTGAGCTGCATCAGCATGTAAACATCGTTTGGAACATAGGTGTTCGTGTTGCTGTTTGCATATAACTCCTTTCTTTTTTCTTTTAAAATTGATTTCATTTTTTATTTCCCTGTGCAGAAACGCAGCGACTCACACGTATGACCCAAGTACAAATTCTGCACAGCTACAGCTAAG
This sequence comes from Balearica regulorum gibbericeps, assembly GCF_011004875.1. Taxonomy (NCBI): domain Eukaryota; kingdom Metazoa; phylum Chordata; class Aves; order Gruiformes; family Gruidae; genus Balearica; species Balearica regulorum. The sequence continues at coordinate 4,496,752 of NC_046203.1, read as the reverse complement.
TTATAAACGAGACTGGAAATTACATGTAGCCCTGTGATTTAATTTTCTCTGACATATTGAGTCTATGTTTTAGCCTACAGAACTCCACAGCTGTGCCCTAATTCTCTTTTCCTTGTGATCTCAACATCGCTGCCTTTTAAGGCATTGCTATTCTTGGATCCCAGCAGGACACCATGTTAGACTGTCACCCTGCCCTCCCTATATTGCCATTGCATAAAGCAGCTTCTCCCTGGACTTCCAGATAATATGTCTACGGAAAAGTTTGGAGCAATTTAGTGGGTGGATAAGACTAGATCAGAGTACTTTATATTTTACACGATAGTATATATTAAGGCGTGGGTGTAGGGATTCCTCTGTGATGGCTGTCTGAAGGCATAAGGAAAATGTTTATATTTTGTTACAAATAATAAGCAATAATGTAATTAGGTTTCGGCAAGACTTATATCCGGGATGACAATTCACACAGGAAAAGATGGATGTCTTTTTTGCCTTAAATAATAGGGTCGCTGCCCTGCGGGTATTTATATTCCATTTTGTTAAGTGGCATTCATATCTATAGAACTATATAAGCCTAACTCTTGATTTAACCAAATATTGACTGTGTTTTAATTCCAGTGCTGCCTTTGTCTAATATCTTACATTTGCTCCTATAAATGTAGTGCAAGCAGAGTTTGCTAAATTTGGGGTAGAAACTTGCTGGATGTGATTTAGCCTGTTCTAACACACGGTACGCCACGCTTGCTGTGCTCGGAGCCATGACTCTGAACATTTGAGAGTGTCTCGTGTGAGTAGCCAAGGCTGTTTTCTGTAGTACGTGTGCTGCAAAGTCATCACAACGCAGCACAAATAGCCCCGTATTCTCTGCTGATAAGATGCCTGGTGCTAAGCACCGGCAGGTTTTTATTTGCCTTGTTTTCAAGATACATGATCAAAACGCTAACGCAGAGCAGATTTTAATTTTTAACTTTTAAGAAACGAGTAGGCTTATCTTAAGCAATGTGAAAATATAACACAATTGGAATTTCAAAAATTTAACGCTGGAATCCAGGAGCTGTTGTTGGGGTAGATCATTTTAATTTACAATCTGAATCTTACTTGTTTCCTTTACAATCATCTCACATTTCTTACAGCACCTCGCGTTGCAGAGGATCCCTCCGGCTAAACCCGGGTGCGCTGCATTGTGGGAGTATTTATGGAAATCATCGGCAGCCAGCGCGGCCGGCTGGATTTCAGCTGGCAAAGCGGAAGGCAGCCGGGGAAGGGCAGTTTGGTCTGTCTGTCCTGCTGCGGCACGCACAGACACACTGCCGCAGCTGTGCCTCGGATGCACCCGCTCTCAGCCCCCGAGAGGAACGGGGAGAGGCTGCTTGGTTCAGGCAATCTGCCATTTTCACATTCCCAGCACAGCAAAGCTAGTCAAACCAGGGTAGCAGCCCTGGGTTCCGTGAAGTTTTAGCGTGTCTCTTGAGTTTGCAGCGGTAGCCGAAAAGAGGACAGTTGTTCCAGCAGAGCGCAGCTCAGGACACGCTTAATGAGGGGAAATCAACACCCCTAATTCAGGGGCCGTTGTCCCCGGGCGGTCACGGAGAAAGGTGGATTCCTTCAGTAGGTAATTTAGAGGCATGTGTTAAGAAGTAATCACTGTCCTAACATGGGTATCCTCTGAGTACGAGGTTCCTGCACAAGGAGTTAAGGTCCCTGACTTTTGCCAGGCAGCTGCTCTCGAGCCGACTGCTGGAAGAGATGCTCCTCTTTGCCGGCTGCACAGAGGAACTTGGAGCCTCTTCACTTGCAAGGCATAAAAGTTGGAAATCTCTGCAGTCTCAGTTCCAGGTCTGGCGGTCTGTTGCTTTTCGTCCCATATATACACACTGTTTCAGTAATTAACTTGGGCATTAACCTGCTCCTGCTGTTAGATGTCATGCAAGCTCAAGATTACTAAAAAGCCGTTCCATCATTTGTGCTCCAACACAGCGTCACCTCAGGCTCCTGCTTTTCCAGTTCAAGATGGTTGACACATCATTTTGGGATGCGGTGGAAGGAAATGTAGGACTTTGAGAAGCTAGCTGAGCCTTTACAGACCTTGTCCCGACTCCTACAGAACCTGATGGCGAATGCCGGTCTCGGGCTGGTTTCTTTCTCTTTGAAATCAATGGCAAAGCAGCTACGGGTCTCTGTGAGCATCTCTGCTTCTTTGGGGGTATTTCATTTTGGAGGGTTTTGTTTCTTACCTCTGGAACCTATTCCCCCAGCAATCCGACCGTCGGTTGCCAGCGGGATCCAGAGGTGTATAAATTGGTACTTGGGTAGGCTTAAAATACACCGAGCTCTCTTCTCAAGATAAACTGCTGCCCAGACTGTAAGACATCAGCCAATTAGCATGGATGCTCTGGACACAATTTGCTCGATAACTTGCTGGTTAAAAAGGACAAATTAAAAATATAAACCACTTTTACGCACTCTGAATTCACAGGTGCCCCCAAAACATTTGTGGTTGCTTTGAGAAGAAACGTAAAGGCCGATGTCACCTCCTGATGGTGACAAACTGTGTAAGGAGAAGCCATTTGGCTTTACTGCCAGCACTGCATTTCAGAGGACATGGGAGAGCGCTGGTGGTGGTCCGAAAGCATTTGGACGTGGAGAATTATTTTAAATTGAGAATTAAATGTCTTTCTCTAAAATAAATGTAAATTTTACTTAAGAAAAAAAAAGTTAAAAAGCAAGAAGGGTTAATTTTAGTATTTGTAATTTGTTGTTTACTCTGCATCTGCTCTGGCTGCTGTCTGAGTCCCGGTCGGGGCTCGCAGGGAGCCGGCGCAGTCTGACGCAGCACAGCCCTGTACGTGTTTAGGTTACTTCCTCTACGGAAACACCACGGGAACAGTACACTGATTTTAGATACACTATTAATACAGATGTGAGTGGGGTTACCATAACTGGGAGTTATTATGGTTTGGATAATGCACATCCCAGGCTAAACAGCTGTATTAAAAAAAAAAGTTGAGAAATAGACGTGAAAAAATGGGGAAGGCAGGCAATAGTCACTTTACAAACCAAAAACTGATTCCAGCAAAAAGTGCATTTCTGAATCTGGAGCACCTGGTCTGTGGCCACGTTCTGCCCTGCCGTCACCACGGCAGAGCCGTTCGTTCTGCCCGTCTCCGCTCGTCCTGCCACTTCCCCAGCATGCTGACATGCAGCGGCACGTAAAGATGCGAGAGCTCCACAGAGGGGGGTGTTATGAGCAGAGCAGTAGCAGACTGGTCTGGTCCTGGATCCGCGGGGCCCGTCTATGTTTAGATGCCTTAATGAGACTGGCTTTTGCGGTCAGGGCTGCTGACAGGAAAGAAAAAGGGGAAAATAAAAATGTGTGTAGGGAAGCGTCGTGGGAAGAGCTTCCCACAACATTCATGGGCTCTTAGTGCCATGAGGATGAAGTTAAAGGAATTCAAAGAAATAAAATCTCTCGGATGGCTATGACAAATCATAGCATTGTTACATTACATTTAATGTATTTTAATTGACTCTGGTTTTGTCCCCCGTCGGTTTTATAGTGCTGTCAGCTGGAAGACAAAATATAGAGCTGTGCTTTCCCAGCAGAGCCCTGCCTGCCTCTGTACTGGTTGTATCTGGAAGACCAGACTTCGTGTGAACTGGATAATTACCCTGTAAGTGAACCAGAGCAAATGTAGGTTTGTGAAATATTGACTAGCTACCAATTAAGTTAGCATGAGGCTGGATCATGTGGAAAATAGCACGTGAAGATGTAGTTAGACTGTATTGTGAGACATATGTACATAGGGATCAACTTGATACCCAAAAAATTAGTTCCACCCCGTGGAATAAGTTCCTGACTCTGAAGCAGATACTTGGCACAGAGCAGATCCTCTGCTGCTGCAGCCAGGGAAGGAGCTGGTAATTAGAGGCTCATCTTCTGCGTAATCAGCCACAAAAGAAAACGAGGGCACATTTTTTGAATGGGCTTGATGAAAACAGAGCGATATTGGGATTAGAGAGTCTTGGTTTCTTCTCTGGGTTTGGAGAAGAGTCCGATTTGTCATGCTTCCTTCTGAGCTGCCATTGTTGGTGCACCCTGCTTGGTCCTCTTCTGTCTGCTCCATGCTTTTGGTGGCCCTTGGGGTTCTTTTTGTGCAAGATGACCACTTTTCTCAGTCTCTCCTGCTTTCCTCCCCATTTGTGAAATTAAGGGCAATTCCTTAGTACACAGATGACCCAGTTTATCTTTGAGCTGCCTAGTTATGTAGAACAGTTTCATGACTACAGGAATTTCATCCTGAAAATGTGTTGCAGTCCCAGGGACTCGTGTTATGAGCAGCCTGTTGTAGCTGTTACCAATATGTAGTAGCTTTCCTCTTCAAGTACATTATCTTACTACCATAGATTTAAATATTTGATTTACAAAATGTTGCTGCCAGATACTCCAGTAGTATCATCTAAAACACGTCACAAGAGATACCGAGTTTAAAGATTGTTTTAAATGGCTTTAATACAGACAGAGGTCAGAAAAGGCAAGATAACAGCAAAAGAGGCTATGTCAAAAAGTAATTAGAGCAGGACAAATGGATTGTGCAGGCATGTCGAAGGCTGTTATTTCTGTAGGCAGTGAGTAGGAAAGGTGTTAATGTAATGTGACAGATCTGGAGCAAAAATGAGGGTGCAGGGAAAACAAATAGGAGCTGACCAATGGAATGGTTTAAATTATGAGGTTTGCTTTAACATAATTTGATTACACATGAAAGAAATGTTTAGTGTGGTTTCTTTGAAAATCTAATTGTCTTAAATACTGCACATTCGATTCAGCCTTTACACCCAGAGAAGCCATCCCCACTCTGCTGCAGCCTCGCTATCTGTCAGTAATAAGCATGTGAATAGTTTGCTCTGTGTAGCTTCACAAGCGGAGAGGAGGATGGAAGATTTTTTTTTTTCCCTAGTGTTAGTCTAGTAAAATTGGCAGTTATTTGCAGTCGTGTACATCTTAATTAGGGACCTCGTGCTATCTGGGGTGGGTGCTATTTGTGGCCTAGGAGCTGCTGGTTTGGATTACGTGAAAATTGAGAATTTAATTTATCCAAAGGAAAGGACTAGGATCAGATTTAGCAGAAGGAAGACAGGGTGGTAACAGTTATTTTTTCAGGACCTCGCTCTTGCCCTGTTCAAAAGTGGGAGCAATATTAGTCGGAGGGGAATAGAAATGCAGAAATGCCCTGGATTTCCATGCTGCTCCAAAGGACTGGACAGAATAAAAAGATTTCATTTCCTGCGCACTGTCCTCCTCTGTGGTGGTCACGTTGAAATCGCGTTGCCTGCTGTACACGTGAGGGTTCAACTTTGCAGGCAGAACAAGCCGTGTAGTTTATGGGAACATTTTCCTAACATCTGCACTAGCAGAAACTTAAAATGATGAAAGCGTTTTTCTTAGGGAGCCACCAATGGAGCTTTGAGCTGGATACTTAACACTTTACGGCTAGACAATGAAAGGGGACTCGGAGTCCCTGAAAAATCCTGCTCATCGGCAGCTAGGCTTGGCATTGACCCCTCAGCCCTGCAAAGCAGCGCCAGGTATATCCCTGTGCCACCTCTGCCGCGGTTGCCTTTCCTTACCGCTCCGGGTCTCTCTGGAAAGGAAGGTGCATTTACACAAGTTTTGAGTATGGGAATTTTTCCTGCCCCGGTGTCATCTCCTCTTTCCTTAATTGTTCTTGCATTTCTAATAAAGATATTTTCCATGGATTTTGACATTTTGCAATTTCATTTAAACTTGAGACATCATCTCAAGAAGTAATTGTGGTTTGTAGATGGATAAGGTGAGGTATGTGAAAGGTGGTAAATCATTCAGTCTTTGAGCTGAGGTGTTGGCAGAGCTAAGAACAGAAGCTGGGAGTTCTGGTGATGTTCTTTTTTTTCAGTGGAATATGCTGTTTTCCGAATGGATGTATTCTTGGCAAGTTACCTGGGAACAAAAGGGAAGTCTGTGGGTATTGTCAGGGTATGCCAGACAGTTCCTCCATACTTTTATTCTCCTTCTTGTAAATTCTGGGAGGACATTTCTGTTCAACTTTTCCTTTTCTTGTAGAACAAGAAAATAGCATTATAAACTTCAACAAGTTAAATGTAATATTCAAAGAAGATTGGGGGGGGGGGGGGAGATATTTTAAATAGCTATTCCTAATAACAGAAATGCTAATTGCAGTAAAAATGAAATCAAAGGGCCAGCCAGCTGGCTGGTGGGACTCATTTGTATTTCGGTCGTCTATGGAGCGTGCAGGAGGGGGGGAGAACCGCAGAGCCTTGTCTGCGGGCAGCGCAGGGGGCCAGGAGGGCTCTCGCCTCCAAAGCTTAGACCGGAGCTAGCGAGTTTCCGCTGCGAAGGACAGGAAGTTGATTTTCAAACCGTAGTTTCTATCTATGTAGCACTCATCTCGTAGTCCGGGCGGTGCACCTGCCGCGGGTGCGCTCCGGGCTGAGCTGCGTCCCCGCGCTGCCGGCGGCCCGGCCCGTCGCTCTGTCGGATGCTGCCCTCTCCCGTCCGCCCGGCCCCGGCCCCGGCCCCGGCCCCGGCCCCGGCCCCGGCCCCCGCCCCCTCGGGCCGCGGAGCTGCCGCGGGCGGGTGGGGGGAACGCGGCGGCGCTGCGGGGGGGGGGGGGGCTGGCGGGGAGGGGAGCGGGCCGGGCCCCTCGGCACGGGAGCACGGGGAGGGGGTGTGTGTGTGTGTGGGTGTGGGGGTGTGTGTGGGGGTGTGTGTGCTCTGCCGAGCGGACACGGGCTTGGGGCCCCGCTCCCTTGAGCGCAGGGTAACGCCTCGGGGCCGTGCCTGCTTTAAACTTGCTGCAGATCCCAAGGACCAGAAGCTGTCGACGTTTTCTCTCTTTCCGTGGAATACAGGCGATTATCTTTGCCCGGAGACAGCCCTGCTGACGGCAGGCCATGCCCGTGCCTTTCTGCTCGGCACAGCTTTCGCGTCTCGCACGCCTCGCACGCCTTCCGATTGTGGTCTCGGCGCTGGTTCCTGTGCTGTGCCACCTCCCCGTCCCACCGAGGGCCAGGAGGCCCAGAGCAGTCACCCAGTTCACTAACAGCATTTTTTCCATACTCCTAATGATCTAAACCAGCTAATTAGCGACTGCGGTCGTAACAACGTGTTCGATGCAGGTACAGAATCTGCAGCTTTAGTTCTGAAGTTTTTTTCCTCGTCATTTTGCTATCTGACCTGAAATTTGAGGAAATGTACTCTCACTGTTTGTTTTTTTCTGGGGATACCAGAAATTGTTTCTGCCTGTTTGGAAATAATGCTCAGAACTGTAATAATAACAGCAGTTACAAAAACAAACTGTCGGTCTTGGTGTCGTTGTTGTTGCTATTAAAAATACCAACAACTGCAGCAGACGGTGTAGTTGGTACAACTGCAATTTATGTAAGTCAGGCCTAAAATAATCTTTTGGCTTTTCAGTTTACCACTTAAATGCACAAAACTTTTCCTGCCTCTTCAAATCCGGGGACAATCTCTGCCTTCTGACCTACGTGTCCCTCCTCTGTCCCTCCATCCCGCTAAACATTTGCATTTTCTGCCCAGGCACAGACCCACGTCAGGTTTGGATGCAGAGATTTCCGATCTTTTGTGCCGGTGTTGGTGGGGCGCGCGAGTTCTGTGGGTGGGATATGCTGGGACGAAGTCCCGCTCCTGCACCCGGTGTTCGCTCAGTGCCCCAATATTGGCCCCGTGGGAGGAACAACTGACGGCAGAAGGACACGAGGAGGGTGCGAGGAAGGGATCCCGGCCTGGCCTCACTGTCCCCCACGGCCACGCAGGCGAGCGGCAGGTGCTCGGGGCGCTGCGGGGCTATCGCTGGGCACGGGGGCCCAGCTCAAGGACTTCCCCCCATTTTCCAGAATGATCTGACGCTGCGTGACTGATTCGGGTTACTGGGAGTTACAGGAGACGCGCTCCCAGAATGGGATGGAGTCATCCCGTAGGAAGGGAAGTGCTTTCTGCGAGGTTCAGAAAGGAGCTCGATTGCCTGCTCATAGAAATGTAAAGCTTTTCCCTTTGCAATTCTCCTTTCTTGTACTTGCCCACTAAGGCAGTAAAACCATATACTTCTCATCCCTACAATCCCATTTGTTTTCCTTTTTTCCTCTGAAGGCGACCTCTCCAAGGAGCCCTTCACCTCCCCCCTGCTTTTCCCCTCTATACAGAGCTGGTCTCCGCTGTTTGTCACCCATCGAGCAAGATGCAATGAAACGCTTCTTGCAAGCTGTTCAGTAGACTGGGAGGGCAAATTCAGTGACCAAGCAGATAAAAATATAAATAAATAAAACTGGAAATTCAATAGACGGATTCATTTTGCACAACAACCTATTGCACTAGAAGGAGGAGGAAAATGCTTAATTTTAGGTACACCAAGTGAGTGCCTTCACCAGAATTACTAACACCACGTTCCCGATGCATTTAATGCTGGGGAGCAGAGGAATTACCCGCATCTGTTATTAAACTGTTATCACAAGACTTCTTAGAAATCGGGTGGATGTTTATTACAATTTCGTGCAGTTCCTTCCAGAGCTTCTGTAAACAATTTTATTTTAATGGGTTTAATTTTTTTTCTGAAATATCTGTATACATAGAGTGAGGGGAGTAGAGTTTTGGGGGAAAGTATGTGCTGTGTTTACCTGGAACCAGTTCTCTCGCTGCAGTGGCTGGAAGCGGTAACGTCCGCAGGACCGAGGCTGCTGAGATGTGTTAATCTGAGTTTGTAAAATGTATTCGGCTACATTTGCAAACCAGCTTGGTTCTGGCTGTGGGTGCTGGGTGTCGTTCCCCAGCCGAGGCTCCTGCGCGTGTGGGGCAGTTCCCTCCCCTGCCGAACCGTGCGGGCTCAGGGACGTTGGTGCTGCAAAACAGAGATGCTGCCAGTGGCATCGTTTGCCGTTTGCTGCCGATTCCTTCGGTGCTATTTGTGCCTGAAATCGAAACCACCGTAGTGCTTTAGCTTGGCCCGTGGCGGGCTCGGCCGTGCGCAGGCAGCTCTTGGTTTAGTTGCCTTCAGCGCTGAGACGCGCTCGGTTTTGTCATCCGCAGCCTGGACTTTGTTCGTGCACAAAGGGACCAAGCTCTGATTGTCATGAAAATGGGCAAAGCCTCCCTGGAGCCCGGAAAATTATGAAACGGTGGCGAGAGAGCGAGGAAGGGCTGCCCCTGCCCTGGGGCCACGCGGCTCTGCGGCCCCCGCTCTGCCCAAGTTTGGGTGTTTCATGGAAGTTTTGAGGGATCGGCTGTGGCAAGGGACGGTGTCTGCAGACAGCATCCTGGAAGACCTCTGCTCCGCTGTCCTGGTCTGGCCATGCCTGACACATTTCAGCGCTGGCTCATGATTCCAGTTAGGCTCCACATTTCTGAAAAAGTCACGTCTTTTGAGAATTCCCTCTCTGGAATTGTGGTCTCACGGGATGCCCGGGGAGCACTTGGGGAGAGGGGCTCCTGCCTGCAGTCGCTTCCCACAGGCAGCCAGGGCGCTCCCAAAAGCAAAGAGGAAAAATGTTCTTAAGGAAAACCCCTCAAAGCACTCCTGGATTTGTACAGGTTGCCTTTTGAAGCGTTGCACAACTCCTATGCATATTTTCCTTTTCTCCTGCCACATCTATAACCTGTCGTTTTCTCCACGCTGTCTCCTGGCTGGTTTGCCTGGCACCACGGTTCACTGGCGACAAACTGCAGCAAAACTCGGTATTTCTCCCGTCCTCACTTGCAGGGCCCGTTGCTGGCGGGATGAGCCAATGCTCAGCACACCCTGGGGATCTTCCTGTGTCCTCCTCCTGCTTCCCATGCCTGTCCCTTACGGCCGCAATGTCCACACAATAAATCTGTTGCAGGCAGTGGTGTCTCTTGTCCAGTTTTTGGCAACGGGTTTGGCCTTTACTGTTATGAACTGGTGTTATTCTAAAATTTTAGCTCTGAGTTACCGTAGCACCAGCTTTTTCTGTTTGGGGTGGGAATTGGCTGATTCAGGCTAAAATAAGAACCAGCCACTTTATTTTTCCTTCTACCAGACTTGCTTTAAGGCTGTTTGGTTCAGACAACAGAATTAATCTTTCTTGTGTCTTTTCCTGCCCTTTGCCCATTCCTAGTTTGGCCTCTCATTTTAGAGAACAGCTCCAGATCTCTGCAATTATTTTCTGCCCTTAAGGATTTATTATGGACAAACTGTGACATGTATTTAATGTGTGTTTTGAGTAATTTGGAAGATTTGGGTTGTTTGGCCAATTATCCTTTTCCCAGCCAGGTTTTGTCTATACTTGCAGTTGTTTCTGAATTAGCAGGGGTTTTTTTTTTCTGTGTATCTCTGTTTTGAGTCCCAACAGCAGTTGTGTGAGCAACTTCGTGTCGGCCTGTTATCCTGAGATTAAGTTGCTTTATTTTGGATTGCTGTGTCCACATCACACCGCGGTGTTACAAAATAAGCACTCTGCATTCTGGTCACACTTCTCCGAGGGGTGCCGGGAGCGAGCGGAGCGCTCGCATGGGATGAAGAATGCGGAGATTTGGGAGCAGGCACAATTGCAAACAGCTGTGTAAACAGCTCAGCCAGGGGATGGCTTACCTTGGCCATGCGCTGCCGGGGCAGGGGAACGGCTCCTCACACAGCCCCACTTTGGTACCCTCCAAAGTGCAAAAGAGAGGTCAATCCGAAGAGCACGTCAAGGACCGAGACAGCAACTTTACAGATTCACAGCAAAAGCAAACCGGAGACCTGGCCCAGTGCAGGGCAGGTTTGTGACAGCTTGCTCCTGCATTATGCACCTGCTCCTGCAGAAATGCTGGGTTAAAACCGGGATTGTGACTAGGCAGAATCACAGAAGTGTTGGGGTTGGCAGGGACCTTTGAGACCGCCTGGTCAGACCCTTCTGTCCGAGCAGGGTCAGCTGGAGCAAGGTGCTCGGACTGCCAGGAGGACGCTACTGAGCTCTGCCCTTGTGTGCACAGGGGCTTATTTGCATTGCTGGATGTTGCCAGAAAGCAATAAAATTTCAGGCTTGGGATTGAGTGAAATATGACCTCTTTTGTTGCCTCTGCGCCTTGTTTATTTTAAGTCAGCCATTTCTCAGAGCATGGTTGAGCCCTGCGGTCCTCAGGCTGAGGAACAGAAGCAGACCAGGGCTTTTGAACGGAGTCAGCGTCGACATCTGGAGCACAGGTTGAATGGGGCATTGGCAGAAACGTTTTGGGCCATTCCCTTCCCTGCCTTGGTGGTGGGGAGCATTGGTGTGGGCATGGTCACATGCAGCTGACAACCGGGACAGGTTAGCGGGCATGCCGTGATTGCCGCACTAAGGACATGCGAACATGTCCAAGGCTGAGTTGATCCCAGGAGGAGGATGAAGGAGCAGAAGAGTGTCCTAAATACGTTCACAGCTGCAGAGAAACAAGCGGCTGTATCTGACAAAGAGCTCACCATTACTGGTGCTGCCATGGTAGTACCTATGTAGAGGTGGGCGGCTAAATCGGATTTATTGTTATGAAAGTTTGCAGAGCTGCCAGGTTTAAAGGCAGAGACGATCTGTCTCGAGGAAGATGAGCAGCATGGATTTTTTTCTTAGGTGAGAGAGAAATTGGGAAAAGCAGAACACCCAGTGTCTCATGTCGTGTTTTTCATTACTGTACTGATGTTCTTGGAGCTATGGCCCGTGTGATTGTAACTCCATTCTAGCAGTAGTAGTGCTGCTGAAACTACTTCCATTGGGAAAGTGAATGCTCGCTCACTGCCCAGCCGGCGTAGATCGTACTGTTAAGTTCTGATCATTTGACCGACCTTTGCACTTGTCCGTCACCAGCTGCCTGTGCACCAGCCGTACCCTGTTCATCGTTCCTCGGCACACACCGCTGTCCTTCGGCCACCGCTTGTTCAAGTGACCAGAACTAAGCAGCATGGCTCCCTCGTCCCCGGCAGCATCGACCATACCCCTCCTCCCGTGGTTCATGCTCTCATGGGGATGAGAGCCCTTGACCCTGCTGATGGCACACCTACTTTTATTTCCTGATCCGTTGCTGGTTTTCAGGCAGTGGTTTGTTTTTCCCCACTCCATCCCAATTTTAAAATGCAACTGTGGCACTTCCAAAGCTGACGGCAGAACGTACCTGCAGGCAGAAGGCAGAAACCCCCATTTCCCAGCACGACTCGGCAGGTGCAGTTCTTTTCTCGAGCCAGGTTTGGTTTCCATGTTCAAGTCAGCTTTGTGAGGCTGATGACAAAAATACAAACTGATGCTGAAAGCACTTTTCTAAACCCAGCCTGTGCTAAGCAGCCTCAGAGGACAGAAAATGAGTTATGCAGCAGTTTCCAGTTTCTTCGGCTTTCCTCCAGAGTGCTGGTGTGGGGCATGGCCGAGGGGGATGCTGGAAGTGGTCGTGCTTCCGCTTGTCTGGCAACTACCGCGTTTCTGTAAATGGAGACGATGAAACAGAGTGTGAGCTCGTGCCGTGTTGACCATTCACCCTTTGGAAATCTCCGTATTGTCACAGACAAAGCGCATGCGTTCCTCCACTGAGGAAGCTGAAGTGAGCGTCTAGCCGTGGGCTGGCTCGCGCAGACCCCCGCGAGGAGGGCTCTGGTTCCCTGCCCCGCAGTGCCCACCATGGCAGCGCCGAGTTCCCAGTCCTGCGGGAACTGGGTGTCCCAGTCCACGTTCAGAGTGGGCTGCGGCTGTCGGCTGCGCGATGGGAGCGCTCTGCTGCGCGTGGGCGTGGAACGCGCTTGCTTGTGGGCAGCGTGGTGCCTTCCCTTGCTGTGGGCAGCGTGGAACGCGCTTGCTCATGGGCAGCGTGGTGCCTTCCCTTGCCCACACTGGCACGTGCAGTGCAGGCAGCTCTGCCTGTTGCCTGGTGCCGCCTGCGTTTGCTCAGTTGTGAAGCGGGACCCATCCCGAGCTTGCGTTTCGGTGATGATGAAAACCAACCCTGAGGTTTTGGCCAATAGTTGCTATCAGTTTACAGAGATCATTTCCACCCTAGACGTTCCTGTGTGTTAATTAACACCTCAGCAGCCGGTTCTCTTGACCGTGCTCGGAAGCCAGTGGAAAAACTACGCCAAGTTGCGGCCGCGCTCCGTGCCCGGTGCCCGCTGCGCCCTGCCGCCCGCCGGGGACCGGCGTTTGGCGGGGACCCCGTCCGAGGCGGCCCCTTCCCGGTGCCCCCCGCCCCCCCGGCGGGGCCCGGCGGGGCCGGGGCGGTGCGGGGCGGTGCGGGGCGGCCCCGCGGCTCCCCGCGGCCCGGCGGAGGCGGCGCTGACATCACGGCTCGTTAGCATAGGGCCGGCCCGCGGTCGGCGGCGATGGCCGAGCCGGGCTGCCCGCCCGCCCGCGCCGCTGGCCCCGCTCCCCGCCGCGCCGCCGCCATGAGGCGGCCCTAGGAGCGCGGCGCCGGGGGGATGAAGCGGGACTCGACCTGCATGGAAGGTGAGCGGGGCCGCGGGCACCGGGCCTTTGTTCGGGCGGTGGCGGCCGCCGGGAGGGTGCGCGGCCCCGGGGACGCCGCCTCCGCCCGTTCCGGCCCCCCCCCTCCGGGGCTGCCCCTTCCCTGCGCCCGGGGCGGCGGGGAGAGCGGCGCTGGCCGTGCGGGGGTCCCCGGGGTGCGGGACCTGCACCGGGGCTGGGGGGCTCGCACAGCCGTGAAGGCTTTGGCTTTTTCTTTGCTTTTTTTTTTGTTTGTTTGGAATTTTTTTCCGCTTTTTTCCTTCAGGCGGCCCCGCTGCGGTGTGCCGGCCGTGCATCGCAGCCTTCAGCTGCGGACCGGCTGGGCAATTTAAAAAAAAAAAAAGGGGGGGGGGTATTAGTTTGTTTTGTGGCTTAATTTGTTTAGATTTTAAACTTCTTAATCCCTTTGACCATCTGGAAGAGCTTTTTTTAGCATTGTTAATTATTGATAGTATCGGGGTCATGTAGGCACTTGATAACGTAGCTCCATCCCTCCTGGGACTAATACTAGTTTACAGATATTTTACAGCTTTTTTTTTTTTTTTTCTTTCCTATGATTGAAGACAGTGGCAAAACTCTTCTTCAGAATAGGGATGAAATATTGAAGGAAAGTACATTGCATGTTTGGGTAACGCACATTTTGAAAAGTCATTATTTTTAGTTGTGCCTAGGCCCTGCCTCCTTGTAGGCAGGGTTTTGTTGTTGTTGTTGTTTTAATCTTAGATTTCTCTTAATTCTGCATCATTCTTAGTTGTTGCACATCTAGACAACTTAAATAGGTCCGAGAGAATTATTTTTAGGCAGGCAATGTATCAATGTATTTTAGCGCTTTGCAATGTATCAATTTTTAAAAATAGAGTCTAAACCAGATTTTAATTCGGAGTGTATGGCCACGCTGGAGCAAGGGCAGGGGACCATGAAAAAAGCTTTATTTTTCTGAAGTTGGATTAGAGAAAGTGGATCACTGTGGCAAGCGCCGGTTAAACTCGGAGTGGATCTGCAAACTGCGTGACCGTGGGTAGCACCGCGCAGACCCGTGTGCCGGCGACAGCAGCTGCGAACTGCCGTCGCTATCGGGGACACATTTTGGTGCAGTGGGCTTTTGTTCCAAACTCTTTGTGCAACAACTGGCTGGAGTGAAGGATCAGGCCCTGTCGCCCGTCCTCCCTGTGCCGCACAATGGAGTGGGCGATGGTCTCGCAACGTCCCTCGTCCCTTGGCCGGCTCCTGCCCGTGCTCGGCAGGGTCCTGGGGGCCGTGGGTGTGCTGGGGCGCAGGGCTGGGTGTTGGGGTGAGGAGGAGAGGCAGCGCCGGGGGAAGAGGGGCTCCCAGCCTGCCCGGGAGAAGTTGCATTTCGCAGATGAGTTTTTGATATGCAAATGGTGATCGGTCCCAGCCCGCGGAGGGAAGGGTGATGGGTTTCATCAGCTGCACGCTCTGATTTATACCTACACGAGAAAGAGAAACCGATAATTTCTGGGTTTTTATGAGGGTTTTCTTTTGACTGAACTCTTCTTTGGCAGAAACATAATCGGTGTGGAATAAGACCGTGAGCTTTGGATTTAATTACTGTAAAAGGAGAGCAAAGCTGAGATGTGCTGGCCATTTCTCTGTCACAGCATTTCTCCTCTTCTCTTTTCAATACTCGGTGCTTTTTAAAATGTGACTGTGCTCTCTGTGTCTCTGTAAGTAGAACATCTTTTTACAGTACAGAGAATAAGATTGCAGCAGCCTCTTTCTTTCTTCCTCTTTTTTTTTTTTTTTTAAGGACTTGAGGAGGCTTGTCCATTTAAATTAACCTTTATCCCAGCTGGGCACACAAATGTTTTTGTTTTAGTTCACAGAGGGTTAATTCTATTGAGGCTCTCACTGTGGCCGGCCTGATCCAGGGCAGCACAATCTGCTCTTTGAGCCTGGCCTGGCCAGGCAGGAGCTGGTGCCTTCGCCCGCATCCAGCATGGGGGCTGGGACCCCCATCTGCGGGGTCGGTGGGGAGCGGGATGCGCCGGCCCATTGTGCGCCCGGCGATGGGCTTGGCCGCAAAGGTCGCTGCTGTCCCAGGGAGGGGCCACTGAACAGAAAATTTAATCCCTGTGTTCATCGATTATAAGTTAAAGAAAAGCCCCTTAAGCAAATGCGCCTGGTTTTGGGGGTGGGCTTCCTTGGACAATGCAGCGTTCTGCAGTGAGGGGGGGATCACCCCAGTTCTCCGTACTGAATTTAACAAGGTGTTTTTCTTGAAACTAAAAATTGACTATGGAAAAAAATCATTAGGAAAGATAAGGGGAGAAAGAAACCCTAACACATTTGTTTGTGTTTGAGGCATCATCAGAGGTGAGAGGCAAGCGGGATTTTGCCAGGATTTCAGTAACACATGTGTGAGATCCCCCTCCCGCCCCCCCTCCCCAAACAGCTGGTATTTAGCAGCTTGAGATTTAAACCCAGCTAAAGGGTACTGCAGGGGGGTGTGTGATAGGGCAAGTTAATCACGAAGCAAATAAATGATACGCAGTTGAAAAGATGTTAAATATATTAATTAATTGCAGTGCTGAGTCTCATCTGTAATCTTATTTCAGCTATGAAAGATTTTCTTATCTGTAAATCACGTTTTGTTCTATAAATGGGAAGTTTTGCAAACTGCAGCTTTCTGCGTCCTCCCTCTCGCCTTCCAGCAGGACCAAATCCCAGCACCGTCTGCACCGCGGGTGAGGGTTTGTGCCTTCGCTTTTGGCCTCGCTGTAGGAAATAAAGTCTTTGTTTCTGCTCCGTTATAAAGCACTGTATTACAAGTCACGCAAGCTGGCCGCACCAACGCGCCATCTTATTTCCAAGGTAAATCTCTCGCAGGGACCTGTAGTTGCTGCATGGTTTTGAACTGCATCTGCAGGGGTGGGCGCGATCCTTCTCGCAGCCAAGGGGACCTGCCGAGGGGAGGGCAGCGTCTGGACCCCTCCAGGAACGTGGCCGTGCTGTGCCCCCCCGCTCTCGGAGCACCCGGGGTGCTTCCCCGAGGTCTGCCCGGGGCTTTTGTCCGCAGGGCTGGTACAGGTGGGAGCCGTGGTGGAGGCTCGCTGAGGGCTGGACGTGTGTCCCGGTACTTTAATTTATTTGCTGTGTATTTTATATGCTCGTTCATGCGCTTTAGTGTTTTCTGTACGTGTCTTTGCCGTGTGCTTCGGCAGGTTCAAAGGTATTTCCTTTTGGAAATTCATAGGAATTTTCTCTTTGAAATTATGAAGACTACTCATTTTGCTGAGGGGAAAAGTAAATCTTTCAAAAAATCAGTGTATTGCTTCTACTGTTTGCCTGATAAAACATACACAAGTACAGATTTCTTTCTCACACCGTCTTCTGTGACTCCTGTGTAACATCATCATATTCTTGAAGAATTTACATTGTATTAAAATGTGGTATGAAACCTACCATGACCTCTGAAAACAATACATCCTTTAATGTGGCTTCGGGGAGGGGTTAGCGAGGGAGTAGCCATAAAAATCTTCAGGGTTCAAGATGAGGTTGAGATTTTTGTGAGTGCTTTTGTCGTAGCAGCAACTGTTTGATTTAGTGTCCCCTGCCACAATGGGTTGTGAGAACAAAGCCAGAATATCCCGTGTATGAGTTCGTTAAATGTAAGACCCATCAGGAAAATGGGGGGGGGGGGGGGAAGCTTCCTCAGCCCTCTCTCTGAAATAAAACATGTGCAAGGTATTTGGAAAAAAAACTTATCAATTGCTTTGTTTCCTAATCTACATTGTCTTGTATGGCTTCAAAACCAGAGGAATCGGTGAGACAAGAGGTAACGGAGCCCGGGAGGAGGGAGAGAGGGCTTACTTGCTTTGAAATTATTAAACTTACTATTTATTTTGATATTCTAGTGAAATTTCAAGGTTAAGGGAGTTCAGAGCACCCCTGCCGTAAAACTGGTTTAAATTTGCCCGTGCTTTACCGTTTCTGTAAAGTTGGCTGCGGTTCTGCCCCGGCTGTCCCAGCATTCGCCTACACAAGGCGCTTGCATTAAACAGGGTGAAAAATAGCAAAGGTCAGGAGCCCGCAAACCCCGGGCCGCAGGGGGAGCGTCTCGGGCCTGGTCACGGTTCCTACAGGATTTTCTAAACCTCTAGAACCGTAAGACTTTCTGTAGGCAGTTATTTTTTTATCCACCAGTTTGTTTGAGTGGCAGTTTACGGGGTATATGGGCACCTCTCTCTCTAGTCCCTGGAGGTCTGTGTCTTTGTTCACGGTGTGTGCTGCTGTTCTACGGTGAATTTTAATCTGGAAACCCACCCAATTAACAGTTTCTGCAGGGAGGCATGTGCAGTTATTGTGGCGACGGGGCCATTCACACCACCTCGCCGTCGCCCTGCTAGCAGGGAGATGGGGACGGCGAGGAAAGGATCCTGATTCCTCCTGGCTTTAATCATCCAGGCTTCCCATGTTTGCCAAGCGACGGCCCTATTCTTCCCACAACAAAAAATCTGCTCCTGGAAATGAGCCCTCATTTACATCCCCAGCCGTCAGCGTGCTCGGGGCGAGGAGGGAGCCCCGTGATCCGCCACGGGACGCTGCGGTGCTGCAGCAATCCTCAGCCTTCTCCTCTGCCTTTTGCCATGTGTGTAAGCCGGTAGTTTCACGGCTCCCTAATTCCGCCTGAGCCTGCCCAGCCGTGGCACGGCGTGCCCGGCGGCGAGCGCGGCCGTTGTTGCTGACCCCGGGATCCCCCGGCGCCCGCGATTTATGGCACTGCTGGTGGGAGCAGGGGGAGGGCCGGGAGTTAAGCTGAGGCTGAGCTAAACCCTGCAGATAGAGGATTCTTCTGTCCTGGCTAATCCCCCGGCCCCCTCCCAGCGTTTATCAGATAGCTGAAGGTAGAGATTATGCAATTGGTGACTACAAAGTCATGTTTAGCTGCCTCCCTTCAGCGAGATGCTCAGATAGCCCCAGTCCTGATCTGTACCAGCATTCCTCTGGGTCTGCGTTAAGCACATACCTGAGGTCGTCTGTCCTGTAAAACTGGGAACGGTTTAGTGTGATGATGACACCCTGAAAGTTTCTTTAGTTAAAGTTTGCGTTTCCTTCATTCATCCCTTTATTTTAAGATTTTATAACAATTGCAGTGAAATTTGCAGAGAAGTGCAAATTGGCATGCTGTGCATTAACAAACCTTTTAAAGATTAATACAGATTGGTTATGGTTTCTACTGGGTTTAAACTGTGGAGAAAGCTGCTCATGAATAAGAGCAGCTGGTTTAGATTTTTACTTGGCTTGTGTAACTGAAAACTGGTTTCATTTCTGAGCCTAATGCGTTTGGCTCATTTATTTCTATTGTGTTCACGTGTTCACCAGTAGTAAGAAGCTACACACTGGTTTGTCAGGTTGCTTAGGCTTTATCAAGATTGGAGAGGACTTCACTGTGACTTCTACCTCCTGCCGCTCCAAAAATCCTGTAGATAAAGCCACCTTTGTCTCGGAAAACTCCCTGGTCAAATCTAAGTGAGGAAACCCAGGCTCAGTGTTGTCGTGCTGACGTGGGTTTGAACCAGCTCATCTTCACAAGGTTGGGGTTTTTCAAGGTCTGCATCATTTCACGGAGTGATACAAAATGGGAGCAACGGGGTGTGGGTAGCACGCCAGGCGCCGTGCGGATCTGTGTAGTTGTGTGTGTGCCCAGCCTGAGCTTTCTCCTGGTCAGCTCCCTGCCTGGGACGGTGGGCGCAGGCAGCGGCCGTGCCCCGCTCCATCTCCTGCCTAAGGCAGCGGTCCAGCCCCTGCCTGCTCCCAGCGCTGTGCCCGGCCTCTTCCTCCTGTCCTGCTCTGGCTGTGCTCTTTTTTAGAGTAATCGTGTCAGATGGTTTCTCTGTTTCGAGTTTGTGCTCTTCTTTTCTTCCTTCTTGCTCTTCAGGGTTTTTTTTATTCTTTCTGTCCCTTATACTGTCTCCTGGTTTTCCTGACCTGGCCTGTCTCCCTTCTCTTACTGCCCTCTCCCCACCTCCCGGTATTCATTTTCTCAGCCACTTTCCTTTACCCATCGAGACCCCTCATCTCCCACGCCGTATGACCCTCTGCCGCCCACGCTGCGGCATCGCTCTAATGCCATCTTCACCTGGACGAGTCACCGCTGCGGCCGCTCGGGTGCTGTCTGGAAGGAGCCTTTGTCCCTGCTGAGGTGTAAGGATGCTGTGCGGGTCGCTCCCTCCTGCTCCCGTCAGCGGACGTAGCTAAAGGAGCGCTGGTGCTCGAGTGCCTTCGCCGTGCGGCTCGCGGCCGTGTCGGCAGCTCCAGCTGCTCTCCCTGGCTCCGCCAGTGAGGTCCAAAAGGCTGCGTGGTCTGGGCTGTGCCCCTTCCCAAGGGACAGCCGTGACTGCTTTGTGGTGTGTCCCCCGGGCACTGGCACGTACTCCTGATTTCCCCGTTAATTTGGTTGTAGCTATCGTATGAGCTCCTGCACAGGGAAGTTTCCGCTCCGCGTTTTGAACAGTTGGGCCATAGAGTTGTAACTTCCTACGTGGCGCAGCCTGTGTCCTCAGGGCAGGTCCTGGAAAGCATATGCGCTTCTTGTGTCTCCTAAGCAGCTTGCTTTTAACTAAACGTGATTAAATATACGTATCACACAAACTCCAGAGGGAAAGGACTGAGACGCTGAAGGTAAACTCTGGGTACCCAAGGCTCATGTGGAGAACTATGTGCAACATCCATCCCCAGGGAGCTGCAGAGAGCTGTTGTCACCTCCCAGGTCCTGCTTTAAGCTGTGGGTATCTCTGCCCGTTGGAGATTGCACAGTCTGTGTTCAAGCCAAGAAATATCGAAAATAATCTGGTTTAACCAGCATCCATAGGAGAGGCGCGACTGAGTGCAAGACAGAAGTGTAGTTCCTCGAGTCCCAAAACCAAAGCGATGCTCTTTCTGTTCTTCGGTGCCTCTGCCTCACTCAGCCAGGGTGATCTAGTCATCCGGGTAATGATTATTTGACATTTGGGTAAGCAACCCCACGAAGTACACTGCAGATTTGTGTGTTCGCCTGAGCATACTTGAGTAGTGCCCGTCTTCGAAGTGCAGCTCTGTTTGCAACTAGTGGGACAGTAATGGGTTAAAGCACCGAGTGGGGGAAGGCGGATTGGCCTGGTGCGTGAGGGGTTAAGCTGTTTGGCTGTGCTAAACATCTGCTGCAGGAAAAGCTTCTGGTGCGAGTTGCTGGCATTATTTGGAGTGTAGCTGACTTCTACTGTGAAGCAAGGTTTAGGCCTCCCAGTGCAGATGGAAGGTAACGAGGATCCATCGGTTAACTACCTGGGTCTCTGCAGCCCTCATTGACTTTTCCTTTCTCTTTGACTATGGAGATCACTGCCTGCTCGCAGGTTCTCACTGAGCTGTGCATCGTGCCTGCTCTCTCTCGAAGGCGATGCTAGAGTCTTAAGACTGAATTTAAAGTGACAGCTCCTGTTGCTGGGAGTCCTGCAATTTACATTTTTAGCCATGCGAAGGCTTTCCAAAGATTTGGAAAAGGAACGGTAAAATCACGTCGTTGTGGCTTAACCATATGGTCATTTCTGTCATCACGTTCACTTGGGTGCTGGGCGGTGACTCGTGCCACGAGGCGTTTGCTGGGGAGCCGCCGGAGGAAGCGAGGAGGTGAACGGGTCCCTCTGCTCGCCCCCGGGAACACGCAGGGTGTGACAGTATTTTGCATTCGTTGGTGTCTGCCAGGCACGACTTCTGTGTCTGCACGCCCTGGTCCGTGCAGTTGAGGTAGGGCACTTTACACCCTTTTTCCCCTCAAGGTTCCTGCTCCTCTCTGCCAACAACGGCATGAAGTCCGGTGGAGGCTGCCGGGGAGAGCTGCGCTCACGTCCCTGCTCCAAGGCCCTGTCCAGGCCCTGGGAAAGGAGAGATGGAGCCTCCTCCCCTTGCAGCCGTGCGCTGCTGCTCTCCAGCACTGTGCGATGGATCTGCATGAGCCTGACAGCCGGCTGCCTCTTCGTCAAACCTGACGTCACAGAAACTCAAGGGCTTTTTCTGCTTGTGCCCACAGCGGGTGCTGGCACCCCCAGGCACCGAGTACACCTGAAAATGGGATGAAATAAACTCGTGAGGCAGTGCAGTATGCTTGTGCCATGCTGGTGAGAGAACATCATCCGTTTTTTTGCTCTCGTCTCTGTTCTTCGTGAAGGGAACACGCAAGGTGGTGCCAGGGAAGGGGCTCGGGGCTCGTTTGGTCCCCAGGTGACGGGGTTCAACCTCCTGCCCGCGGAGGGAGGAGACCCTGTTTCGTGTCAGAGGCAGGCACTCAGCGACATGGCTTCTTACAGCTGTAACGTGTGCTCCTCACGATCTAAATGGCTCTTCGTTCCCCAAACTACTTCCATTTCTGATAAATCGTGTGACTAAGGGTATTTCTAAGAGGCTGGTTTTTAAGCAAAATTGAGTTTTACTTTTCTCCATTCTCCTTGCCGCTGTTGAGAATTTCTGGACTTGATCCCTATGAATATGTTGAATTGAAATGACTTTACTGGCGGTTGTGGAACTGGATTTGTGGCAGGCCTGTGAAGCTCCAGGGCGGGGGGTAACCCCCTCTGCACGCCTTGCTCTGCTCACCCGGTGAAGGCGGTGAGGAGCCTCGCGCCGGCGGCAGCTCTGGCCGGGCTGTGCCGGGCTGCTGGGAGCGGTGTTTGTGGGTGTTTGTGGGTGTTTGTGGGTGTCTGCTTTGCAGAAGCCACGGGGTGCCGAGTCTTTCTCCCTTAGGAGAGTTTCTGATCGCTCGGTGAAGCCGTTCTGTTGACCGCAAAGCCTTTCCTCTTCTCTTGCAGATGAGCGGGTGGATCAGCGAACCTGCCTGATCTGCGGGGACAGAGCTACGGGGCTGCACTATGGGATCATCTCCTGCGAGGGCTGCAAGGGGTTCTTCAAAAGGAGCATCTGCAACAAGCGGGTTTACAGATGCAGTCGAGACAAGAACTGCGTCATGTCACGCAAACAGCGCAACAGATGCCAGTACTGCCGGCTGCTCAAATGCCTCCAGATGGGGATGAACCGAAAAGGTAAAGGAAATTGGGTTTTTTACCGGTGGAGGTAGAGATTGGGGCCAGTGTTAGCAACGCACGCTACCCTGCCTCAGCTGCCGTTTTGTATTGTAATTCTGCCTCTCAAATTCTTGACAAGGAAAAGTGAAACTTCAGCAGAATTATGCATGGATAAAAATTTCTTCCTGAACTACTTCATTATTGGAGGAAAAATCTGTATGAATTTAAAGCACGTATAAATATTTGGAGAACTGATCGTTGTGATCCATTTTTCCAGGGAAGGTAACACTTTGTTACTGTCCTTCCTGGCGGATCTGTCCTTGCACTTATCCGGAGCGAGGTGGTCACTATTGCTACGCTTCAGTGTACAACATGGCAAAACCGAATGCATTTAAATCAGCTTTTAAAGTCCCAAGAGATCTGAGTCGGACTTTACCTGCTCACTGTTGTGGGAGCTTAGACCTGCAGTGGCTGCCCAGGGATAAGGCGTGAGGGTCTTTAACTTCCCGCTGGTCTCTGGTTGATGCTGAAGGTGGTTTTCCCAGGTACCAGGTCACTGAGGAGACAAGTGTGATCTGGAGAAAAAGCTGTGCTGGGTTAGGGACAACCGCCTCCCCATGCGTGTGGAAGTGACAAAATGCTGCGGTATCGTTGTCGGGATGGAAAATCTTAAATAGCTCAGAAATTAATAATAAAAAATAGACTGGAATTTATTTCCGTGTCATGCCTCTACCCTTTATTCCAATCTTTTGACTTTCTAGTCTCTGGAAATGTTGTTGCCCATTGAAAGTGGAGGTTTCTTGGTTTAATGGCAATGGGCGGGAGTCTGAGCAGAAGCCGGTGCTGTAGCACTGGGGCTGCTTGTGCTCCCTCCTGGATGTGCAGGTGGGACGGCGAGGTGACCCCTTCCTGGCCGCCAAACAGAAGTGTTGTCTCATGGTTTTTAAATGCGGCTGTTGATGCCTTTAGTGTCATCGTTCATATGAAAGCCGCCTGTCAAAGGCACTAAAACTTCCATAAATTTACTGCAAATCCACCAGGATCTGTCTTAGCAAATGTATCTCAGGGCTGAGATGGAAAGCTTATCTCCTGACTGCTTTGATTACAAATTATCTTTGGGAGTTTTATTTGATGGGGAAGGCAGGCCGGTTCCCGGTAATCTCCTACCTGAAGAGCGTGGTTCTGGGTGACCAGAAGCGCTGCCTGGGTTCGTTTATTTTAACTCCCTGCAGCGTGACCCACTCAGCGCTCGTCGCCAGGATTGTGTAGAAATCGGGGTACGTTAGCTGACGTTTTCTAAGCGCGCTCTGAGCGCTCGGCTGAGCCCAGGGCAGCAGCCAGCCCCTCGGAGGTGTCCGGACCCCCTGCCCGGCCCTGCCCGGCCCTGCCTGCTTCTCTCGACGCCCCATCTCTCGCTGGTTGCCTGCCCCTGCCTGCCCCTGCCTGCCCCTGCCTGCCGGTGGACCCTGGCCGCGCTGGCGGTGCCGGTGCCGGCAGCACGCGCTCCGGTGGCGGCCGGCGCGACTCACCCGCGGGGGCGGAGCGCCACCTGCCGGCCCGCTGCCGGCCCGCTGCCGGCCCGCTGCCGGCCCGCTGCCGGCCCGCTGCCCGCACGCTGCCCGCACGCTGCCCGCCTTTTCTTCCCCCTTCCCCGAAGCACCGCATGCATTTCGCCTGCAGCCCGTCTCCGCGGAGGAAGCCCGCAGGCAGCGGCCGGTGGTTCCGCAGGCAGCGGCCGGTGGTTCCGCTGCTCACAGCCGCCTGCAGCGGGTCCGGCAGCGCTTCAAGCAGTGGCTGGTGCGGGTGCCGGGGGGGTTCAGCTGCATTAAAAGTCAAACAAACCCCCAAAACACAAAATGCAGCTTGTGCGGAAGGAGGAGGGGGTTCGGGAGGACGTCGTGTCCCGGCAGGCTCCTACCGTAATCCCTCCCGCGGCACGCTGTTACCTGCTCTGCTTTGAGAGGTACCGGCGTGCCCACCTTAAAACCGCTGCTTAACAGGTACGGGGCCCAGTTGTTACCGTCTTGTTCTTTTTCGTTTATTTTTCTTTTTTCCCTGACAGGTATTAGGTTAAGGAGCGTTTTCTTCAGTATTTTCGTGCTGCGGCGCCCAAATTATTGCATAATTGAGTTGCAAAGTTACTTCGTAACTAGGTCTAAATATAATTATTTTTGAATTCAGATAGGGCATAGAGCTTAATACTTGAAGGAAAGTCTTTGAGGAGACTTTATCATGCAGCCATATAGCAGGAAGCTTTTCTGGAGAGGGTGTGTGTTTGGAACCGATCAAGGCTTCTCTTGAAGCCTTTTTTGATGGACCACCAGCAAAAACTTTACTACATTTTGTTGCAGATCTTGGCTAGGTTATGCAACTAGCAAGACTTCTGAAAATCCCAATTGAATGTACCGTGATCTGAGATGAGGTAGTTCAAAATCCGAGCTGCAAGCGGCAGGGAATAGCGCTGGTCCGCGAAGGCTGAGCTTCGCAGCAGGACGTGTGTTTGTCTGTGCTCGTAGCAAAGTCAAGTATCGCAGCAGATACGCGGTATTGCCGAGCACCTCCCAGGTGTGTGCAGGGTTCTTCCATTTCAGGTAGAATGGTTGTAAGAATTTACAAAAATAAACAAATTCACTTTGTATCCTGTAACTCTTGTTGCCGGATGCTGTGCCTGTGGGATCCGGCAAGGCAGCCTGGAGAGCATCGACCCACTGACCAGCAGAGAACTGCAGGAGCAACGGTAACGGCCTCAAGAGTAATGGGATTCGTTTAACCTCCGGTTGCTGAAAAACGTCAGCAGTCTTAAAGATAATACGCATCAGCTTGGCTAATGCCTCGGTTAGAGCTCTGGTTTAAATGACACCCACTGTCCCTGGGACCTGCACAGCCAAACTACAAACTGAGGGTAGCACACAGGGGTTGAAGGTTTTAGGGGTGCCTCTGAGTCCAGGCGTTACCCTCGGCAGGGGCTGGCTGTGCGGTTTGAAGGGCAGCTCATAAACCCGTTCCGCAGGGAGGGCAGCTCCGCTGGAGAGGGAGGAGGGAGGTGCAGCTGCCTGGGGGCAAGGCAGAAGGCCACCGGAGAATGCCCCCAGCCTGGGCACCAACATTGTCTCCCTGGTTAGTCAAGAAGAACTGTAAACTCCGCAGAGGCAGGTTTTCCAAGGCGTTCTGGAAGGTGATGTGGACATAGAAAAGGAAGATGTAAGCTAATATCTGCTATAATTACGCCTTAAAATCAAAAGACCAAGACAATTTATGTCAATGGCTCGTAATGGAATTAGCTGAGAAGCTTTCTCAATCACAGTTAGCAAGAAAATGTCTTGGAAAACTAAAGAAATTCCCCCAAAATTGGAAAACTGTTACTGTAGTTCCGTTAAGTTAAAAAAACCTAGAGGGAATAACGGAGAGCTAACCATGACGGCTTAGTTTTACGTCAGTCACATTTATTTAATGAGAAACTAATGTTTTTTGGAAAGAGCTTTCATAGAAAATTAACGGCCTTGTTTGTTAAAGTGAGTTTGTTGTCTTGCTATATCTTAAAAGATTTGCGTGATGGAAAAGATAACCATGATGGTTTTATATCCTATGTTTGTGGCTTCTCCACTGTGCTTAAATGAATTCTGTCTGGCATTTTGAATAAAAATACTTGCTGTTCTATTGAGGTGATTGAGTTTGCGTTAGAAGGATTAAAACTGTATTGCTTATCCCGTTGCGTGTTGTAAGGTGCCGCAGGGATCGCTGTGCTGCTGATCATGGACTGGCGGGGTTGTAAATCGCCAGGACAGTTTTGTGTAGCGATTTGCATTGCTTGACTCGGTGGTTACGAGTCAGGAAAATGCAGTTTATGTCCCAGCGTGTGCGTAGCTCTGCCTGGCTGCACGCGCCTTGGGTGAGCCCGTGTGTGTAATCCCTGAGTTGCAAGTGCAGCACCGAGGCAGATGGGGATGATTTGAGCTGAGGATACCTAAAATCCAGCAGCAGCGTGGCTTTTCTGGTACAGAATTTTTTCCTTAAATTTTGTGTCATTTTGTGTTTCTGGAAAGCCTCCTGCAGCCCCGTGTGCCGAGTAGGCTGAGGCCGGCCGGCAGCAGCAAGGTCACCGCGCAGCTGGGGAGAGCCTCCTGCCAAGTCTGGCCAGGTCGTGGTGGGAAAGAGATTGGGACCTGATAAATGGGGGGACCCGGCCCGGGAGAGGAGGTGCACGAGGAGCGGGGCTGGTCCTCGAATGCTGTCGACTTCTGCAGAGCTGCTCTGCCAATAAAGAGAAAAGCAGAGGGAAGAGGAAGGTAGAGAAGCAGCTCTGGGATAATCCCCTTAACTGGACTTCACTGAAGCTCCCTGGAAATTGTTTAAAGAGCCTTAAAAATGCAGCTGCTGTATTGAGAAACTAGGCTGCCCTTCTGAAAGAAACTGCACAGCTTGGTCTAGTAACTTGGAATTTTAAATGATGGCTTTGCATGCAACCGGCTGGGTAAAACGTCTCCCCTCCATTTTCCATGGTAGCTGTAGATTTGACGCCCTGAAGGGACAGCGGTGGTACTAGTTACCAGTGCAGTGCTTTATCTCCGTGCTGTCGGCATCACCGGTTGGTGTCTCTCCAGGTGGAGCCTGGCGCGCAGCGGTCCAGAGCTACGTGCGGTGGAGTTAGAAATGCTGGCGTTCGCGCTTTGTTTTCTAGCAGTCGTGCGTATTCTTTGCATTATTTCTAGAGGTGAAGTAGGTTTGCTTTCTGTGTGCCATCTCTTGAATTATCCTGGAATTAATTGTGATAAAGGATTGCTATTCCTTCATTACCTGTCACTCAAGGACCCCAAGGATCACTAAGCTCCCTGAGTAATGCTTGTAGCCCCATCGATGTGTTTGTGCCCTTTGGGGTGAGGATCATGGTGTGTACTGCTCGAGCTCTCCAGTGCCCTGGAAAGCACTGGTGGTTTCTGTCTAAACTGCTTTGATGAACAAAATGAATCTTTTCAGATAGAAAGATTTTTTTTTTCAAAATAGCAGATACCTTCTTATGCATTTCTGGAATACTGAACAGCAATGTTCTCACCAAGGTTTGGTTGTTTTCTTTCAGCAATCAGAGAGGATGGCATGCCGGGAGGCAGAAACAAAAGCATCGGACCTGTCCAGGTGAGCACGTCCGACCGTTTCTCCACGGTTCCCTTCAGCTTTTGCTCTCTTGCCCTGGGCACGCACCTCGCGGGTGGTGAGCTCGGAGCGTGGCAGCAGCTCGGCAGGGGCCGGGGTTCGTTGACTGAGCCGCTCAGCCCTGCCTGTGTCTTCTGCTGGCGTAGCAGGGCTTTGACTCTCCGCAGGTGTTAGAAATACATCTCATGAACCATCGATACGTAAGTAAAGCCGGGTGCTTGCTTGTCCCCGGAGGGTACACGGCGCTGTCCCAGGGTGCCTGTGCCAATACAGGGCAGTCTGCAGCCATGGCGCTGCTCTGTCCTTTGTGAGCCGCACAAGGACGCCCGTCCCTCCGCAGCTCCCAGTAAATCTCACGGGCTGCCTGCTGCAATTCCTTCAGTTGTTGCAAGCGGGGCACCCAGTAAATGTCTCCCTGATTGATGGCGCAGCTTGTCTGGAGATGTCTTGTAAAGCGCAAGGTAATTCAGCACAACAGCTTGTAGTGCATGCGAGAGAAATGATGGCCGTTTCCAGCGCACTTCTAGAAAGGAGGTCTTTTAAAAGTTTACTGGTTATTTTAATAAAATAGAAATAACACTGAAAGCATTTTCTGTGACTCTCTGTGCCTGTGAAGGCAGTACTCTCCCCAGTCCAAAACCAAACGGTGAGGAGCCAAGCCACCAGATGCCCTGCCTGCTTGGTAAGGTCCTCCATAGCAAACCAGGAAAAAAGCAAGAATTAGTCGGTGGGGCCATGCTGGTGGTCAGCATCAGGGAGAGCCTAGCGCAAACAGTAAAATCTCTTAGTAATGATAGAACATTTTCTGCTGTTTGCAAACATCATCTTTATAACAGCATTAGTTACTGATTCCTAAAGTCTATGTGGGTCTATCGAAGCGGAACAAACACTTAATTTCTGGCCAGGTAACAGTTTTTACTGCCTCTCTGAGCAATGTAGCTGTAGTAAACCGCAGCCTTTGCTAGCCAGAGCAGGCCCCGGCTCATCTGAGACTTGTGTGATCGGTCAACGTTGGACCGTAGGTTATGCCACAAGCCCCGTTCCCTGGGGTGAGGCTGTTTAGCTGTTGCACTCTTCAGCTTCCATACCTGGGTGAGGTTACTGCGTATTTCTGACGCTTTTGCAAGACTAGAATAAACTGTCTAAGCAATGTTTGGCTCCTGAAAATGATGTTCAGAGTTCACTGCGCCTTCTTGCAGCATGTTAACGCGAGGCCTTTCCATACTGCGTGCCAGCCTCGCTAAGGGACATGCGCAGAATTAAAAAAAAAAAAAATAAAAAGGCCCAGAAATTTTCATGTTGCATTTTCCCCACTACTGATGCAACATTTCTCCAGGAGCATACCCAGGTCTTTCCTGAAACTTTATACTTCAGGGAACTCAATTTTTAATTGTTTTTAGTCCACTTTAGCTTCATATATATTACTCTCTAATACATGTTTGAAGTATTAGGTGCTTGCTTACTTCTTTAGGTGCCACCTGGTTCTTATCTGGGGAAAAATAGTGAACAATGATTCCCTGTAAACATTTTCCTGACTAATTTTATATATGTCACCTTGCCTCTCTCAATTGCTTTATCAAACCGGAGCCTACCCCACCTTCTGTGTGCCTTTACCTCTGCTGAATACTGAGTGATGTTCCCGATGAACTGGCCTCAATTACTCCCAGGTTTTTCACTGTGTGACAGTGGCTGATTTATGGCTCGTTGCTGTGTGTATTTGACATCATCTTTTCATATGTCCATTCCTATCTACTGCGTTATCATCACTTGAATTGTACTGCAGGCGCTGGAGGTCACCACGATTAGCTGCAAATAGAATTTTTCACGTACGTTGTTAAATGTAAGGGAAAGATGTGATATCTGCAGGTACGGCGAAGCGTTTCTCCGGGTGCAGGGTGGTTTCAGCTCTGTTGGATGTGGCCGTACAGTCAAGGTGTTCATGTGCAGAGGCTCTGCCTTATTTCTGTTCTCATAACCACAATGGTCCTGCATTTGACAGATATCAGAGGAAGAGATTGAGAGAATTATGTCTGGGCAAGAATTTGAGGGAGAGGCAAACATGTCATGGAGCAACAATGGAGACAGTGACCACAGTTCCCCTGGAAATGGAGTTTCTGAGAGCAACCAGCCTTCACCCGTTTCTACTCCGTCCTCAAGGTGGGAATGACCCCTGGAAGAATTCTGTATTGCAGTAATCCCGACTGTCTTTCCCTGAGTGATACTTTGGGTCAATGTAGGAAAAACACACCATGAGTGCGTCTTTGTGTAAACCGAGCATACTGCAGGTTCTTACATCTCTAACTGTGTTTTAAGACAGACAGCCACTGGATTGAAAAGAATTGAACTGGGAGGCGAAATGCTCATGAGCAAATGAAAAAGAAGGCAACGTTGAGTTAAAATCATATTTAAAATATATCTCCTAATTTGCATTGATAGTTTTTTCTGCAGATCATGGGACATTGATTACCTTTCACTGCTCGTTCTGCGTAAGCTCGCTCTTTGCGCTGTGCTCAGATTTTGAAAATAAATGACTTCATTTGGGTTACTTGTTGATGGTGTTATATTAATGTCGGTTCCTGTTAGTGCTAGCCTCCTGCTGCAGCCTTTGCTTGTAAACACAGCGAGCATCTCAGACTTGCATTCCATCTGCTTTCAGTTGCGTCTTAAGCCAGGAGATTTGTGTTCGCTGGCTGTGTAAATACTTAATTTACAATCCTAAATTTTGGCCCTTTAAGGAAGCTGGGGTGGAAATGCTCAGTACAGTTGGGTTTCTGTTTTGCTCTCGAATGGCTCAGCAGCAGTTTCCGGATCTCCGTTAAGTGGAACTAGCGCTGAGCCAGGCTCAACGTGAGGCGAGCATAAGGCGTGTGGTCTGCACGCTCTCAATTATTTCCAGTGTAAGGTTTAAATACAAAGGCATTCTCCATTCTGGTTTTTTCCTCCCTATTTTTATTAACGTTTCTGATGGAGCTGGATGCAACATTTTAATGAATCAAGTGGAATTTTGGGGGTATATTAAAAAGCTTTTCCTTTTCCAGTAGGTCCGTGGAGCTGAATGGATTCGCTGCACTCAGGGATCAGTATATCGGGACGCCGGTGTCCACGCACTATCAGTACCTCCCGCACCTTTTTAGCTATTCTGCTCACTCGGCTCTGATGCCTCCCCAAACGCGCAGCCTGGACCCCCAGTCGCACAGTCTTATCAATCAGTTGGTGTCAGCAGAAGACCTGGAGCCGCTCGGCACGCCGATGCTCATTGAGGACGGGTGAGTGTGCGCGGCGTGGTGCAGCCCAGAGCTGCCTGTTCCTGGCTGTCCTTCGGGGCCGGCTCTCCCTGCCGGCACGTGCGGCTCCAGCTTGTGCTGCAGAGGCTGCCGATGGCGAGGGGCCGGCTGGGTGCGCGCGTTCCTGGCCCGATTGGCACGGGGAGTGTGTCCCCTGGGAGAGGGTGCAACTGTAGTGCAAGCAGCAAACCAGACTACGTCCCGTGGGTGGGCTGTGCCCTTGCTTGTGTGAGTGTGGGGTTTGATGGGTTTCAGCCCTGAGACTGCATTAACTGTACAAACGGCCCAGTAATAAGCACAGTAGCTGGAAAAATACACATGGGTGAAAAAAAGCTGGGTAGTCCATTGGCAAGAGCTGCAGGGCTGTCTCTGAGGCTGAGCTGCACCGTGCCCAGCAGGCCGGGTGCTGGGCGGGTGAGTGACCCCAGGGATCGGGGGGGCTCCCCCCACAGCCCCCGGCCGTGCAGGCCGGGTGCTGGGCAGGTGGGTGACCCCAGGGGTCGGGGGGGGCTGCCCCACAGCCCCCGGCCAGGTAGGCTGGGTGCTGGCCATCGCGGCTCCCGCTGCCAGGTGACACCCTGGGCACCAGCACATTGGGCACTTGAACGTGAATTCCTGTGGCATTTGCCTTGCCTTTGAAGTGCCTCATCAGATGATGTCATTCAATGTTGTTAATTGTTTTTATGCTTTCATATTAA
This sequence comes from Balearica regulorum gibbericeps, assembly GCF_011004875.1. Taxonomy (NCBI): domain Eukaryota; kingdom Metazoa; phylum Chordata; class Aves; order Gruiformes; family Gruidae; genus Balearica; species Balearica regulorum. The sequence continues at coordinate 4,465,126 of NC_046203.1, read as the reverse complement.
CTGTGCCTGCAGGTATAAAGTGACTCAGGCAGAGCTGTTTGCGTTGTTGTGTCGTCTGGCGGATGAATTGCTTTTCAGGCAGATTGCTTGGATCAAGAAGCTGCCGTTCTTCTGCGAACTCTCCATCAAGGACTATACCTGCCTGCTCAGCTCTACGTGGCAGGAGCTGATCCTGCTCTCCTCGCTGACTGTTTACAGCAAGCAGATCTTTGGTGACCTCGCGGACGTCACCTCCAAGTACTCTCCCTCTGACGACGAGCTGCACAGGTGAGATGTTGGGCTGAGCCTGCGGGTAAGGGAGTGAGATCTAGGGATGGAGGACGGTGGCCAGGCACCCTGTGACCAACTAACTACCTCTCCTTGATGGGCCGCTTCACCTGCGGCTGGTTTCCTTTCCGTTTTTTAGGGAACGGTTGTTGCAGGCGTAGAAAGTACGTCATGGTTAGGCAGTGTTGGATCAAAACTTCCTTCTGCAGGGGAAGGTGCGTGGTGCCGTATGGTGCTGTTTGAGTTTCCCGTACCAATGCTGCAAACCGCCTTTTTATGGGGAGAGTAAAACTAACCATCACTTTGGGTAACCCTGAGATACAGGATGGAAGGTCTTATATAAAAACCCTTTGGGCCAGTGGAAAGGTTGTTCACAAAGCTGGCTGTCTGTCTTATCAAAGTGTTCATTATTAATTGCTATTTCATTGTTTTGATTACATAAATTTAAAGATGTTGCAACTTAGCTCTTGTTTTTTCCATAGTACGTGCTATCTGATGCTCTGAGGAACCTGCCTTTCATTTATCATTTTGGTCAGGGTGTTGTGTTTTGGTTTGGGTGTTTTGTTTTGTAGTCTCGGTGCCAGACAGATCCTCCTTTTGGTAGTAGCCTCTCAATCTCACAATATTACGGCAGAATAGGCAGGATTTACAGAAACTGCTGCCCACCCTCCCTTTCGAGATCTGCCCTGTTTGCGCTCTGCCCTCGCCAGCCTCGGCAATTTTGCAGGAGTCACCAGGGGATCTAAGTGCCTGATAAACAGTGATTTAAAATCCTGCCATGGTCCTCTGCCATCGCAGTATCTGATGGCTCCTTGAGGTTCCTTTGTGCATCTGTTTCGACAACCGGAGGGGCTGGCTGAGACCACGGCGGAGGAGTGGAGGAGCCAAGAGCTGGGCCCAGGTGTCTCATTTCCTGGGGCAGGTTCCTCCGCGGCGCCGTTCTGCCCTACCATTCATCGTGCATCTGGTGCTGCTCCTGCGAGGAACAGTAAGGGTCATAGAAAACCACAATAACACTTGTTCTGCACTCAGCCGTCCTTTTGTTCCTGCTGTCCTGGTCAGAGCCTCAAAAGAGAAGTGTTTGTTTCATTTTGGGTTTGCGATAAATACGAGCGAGAGGTAAGAAAAAAAGACAAAGGAGGAATCCTCGCCCTTCAGAAACCAGCAATTCAGAGCTGATCGCCTTGAAAGTCCTTCAGAGATCTGTGCACATGGATGAAAATAGGTGTTCTGGGGAGCGGAATGTTTCTGCAGTCTCTTCTTCTCATTTAGCTTATCGAGTATCATTCATTGTCATTAATAACATGGGAAAATGCACACCAAAAAAGCCATTTAGTGGGAAGTTGCACAGATGAGGGGTCTCAAGCTGCACGGCTCCCTCTCGGTTGTCTTTATGGTAGTTCAGCCGTCGCTTGACCGCAGGCGGCAGTGGGACAGTTCATGGGTATCAGTCTCCCTCTCCGATGCACTCCTGGAAAAGCCGGTCCCTTCAGATCTGCGAGGGCTCTTTTGGAGCAGTGTCCAACTTGGGGGTTTTCTCGAAGAGCCCGTGTTCTTTGGAGAGCTCTGGCACTGGTCAGTAATGACTGCAAACCCACGTTCGTTACATCTCACGGCCGATTGAAGAAATCTCGCTGAGCTGTGATAATCTGGCACTTCGGGGTTAATTTCTGTTCTTAGCAAAATGACGGGAGTGATGCTAATGCTTAGGTAGGTGACGAATGAAGGCATAGGATGAGCTCCCCAGCCCCCCTGTGTTTTAATCACTTCTAACAACTGGCTAAATGTTCTGTTTGCCTGCTAGACCAAATGTTTTCTTTTTATTGCGCTGTTTTTCTGGAGATGAATATGAAATGAATAGATTCCTGACCTCCCCCCGCACTCCTGATAGTGCTTCCCTTCCCCCTCTTCCCCAGCTGATCCCGATAACTCCCAGCCAGAAACTTGCCTGGTGTAAACTGCGAGGAAAAGTGTGTGGAGGAGTCAGTCCTCGAGAAGAAATAGGGCTGTGAAAAACAGAACAGCTTTGTTTGAAAGGGGGAGGAAAGTATGCACAGAAAAGTAAGACAGTTCAACTGCAGGAATGAGAGAAGAGCTCTCCTGGATTTATGAAGTGATGAGTGGCTGGTAAAAATGTGCATGCTCTAAAAACAATTAAACCCAACAGACGACTGAGTGGTCTTTGTGCTCATTAACTTCTTGAGCTTTGCAATCTTGCACCTGCAAGATTTTTAATGTCAACTTGAGAGCAAGAAAACTTGTACAACTTTAGATTAGCCGACAAGGCTTTCATCACTTACAATATTACTTTCTTGAAGAAGTGACCTGGAGTTCAGATAGCTTGTTTTCACTTCTCGGAGGTCAAACTCCACCATGCATTTTACAAATAACTTTGAAGTAAACAAACACACATGCCAAAATAAGGTATTATTCAGTGAAAAAGGTTCTATTTTCGTTCTATTCAAAGATGGCTTTCTGGATGTGCTCTTATTCTTTGTGCTGCACAATGCCAGAACGCAGCTAAAGCTTCCCTAAACACTTCTGTCCCACTTCTGAGCATTTTTGCAATATGTGGTTTCTTTGAAATGGGGCTATTGCTGAGAGATGTGTTCCTGAGAGGCTGTTCTGGCCGTTGGCACGCGTGGGATGGTCCCAGAGCGTGCCTGTGGGCACCGGCAGCCCTCTGTGCCCTCCAGCTCTGTTTCTGCCTGTTGCTTACGCCATTTCTTTCACCGTGCGCTCCTGAAGAAGAAGCCGGCACCCCCTTCAGTAGGGTGACTTTGTTCTGCACGCACAAAATCTCCATCAGGCAATTTCCCAGGAGATTTTGGGGAGATCTATGTTCCCTGTGCATCAGCGTGCCCTTTCCCGCCCGTGTCCGTCGCTGGCTTCCCTTGGCGAGCGTGGATGCTCAGGAGAAACACGCAGCTTGTTTCCAGCAAACGGCACAGATTCAGAAATGAGCGCGGCTGTAGCTGGTGGGATGCTCCAGGGCTGGTAGGGCTGGTGGATCCAGATCCCGGCGGAGGGTCCCTGACAGTCCACACTAGCAGCAGCACTTTTCTGGTTGGATCTTGATAGGCACTTTATTAAGTGCAATGAGTCCCCCCCATCCTATTTGAGGGGGAAAGTTTAGAAGGAAATGACACGCGTTCTTTAGACTGCACGATTCAGCCTTAGACCGCAGCCTGCAGTTTCACTCCCTTTGACGTTGGTTATTTGTGGTTTCATGCATATTTGTAATTGTGAGAAGGATCCCAGCCTTCCTGCAGCGTATCCCACCCCAGAAGCTCTCAGCCAAGGAAAATTAACAAACTGTAATCAACAGGGAATAACTACGGCTGTGTGGAAGTACAGCATCTCTGCAAGCCACTCCTGGGAATTTTTGGGAGGTGAGCTTCCCCACCTCACCGTCAGATAGATTGAGTGTGCACCACTGTTGTACGGGGGTCAGTGTAATTCCTCTGCCTTTAAAACAAGGCTGCTTCCAGCGGCACTCTGCAGATATGAGAATCCGCAGGCACTTTGGACTTTGTTCTGGGAGGCAGTGTCTGTGCGGCGGGTCTGGGGTGCGTGTTCCTGCAGTCCTGTACCGCTGGAGCAGCCCTGCTCGGGTGCCGCTCTGTTCGGCCGACACACCGAGATGCGCTGTGCAGAGCCGAAGCCTGGGGGTTGCGCTGATTCTGCAGGCAAAGGTTAACATTCATTTAGCAGCTTCGTAGACTGGAGGGGGTTGTTTAAACCCAACAACTCAGATGTCAGGTTGGGCGTGTTTGTGGCAGAGAACCAGCGTTCCTCTGTAACCTGCAGCACCGATCCCAGATCTCTGTACAGCTGTTGGGGACACCTCCAGGCCCCCAAAGATGCGTCGGCATTTCTGTCGGTGGCCAGTGTGGGATACTTTGGGCTGCTGCAGCTGGTGGAAAGTGCAAATCGAAGAAAGGTGGGAGGCAGGGATGGGTGAGAACACGTGAAACGCTGCTGGGGGCAGCTTGCGTTCTGAGCAGGGGAAGCACTCCAAGGGAGCACTCCGGGGACTGCCGGAGGTGCTTTTGTCCTCCGCAAGTATCCATCAGGAGTAAGGCATGGTGCTGTATAACGTGGTGTGAGCTGCTTTCTGCTGTGGATAGATGCAGTGCAACACCAGGCAAGGCAAGTATCTCTCCACATTTCTAGGAAATCTTATCTCATTCCCCAAACTACGTGGTTAAACCTCTCGTTAGCCCAGTGAAGTGCGATGGCACAATGCTCATTGAAATCTGGGGAAATACAAGTGTAGAGAAGCACAGCAGCATGCCTACAAGCATGGAAGAAGTTTTTGTGTATTCCTGGCTCCATCCAACCTGTTCCTCTGTCCGAGCAGGGTGGTGATAAACTGAATCACCAAGAGATGGGGTTTTGCTACAATATCTGTTACAGTCAAGTTTGTAATTGAGTCATTTTCCTTCTTACTTCTACTTTAATTTAATGGTGCCAGCAGACTTCAAGCAGTTTTGATGACAATTTTTTTTAATTCTCTTGCAAGATGTTAAAATCTCTGAAGTTATTTTAATAAGCTTCTTGTCTTTATTGTATGGACTGTGTCCTGTATACATTGATGTGTGATCTCTGTCCTCCAGATTCAGTGAAGAGGGGATGGAGGTGATGGAGCGGTTGATCTACCTCTTTCGCAAATTTAACCAGTTGAAGGTCAGCAACGAGGAGTACGCGTGCATGAAAGCCATTAACTTCCTAAATCAAGGTGAGTCGACACAGAGAAGGTATCAGCCCCGCTGGGGAAATTCTCTGAAACAGTCTGAGTTCTCTTTGCTTCCCTGATGAGAAATGGGAGGAAGGGCTCCGAGACCCACAAGGAGACTTGAGCTCTGAAACCTCTCTGTCCGAGTTTGCCGTCGTGCAGACCATACGCCGTGCAGAGTGGGATACCTGGGTACCCGCATGAAGGAATCCTGGAAGTGGATGAATTTGTTTGCTTAGACAATTTTTATTGCCTTTACCTATAGGCACCAAGGACAGTAAGCGTGTCATTTTACGTACGTACCAAGGGTACCAATACCAGAATAAGAACAGAGCAGAGAGGCTGGTGAAACTTTCTGGATAAGGTTTGCAAGAGCCATGACTTACCAGCTGCTAACAAACTTTTCGTCAGACAGAGATGTGTTCTCTGAAAGTATTACTGTTTTACGTAACTGTTTAGGCAATTAACTAAATGATACTGTAGAACCAGTTAATTTACATGGCTTTTTTTTTCTGAAGTAAATGTTGACTATTTGCATAGCAACCTTTCAAAGATTCCCAACGAGAAGATGTATTTGTTCATTTTTCTGCTTTAAAGGGTGAATTTGTAGAACCAGTCCTCCCCTTTTTTAGAGCTTTTCTGACTCTTTACAATACTTACCTTCAGGATATATACTTAGGTCACCTAGCTGGCCTCCTACTCTTTAGATTCTATACCTAATGCTAAGTCTTCAAAGTGAAAAGTAATCACGAAGGAAGTGTTTACGTGCAGGCAATGAATTCTGCCTAAGAAGGGGCTGTGTCCTCCTGTTGATTAACCCGTGTATTAAAGCTGGCAGCCCAGGCTGCTGCAAGACCCTGGCCATCTCAAACTCCATGCAGAGTAATTCCTCAACACGTGAGAAGATCCCAGTTGTTTCCTAACAGCTGTAGTGGGCTGAGATGGTTCAGAATAGATGGGTTTGTTCCTCAGTAGTGCTTCTCCCTGTCTCTGCTTTTGTACGTTGTCTCGATCCGTTGCTCCTGGATCCCTTTTCCCGGTCGTTTGTTGTGGCCCCCGTGTCTGTGGGGGCTCGCAGGACATTTCTTCATGTCGTAAGTGAAGAAAACTGTTGAGAGGCAAATGCTTAATGGATGGCGTTCAGCTGTAATTTTGGAAATAAATGTCCCTGGAGTCTTTTGTACTGTAAAAGATAGTTGCAGTCTGTGCAAATGCGCTGCAGGCTCCCTCCCCTCACCCCGTTTCCAGCAGGAGATAGTGCTGACGCTTCAATCTCTGCCGGGCTGAGGTTCCGGTTTGCTTCCCTGGGCAGTTTCCTGACACTGGATAATACACTTGTCGAGCTGTCTCCATTGTTTTCCAAAATGTATTTTCATTAACTTCCTGTCTTCTTTTATTTTTAGTTGAAGTTTGCAATTTTTTATGTGAAATACCTGAGAATTATTTTTAAAAGTCAGCTTTTGGGCAGTAGATAAATGCCTCTTCCGTCAGATGGTCTTACGATACTGAGCCTGCACCGAGGATCCGCAGCTTCCGTGCTCCCCCGTGCTGGATCCTGCCCAGGACCCCAGCAGTGTGCCGGTGCCGTTGACCACGCTGAACGGTGGCACTGGGCCTTCCAGCCAGTTTCATAGCTTGGAAATGTCCATTCGTCCTTTGTGTATGTTGCCTGACATTGGCGAAGCTAAATTTAAAAATAAGAAGTTGACAAGTTTATAAAGCTCGTATGGCATAATTCATAAGCAGATGGGGAAAAATATGATGATACCTTGTATTATAGAGTTGAGCGCTTTCCTCAGCCAAGATGATATAGCTAAAATCAACATGTTTCTGTCTGAGGAAGTATTACACTGAACCCGCTGTGAGGACCAAACCTTGACACAGAGCTGCTTTACACCAGCCAGGCGGGGAGTTAAGGTTGCTGGAGCTGTTATGTCCAGGACCATCCATTGAGCTCTGCAGATGAGCAGCTTAGGACATTAGCTGTTCTCATCCTGGTCTTCGTGGAAGGAAATCCCCTAGCCACACGCGTGTGTAAAGGCACACCCGCGATGCAGGCATGCCAGGAGGGAGGTGGGAGTTTTAGTGTTTGTCCAACGGGGCACTCGGGGCCAGTCTCCGTAGCAGGGACCCAGCTTAGAGTTTTAGCAATCGGTTGTTCTTTCCTGAAGAAATGGCAATGAGTGGGAGTCGGCTGCTCTTCTAGGATGTACTCGGCATGTTTTCATTACTCTGCTCGTATTCGCTTTCAGACATCAGGGGTCTGACCAACGCGTCCCAGCTGGAGCAGCTGAACAAGCGGTATTGGTATGTTTGCCAGGACTTCACGGAGTACAAATACCCACACCAGCCAAACCGTTTTCCGGATTTAATGATGTGTTTGCCAGAGATACGATATATTGCAGGTAACTTTTTGAGCTCTTCTCCCACTGGGATCATGTGCAAGTTAGAAATTTGCTTTTAAAAGAAAATTTATTACAGTGAAATTCCTGTTGACTTTGGTGGAGGATGTTGGTGTGGGACTTTTTTCTATCAAAGCTTCTCCCCCGTCTTCAAGCCCATCTCCTGTCACCCCTAGCTCACCAGCCAGACTGGCTCTTTGCAAGTTGTCCCCGTGACACTGGCGGACACGGCATTACGTCCCCTGCTCCCAAGAAGATGTGCCTTGCTCTCCCCTACTACCCTTTAACCACTTTGGTCAGGTTCTCGATGTATTTTCTTCCTTTCAATCCCAACTCGGAGGCATTTTGTCTCAAAAGGGTGTAATCCTGGCTTGAGTAGTTACCTCGTAATAAATAGAGACATCCCTGAAATGCTGCTTAATTAAGGAGCAGATGATAAGCAGAGCAGTGGGCAGTCGTGCGGTGTAACCCCCAGGTTTCAGCTCCTCTGGACCTCTGAAATCCGCAGGTGAATTTTGAAATGCAGTTGTGTCACTAATTAGATCTATAAGGTCTGGAGTTACTAAAACATTGTTTGTTCCTGAATGTTAGGGCAAAGGGAGATACTTGCCGCCCTGTGTCAAGGCTCCGTATGCTTCATCCTACTCTGCTGTAATGAACTAGATAATAATCAGAGAGTAGCTCTTGTAATTTACTCATTGAGATCAACAAGGGAGTTTGAGGAGAGATGGTATTTAGTCTTTCCCAGTTTCTATAAATACTGCTCCATTGTGGAGAAATCATTTTGATCTGACTTGGCCCATTTATTTTGCTTTCGATTCAGTAAATAATAAATCCTGTTGTGTCCAAATGAATATCAAATGTCTAATGTAGCAGTAGGATGATTAACTGTTTCTCTGAGAGGTTCAAGGTAAGACTGTCTCCAGCGTTGCTGGCTTAGGTGTCTCTGAAATCTGATTCAGGAGTGGCTGCTAATTCTGGTTTGTGGTTTGTTTTTTTTTTCTTACCAGGAAAAATGGTGAATGTCCCCTTGGAGCAGCTGCCTCTCCTTTTTAAGGCCGTTCTACATTCCTGCAAGACGAGCGTGAGCAAAGAGTGAGCCAGGCTGGCCCCGGCCGGTGCCTTACTCTGTGCCTCAGGCAGGGAGCGGGCTCACCCCGGGAGAGGGGCAAACGCGATCCAGGCAGGAGACGGGCGGTGGGCGTCCCTGCCATTGTAGCAAGAATCTTTTTTGTTTGGTTTTTTGTTTTTTTTTTTTTTTTACTCTTTTTCCTATATATTTATTTCACGACAGAGTTGAATGTATGATCTTCAACACGATGCACATGGTTCTGTATGAATGCAGCAGATGCATTCTCCAGCGGTTTACAGAATGTGAAGATGTTTAATGTTACAGTGTTTGTTAGGGTTAGTTCTTTTGTATTTGGGGGCTGGGGACCAAGATGACTAAGACTACCTCAAGGAGAAGATGCTGTTCGCGCACTGCTCTTTCCATGATTTGTATCCAAAAACGTTTGTCGTAGAGAGCAAACGGCCTCACTGCATCGACAGAGCTGTTAGTATCCCAAACGGACGATTTTGGAGAAGTGGGTGTTAGAGAAGTGCCAAGCTTTTTTTCTTTAAATATAATAATAATTTTAAAAAGGCAGGGAGTGGAGAAGGCGGCAAAGTCTGTCTAGCCAGTTGGTTATTTTTCCGCTGGCAGTTTCCAGATGCAGGTGGCAGCTCCTGTGGTTCCCCAGCGGGATCGTGGTGCTCCGAGCTGCGAGGGGCTCGCTGCCCCGGCCCCTCCTGGGAGCTGCCGGAGCGGGCTCTGCCCCCAGCCCCAGCCTGACCAGCTGGCCGCTCGCTACGGCCACAACACCTTGCCATGCGACTGACGTTGCGTTGCTGCAGTTCGTAGCAGGCTCCTGGTGTTACACCAAGCTACTCTTGTTGCTAGAGAACTGCAAGTAATTTCTCATTACTTCCTTAACATCCATTTTAGGTTCACAAAAGCAGGAAGAACCTACTTAGAGAAGAGGCAGGATTGCCCTTTTTAGTGTATTCCTGCAGGGTGGTGTCTGACTACCGAGGAGGCTTCTGCATTGCAGCAATCCCAAGCAGCCCGTTTCTGGGAACGGTTAACGTACCCTGTGGTTAGATGTGACCTGTGTAACGGGGTGAGGGACTCCGGTGTCCTCTGGCACGGCTTTCTCTGCTGGACTCAGGGAATGCATAGTCATATCCTGCCAGGACTGTTCTGCTGCTTGTGGAATCCCTTCTTACCAGGAAAAATGGTATTTGTGCAGTAATTGGTAAGCTGTCCTGTCCTAGGTGTTGCAAGGCTTGGATTTTCCATCCCGCAACTTCCACACCACTCCACTGCATGGAGAACTGGTTTGATGACAGCTGGTTAGCTGTTTGAGTAATGGCTAAGTGCTGGCGTTTGTCGAAATTTGGGTGTTCTCATGAGTAACCTCGTGGCTTCCTGCTCGTGGTGGTGGTGGTGAGGTTGGATGAGATGATCTCGTTCTCATCTCCTTCATTAAGAATTAATGTTGAAAGACTCAGTCGCTCTCCTAGGCAGCCATGTCGCTCTGGCGGGATTTCCTTCCCTGTGTCCTTAGATATGAATATGATGTTTGTGTAGCAAGAGGGTTCATCAACAAATGTTTGAATGCCATTTTCAAAACATTTTGGGAAACAACTTCTGTTCCTTTAGGGTAGGACGGAGCAGTCGCTACCTTTCTGTCTTGTCCTGGTGACGGCTGTGTGGCACAAAGCGAATACGCTCAGAGGTACCGAACTGCTGTGAGATGAATGTGATAGTGAACAGGAGAAAAATCTCACTCACCAAAGTCGTCTCCTTGCCCTTCACCCAGCGGGTGCTGCCTCGGTCGCAGGCGCTGTGACCCGCTGGCTTGGCACGTCTCTCGGCTGGTCAGCAGCTGTGCCATGGACCGGGCGCTGGCCGCGGCCGTCAGACCTCTCCTCGGAGCCCCGCTGGCTGGCTGACCGCAGACCCACGGCGGCATCGCCGCCTCTGCAATCCCGCTTGGGCATCTTCCCAAGATGGTTTCCCTTTTCTAAAAGTCCACTAGCTGCTCATTTTTCATTGTTTGAATAGGATGTTACGGGTAACAGCTGCTGGGCCCAGCGGCAGTTCAGCTTGATCGAGCTTCACAATCCAAAGGTGGTTCCGTAAATCTCATTTACTTGCTGACGGTAAAATGAGACAAGCGCATATTTCTCAGGAAAGCCTTCTGCATACAGCCTATACCTCAAGTGTGAATGGGAAGATTTTAGTGTATCTGTTTGTAAGTTAGAAAGTATTTCTCAGCTTTTAAGTTTAATTTCCAAATAGCTTGATACGATCTTTTTATTACGGGTTATCTTCTGGCTTGCTGTTTTATACACTCAAGGGATTGTTAAAATTGCATAGGAGTAATTTTATTCTACAGTTACTGAATTATTATAATCTGTTGATGAATAAGAGTTTGTTTTAATTAGTGTACATAAAAGTGGTCATCTTATTGCCAAATACCCAAGAAAAATCATCTATTAGATATTCTGTGTTTATCCAGAATAGACTCCCAAGACTAATGCTGTACCAGCAACAACAAAAAAAACCTAAAGTCGTTTATGATGATGGGTGGACAAGAATGTTCTGCTTTCTGTTGTATAAAGCAAATTTTGCAAAGGTTGATTGGCAGCAGTATCCGCTAACAAATAACCCATTTATTGTAGGGAGTAGAGAAGCCTTACTAAACTGACAAGTAAGGAAGCAACTGATACACCGAACCAGAATCTGGCTCACTGGACAGTCATTCTTAATATCTTCTGCACCAAGTCCTCTAATGACTTGTATTTTTTAAACAGGGTAAAGTGAATGTGTTGCATTGCAAACTCAGGTATTATGAGAAGGTAGGAATGTAGCTAGAGACGTAGAGACGTTAGGTCAGTCACTAGATGTATTTGTGAATTTGGTTTGAAGGACACCCTGGAAAGGTTGGAATTTTTGTTCCATTCTTCACGTAACATTCGGTTTACAGGGACTCATATTTTATTTGTGCTTAATGCTAGTAGGGGGAAGTTCATTATCTTTGGTATCTATCTGCTCTTGCTTATCTGACCTTCTGTCATAGAGGAATCAATCAACAATAATAGTCTTTGGTAGAATTTTCTGCCATGACAAGTCAATTTTTATCCCCGATTTGAAAGATAAATTGGCTGACTGACCCCCTCCTCTCCTCCATAGCATTTGTGCAGACGGAAAGCTGAAGAGTTACTTTTAATCTGAACAGAGATTTGGGACATAAATTTGAAGTGCTCAGGCTCGCGTACTCAGAGGGACTCTGCCGAGGTTTCCCGGTTGCCGTTGTACAGCTCGCAGCTCAGCGCCCCGTACAGAGCTGGGAGCAGAAATCCGCCGCCCGCTGATGGGGCCGAGTCCCAGCTCGAGTGGCGAGACCCTGGACCTGAGCAGACGTTTTGTGAAAGCTGCTGGGTTTTTTTTCCGCGGCCTGCCTTTGGCTCGGGCTTCTGTCCCGCGAGCTGGACCTCGGCCCCGCTGGGTCTGTAGCGAGTCCTGGTCCTCAGCGTGCCCAGCCCCTCGAGAGGGCGAGGGGATGGAGGGGCAACCAGGATGCTCAGAGAGGCCAGGTACCTCACCTGATGGGCTGTGGCCATGGCAAAACTGATGCAGCGGGGGCTGACTCTCCAGCCGGTTTGCATATGCGTTAGCTGCTTTGTTAATTGGTAATAACGCCAGCGGTGTTCATCTTTATCATCTCGTGCCTGGCAGCCCGCAGTGCTGTGCAGAGGCACTGCTTGCTTTGGGTCGTCAGCATGCAGCTCCGGATTTTTCTGTAATTCTTAAATCCCGAGCTTTTGCCATCTCCCGTCACACAAAGACCGAAGGAGGAACACGGCGTTTTCGGGGCGATCCGTGCAAAGCGGTCAGTCGGTTGCCAGCTGCGGGGCGAGCCGCTGCCCCAGTGACGCCCCTTTTCCTGGTGCTGCGGCGTTGCTTCCAGCGAGCCGGCGAGAGCGAGCAGTGCCAGCAGAACGAGCGGGGCTCGCGCGCGCGCGCTGCGGCGTTTCGGCACGGCTGCTCTCCCACTCGCCGGGGCGGCCGTGCCCCCACCCTGCAGTTGCCCGTGCGAAGGCTGGAGCTCAGGCCGGGTGCCGCTCGCTGCCCGTCCCTCCCGCTGCCGCGCACGGCAGAACCTGCCCTTGCTCTTCAGGCGTCTGCACAGAACCGCAGCCACCTCAGGTTAAGGAGCTTAAGTCTTGTCCTTCAAACCAACCTTTTTTAAAAAAACTTGAATTTCTTTTATCTTTACTACATTTTTTAAAATGGAAAAAAAAAAAAAAGATTCTCCTGTGAATGTGCTATTTACCGTTCATTCTTTCTTCTTTCTTGGTTTTGATTTGAAGCTATGAAGCTTGGTGTCTGTGAAAATGTTGTTATTTCTCAGGATAATAAGCGGCAATCATCCCTGCCACATAAAAGGCAGGAGAAAGGGGGAAACTTGGGGAACTAGTTTAAGTATGAAGCTAATTTTTAAGTTGTAGATGATGTGTAAATCGAGGGTAATACATAGGATGTCAGTATCAAGCTGTGGCGTTTCTCTGGGTTCACGGTGTGTTGTTTGCAATGCACAGAAGCTCAGGGATAAGTATTTAAAATGTGACCCAGAGAAACCCTAGTTTTGATGTTGCAACAGTTGCTTCTTTCATGACTTGTTTGGAAGACTCGCTGAAAGCTGAATAGACCCCCCCATATGGAGATTTTGGGGGAAAAAACTTTTGGTTTGGCTCGTGGGAAGTTTGCCTGCGGAAGGCTTGGATGTGGTCTGATGGGAGAAGCGTCCCGAAGACGCACGTTGCCGTTTGGTCTGTCGCAAGGCCGTGGTGAGGGGACCTGTGGCTCCCTTCGCCCTCGCTGGCAGCTGGGGGTCCGCCCTGCCCGAGGGGCTTCGGGAGCGGGGAGAGGGGGGGGTCTGGACGCGGCAGCCCCGGAGCTGCCCTGCGGCCTCTCTGGCTGCAGCCCCTCTGCCCTGCGGCGCCCAGCCCTCCTCCTCGCCGGGGAAGTGCGAAATAACCGTCGTTTTTGGTAACTTCATGCTTTCGCTGAAGGCATGTCAGCTCCAAGGGCTGGGAGAGGTTTGTCTGTGTTTCCACGTTACCTCGTCCTTCTGCCTCCCGTGTTAAATGTGTTTGAGTGCTTGTGGAAAAGGGGAAAATGGGAATTTCTCAGTATGTCCCTGCAGCCAGTCCGTGTTCTGTACTCAGTTTGTTGCTTATGAATTACAACATCTTAATTACCAGTCGGTAGAACTTTCTCATCGTGGGTCAGTAAGGTTGTAGACTCAGACTGAGAAAGGTACCGACGTGTGAAACTAGTTCAGGTTCAGCTGGTAGGAGCATCCCCGCGGCCCCGGGCAGCGCTCGGCAGGAGGCAGCAAAAGTTTGCGGGGCTGAAACCCGCCTTCCCAGCAGCCTCACTGGCCCAGATCTGCAAAGCTGAGTTTAAACCAGCCCTGCACAGAGCTGGTGAGCCCAATCCAGGCAATATCTTCCCCTTGAAAAAAAAAAATTAAAAAAGACATCCTGTGCAGCTGACCTCTAGCAAGTCTATGAAAGAAGCAACATGGTTCAGTGGAAGAAATGCCCCCAAGGGCAAAAAGAAACAGAAATTGAAACCAGATGACGATCAACCTTAACAAAGCCTTTTGTGATTCATTGTTTTCTTTCAATTTATAAAATGTCTTGTAATAGTTGATAACATTATTGACTCAATTTCCATAACAAAACTACCTCGTGTGACATCCTGTTTATCATATCAAAGGGATTGTGTGAAAAAAAAATACTGCCAGTGTTTGTTGCCAGCCTAGAAGGGCCGTGATGACTGGAGTTTTGTTTCCCTTCCCGTGGGTTGTGGCTGGGTTCCTGTTACTGCCGCAGCATTGCAACCTGCGGGTGATGGTTTTGACTTTGCTTCCCCCCAGGAAGGCATCGGGCTGTGCACACCACGCTCTCGCCCAGCACCTCTGTGCCGTGGCGGTGACCACCACAGCCACTGCTGCGCTGCGCCACTGTTGACAGCATGGACGGTGTCCTGCGGCTGCGGCCAGGTCCCCGCACCGCGAGGCGGACGCCTGTGATGCTGCAGGGGAGGGCTGAGCTCCGGCATCCCTCCTGGCAGAGTGCAGCCCCCGCCTGCAGCCGCTGGGCAGTACATGGCTCTTGCCGGTTTGGTTTTTGTTGGTGCCCATCAAGTCATGGCCCCGGTTCCAGCTCTGTCCTGGTGCAGACGTGATGCAGAGGCTGCGGTCGTAGCCTGGGACCTCACGGAGCCCTCGTGCGTGCGTCCTGGGCGTGAGCGTGTGGGCAGCTCAAGGAGGAAGCGGGTCCGGTTTGTTGCTGTGTGCTTGTGTCGGCCCGTCGCTGGTTTGCAGGACGTTTCTGGCATGGGTTGGTCCTGGTCTTCGGGTCCTTCCACTGACGTTCCAGGTGATGGTTTCTGCCAGTAAAACACTTCATTTTTCCCACAATCCCTTGTGTAAATCAGGGAAGCAGGATGTTGCCTCGGCATGACACACGGTGAACGTTGGCACGCTCAGAGCCGGGGCTGGGGCAGGGGAGCGTGTCCGGCCGCTGCCACCCTCGCCCCGCAGCGCCTGAGGAGCGGAGCTGCGCCTCTCAGGAGCTGCCTTCCCGTCACTACACTACGACCAAATGAATGTTTCTGCTGGCACATCTCAGGCGCGCCGCGGCACAGCCGGTCCCCCTCGCGCGGTGGGACTGGCACGGGTCCATGTCAGCCCGACCTGCCCCTGCTCCGCTGCTCTGCTCTGTGACTTGACTACCTGTGGAAATGTGACCAATAAGTGTTGAACGCATGTTTAGCGAGTGTTAGCTGTATGAACTAATAAATGTGAATTGTTCTGCACCGGTGGCGTCTGCTGTTCGCTTGCACCTTCCCCCTTCAGCAGCGGCTCTCTCTCGGTGGGGGGAGGCGTTGGCAGGGGGATGGAGCCCGGCGCTGGTCTGGGTGGCAGCCGCGGCGCTGCCCTGCCCGCCGCCATCCTGCAGCGGAGCAGCCGGGGCTGGAATTGTTTGTGGGTCTGGGTTGGCTGGGGGGAGCCTGTGTGGCAGGAGCTGAGGGGGGTCTTGTGCCTCAGGGGGGGACGGGAGTGGGGGCAAGGTCAGCGTGAAGGTTTGCACGGTCTTCTGGGTGCTGCCGTACAACGGGCCCATGGTGGTTCCCTTCCCCTGCCCAGGCCCCAGAGGCAAAGGTAGGAGGACGGGTTTTCTCCTTTTGGTCATCGCACCATTGCAGCCCGAGGTCCCGCCATGGCACGCACAGCATGGCCGTGCCACTGCTGTCACCCTGGGGGGTTCCTACCTGTGGGATGGCCAGAACACGCAGCGGTTCGGGTGGGTCACCATCGCCGCAGGGTGCAGCAGGAGGAGGTTTGCACCGGCAGCGGGAGGAGACCTGTGCAGCAGCCGCTGCTGCAGGCGGGAGGAATAATCCAAACAAGCAAATGCACCAGAAATCCTTGACCAGCGTGCTCCGGAGAGAAACTGCAGAAATCATTTAACAATCTCGTGTCGCTGAGGTGGGTGCAAGTTAAAAGACTAAGAAGCACTTTTCATATTTACATTTCCACGCCTATTAGAGAGTGCATATTAAGGCCCACTCAGGGAGACGCTGCGCTGCCACAAAGGCAGCTCCAAGTGAGCAGCCGGCCCCCGCGCTCCGCTGCTCCCTCCCGCGGGGCTGCCGGCACTTTCTGCATTGCTAAACTCATAAAAATGGAAATTCTTCCTTTTTAATGTTTAGGAGCTCTTGTGCTTAAGAGCGTTTAGGACTTTTTTTTTCCCCCACTTATTTTAATAACGGGAGATTCTATGGCAAAGAAATAGCAGTTAAGTGTCTGCCTCCTGGCACGCAGGGATGCAGCCCTCCCCGTGTTTCTCCTGAGCTGAAGGAGTTCGTCACTGACGGCTTTGAACACGGAGCTGCCAGATTGTAACCAGCAGTTTTTGCGTGGGGCAGAGCCTGTCCCTGGCCACGGGGCAGCGGGGTGCGGGGTGAGAGTCTGCTCTCCTTTGCTGGCCGGTTTTGGAGTGTTTTCATTCCACCACTTGCCCCTTTGCTGTGACCCCCGGCTGCGGGGGGGAGCCGACCCGTGGCTCTGCCGTCCCTTCCGGGAGGCTGAGGAGCGGCGCTGCTGGGTCTCTGCCCTCAGCCCCCTTGGTGGGTGCGTGTGCCCCTGGGGAAAGGCCGGTTCCTTGGGCAGGGCGGGCGGATGAAGAGCTCAGCCCTTCCTGGCCGTGCTCACGGGAGAGACTTGGTGGCTCTGGGTCCTGCATGGAGAAGGATCCATGAAGGTCACCTGGGAGGGCAGGGCTGTCCTGCCACAGGCTTTCGTGCGTAGGAAATTCCGCAGTGTCTGTTCTCCAGAGACAACAGAAATCTGCTTGTTCAGACCTAAAAAGGGGCTTTGGTCCGGGGAGCAGCTCAGAACAGCTGTCCCAAAACGGGCCAAGCCGAGGACCTGGCGGAGCAAGGCTCTGCCCTGACCCGGGCCCGTGATGGTCATTTGCAGCCAGGCGAAGCAGTCGTTCCCCGAGCTGGAGCGTTGTGCTTGCAATTATCCCTCATAGCAGACGCAATAAACGCGTTGGATCATAAATCGGCACTGAGCACGTTCAGCCTCACCTGAGGTCCAGTCCCGCGCTTGCAGCAGGACAGCTCACTTTTGGGGAGGGCGCTTGTTCCACGCCCTGCATCGTCACCTTGCACTGTCCCTGCACGGCCCCTCCCCGAGGGCGTCATGGGAGCATGTGGGGAGCAGAGGGGAGCGGGAGGAGAAGACCTAGTTTGGGAAGGGGAATTGCTCCAGCAGCCCATCTCTAGGTGTTTCTGCAGACCAGATGTGGCAGGAACTGGCCATAGGGAAGCCAGATGTGCGTGACATGGAGGGCTCAGAGGCTGCAGGAGTGCTCGGGCTGCTGGGGTGATGCAGAGGGAGAGCGGCCGGCCATCTCCCCATCACCCCGGGTGCCATTCCCTGCTGACGCTGACCCAAACCCGCTCCATTTCCCCCAGTGCCTCCACAGACCTCACGGCTGTGCTGCCGCTGCCCCTGCCAGGCTGCTCACCGCAGGGCGGCCGTCACCCCCTCCCCGCTCCTCCCAGAGGGTTTATCGCATCCTCGCTTCAATCCCGGCACGAGCTGCGCTGCCCCGCTCCTCTGCCGAGCGCTCTCAGGTCTTCTGTCCTCTCTATTGTGTTAATTTTTCTTATTTACAGCAGTTCTCCTCGTCTGCGGTGCAGCTCGAGCGGCTTTGACGCTGCACCGCCCTGGATTTATTCCCTGTAAGGGGGCCCTGAAGGTCAGCGGTGGCAGGGCTCTCTGGGAGGTGGTAGAGGATGCTTCGCGCACGTGGGGCGATGGGTTTGTCCTCGCCTTCGAACCAAGCAAGAGGAGCCGCTGGAGCCGTGCAGAGGCGATGGGGCGATGGGGTGACCTCTCCTCTCACCCCACGCCGGCACAAAGGGCTGCCTGGTAAGCGAGGCTGGAGTGGGAAAAGTACCAGCACATTTTAATTTTCAGCTCAACCTCTACTGACCACTGTATTTTGATTAGAGCTCTGCTTCCTTTTCATCTCGGTGCTCCGGCTGGTGACAACTGCCACAGCCTCGTGCACGCAGTGCAATAGTTTATCACCGAAGGCCAGCCGCTCTATGAATTCAGAGCCAGCGCTGAACAAATCACGCTGTCACTAACGTCAAACTTGTTAACCTGATCTTTGGTGGATCACTAGTGTCAACATTGCATGGGACATACATTATCGGGCCCAAGGACTTTGGGAGATGCGTTTGTCAGGCTGCTCTGTCACAGTCCCACTCTTGACCTTCAGAAAGTAACTTTCAAGGATAAGCTGCTTTCCTCTTAGAAAGAGTTGCTGTTCCCAGGAGCGTCACCCCACGGGCACTGGCTGGGACAGGGCTGCGCGGTGAGGCTGGGTCACCACGCCTCAGTGGTGGGGTCAGCCCAGCAATGGGTGAAGGATCTGCTGGGATGGTCATGTGGGGAAGGGTTTCCACTGATGTCCATCACTGGCCATGTCTGTTCCCTGAGTTTCTCCCCATCTTGTCACCAACTGCTCTCACATTTCTCCTCACCTCTTGCCCAGTCACTGTCCCTCTGGAGTTCAAACCTGAAAACCAGTCCATTGCCTGCAGTAGACTGGTGGGTCACCATTTACTGGACCATCACAAGTCTCTCACATCTTGGTTTGCCACGTGCAGGTGTGAGAATTGCTCTTGGCATTTCTGACAGGGTTGATCACCACTGCAGAGGTCAGACGAAGGATGGGCCACCACGGCCAGGACAGTAACAGCACACTCAAGAGGTGTGTAACAGCACACTCACTCAGCTCCTGGTGAGCTCCTGCCCAAGTTCCTGGGGGTGGTTGGGTTTTGTGGTACCTTTGCTTGGGCTGGTGGCATCCCCTTCCTGCAGTCCCTACCAGCCGGAGGAGAATGGTCCCACAGGGGCACAGGACGGCATGGGCACCCTGCACGGCACTGCGTGCTGGCGGGGCCGGTGAGGCAGGACTGCACCGGAGCAGACGCGGCTCATGGCTGGGGGACCCTGTGGCAGGCACTGGATTGGAGCTCCACGTCGCTGTCCCCATGGGCTGACCCCGCTAATCAGCTGTGAAAGAGAGAGAGAAAGCTGGAGAGAAATCTTTCTCTCTGCTAACCTCATCACAATAAAGATTCCTATAAAGAGCTCTTATCCTTGAAGAAAATGAGGCACATAAGCAGGAATAGTAAACAAAAGGCTGTCATTTTGACCCAGGAGTGCTTCATGTTGTTGGCAACTGCCAAGAGGAAACATAAAGAGAGGCTGCATCCAAGTCCCAATTATGCAGAACTATGTGACTAATCTGTCAATGAGTCCCCCCGGGAGGAGACCACCAGCGCTTCCCGGCGCTGCCTGCGCACCATCTGCACACGCCGCCATGCGCCGGGCCTGCCTGCGCCCCCGAGCGAAGGCGTGCGTGGCATCGGAAGAATGCGGGGGACAAGGTAATGTCATCGGGAACGCTATCGCCAAAGTCCTCGCTGCACGCGCATTATCGGCACGGGCCCCGGAGTCAGGGACTGCGGGCAGCCAGGCGGTGCAGGCAGCGAGATCTGGCAAACAGTAGTGCTGACCACACCTGCTGCAGACACGCTCCGGGAACGTGGCGCAGGCAGGAGGGCTGCCCCGCCGCCGATAAGCTGAGTGGATGGAGATAAAATCCCAGAAGGAGATATGCTTTGCTGAGCATCAAGGCTATGCACCAGCAAGGAGCCAAAGCACGGCCACGGCCCGCGGCGGGTGGTGTGGCTCTGTGCGCTCCGGCTGCGCCACGGCTGTGCCCGCCCCACAGCCCAGCCGGGAGGAGATGGGGCAGGGCGGTCACTGGACCAAAAGCCAAGGCTTTGGTGACAGATGTGCCGGCGCTTGGGCCCGTCAGGAGCACGAAGCGGACACTGTGCCGGTCCCTTGGCCGTGACAATGCTGCGGTAGGGCAGCAACTTTGGGGCCCACCTCCAGCCATCCCCTCCCCAGCACATCCGCAGGAATCTGTGTGGCTAGAAGCCCAGGGCCACGCCGTCCCTCCCTCCTGGGTGCTGTGGCCACCAAGATGTCACCCCAGCCTGCACCTCCTCCCTGTGCCCAGGGACCCCTGGGGCTGCACACAGCCTTCGGCACGGGCTCCATGTGTGCCGGCTGCTCCTGCCTGCGCGGGCACGAGCTGCCAGGGGTATCCAGGGTCTCCTCGGGCACAGCCGGCCCCGTGTCCTAGCGCAAGCCCAGCACTGGGCGGGGAAGGAGGGCGATAGCATGGGTAAGAAGTTGGTGCTGCCACTGCAAAGGGTCCCAGCGTCGGCACTGGCACCTGGCTGGCACCCGCACTGCAGAGGGGCCTGGGTGTTCCCGGTGCCGGAGCCCCACGCACCCACCCTGCCTGGAGCCGGCTCTGCCCAACCCCTGCGCAGCCGCACCGGAGCCGCCTTCCCAAATCCGCCCTCCTGCCACCACCGGCCGGGACCTGCCGGGCTGCACTGCGGCCTGTGCACTGGCCCTGACCCGGGGCCGCGCGCCCGCTGCAGAAGCTGGGCCGTGGCCTTGGCAAGGGCCGGTGCAAAGGAAAGTGCCCAAGGCCAGTGGGGACGTATTTACCCCTGAAAGCACCTTGCTGCAAAAATAGCAAGTGGCCGGCGTGAGGCCGGGGCTTCCCGGGGGAACAATGCCCGGCAGAAGGAAGCGGCCGCGGCCGCCCAGCAGCTCCGTCCCCGCCTCGTGCGGTGCTGAGCTGCGAGCCGCTGCATGCCGGCCCGGCGGGGACCTTGAACCTGCCACAGATTTATTTTCTCTGACATTGGCATCGCGTCGGAACATCTGGCATGTGGCTGATAATTGCTGGGGATCGGGGCGGAAGCCGCTCCAGGCCTGGCGCTTCTTCCAGAGCTCTGTTTTCATTAGTTTTTCTCCTCTCTTCAGCTGCAGAACGAGGAAAAAACAAGCAGGGCTGCACAGCTCACTGCTCCCGCTCCTCTCCCCATGGCTGCAGCACCGGGGGAGTCCCTGCCACCTCCCACTTGGCGTGGGTACACTGCAGGGCCCGTCACCATCGCGTCGTGTCAGGGCTGTGTCAATGCCAAAGGGGGATGAGCCCTTCCCTGACCCCCCAAGCTCGTGATGATGCGTCCTGCCATGCCACCCGGGGTGTCAGCGGCCGCCTGGCTGGGGCAGAGCCGTGACACAGCCCTTGCTGCACCGGCGCAGGGGCTCGGGGCCACAGCAGCCAGTCCATCCTCGGGGCAGTCGTCACGGCAGGACAAGGCAAAAAGCAAGCCCTGAGTGCAAACAGGCAGGGAGACGCCGCGGTGATGGATGGCTGGAGCGTGGGGCCGGCGGTGGGAGAAAAGCCCTGCTCTGGCAGGACAGGAGGTGTCGTGCATGGCCTCTCCCCCAGCGCCTGGCCCTGCACATCAGGATGGTACTCGGCAATGGAGGGTGGGAGAACCCACGTAGCAAACACACCTCCTCTGCCAGGGGCTTGGCTGCCCCGCTTGTCCCCAGCCCAGCGGGACCCACTTTCCTCTTGTGCCATTTGGACACATGGGGAGCTGCCAGCCATGGGCGCTGTGAGCTCGCAGGGACCCCGGGCACAGGGCCCCACGCATGGAGGAGCACCCTCCCACCCTCCCCTGCGGAGGAGACCTCTCAGGGCTGGGGAGGCCCCGGCTGCAGGTCCCGGCGCTGGGTGGGTGCTGTGAGCTTGTGCTCTTCCCGGAGGTGTCCTGCCCCGTGCCCACGGCCCCCTCCCTCCCGCCCTGGGCTGTAAATCAGCATGGCCATGGGTGCTGGCGCGTTTGCCGCCACCCACCGGTGCCCCCCACCTCCCCATGGGATCTCTCTCCAGTGGCGCGTTATCTGCCGCGGGGGTCCCACTTATCTCCGCTGTCACTTTCTAATGCTAGTTTATGGGCAGTGTTTTGTAGCTTAATTATGATGTTTTTCAGCACGGTCACGTGGCTGCAGAAGCCAATAAGGCACCGAAGTGGGTCCATCCCGGCTGAGCCTGGCCCCCATGGGGAGGAGATTGGCCGGTGTCCTGCCTGGGGCAGCGTGTGCGCAGCCAGAGCCCCGACACCTTCCCGGCGGACACAGGTCCCATAAATCCCCCAGCCCGCTGCAGACGGGGCAGCGGTGCCCAGCACCCCGTGGAGACTCCTCGGGCAGCAGCTCTCGGCTGGCGGTGAGTATAAGGCAGTGGGGAGAACCGCGGTTGCCCCGTCCCGCCTGTCTCCCACCCGCTGCCGCCATTCCCCGGCACAGCAGCGGCCAAGGCTGGAGCTGCAGACACGGCAGGGCTTGGCGAGGAAGTGGGAGCTGTGCGTGGGCCTCTGCTTCCCGTCCCCATCAGCAGGCGTGGGGATGGAAGCTCTGCTCACCGCGGGCAGCGAAGCGAGGCCTCACCATAGCCTTGGCCCCTCAGCCACGCTGCTGCCCAGAAATGACAGATCCGGCTGTCGGGGGCCTTTGGGAGCCCAACCAGGTGGTGGCTGGGGGTCCCCCGTGACTCCAGCACTGCGTGTTACTGTAGGAGCATGGGCAGCCCCCGCACCCCAGAGCAGACGTGGGAGGCAGCCGGGACCCTTTGGCACGCAGGGCTGGCTGAGCCCACGTCCCTTCCCTATCCTGCACTGGCGGGCGCTGCAGCCCTCAGCTCCGAGTTGCTTTTGTTCCTCGCAGTGTTTGCTCGGCTCTTCTCCTGACCCGCGGCCCCTCCTGGGCTCCTCTTCCCGGATGGCAGGTCCCGCTCTGCGGCTGCCCGGCAGCTCCCCCAGGAGCTCGGGACGAGTGCGGGGGCCGTGGCCGAGGGGCTCTGCCGGCGGTGGGAGCTCTCCTTCCTGGCCCAGCGGCTGACCCGCACCAGGGGCTGCTCTGCTGCTATTCTTAGCCTGGGCTTGATTCCTGGTAGCTCTGGAGCGATGCTCCACCGAGCCCGTTTCCTGTTTGCCGATCTCCCCGCCAGCGCTGCTTCCTACCCGCCGCACCCGCGGGCGGCAGCGGGCGTGTGGGGCGAGCCGGGCAGGATGAGCCGTGTGGGATGAGCTGTGTGCGATCAGCCATGCGGGACAAGCCGTGTGGGATCAGCGGTGTGGGATGAGATGTATGGGATGAGCCGTGTGGGATGAGCCATGGGGGCCAGCAGCCACAGCTCCCCTTCGTGGGGCTGTGCGGGAGCTCCAGGCACCCACATCCTTGGGAGCCCCGTACCGCTGCCCTCCACGCAGCTCCTCCGGCATCAAAACACCTCGAATCAGAGGTCCCTCCCTGGGGGCTGTGCAGGCAGCAGGCTCCTGCCTGTGCTGGGACAGGTTGTGCCTCTGCACCAGCAGACCACAAAGGGTCCTCTGACTGAGCGGGTCGGCCCTGACAGGATGGGTTCAGCCCCAGCGCCCAGCTCAAAGCTGGAGCCTCGATCTCCCCATGGCCAAGACCCTGGGCCGCAGCCTGTGGCCAGCCGGCCTGGGAGCATCCCGATAAACAGGATGTGCCGGGAGCATGGGTGCTCCTGTGCCGGTCTGCTGCTGTCATGGAACATTTTCTTAAGAATCCCTAAATGCAAAGCAATGAATTGAATACGGGCGGTGAACAACCGCTGTCTGACAGACGGACCACAACACCGTTGGCAGTGGCTGCTCCACGCGGGGTGGCCGGCGCTAGGTCTGAACTGTCACCTCGTTAGTAGTGGCCCCAGGGGAGGTGTCAGGAGCTGCTGCACACCCCAGCGCTCCTCGTGCAACTTTCCCCAGGCTCTGTGAGCACCTCCTCGCAGCCGGCCGGCTGGCAGCACTGCCTGGTGCAGGGTGACGGGTGGTTCCGGCAGGACCCGAGGGTCCGGGGCTGTGCACTGAGCGTGGCCAGCTGCGGGGTGTTTCTCTTGCTCAGACACATTTAATTGTGCTCCAGCCCCCAGGACTCCTGGTTCCCATGCCGGCCCTGCCGCTTGCAGGCCAGATTCCCCGGGGAAGGTGGGGGGCTCGTTGTTCCCCACGGATGTCGTGGGGCAGCTCCACCAGGCCCGGGGGGAGCGGGGAGGGTCTCGTGCCCCTTCCTGCAGAGAGGTGCCCTGTGCCCATCCAGCCCCTGGGGTGCCCGGGGCCAGAGCCCAGCACCGCCGAGGCCTGGCCGAGCAGCTTTCCCCAGCCCGGGAGCAGCGGCGGGAGCTGCCACCCACAGCGCTGCCCCCGGGGGCTGCTCCTGCCCCGACCCCCCCGCCCCAGCTGCCTTCCTGCCCCCCCGCGCTTGGCCCGGGGCTGCCGCCGGGAGCTGCCGGCCTGGGGTGCCGTGCCCGCCGCCCGCCGGGGCCTGCCGTGCCGGGGGCGGCAGCGGGGCAGAGCGCGGCCCCGGCCCCGCGTCCCCGTGTCCCCGGGCTGGCAGGTCCCTCCGCCCCCACCCCGTCCCCGGCGCCGTGAGCCGCCCGCTCTCCCCAGAGGAGGTTCCCCAGCCCCCGGGGGGCTGGCCGCTCGCCCGCACCAACATGGAGATGCTCTTCCAGGCGCTATAAAGGGCTCCGGCTCCGGCACCTGCCGCTCGGTCTCCGCCGCGCCGCGCTCCCGCTCCGCACCCAGCGCAGGGGCTGGGGGCCGCCGTCCCCGACCCCGCCCGCCCCGTCCCGCTGACCCGCTGGCCTGTCCCGCAGCAGGGCCGCTGGAGGGGATGGACTATTCCTATGATGAGGACCTGGACGAGCTCTGTCCGGTCTGCGGGGACAAGGTCTCCGGGTACCACTACGGGCTGCTCACCTGCGAGAGCTGCAAGGTAGGAGCCGGCCGGGGCTGTGCGGGGCCCGGGGCAACGCGCCTGGGGCTGTGCGGGGACCGGCGCTGTGTGCGGGGACCGGCGCTGTGCGGGAGCTCTAGCCGGGGCTGTGCGGGGACCGGCGCTGTGCGGGGACCGGCGCTGCGCGGAGACCGCTGCACGGGGGAGAGGGGTCCGGGGCTGTGTGGGCACCGGGGAGGGGGGCTCTGCCGGGGCCGGGGCAGCGGGGCCGGCCGCGGGCCGCTCCTCGCCCGTTTTCGTTAGCGGCGGATTCGCGCTCGGCGGCGGGACGGGAGCGCGGCCGCGGCGGGGGGCGGCGGGGGCGGCGGGAGCCTCCGTCGGAAGCGGGGCGCGGGGACGGGGTGCTGGTGTCGGGCTGCCGGGGCTGCCGGGGCTGCCGGGGCTGCCGATGCCGGGGCTGCCGATGCCGGGATGCCGGTGCCGGGATGCCGGGATGCCGGTGCCCGCCGCATCTTCGCCGCCGCCGCAGGGCTTCTTCAAGCGGACGGTGCAGAACAACAAGCACTACACCTGCACCGAGAGCCAGAACTGCAAGATCGACAAGACCCAGCGCAAGCGCTGCCCCTACTGCCGCTTCCAGAAGTGCCTCACCGTGGGGATGCGCCTGGAAGGTAGGGCACCCGCCGGCCGGTTCCCGCGGGCACGGCCGGGCTCCGCGGCTGCGGACGGGGCCGGGAGGGCGGAGGGGGCGGCCGCGGGGCTGCGCGGTCCCCCCCCCCCGGTGACGGTCGAGCTGTCCCTGCCGCCGCCGCCCGCCCCGCCGCGTCCCCGGGCCGGTAATTCCCGCGGCCGCTTCGATTCCGTTTTATCCTCCCAAGTTAAAAAAAAATTCGTTTTTTCGCGGCACCTCCTGCTTTTCTTTTTTTTGTTTTTGTTTTGTTTCCCTCGGGATTTTTGGCTGCTGCGGCTTCAACTTTCCAGGATTTTCTTTGCTGGGAGAACGGTTGGGAAATAGCATAGAAATTATTGTTTTCCTTAAGCACATAATTCCAGGCGCCGGGACTTAAGGAAAACGTTAAAAATTATGGGGCTCGCAATAAAACTGCTGCAGACCCACCACGAATTGTATTTTTCCTCTCGGTGATATTTAGTATAGCAGATTTCTGGGCTGCCTGACTCTTGGAGAGTGCAATTACAACCCCCACGGCCACCACCTCACTCATGTCAGAGAAGTCGATCCCGATTGAGATATCAGAGTCGGGCCCCAACATCCCCCCAAGTCGTGTGTTGTGGTTTCTACAACGCTTAGCACAGGCCAACAAAATACATTCAGGAGGACAGATCTCTGGCAAGCGACTGCAAAGCAAAAGCAGACGCAGAAAGCAGCCCCCCCCTGCTACAGTCAGCCACCTCGCCACCTCTTGTCCCCTGAAATCGTTTACATTTTGCAGCGGATGAAAGTGGCCAGATGCACCGGCCGGGCTGAGCCCCCTCACCTGGCCGGGCTTGCTGCACAGGGCTTCGCCCGCCTGGGAGCTCAGGGCAGAGTGCGGGTTAATCAGAAAGTACTGTGTGTACTCGCACAGCGGCCGCTCGCTTCCAGGAGCGGGATGAGAGCCTGCGAGCAGAGGCGCAGGAGTAAGACACAACATCAAGCTGCAAAATCAGCCCCTGCAAACTCCCGGCGTGGGCTGGCTTCCAGCCCCATCTCCAAACAGATCCCAGTTTTGCTCTCCTCCCTGGACTGAAATTATTGGTGCCCCGGATCAATCCATGTGTGCTCTGGCAGTTTTGAGCAGTGCTGCAGGAGCGTTTGAGCGCTGGGCAGGGGCTGGGGGGTCCAGGGACAGGCAGGCAGGGGTGGGGGGGACAAATGTGGTCTCAGTTTGACCATTTTCAGCAGGTTTTGCTCACTGTGGAGCTCTTTTGGTCCCACAGCCCATGAGGCTGGGATTTTTTGTTTATTTTCCTGCTGTTAGCTCCTGAGCGGAGTCCCGCAGGCGAGCAGCTGCGGGGAGAATCACCCAGCGGAGAGTGATATTCCCATGGGATTTTCTCTTTTGTGGTAAAAACTGGAGCACATCTTTCCTCAGTTCCTAGTATTTTTGGGCAGGGAATCTGAGGTGATGCTTCGAAGGTGAGCTTCCAGCTCCACAGGACAAAAGCAAGCCCGAGATGATTGATTTTGCGGACAGAGTCTCAACGTCAGGCCCCCCTCGAAGTGCCTGAAGGGATGCTGTAGCGAAGCCTGGCTGGGGAGAGCAGCACAGCCCTGGCCCAAGCCTGCCTGCACCCCTGGGCACCCGCTGGGCACCCTGCTGGGCACCCCCCCATGCCCCTGTCTGGGCAGGGAGAGGTGGGCGAGGGGAAGCAGAGCTCGGCAGGCAGCTCACACCAGCTGGGGCTCTGCAGAGGGGTGAGGGCAGGCGAGGCGGATGGAGCGGGAAGGGGAGCCGCAGGGCGTGCTGGGTGCCCCTGCCTGCCGCCGAACCTGCTGGCCGCACCCCAGGTGCGTGGCTCCGGGGCTGCCTGCAGATGGTTTTGTCCGGGGGATGCCTCCAGGCACTTCCTGGGTGACTCCGCTTGGGCTCCCTTGCCCAGGAGGTCGGGGTGCGTTGCTCGCTTCCCAGCAGCCAGCTGGGACACGGCAAATGGCAAGTCGTTGCCAATCCCAAGCGAGGCACAAACGGCAGGAATAGCGGAGCAGGAGGGGAATTAAAAGGCCTCTTCTCCCTTTGTGCTCTGGCTGAGAGGGAAGGAGGTGTACTAGCTGTCGCCTGCGGAGGGTTTGTGTGACCTGTGAGCACCTCCCGCTGTGTGTGGGGTGCAGGCAGCACCAGTGGGGTCCCTGCCTGTGCACCCTTGCCTGGGGTCACGGGGGTCCACTTGGGACCCGCTCCCCAGGCATCGCTGTGCCTGGCCTCGAGCGGCGGTGGAAACACATTGCTTTGAGTGGGTGGGAGATTTGGACTCTCGGTGTGCTGTGGCATCACTGGGGTGAGCGGCCGGAGATTCCAGACCTGCCGGTCCAGCTCGGGCTGTGTGACAGGGCGTGCTCGCAGGGGATCCCGGTGGGGGTACACACACATGCTGACTGTGGCCATCTCCCTTGTACCCCTGAAGTTAGGAACTGCCCCGGGGCAGCTCTCTGTTTCCCGGAGGCGTGCGGGCAGGCTTTCAGGAGCAGGGGGGCCACAGCACCCCCCGCCTCAGAGGATGCCTCCGGCCGCCCCGCTCCCAGCGAGATGCTGTTTTCATGAAAAAAGAATGAGGGAGGAAGTGCAGGGCGGCTCCCCAGGGAGCACATTCCTGCTCGCCCTGGAAATGCTGCTGCTCCTGGCCGACGCTCGTGTGTTTCCAGCCTGCCTGGGGAGAGTCTGGAGGTGCCCTGGCTCTCCCAGGGTGCTGGCCGCACTTCCAGCGGCCCCAGGATAAGTGGGTGAAAGAGAGACAGAGGTGACAGCTGACACACAAAAGCAAGACTCGCCTGCTGGCAACGGGGATGCAAACTAGCAGAGGTTTTTTTTCCCTTTGATGCTAAGTCTGCAGGCTGTGCTCGCTGGCGCATTCTCCTCCATCCCTCTGCACCGCCGTCCAGCTCCCAGCTTCCAGCGAGCTGATGCTCTTCCAAGGGTGGGCTGGGGCAGCAGCCCCCAGAGCGCAGTGGGGCGGTGCGGAGGGACGAGCTCCTGCTGCAGAGAAGCACCTGCTCCCTCGCGTGCTGACACATTCTTGGGTTTCTTTGGGGGTTCAGAAGGAACATCTGCTTTGCTACAGCCAGGACATTGTGATGAGGCCGTCAGAGTGATTCCACCAGTGGGACACTCCGGCAGAGCTCCTCAACCCTAGTTGATACCTGGCGCGGACGGGCAGCCTCCTGCCCAAAAGCCGGCACAGCCCTGCTGCAGGGTGCAGTGTGTCCGGCGGGACCTGCCAGCCATACTGCCCGTAAGAGGGGCAGAGGTTTGCAGCAAAGAAGCCTGTGCAGCCTGGATGAGGGTGAGCCAGGGTCCCGTGGGGGCTGTGGGGTCCCAGGCTGTGCACAAACAAGGAAATCTCAGGGCTGGTCCAGAGTCAGGGGTCATAAAAAAGAAAGGGGGTTTTGAGCCCCCTTGTCTGCCTGGGCTTTGCGGGCTGTCCCTTGAACCCATGAGGGATGCAAGCTGCTTTATCCCCCAGCCTGTTCTGTGGTAAAAGCCAAATGTCTCTTCCTTTCCTGCAATTCCCAGAGGCTCTGAAGGTGACACCAGCAAGGCAAGAGCCGGGGCCAGGCACCCAAACCTGCCATGTCACGTCCCTGGTGTGCACGGCTGGGCTGGGAGTGGCATGGTCCTGCTGGCAGCTTTCTGGGAAGGTCTCCCCGGTGTCCCCCAGCCCTATTTGGCCACCGACACCCCCCCCCGTCATTTTCTCCATGCCACATAGAAGTGCTGGTGTCCCTCCGTGCAGGTTCACTGCAGCCTCTGCCCTCTCTCTGCCCCCAGCCGTGCGTGCCGACCGGATGCGTGGAGGGAGGAACAAGTTTGGACCCATGTACAAGCGGGACCGTGCCTTAAAGCAGCAGAAGAAAGCTCTGATCCGTGCCAATGGCTTCAAGCTGGAGACCGTGCCTCAGATCATGTCCCCAGTGCAGAATGACTACAGCCTGTCCTCCACCATCCACAGCATCCACGCCATGTCCAAGACCTTGCCGCCCAACCCTGCTGCCCTGACACCCGTCGACTACGAGCGCAGCCCCTATGGGACGCCCTCCCTGGGAATGACTGTGCCCAGCCATGCACCGCTCGCCGGCTACCACTATCCCTCCTTCCCCAACCGTACCATCAAGTCCGAGTACCCGGACCACTACACAAACGTGCACGAGTCCGTGCCCGCCTACATGTACCCAGAGACCTACGCCAGCAGCTCCCCCCCCGACATCCCTGAGGTCATCCTGAAGCTGCTGCAGCTGGAGCCCGATGAGGCCCAGGTGAAGGCACGGATACTGGCCTGTCTGCAGCAAGAGCAAGGCAAAGGCCGGCACGAGAAGCTCAGCACCTTCGGCCTCATGTGCAAGATGGCTGACCAGACCCTCTTCTCCATCGTGGAGTGGGCACGGAGCTGCATCTTCTTCAAGGAGCTGGAGGTAGGAGCCTGGGTGGGGGGGAAGGGTGCCGCGCTGAGCAGGTGGTGGGAGGCAGGTAGGACTGGGGTTGAGATGCCATGAGGATGGGGCAATGCCTGTGGGCATGAGCCGGGGGCTGCCATTGCTGCCGATGTGCTGGTGCATCCCTGACCTGCTCCCGGCTCCCCACGCGGCAGGGCTGGAGGCACCGGGGACTGGCTGCAATGCCAGAGCAATTCCTGCTGTCGCCATGGGGCTAATGATTTCAGATTCATCACGGTGGGGGCAGGTGTGGAGGCAATCGCCGGCAGAGTGACTGCTGTGTCAAGCTCAAGATATAATTGAAAAATGTAACGTTGAGGAATTATAGTTGAGACAATTCTCTCCTCCGCCTTTAGGAGGAAAATCGATGCTGTCAGGTAGGTGCTTATTAGCACCAAGCAGCCGGGGCAGGGCTGGCCAGGGCAGGGGACACCACCAAGCCTCCTCCGGAGCCACTTGTGCTGCCAGCAGCCCATGAGCCCGCCCAGCTGGGGGACGTGGTGCTGACCCCCAGCCCCTGGGCCATCCCAGCTAGCAAATCCCCCCCAGTAGTTACTAGGGTCGAGGGGTGTGTTAACAGGGGTGAGGCAGCCATCTCTGCCATCCTGCAAACCTTGCCAAGCTTTCAGACGTTTTCCATTCATGTCCTGGACTGACCTAAGATCCCAAACTGGTGCAAAAACGGGAGAGAAAATTTTGCAACGCAGCCAAACCCCAGAGATGTATGTCCTGGAGCGGCTGGGAGACCCAGGTGCCTTCCCGTGCTCTGAGCGTGAGGCTGTGCTACCTGGCTCTGGCCAAAATCACCTTCCTCCCACGATGCTGCGGGGACCATGCCCTGGGACAGGGCCAGGCTCTTCCCCATGCCCACTGCGCAGGGTGCCATGGGACTGAGCGTGGCAGAGCCTCGTGGCTCAAAATAGTCCCTGGCTGCCAGAACAGTGTCAGGAAATGGTATTGTGGGGGTGGGTTGGGCTCGTTTCAATCATATCAGTGTCCAGCCTGGATTTTGGGAACAGGGTGGTTGTTGTTTTGCAGGAGATATTGTAAACAGTGTAAATTCAGCTCCCAGCAGCATTGCCGCGTAGCCTTGTAACTCCATTGTCAGCCTGATTGCACCACCAAAATAGGCTGTTTCCGTGTGAATCCGTGTCGGTGGGCGCTCCTCCTCCCCGGGGCTCTGGGGGGGGGGATGACAGCGCCAGAGGCCTCACCTGGGCCGGGCCACCGGTATCCTGCCGGAAGCGGGGCACATCCCCCACCGTGCCCATGACACGGGATGTGGTGCCCCGGGGAATGGAGCTCGGCCGGGCATCCCCGTCCATCACCGCGGGGCAAATTTCCAACGTCTCACAGGGCCAAGGACCGCAGGGCGCCACGTCCTGCCCTGACTCCAGAGGGAGCGTGAGAAAGCGTGGTTGTCGCTGGCCTTGGCTCCCTCTGAGCCCCCGGTGCCCCGGCCCTTCTCTGCATGTTCCCCAGGGGATGGTGCCGGGGCTGCCCGCTGCCCACCCGGCACGGCATGTCCTCCCTGGTGCAGGGTGGTGGCTTTCCCTCGGGCACACGGAGAGAAGCCATTGGGGAGCAGGAGTCAGTCTGCAGCTCCTGAAACCCCATTCCCGCTCCTTTCGGCACATAAAAGCAAACAGCTGCTGGGGCGGTAAATGAACTCCCGCTAGTGCAGAGTTTATGGCTTTACCCTAAAGCCTGCTAGCACAGAGTAAAATCACGATCTCAGAGATCGATGACCGTCACGCAGGCAGTCCCTGCCGGGTGCTCAGGGCTCCTCGGAGCAGGGGATGCCAGCAGCCCTCTCCATCCCCTGGGAACATCTGCATGGAGGCAATGGTCTCCATCCCCAGCCGGGGAAGGGCTGTTGGCCGAGGCCAGTGCGGGGATCCGGGTTGGAAGGGCTTTGTGCTGGGACATGGCTCCAGGGCATCATGCTGGGCTGATGCCAAGCTGGGAGGGGGCACATGTGGGTGAGGAGGGGGCGCAGACAGATGCCTTCATGCACGGCATCCCCTGCCTGAACACTCCCAGCACCCGGGTGCTGCAGGGTTGTTTTGCAGACAGCTGGTTTCTCCCCAGGGCCTCGCAGGGTGCCTGGCGAGGACGGAGCAAACCCTCAGGGGCACAGGGACCTGCCGGCTCATGCCTGGCCAGGACGAGCCTTTGCTCCCTGCCCAGGGAGAGCGGGAGCAGGTCCCCCCGGAGCTAGCAGGTCTGGATCCCATTCCCATTCCCATTCCCATTCCCATACTAGTAGCCCAGCAAGGGGCAGCGGCAGACCGAGCACTTTGCTGTGTCCTCCTGGCAGGGTGGCCAGGGTGGGGGGCCTTGGGGAGAGCCCCCCCGGCTCTGCCGTTGCGCCCAGGGAAGGGGGGGAGATGGGCTAATGGCCTCTTGACATCGGCTCACACGCCACGTCCGCCCGCAGGCGCGGGGCAGTCAGATTGAAAACAGATTTAACTTCCCAGATATATCGTTTCATTTAAGGGCCAGTAATTCTGTCAGTCTGCCACTGACAAACGAGGGTCCCCATGCCAATCCGCCGGGGAGACTGATGTCGCGGCGTTCATCTCGTGTCACCAGGCAGAGAATTACGGACTGCGCTGGCCTTCGGAGGCAAGACTAATAATGCTGCGCGGCAGAGGGGGATTTGGGGGCCCGCTTGTTTATCGAGGGCCGGCCAGGCAGCCGCGGCGCGAGGCCGCGCGGGCGGAGGTGGAAGAGGTCAGCGCTGACGCCCATAAATACGAACTTTAACTGAGTCTAGATGAGATGTGTCAGGACTGAGGGAAGATTTGCAGCATCTCTTCAGGAAGAAAAATATGGGCTGGGGGTGAAATATATTTTGTTGGGTCATGAGTCTCAGGCAACTTTGTCCTTTCAGATGTAATTTTTTTATATATATATGGAGAGAGACAGACAGAGAAATGTGCATACACACGCAGACTTGCACACTCACATTGTGTCTGGTTTTGGTTTGGTTTATATACACGTATCTCACACAGCCTGGTTTATATAGGTGTTACTGCCATACGTACATATAAATATCGTGCACACAGGGGTGCGGTGACCTTTAGATTGGGATGAGCAGCCAGGAATGTTAAACAAATTGCCGCGGTTTCAGCCCGAAGGCCGGGCTGGGCTGGGCGTGCAGCGGGTCCCTGCTGCCAGTGGAGGGGCACGGTGTGGCCGTGGGGAGGTGGGTTGATGCGGGTCCCCTCCTCGGCCCCTCCTTGCCCTGGGGCCAGGGCAAACCACCCTCCCAACCACGGGCAAGCGCCAGTGGCGGGGGGGACGCTGAGGGCCGTGCCATTCCCACGGGCCGACTGTTCCTGCGGGTCGCTGGGTCTGTCTGCTGGGCTCTTCTCCCTCACTTCTCATTACAGATCGCAGAGCCACGATGAAGCCTATTTGTAGTCGGTTGCTTCTCTGCCTTTAGCATGCGTGGGTCATCTTGACCCCATCTCCTGGCCAACAGCCAGAGAGTTTTTGGCAGATTTAAAATCTCCTTCTGGTCGTGGATGCTGCAGCAATGTTTAGCATCCTATGCACTGGGGGAAATGTGACAGCTTTCCCCGCCTGCCGGCGTCCCGGCTGGCACAGCCCTGCCCTCACTCCCAGGGCGCACACGCAGAGCCACGATGCCCACGCAGCCTTGCAGCTGGCTGCCTGTGAGCACCAGCAAAAAGCAGTAGGCTGGGCCACAGCAGCGTGCTCTGCCAGCAGGGAGATGAGATCCCGGCCTTGCCGCACTGGTCTTGGGGATTTTTTGCTTTAAGATGCCCATCGCAGTGGTATCTGGGCAGGGAGGTGGGGACCTCTGTTGACCATTAACACCTTAGACGTGTGTGGGGTTTCGATTGCGGGTAGCTAGTGAACGGTAATCCACTTTCGCACTTCTCGGTAGCCAAGGTGACAGGTCCTGCTTGCAGCCAGTAATTGCCCGGGCTGCGGTGCGGGGCACTGGCGTGTGCTGTGCACCTGCGTGGGAGCTGCTGGGGTAAATCCTGCACCAGTGATCTGGGAGGAGGCCCAGAGAGCATCCCTGGCTGGGGGAAGGCAGGTCGGGCACCCGAGCACTCATCATGCCTGTGGCATGTTGAACCTGAGTGGGGGGGGAGGCTGGGGATCGGTGTCCTGGGACCCACTCAGGGCTTCCGAGCAAAGCAATGCTGTTGGTGGGTCACTCTGCTTCATAATGCTGCAGGGATGGTCAAGGGCAGACAGTGGGTACCCGAGGTGGGGGGTGCCCTGGACCAGCTGTGCAGGGAGCAGTGAGCACAGGGGGGGCTGTGCCATCCCCGGGGGGTTTGGCTCCAGGGTGCTGAGGCGCTGGGGTGGCCTGGGCACATATTGGGGATCCCAAACACTTCCCAGAGCTTCCTCCCCTTGTGCCAAATGAATCCACAGGGAGGGCTGCAGGAGGTTTAAAACCACATCCGCATGCGGGTCCTGCAGCCCTGCCCCTGGGCAGCGCTGCCTGTGCCTCCGCACACCCTGCCTTCCCTCCGGTCCCAGCCCGTTTGCCACAGGGAAATGGATTTTTCTGTGGGTCGCGGGGCTTCAGCAGCAAAGCGCTTTCAGCAGCTGGGTGGCAGGGGAGTGCTCGCCCTGTGTGGGGAGCATTTTGCTGCTGCATTTTGTGAATGGGTTAAATGCTTGCTTTAAAAAAAAAAATAAAAAAAAAAGATCACCTCTTAAAGACAGCTTGCATCAGGTCCTTGATAAAGCACTCCGTTGAAAAGCCTTGACATTAAAAGAGGAAGATCCTTTGCTTAACTTTTAAAGGCAAGAGTGCGTGCGTGCCGCCTCGCCGGGAGGATTGATTGACTCTGAGAGGCCGTCCATTAGCAGCCCTCTCCTTCTGCGAGGCCAGGCTGGCGCTGGGCACAGGGGAGGTGTCTCCATCCAGGAGCCCTCTTGCAGCGGAGCAGCGCTGCTGGAGCGGGGCTGTGGGGGGGATGCCCGCTGCCACCCCAGCCTGGGGTACGGGGACACCCACCTTGGTGCTTGGGTGCGGGCAGGGCTGGGGTCCTTGGAGCCATCCCTGAGCCCTGCCTGGTCCCCAGAGCCCCCAGCCCTTCCCGTCACGGTCCCAACCACATCTCCCCCATGCCATGGCCACATGGCTCTGGCACGCAGCGATGCTCCCAGGAAAGGCCACGGCACATTGGAGTGTGCAGGGGAATGGCCGTGCTGCAGGCATACAGGGCAAACCGTGCCATCGCTGGGGTGCGGGGAGGTGCTCTGCTGAGGGACCTGAACCTGCCTGTGGAGACTGGGAGAAGCTGATTAGCCATTTTTAAAGGAAGAAGAGAAGATTTCAAAAATTGTTGAAATGCTTCCTTTTGGAAAAGCTGAATTTTTTTAAACCATTTTCAGAGAAAAACCTTTAGTCTGTCTCTTCCGGACCTCATCCCACTCAGGAATGAGGCACAGGAAGGAGCTTCCAAAACAACGCTGCGACTCAGCTGGAGCGGAGGAGCTCGGCACTGGCCGGGAGCGTGTGGCTGGGCTGGCAGCGTGCTGTGACGACAGGAGCTCCACTCCCTGCGAGGGCTGGCCGCGGTTACAACCAGCTGCTCGGCTTGGGGCAGAGGTCATCGAGAATGCAGAAAATCTCCATTTTGTTTTGATGCAGAACGAGCTTTTCCCCAGTTCTTTGTTCAGCAGCTGAACAGAAAGCTCACCGTCCGGACACTTGGGTCATGTACCATGGCTCCTTCACCCGCTCGGGTGATGTGGTGGCAAGCCTGGCCTTGGCAGCCCCATGGCACCTCGCTGCAGGCAGGTTTTGCGCTGGTGGGCAGGAGCGGGTACCGCAGCCCCGGCCTCTGTCGCTGCCTCCTGTGCCGCACCTCACTCCCCAGCACTGCTGCGCGTCCAGGTCTCACCACCCACCGTACTTGAGAAACAAATCCCAGCGGCTCGCGGGGAGTGCCGGGCTCCGAGACCATAAAGCTCTTTCTCATCTGATTTCTATTCCTTTTGCAATCTCCCAGCACTGGTTTATTGCAGCGTCTTCAGCAAAACGAGGGTATTATCCAGTCCTGTGATACTGCATCCGTCTTCCCTCTATTAAAGGCAGCGAGCACAATGACACTGCAGAGCTCTTCTGCCAGCGCCGAATTTGCTCTGCAGAGAAGTGTTACTGATAACCCCCGGCCCTTTCCCTACACCAGCCTTGCAGGAGAGGGGGGCTCCAGGCAGGTTTGGGGGTTCACCTCTTTGCAGAAAGGAGCTGGGGTGCTGTGGAGAGCAGCAATTGAGGTGATGATCTGGTGACCCATGGTGGCTGGTGGTGGGGCGGTGGGGAAGGCAGCTGAGTGACATGCCTCCTGCCTGCTCCACGAGCCGGGACAGCAGCGTGCCCTGCGTCTCGCCACAGCTCCAGGCACAGGGGCCTGGCAGGGCTTTTTGTTTTGCCAAACACAGCTGCTGGCTCTGGCAGCTCTCCTGCCCATAGCTGGCGCTGCCTGCAGCCCACCAGCTTTCCCACGAGACCTTCGGAGGTCCTTGCAGTTTGTGTCTTGGGTAGAGCTTCTTTCCAGAGGCAATTGCAGGCGTTTCTTTGAAAGCATAGCTCTGGATGCTTATACCTGCACATACACACCAGCACACGTGCAAATGTGCCCGTGGTCACGCGTGTGTTGATGTGTGGGCAGGGGCTGACCAGGCAGCTGCAGGGCGCAGCGATGCCCCGTAGCTGGCAGCTCCCCCATGGCCGTGCTGCACTGTGGCACCTCTGCCCCCCCCCGCCCCAAACCTGCCGTCCTGGGCAGGGAGGCAAGGATGGGTTCTGTCTTCTTTCATTGTAAAGTATCCAGAGGGACTGCTCGGAAACACAGGGCCCTTGTGCAACAGCCGTGCGTTCCCTCCTGCCCGGGGATGCAGCCGGCAGTCATTTTGTTAAAGATTTGTGTGTGGTTTGGGGAGATTGTTCCTGGGGGCGGGGGGGGGAACCTGCGCTGATAAGAGCCAGCAAGTGCCACCAAAACACGTGATGCTGCTTCAGAGCTGGCTCTGCACAGCCGCCCAGCCCGTCTCCTCTCCTCCAGCCCAGGGTCCCCCTTGCCGGGGGTGCAGCTCCAGCTCTCCCTGCCTGCCCAAGGGGACCCACTGCCGGGCTGGTCTCCCCCAGGATGTCTGACGGGCACGGGGTTGGTGCTGTGCGAGCACAGTGCAAGGCGTGCACGGGGCATGAACCTGCAGGTGTAACCCGGCCGCAGGGTGCTGGTGGTTGCAAACCTTGCTATAGGCACTAACCAGTGCTGTGGGCGTCAGTGTCGCCGTCCTCTCCTCCCACCCGCCACGGAGGGGAGGGCTGGAGGTGATGCATGGGATGTTGGCAGTGAGATGAAGTGGGGGGCACGTCCAGCCCAGTTACACACCACAGGCAGGCATGGGAACCAGGAGCCAGACCAGGGCTTTGCAATTAATGTTTCATTAATCAGATGCAGCATCTCCTTGCTAGGAGCTTCTTCACAGTCAGGCTGCAATCTCCACCTATAAATGTGTGCGTGAGACTTTGGGAAATGCTCTGCAGGCAAGGGGGCGAGGAGGGTTTCAGGTTCTGGCTTTTGCCAGGCTGCGAGGGTCAGGGACAAAGTCCTGGAGGACAAAGTCCTGTCCCACCTGGAGGAGCTGGATTTCTGACAGAGGCGGGTGATGCCCCCTGCACTCCCTGCATGCTCCTGCGATGGGCTGGCAAGCGAACATACACAAAGCAGACCTGGGGCCAGACAAGTGTCTGTAGCTCAGGTCACCTGGGGGCTGTAGGGGAAGGCAGAGGTTTTCACATCTCCAATGTGTCGTGTCGATGCTGTATCCATGCCAAGGCATTGCTCATCCTGGTGGCAGAAGACACCATCCACTCTGCTTCATGTAATGGCACCGATGACTGGGCTCGCTGTTCTACTTTTGGGCACTTGAGACATGAAAATAAGTTATTTTTTGACACTGATGTCAGTTTGGTAGAAACCCCTTTCTGTTGTGCTCAGGGTGAGACACAGGTGGGTGCAGGTCCTGCCCAGCTCCGCTGCCAATGCAGCAACGTGTTGTAGCGGCTGCTGGTGTGAGTTTGAGCCATCGCTGCCGCAGAGCTGGGGCGTGAAGCAGACCCTCAAGCTGCAGAGCTGGGGGCTGGAGGGGTGGCACAGGGACAGGGGCAGCCTGAGTCCCTCCCGGGCTGTCCCCATGGCCGTGCCCCGGCGTGATGGGAGTCAGCGGCACTGCTCCGGCTGTGTTTCAGGTGGGTGACCAGATGAAGCTGCTGCAGAACTGCTGGAGCGAGCTGCTGGTGTTTGACCACGTCTACCGTCAGCTGCAGCACGGCAACGAGCACAGCGTGCTGCTTGTCACCGGCCAGGAGGTGAGCGCTCGCCCACCGAGACCACGGCAGCCTCTGCGGTTGGGGTGGCAGGGGCCAGGCGGTGGGGCTGGAGGGAGGGCACAGGAGTGACTTTTGTCTTACTTCTGGCTGAGTGCAGCTGACTCGGTGCAGGGCAGACGGGTGGTTTTTGCTGGGCTATGGGACTGCTCTTGCAGAAGGGCCCATCCTATCCTATCCTATCCTATCCTATCCTATCCTATCCTATCCTATCCTATCCTATCCTATCCTATCCTATCCTATCCTATCCTATCCTATCCTGTCCTGTCCTGTCCTGTCCTGTCCCATCCCGACCTGCCATCCAGCTCCTGCTTCTGGAGAAAAACATTTCTCATGGAAAGATCAACGGCCGCACCTGCACTTGCAGAGACGGGGCCTCTTCCCTCCCTGAGGGTGTTTTTTGGAGACAAGGGGAACCGGAATACCAGTGCTCTGCAAAGGGTCACTCTGTTTTAAGTGCTGATGGAGAAACAGGGTTCCCTCTTCACCCGTCAGCCTTTGCTTTGATGCCCCTAATTCTCAGTCAGCGCTGTGGGCTGGTGCCTGGGTCCTGCCCTGTGCAGGGTCCTCTGCAGCGGGTTTGGGGGGGCTGGGGTTGCTGTGACTGATGCTGTCCCCATCCCCGCAGGTGGACATGTCGACTGTTGCTGCCCAGGCCGGATCCATCCTGAACACGCTGGTGCTGCGGGCACAGGAGCTCGTCCTGCACTTGCACTCACTCCAGGTGGACCGTCAGGAGTTCGTCTGCCTCAAGTTCCTCATCCTCTTCAGCCTCGGTGAGCGCTGCCACGGGGGCACTGGGACGAGGGGCAGCCGTGCTCAGGGGTCACAGCTGTGGTGCCGTGGGGTCTCGGGGGGGTGGAGGGAGCATGTGCAGCCCAGGGTCCGGCCGTGCTGGCTGCTGCGCCGATGGGCAGTGAAGAAGCTTTGAATGAGAAGCCAGGAGCAAGGGCTGGGATCTGCCGGCCCCCTTGTCTCCCTGGGGGGTCCAAACCATCTCCACTGTGGGGCTGGGCTCTGCCCCCGGCCGCAGGGGCTGTTGCCAACCCGTCGGCTGAGCGGAGCCTGTTTTGGTCACTCACACGCTGCACTGGGCAGGGAAACAACCAGCTGATACGGCCGCGGCAAAACAGGCGTGTTGACAGACGCGGCAGCCCGGGACGGCCCTATCTCCCGGGATTTGCGTCAGAGGCCCGTGCCAGTGCGGCGGGGCAGGGGCTGCGTGCTGCTCCTGATTAGGCTCAGCTCTGGAGCCTGCGGTCGGGCCGGGGCGGCGGGTTCACACGGTCCCGCCTCACCTAGACAAAATACACAGGAGCCGCAGGCACCGCTGCCACAGCCCGCAATGTCCCTGGGTCTGCTCCTGCCCCACTCCTGCCCCACTCCTGCCCCACTCCTGCCCTGATCCTGCCCAGCTCTCACCCTGGCCACGCTGCCACCCCCGTGGGGAGCATCTTCCCATCCACCATGGTCAGAGATGCATCTCCTTTTCCTGTGAGCATCGCCCTGAGGTAGGGTCACCCATCAGAGTCCAACCAGAGCAACCTAAGCCTTCAGTGGGGCAGTGCGGCTAGGGGCAGTGCTGAGCACCATGGGGACCCCAGGGTGCCCGGCAACCTTCATTATTGGTGCTGACACCTTCTCCTCAGCCCCGTCCCAGCAGGAGATCTCACCTCCCGGCACGAGGACAGCAGCAGGGCTTGCAAGGGACTCAGCTG
The DNA here is from genome assembly GCF_011004875.1 of Balearica regulorum gibbericeps. Classification (NCBI taxonomy): domain Eukaryota; kingdom Metazoa; phylum Chordata; class Aves; order Gruiformes; family Gruidae; genus Balearica; species Balearica regulorum. Next base: position 4,425,094 of record NC_046203.1, on the reverse strand, counting down.
GCTGCTGCACTCCCAGCTCGCACCTCTGCCGCTGTGGCTGCTTCACTTCACACACCTCCACGGCTGCTGCTAATTGCACGCACCCGGACAGGGCAGGAACCGGCATTTCCCCAGGGAAACTTGTGCTGGGGTCCCTGCAGTGCCTGGGTGCTGGTGCTGAGCCGGGCCAGCGAGCCCAGCTTGGGGCAGCCCTGCCTCCATCCCGGTCCCCATCCCAACCCATCCCTGATCCCTCCCCGTCCCTGTCCCAATGCCTCGGTTTGCACTTGCACTTGTGCACCATGGGTCCCATCCGGGGGGGTGCTGCCAGCAGCGATGTGCCCCGTTGCAAAGTGCAGCAGGCCACGAGCTGCACTCTGCGTCGTATGGACACCGCTGTGTATTTTGGTACTTCGTTGCTCGACAGAGCGTTTGCGTTGCTGTATGTGACCCTCGCTGAGGAGCCAGCCTGCTCCCAGAGCAGCACTGCCCCCGGGTTAATGGGTTAAGTGGGAGCACTGACGTGCTGCAGGCAGTGGGAATCCGCTCCCCCATCTGAGGGGCTGGGTCAGGGCCAGCACGGGCTGAAGGACCCACCGGTTGGACTCGGGTTTGCTGTGGAGGTGTCCCCGTCAGCAGGCAGGTCCGGCAGCCATGCGTTCCCCCGGGGGCCCGGGCAGGGCAGGTGTCTCTGGGTGCAGGAGCCACGCTGCTGTCCTGTCCTGCACCTGCGGCATCTCCTCCTGCGGCGTGCTTTTCCTCTAGAGCTGTTTTGAAATCCAGAGAAATAAGATACGATAATTTGCTGTTCAAACAGTGATAAAGTGTGGCACAAACAGTGCCTGGGCTGGGAAATTAAGGAGCTGGTGGGGCTGATGCCCTGGGACCTTCCCCGGTCGCTGCCCCGCAGGCTCAGCACCAGGAGGGCTGGTCACCCTGTGCTGCCCTGTGCCCCCCGCTGGCCCCCAGCACGGCACGGCACAGCACGGCACAGCACGGCACAGCGCGGCACAGCACAGCGAGCAGGAGCAGCGTCCTCCCAGAGCGCAGCCAGCACCGGTGGCCACGGCTGTCATGCCGATTGCGGCTGCAGTTCCATTTCCCCGGAGCAGCGGCTTTCAGGGAAGGCATGGAATCAAATAGCTGTATTTTCCCATACATAATTTTGCCCCAAATCCAACTTTTTCTCTCCATATTGCAGAGCTCACTTGGAGTAATTTGCCCTTCGCAGGCTCAGCTGTAGAGGATGGGATTGTGTATTATGTGCAGGATGTAATTGCCTTTAACAAGAGAATTTCCACATTTACCACTCTGCCACAGCACAATCAAAGCCAAGCCCCGCTCACAAGAGCTGCCATTTGAGTTCTAAATAGATTTCTCTCCTGAGCAGGTAAAGAGATTTAATTAAAATTAGGGCTTCTCAAAATAGCAATATTTATGAGGACGGCACAGGTTAGCTTTGTTCTACAGAAGGGCTTAATAGAGCCTTAATGGATTGACCTATCATTCGATTTCATGACTTACATTCATGAAGCAGCTACTCTTGGGGAGGGGAGGAAGAGAGGCTTTTATAGCCCACATTCCCTTAAGCGTTTGCAATTTATCAGCAGCTTCTCCCAAACAAAAGGAGCTGTGAATAGGAAGAACACTTGAGGGCATAGAAATAATCCCAGGCATATCTGTATGTGTGATGGGAGGCTTTGTCACAGGACAGTCTTTGCAACTGCTGCAGTGTCGCTAAATGAAGTGAGTCAATGTTATTTGGACAACATTCTTTATTCCTTGCAGGAATGAAAAGATTATTCAAATATTCAATTAAACAGTGAATAGGGTCTTTCAGAGAACCAGGTGAGTTCATCGAGTAGAACTAGCTATTGTTGAGCCAACTCAGGGGATAGATTTGACATTTATCAATATAACTTCTTTTTTTTAATGACATGCACAATAACCTTATGCAGATAAAGAGATTTCATAACAACAAGCTGGGTAGGAGGGAGACCGCCACAATAGGAGCAAATGCGCTGCAGGAGTGAAAAGGGAAGAGTGATCTGATAAAGTGCATCTTGGCACGACCTGTGGCGCTTTGTGCCTGTGCCACGCAGCCCCCGGCCCGGCCACGCAGCCCGGCCGTGGGCATGGCCAGAGGCTGTGTCTCCCTGGGACCCCGCAGTCCCCCCACTGCGCCTCTGCTCCCCGAGCTCTGCCTGAGCACGGGCTGGGGGCTCTCAGCTTCGCTGGGTGGGAGCAGCCTCAGGTGCCGTGGGCCCCCCAAGGGAGCCCTGTGGGGCCAGGTGGTGGGGGGATCCACGGACACCCCCACCCGGCAGTCGGGGTCCCGTCCGCTCCCTCCTGGTCAGCCACCTCCAGCACCATGCTTTGCCCTCCTGACAGCTACTCAGCCCTTTGGCTACAGCATCTGACCATCTGGGTCAAAGCCATCTTTGATTCCCCTCCTTTTTTGGGGCAAAAGCCAGAAATAAACCCCAAGCACGCAACCGCCTTGGCCAGAACCTGTGCCCAGGTTTCCTGTTCCCAGCCAGCGGGTGGCTTGTGTCCGGGCTGCCAATGCAGACCTGAATTTGGTCGTGCGTCAGCGGCTGCTGGATGCGGGCAGCAGAGCCCGCAGCGCTGTTACCTGATCGCAGTGCTGCTGGCCACCTCCGTGCCGTACAGTACATCTATTAAATCCACTTGCCCCAAATGGGCTCGGTGCCGGGATTTGCAGCAAGGTCTCCCGCGGGCGGGCACCGAGTTACCATTGCTGTGCGTAGCTGTGGCCGGCTGATGGGGTGGTGCGCAGCACTATTTCCCTAAAGCCACTGAAATCTGCGTGCGGGGATGGTTCAACAACGTGTTGGGCAGCTTGAAAACAAGTGCTGGGTTCACAGAGCACTCACGGCAACCCGAGCACCACGGCAGCATCCTTGGAGGGCAGAGCCCAGCTCAGGCTGCCCCAAAAGCCTGGAGAAACCCCGAGCCCCCAGCCTGGGCTGTCCCTGCAGTCACCCTCCCACCGTGCTGCAGCCATAGGGCGGTTACAGACCTGTTGTCCCCAGGGACAACCTGTGCCCTGGGGCTGTGCACATCCCGGCGCTGCAGTGCTGCCGTCGGGGCTGCAATGGCCCCTTGGCTGCCAGACCCTGCCTGCGCCTTGGTGCCGCTGCCTGTTGTGCCGCTTCCCACCCTGCAGGCAGCAGAGCTGGCAGAGGGATTACGGGGGAGCCACTGTGACCCTGGCAAGGCGCGGAGGATTAGGGTTTCCAGGCTGGTGAGCCCTGTTGCCACATTGGAAAGATGAGGTTTATCCGGGAATTAATTCAGCCGCTTCCTCGACCTTCAGGAATTAAGGGGGGCTGGTGGCAGCGGCTCCCTGTGTGTGGGTGCAGCTGGTAATGAGTTTCAGTTTTGTGGCTTTCTGGGTGGCAAGGGCAGGGGGTGCAGGCCCTCCTGCAGCCAATGGGGGTTTACATGTCCATCTTCAGCGCTGGGGGAGACCCGGGAGGCAGGGCAGGGATGGGGAGCCCGTGGCCCGGTAGGGACCGGGTGCAGGTCCCCTCCTGTGCAGCGTTCTCGTGCACAAGGGGTGTTGATGCAGGAGCATGGGTTCCTCCCGGCACAGCACGGTACGGATGGGGCAGACACCTGGGTTTGGCACTGTTTTGACATACTGTCCCCCCCCTTGCAGACGTGAAGTACCTGGAGAACCACACGCTGGCTAAGGACGCTCAGGAGAAGGCCAACGCGGCGCTGCTGGAGTACACCATCTGCCACTACCCCCACTCCACGGACAAGTTTCGCCAGCTGCTGCTGCGGCTGGCGGAGGTCCGGGCGCTGAGCATGCAGGCGGAGGAGTACCTCTACCACAAGCACCTGAGCGGGGAGGTGCCCTGCAACAACCTCCTCATCGAGATGCTGCATGCCAAGCGGACTTGAGCGCGGCTGTGAGCACAGACCCGGCGGAACCCCGGCGCTGCCAGCGGCATGGCAGGGGCAGGACACGCGCCCGGGGCTGGCGGGCTGGCGGTGCCTCTCCACCCCACCTTTCTCAGTGATGCTATTTAACCTGTACTATTGGAAATGGCCCAGATGGTTTATTTTAATACACAGTAAAGACGGTTGATGGCCACGGGGCCGTGGGCTTGGCTGCCAGACTGCCCCATCGGCAGCGCTGCCCCCCGGCTCCTCTGCACACCCGGTGCTCGACCTGTCGCCTGCCTGACCCGGCTCTGCGGCACGAAGGAAGGGTAAAGCCTGTCCCGGCTTTTCTCCTATTTATGCTCCTTTCCTGCTGCTCCCACCAGCTGTTTCTCCACCGCTGCCATCCCTCCCCCAACCCTGCCCATGTCTCAGGGCCCCTCGTGCACAGGGCAGGGGAGAGGTGAGGTGAACCCCCCCGGGGTTGCGGTTTTGCGACAGTCGGGGAGTCCCCAGGCACCAGTACGGTGGCAGAGGATTTCTGCAGGAGCCAAGCAGAATGCCAGGGCTGGGGCTGGAGATGTTGGCCCCACGCAGCCGTGCCGGGACCCCTCAAGGTGCACCTGCCAGGGTCCCCACTCCTGACTCCCTGCAGCGTTGCTGCCTGCTCTGCGTCCCACTGCTGCCCCGGCGAAGCAAGGGCAGTCAGGGACAGGCAGCGCTGAGCCCTCGGCTGAGATTCGTTTTCTCAGCCCTCGGCAGTGCGGGAGGCACCAGCTGTGGCTTTGCAGCCTGTGGCAGCCACAGTGCCCGGAGCCCACGGGTGTCTGCAGTCAGGACATTCTGAGATGTCAAAGCTTTGCTGCAGAGGCTCTAAAAGATTTGGTGCCAGGAGCAGGGGACTGTCCTTGGGACACTTTGGGCCCATGGCCCTGCTGCTGTGCCCTTGGTGCCAGCACAACGTCCCTGTGGCTGGAAAGCTTTGCAGGTCACGGTGTCCAGGCAGCATCGGCACAGCGAACCGAGCTGGTTCCTGAAGCACAAGGACATGGTGGCCCCAGGATGGTGTCCTGCCTCCCTCCAGCTGTCAGCCATGTCCAGGCAGTGTCTGGAGAACAGGCAAGGGGAGGATGGGGCCAGGGACAGATCCTGTCCCCTTCCTGCCTGCAGGTGATGCTGGCAGAGCGGCCGGGCAGGAGGGAGATGCAGGGTCCAGCCCCTGCACCCCAAGTGCCGGGGCAGCAGCAGGTCCAGGCTGCAAAGAGCCCAGAGCTGCTCCCATGCCAGGACGTGCCCAAGGGCCTGGGAGAGCTGGGGGGCTTTGCAGCCCCTTCCTGCGTTTACCTACCCAAGTGCGTAGGTAAAGAGTAGTAAGAATTGTCCCAGCTTCAAGCTGGGCCGAGTTGAGCCCCCAGCCCCCCATCGCGCTCTGCCGTGTGCCCAGGTGACAGCAAACGCTGTGCCGAAGCCACAAGCAGAGAGCCGTGGGTTCCTCTCCCGTCATGGGACAGGGGCTCACAAACACGACTGCACAGCACCAGGGGGCTGCAGCCCCCCCAAGCTGGGATGTGCCGGAGTCTCGCTGCCGCTTTCTCAGCCACACTTCCCTCTCCTCACACCTTGCTGCCGCCGCCAGGCACCCCAGCACAGCCCCCTCGCCATGGCCAGCCCCCCCCTCCCCGGCTCCGCTGGGACTCCTCCGGCACGGCTGGGTTGGTTCAGGTTTGTTTTCCACAGTGGGTGTTTGCTCCTCGTTCGGAGGGGGCTGTCACCCGCCGTGGCTCTGCGCAGAGCCGGTGCCTTGAGGAGCTGCAGACGCTGCGCCCCGAGCCGCGCGGTTTATGGAAGCTTGTTAGATGCAGAAGAGCATGTTTGTCTCTGCTTTTCAACATGTTTGTGCATTTTCCTCCTGAAGTCTGTGGTTCAGTTTCACCTTCTTCTTTTTGTGAACTTAAAGAACTGGAGAAAATGGTTTGGGAGGTAAAAGATGTTTTATTTTCAGAAAATGAAAAGTGTCCTTAAGTGTCTCTCTCTCTCTCTCTCTCTGTCTCTCACATCCTTTTCTCCCTCTCATCCCTCCCCTTCCCCACTCCCCACCCTTCCTTCCCAGGCAGGAGGTTACCAACTTCCTTGTCAGGAGCAAACCACTGTAATAAATTTTGCAGTTCATTTAAAAAGGCAGACTTTGTCTTTTTTGGCTGTCTTTCTAATCCTCCTTGTTGGTGCCACCCCTCGTCCTGGCTCCCCGGGGCAGGTGGGATGCCCTGCCTGGTGTCCCTGCAGGAGAGCAGTGCGTGGTCCTGGCAGGACCCCGGTGCCCACGGGTGTCTCTCCCGAAGCGCCGCCTGCCTTCGGCGGGACCGGGGCACAGGACACTACGGCTGTGGGAGGGGAGTCGCTGCTGTGGTGTGATGCACCGCATTGGTGACTCAGGATCTGGCTCAAAGTGCTGCTGGGAATTGCCATAGCGACTCTGAGCGTGTTTTGCAAGTGAGCTCACGAATGACAACATTTATGGGCAATTAGGTTAGACTCGGGATTGTTCATGTGGCCCTTGGTGGCCACTGTGGCCGAGAGCCCCGGCGTGCCACGCGCTGCGGCAGGGAGCAAGCCCACAGCAAAGCACAGGGCTCTGCAATAGGTTTGATGGTCTGTCTGTAAGACTTTCAGTGGTGGGAAGCGCCCCACGCCCTGGCTCTCCCCGATCCTGGAGGCTGGAGATGCCGCTTGGCTGAGAGTGATCACCAGAGCGGTGGTCCACACTCACATCTCGCTCTCCTGACCAGCACGGGGCTGCTCTAGGGCTGCAGTTCCCAACAGCACATAAATACGAGCTGGCCACTACACGCTGTGCTGAGACCAGGGAATGCAGCACAACCCAGGAGACAGCGCACGGGAGCGTGCAGTGCCCTGGTCCTCTGAACCGCGGCCAAACCACCCTCCACTGCTTCCAGCTGCGAAAAGCCACGGCACGCTGCTGCGCCTGAACACGAGCCCATTCCCGTGGATACATTGCAACAAGGAGAGGAGGTCGCCTTTAAAATCAGCATTTACTGTCATCATAATCAGCAAAAGAACCAACACGTTCTACGTGCTCTAAACACTAGGGAGGTAACAGGTAACCAGTTGGATGCAAAGAACAGAGGGAGAGAAAACATGACCCCAGCTGGCGAGGGGCCACGCCAGCCAAGTGGGAGCCCCGGGAGGAGCAGGGAGAGGATTTTTGTCCTAAACAGCAGAAGATGCTATTGAAGTCAGCTGGTTTAGAAAAGACTTGAAGCCAGCCGCTCTCTTCCTTAGTGCATGTGCTTCCTACACAACCCATCCACAGCCCTGCGCCAGCAGAGCGGTGTGCTGGGCCAGCAGCAGGACCGGGCAAAGCAGCCGTCCTCGCCGGCACAGGAGTGTGCGCACGCTGCCGGGGCACGGCTGCCATGGTCAGGGCTGGGCTTGCTCCCATGCCGCCTGCTCCAGGTCCCCCAAGTTAAACAAGCTCTATCGGCAGCAAGACCAGGCACACACAACCACGCGCTGCCTGTGGTGCCGTGGGGCGGCTGCCGGCAGCGCTGCACCGGGCCAAGCTTGGCTGTGCCAGCAGAGGCTGCGTGGGCCGCGGGGACCCCCAGGCGAGCACACGGGCTGGGCAGGAGTCACCAAGAGTACCTGCCTGTTGGTTGCCTGCCGCTGGAGAGGAGCGGGGCAGTCTTCAGCAGCAGATGAAGCCCCGTGAGACCTCATGCTGCCCCAGTCCTGCCTTGGTTTTGTCCGCACATGCTGCTAGGAAGAGGCGCAGGGCCAACAGCTCTGCCTGGCCAGCTCCTCCGACCTGCCGTCCTCCCGGCTGTTGGAAGAGCCTCAGCGTTGTGGGCCCGTCACCCAGACACTTCTCAGAAACCTAAAGCAAAAGAGAGACGGTTTCAGCTGCGTCGGCAGGGAGGGGAGGGCAGGGGTCCCTCCCAGGGCAGCGGGTGCACCTGCAGAGTCCCGTGGCACGCTGGGAGAAAGCGCAGCCCAAACCTGCCGTAGGACGGAGCACGTAGGACGGAGCGTGGCCAGCCCTGCCTTTTGCCTCTGCCATCCCATACCCCCCCCCTTTAGGGGTCTCTGGAACATGGTCCTTATGGCAGGGAGCCAAAGCATCCTCCGTGCATGGGGTCGGGGCTGTAAGGAGAAACCTCTTCTTCCCCCTGCTCAGTAATTAGCCCACCGTGCACAGCACCAAGCTCTGAGAGTGCTGAAGAATGAGGTTTAAATGGGATTTAATGAAAATACCAGCGCTACTGTGGCAGAGAGCACTGATGTTGCGTGGGCTGCACCTCCCTTCATCAGGGCATAAGGTACCCCTGCCTGTCAGGAAGGAGCGGGGCATGGCTGGCAATCCCACCGCAGGGTGGCCCGGCGGGGTCAGCGTGGGGGGTCTGCATTTCTCTGAGTGCCCACGACACTCAGGTGCTTTACTGGCTTTGAATCCCAAAGACTCATAATTTCCTTACTTTTTTAAAACCAATCTTATTTAACTTGGTATGGCAAGACTTGCAGAATTACTCAATATTGATCACAGAAAGGCTGGGCCATGGAGACAAGATCCATGTTGCTATGTGTGGCTTAGCAACATATAAATGTATTCAAACAGAATAATGAAATTATCGTGGCAAAACAAAGCAGCCATCACTTGAAGAGATGGAGGATGTGGAGGCCTCTTGGAGCTCTTGTTTGCCAAGACAAGGAAGACGGTACTTATTGTTTGTGCAAATATGTGAAACCCCCCCCGGCCATCCCCTGCTTACATAAAGGGTGTAATGAATCCGGGCAGCGCGCTCACTGCAACACGCAGCTTTGTACAGCTGGGCTGGAGCTCATTACTGCTGAAACGTGCGGCCTCTCCGAGTGAATTGAGTCCTTGCGGGGGCAGCCCTAATATTGGGGGTGGGGAGGCGGAGAGGGAGCCCACGCCTGCCTCCAGCCACAGCCATGCTGCAAAACTCCTCATTTCTGTGGTTCTGCAACTGGCCTGGTATTTACCTGGATTTTATCTGCCCTCACCCTCACACGTGCTAATGCACCGCTGGGAGCTCATCCCACCTCCTCCCACAGACCCACCGGCTGCCTCTTGCACTTGGAGCCCACGCGATGCCCGCAGCTCTCACAAGAGCGCAGCTGAGGAGCTGGAGCAGAGAAGAGGTGGATCCCATCCCAGATCCGGCATAGCTTTCCTGGGAGATTGTGAGCAAGTCATTTAATCCCTGTGTCTCCCACCGGTCCAGCCCAGAGCCCAGCGCTCCACCAGCTCTCCTCACTGGACTGTGGGGCAGGTGGGCTACTCCTGGGTCTCTGCGTGAGCTCCTGCAAGCCTGCTGCTGCTACATCACAATTTCCATTACAGCTGGCTGGAAATTTTCAAATAAAGATACCTGGGGCAAAATATGTCTTTTCATTAAACTGTTTGGGAGAAAACAAATAGAAGAGGGCAAGCGGTGTCTGTGTTGAAATGATTTGTCTCTTGCTCATCATCAGGCACACAGGTTTACGGTTTGCTTCCCCGGGCAGCTGTTACCCCCAAGAGCTACACAGCAGTTTGCTCTGTTGAACAAGCTGTGAAGACGGGAGCCTGTGCAACACAGAGCTGCCCTGGGGTCTTCCAGGCATTACTACAGCTGGGCATTATTGCCTTTTAGTATTCTTTTTAATGGCTGGAAGCACTTGTCTTTGAGCCCAGTGCCTCGGAGCAGCGCAGCGTAGCCGGCACCAGCGCTGTGCTGCACGCCAGCTTGCACGTACACAAGTGTGCAGAGGAGTGCTCTTCTGGTTCAAGGAGATCTTCTCGTTCACCCCAGGCTGAAGGACTGCCCAGCCACGGGCTCCCTCACCCCGGGGCGCGCGAGGAGCCGCTCTCGGTGCTAGTGCAGAGGGTGGCCGTGCACAGCGCTGCCCTGCACCCACCGGCAGCTTCCACGGCCCTCGTGCGTCAGCCGGCACGCGAAGGGGCAGGCACCGAGCCCAGCCCCAGCATCCCCGTGTCCTCGGGGCAGACCCAGGCTTTTAAAAAATATACTGAGGGCTTACCTGAGAAAACAAAAGCAAACTAAACGACCCGCCTCTTTGCACAGCTGGACTTTAATTACACATGTGGCTAGATTAAAATACGCAGGAGCAGGTGAGGGTGAGAGTGTGGGGGGACAGAGCACAAACGCACGTGCTGGGTGTAGGTCGTGCTGTCTCTGAGACCCCGCTCCTACGCCTGAAATGCCGCAGCACATTTACTCCCGGCTGCCACCGTTTCTGCCTTGCTCATGTGTCCACTGTGGGGAGGAAAGCTGCAATGCTTCTGGGTGGCATCGTCTCGAAAATAGTCTAAGCATGCCCTGCTTAGACACTTAATGTGGAGCAAAATCAGAAACCTGCTAATGCACTGCTTCCTTTGACAAAAGAAAATGTAACAATGCAGAAAAAATAATATCAATCCATCCCTGGTGCTTCTTCACTGCATCTGACCCCATCCAGAGACTGCACTGAGTGTGCTGACAGTACTCAGCAGCGGTTGGTTAAAAAAACAAAGCTAAATGTGCTGCACCCGTACCTGGAGGAGCTGGTGACTTGCCCAAAGCCAGGCAGGGAAGTCGGGGTGGGAGCAGGGAGCTGCGGCTGGCCAGCCTCTCCCCAGCGCTGCAGTTGAGCAGAGGTCTGGGGCTTAGGAGGGATTTCTGGTTTTAATTCTACCCACCTCCATGGTGACATTGGCCTTTCTACAACCTGAAAGAGAAGCAGCTAAATGGCTGCTTTTAAGCTCATAAATCCAGCCCCGTCTGAACACCCCACGTTCCCTGGCTGCCCTTCTTTAGGAACAAGTCACTTCTAACACCCGCCAGCGCTTTCTGCAGCAGCTGCTGGTTTAAAATACCCCGTGGCAGCAAAGAGCTGTTGCCACCCCCGAAAGCAGCCCAGGTCTTGCCAAGCAGCGGGGTGTGCCGGTCCCTGCCGTGCCTCAAGGACTGGCCGTGCACAGGCAGAGCGCTCAGCATCAGGTACCTGCAGGCACCCACTGCCCCGTTGCTGCCTGCCAGGGGCTGCGACCTGCAGCTTCGCTGCCGTGGAGGGGCCCAGGGAGCCGGCGTGCAGCAAGCTGCAGACACGGACAGGCAGCAAGAAAGGTGCAGAGACACGGGGAGAAACCAGGCGGGTGCTGTGAGATGGGCACCCTCAACCGAGCCACCAGTGCTGCTGGGGAGAGGCAGGGCAGGCAGCACCGGCAGAGCTGCAGGGGCTTCAAAGCCCCCCCCTCTCAGGGGGACATGGATCCCCCAACAGCCTGGCCAGGCCTGCACCCACCAGGGCAATTTGGAAATAAAATGCCTCCTAAAGCCTGAGCAAGAATGACCTGTCCTCTGGGCAGCACTCCACCATGCAACCACAGAAACCAGTATCGGCAGCAATAAAAATTAAAGAAAATGTTGTAGGCAAATGTTACCTGAGGATTTGAACGCTGTCAGCTCTACAGCCTGAAAGGGGAGAGAACATTTGTTAGCAGAAGGTACAGGTCTGATTGCTTCGCTGCTGGCAACACTCCGGCGTGCTCCCCGGGGCCAGGCAGGGCTCCCCCAGCACCCAGCTGCTGCACCACACTCTCCCTCCCACCGAGCCACCGCACAGGCTGGGAACTGGAGCCTTCATCCCGGTCCCGAACTGGAGCCTTCATCCCGGTCTCCCAGGGCCGGTCACCTTGCAGAGCTGTGCTCTCAGCAGTGCCTGTGGGGTGAGCTGCCACCCCGCTCTGCTCGCCCTCTCCAGGGACCCCTCCAACCCAGTGGGCTGGCCCCCGTGCTGGACACCACAGGAACATCCAGGAGAAGAGGAGAGAGAACTTTTTCTCCTGCGCTGTGGTGGAAAGATCACGCACAAGCCTGCACCCTGTGCTTAAGTGACGGTTAACGCTCCGTGGGGTGTGAAATTCCTGCTCTCAGCCCAACAGCAATAAATATCACCAAACATTTAAAAAAGCTGAAACACAAAGAACAACTCATCTGTGTTTGTATCTTCACTCGCTCAGTGTGTTGTCATTTTAAGTGTTTTCAAACGTTTTTAAGTAGCATCTTCTCTTCATCCAACCTATTGTGCAGCTGCCAGTGACATTCTTAATTCACCGCTCCTCCCGTGAGTGCCATGACTCATTTAGCCAGGGAGCAGGGAAAACAGCGCTGACTTACATAACCAAGGAGCACAGAAAGCAGCACCCATCCATCGGAGGGTGGCACCGCCCGGGGCACAGCTGCACCCACCACCTCTGCACTGAGGATGGGGCTCCGGTGGAGACTCCCCGCAGCCCGGGATCCGCGCGGGCAGGGAGCCGTGCCCCCCTGCCCTCCCCAGGCAGGCACAGGCAGCAGCCTCACCTTTTGAAGGCTGCCGCATCCATGTTAGTTAGAAAGGAAACAAGTACATTAAAAATGCAATGTGTAAGCAGCAAAGATACAGCAAAATCCTCGGTGACCCTCACACGGAGGAAAGCACTTTCTGTCTTTGTCTGCTAGGAAATGCCACGGCCTTGGCATTTAGGAGATGTGCTGCCTCCTAATGCTCCCTGCCTTAGGAAACTCAGGCCCCTGGGCTAATCCCTTTGGCCCACGTCTCGCATCTGGTGCCAGGAGCTTAGCTCTGGTCCCGATTTACACAGCCAGCACCTGGCTGGCTGAGAAAAGCATCACCTGCGAATGAATCCCGGTCGGCATTCAGCGTGAGGGGAGGAACGGCGTTAACCACAATATAAATCATCAGAGATGAAAATATGGATTTTATTGAGTGGCTTCAAAACGATATGCCAGCTATAGAAGTATTATCTATTGGATAAATAAGAGCTGTCTATGTGACACAGGTTTTCAAAGGATAAATATTAGAGAGGGAGAGAGAGATCCTTCAGTGAGAGACTCATATGAAAGTAGTGTTGGATTTTATTCTGAGGAAATTACAGCACTTGTACGTCAAGTGCACAAGGACTGATGATCATTTCAATAGTAGGAGATGGAAGTGGTATCAGAGTAGTCAAATTTAAATTGTTCCCTGCTTTAGGCCATACCTCACTGAGCTCTACATCACACTCCTGTAGGCAGCACAACCCAGCCTGCCTGCCCAGCGCAGGGACAGCGAGCCCGATCTTCATCTGCTGTCCTGGGGGAAGCCTCCTGCCTGGATCCGTACCAACCCCCGCTTGGTGCCTTACTGGCTGAGTTCACTGGCTCCTTCTGTTCGTGTATGCCCCTGCTACAGTCACCCTCCCAGCACGGCAGCGGGGCTGGTTCCCCATCGGCTCGGGCGCAAGCCTTGGGAATTGGCCGTTCCGGGGCCTCCTCCTCTCCTGGCCCCTGAAGACGCGCTCTGCCAGGTACCTGCAGCTGCCCCAGCTCAGGCGATGGCCTCCTGAGCTAAGCCCTGCCAAGGCAGGAGCTCCCGCCTGCCAGCCCGCCTTGCTCTCCACCTTATGCTCCTACGGATGACAGCAAACACGCAGTTGCATCTGGCTCGGCTACCAGGAGTGGCCACTATGGCCACGGAAACACACATCCCAAACCATTTAAGTTACTTAAATCAATACACATGCTAATAATATGCATTTTAATAAACCAGAGTCTTCAGGATGTGTATCAAAACCTTCTTGGTTTTGATAGACAGGCCGTGTGTCCGGACTGGCCCTCGGGAGGTGAGCACGCACGCTGTGCTCGCACGCTGCCGGGTCCCACCACCACTCAGCAATTTCCGTAATGCCCTGGGACGGAGGGGATCGGCATTCCTTTCATTCTGCGCACAGGGTGCATTGGTCAGGCAACTTCTGGGACTTGCTCAACATAAAATGTTGAATTTGTGCCTCAGCTGGTAACACCACCAGGTGCCCCACGTGCCAGCCTCTCGCTGGAACCGTTAGGCACCATTCCTACGTAACTGCTATGCTCCGTGTACGGATGAAGGTGGAAGAATAACAGAAGACATTACATACCGGTCTTTCGGGTGACATAATTGATGAAATCCCCATGGGAATTTTGGCTCCAAAGGTTCCTAGGGGGTGAAGCAGCACAATGAGTTTACAGACCAGATGGTAGAAATATTCACGCTTTACCAAGAACTTGGTGCTTTGTGTCCCCTAAGTATCTCCCACTGAAGCAAAGGGACCAAGCAGGTTACCTGCATAATTGCACCCACAAACTGGTTGGAGCATGCAACACCTTTTTTCCCCAAAGCTAAACCCCTATTTCCTACTGCCACCTTTGCCTAGCCTTCTCCAGAAAATTCATTTTAAGACACAAACACAGATTCTTGCCTCAAGAGAATGCAACGCTGCCTAACACAGTGATGAGCGCCCATGCCCAGCCAGCCTGCAGGCATGAACCTGATCCCTCTGAGATCCACAGGCACACCATCCCTGCCTTCCCCAGGAGTCCTTCATCCCCATGTGCATTTGCAGCACCAGACCCCAAGTGCTCACATAAGCAGAGTGTGCAAATGGGTTCAACGCAGTGCTGAGTGAACGTGCACTAAAATTCAAGCCTTGGGAATAACAATTTTACTGAGGTCTCATCACACAGCTTGGGCCAACAGCAACGGCAACCCTCTTTACCTTTGTTGGTGATGTTCTTCACTGGAGGGTCTTTCTGCCCAGGGCTCGACAAGGCACTCTCAGCTGCAGAGGGACTCAGTTTCCCTGTCTCCCAGGAGGTCGTGTTTCTTGGACTTGATAAGTAGTTGATGGGATGAGAGCAGTTCTGTAATGATGGGGAAGAGATTCAGGACAGTGAAAACTGCAACATGTGTCTTTGCTGGATCCAGGTCCAACTTTAAAGATTGATTTCATCTACACTGTGGCCCCTGGGACTTTGACTCCCATCCCACCCTGACACAGCAGGCTTCTGCCTGATCAGGGTAGATTATCTTCGGGTCTGCTTTGTCTGACAGGACTGTAAAGAACGGAGACAAAAAATAAAAGAAAAAAAGACTTCTTGCCAACATCATCTCCTCAAAGCAGACCAAACATACATCTAGGACCTTGCTCTGGTGGGTACATGATGAACGAAGCAGGGTTTCCTTGCAACTTACTGTGAACGAGAGTGCTTTCTTCTTGTCCTTCATCCTCTGGATGGCATTCCTCACCTGGAGCAGAGCAAGGACATTAGAGAGGGGCACAGCAGCTCTAGCAGAACAAGAGATCCTCCAGCAAGTCATGGAGAAAAAGCAACCACTATCCCAGCCCACAGTCAGGGTTATGCTGTCTGTCGCACCTACCACATTGCCAGCTACTCCCTCAACTGCTAATAAACCGTTGCTCTGAAGAGTGACTGAGCATCAGCCAGCGGCACCTCTTACCTCGCTGTTATAGATAGCATAGACCAGGAATATGTACAGGCCCTGGAAAGGAGAGAGCACAGGAAGGGTTAGAGATGTACAGCTGGTTGGTGCTGCTTTGCATGGGAGAAAATGACTTTGATGAGCACTAGAATGGGTGAGGACCACGCTAAGGGGAAGAGGCACAGACAGTGGGCACAGCACAGCCAGGGACAGCTGGGCAGGAAGGACCTCACTGAAAATCCCACTTGAGATCAGGCTCTTCACAAAGAGTCCAAGGAAGAGACAGTCCCTGCCCCAGTCCCTCTTCCTTCTCCTCTCCCCCCATTTCGCTTCGGGGAAGCGAGCACCTCTCACGGGGCACTCGGCTCCGTGAGCCTGAGCTCTCCTGCACTCCCATTCACGCATGCATGCAAAATTCCCCAGGAAACATCTCATTCCGATCTGAGAAGCAGAAACCACCAGGAGTTAATTGCAAGGGGAACTGAACTCTGGGAAGCAGACCTCCCTTCCCACCGAGCGTTGACCCTGGGGAGTGGGGGGGAGCTTTCGCCAGCTTCCAGCACGATGCTGGGGACAGTTCCCTTGTCCCAGGCAGTGACAGACCACAGCGTTAACAGGACCCTGTGACCCAAATTCAGTGGGATACAGATCCAGAGGCTTTGCTCAGCGCCAGTCTGGACAGAGCTTTCCCCATGCTGCCGGCATGCGGGGGCTCTGGCAGCACAATCTTGCCCACTCTCTCCATACCCGCCGAACTGGTGCTGTTCCGTGCACACACCGAGGACCAGCAAGCAAGGACACGCTCTGCCATAACGAAACGCTCAGCCACAGCTACGTGTGCCCAGGGCCGAATCGGGATGTGCTCCGGGAAAGTGCTCGGGGCAGGGCTGGACGAGCATCGCCTGGAGGCCACAGCCTGGGGCTAATTACAGCTGCAGACCAACGATTTTGGCCTTAAGGCAGCCCTATCTGGCCCACCAGATTTATGTTATATCTGTGGGGTGTTTGTTATCGCAGCTAGATAAATCAGCCGCAGCAAGAAAAGTAATCCATCTTGTCTTCAATGAGCCTTGCTCTTCATCTGCGAGCTCTTGGCAGGCATAATGGTAGCAGTACCCTGGCGCCGTGCCATGACCTGTCCTTCAGCCAGCAATGCTGGTCACTCCCCCAGACCAGATTTCTGCTCAGGCTGCCAAGGCAGGTCTTCCTTGAAATAATCATTCTGGATGAGCGCGGGGAGAGGGGGGAGCAGTGAGGTCAGCTGGGAGGAGAACAAGGAAGGAGAAGAGGCCCAGCTGCAGCGGCGGGCGGAAGCAGAGCCATGGCTCTGGAGGAGCCCACTCCTGCCCACGCTCCTGCCTGCACTCCTGCCTGCGTGCCATCTTCTCCCGGCAGGGCCCGCAATGCCCCGGCCCCTGTGGTTCCCCGTTCACGGCAGGGCAGGTGCTGGGTGGCCACAGGCGAGAGCGTGGCACGTGCCGGGACCCGCAGAGCGGGATGGACGCTCCTGCCTGGTGTCCATCCATCCTGCGGTGCCCTGCACACCCCGCCTGGGAGCAATGCTGTCCCTCACCAAAGATGGGTGAGCGGCTCTGTAAGTCCCTGCCCTGAGCCAGCCTAAGGACCATCCTTCCATCTCTACAAGTTCAAATGAACCCAGCAGGTTTTACCTACGCTTTTTGTTAACAGCAGGCACCTCTGCCCAGCGTTCTGTGCTTGGCAGGGTGTTGGTGCTGCTACCTCCAAAATCGTGGGCTGGAGGGAAGGTGCTGCCGCCTGCTCGCCAACCTGTGGGACAGCCACCGCGGCCACCTCCGGCACAGCAGCGCTTGGGGTGGCTTTTCAGTCTCTCGGCTGAATTGCTGTGCTGCCTGGCTGGAGAAGGAGTTGTCATGTTTGGTGTCGACGCACAGAGTAACCTTGAAGACAGGCTTTGCTTTCCGCAGATAAACAGAAAGCAGTCAAACAAACAAACAACCACAGCAGCAAAACCTTCCTGCACAAGACTCGCATATGAAGAAGCACGCTGGCCTTAAAGGAAATTCCAAGGCGATACATAAGACAGTCAGCAAAGGGGCTGAAATGGGATGGGTTTGTCCCTGCTTTCTCTCAACCCCAGCTTCCCACCAGCATTTCTCTTCTGTGGTAATCTGCAAATTAACCTGAACTTGGTAATAAAGGGACAGAGGCAAACAAGCACAGCATATTCATGGGCAAACCCTCGATTGTCTGTCCACACAACAGTCACGGCTCCTACTGAGCTTTAGGAGAAAGAACAAAAGCAGCAATAACTTAGAAAGTAAGGGAAGAAAACAAATCCTGATGCAGCAAACACCTCAGCTCCTATCTCACCCAAGGTGGACATTGTCATGGTTTGTGAGAGAGAGTCTCAGGAGATATATCATCCAGAGGACACATTTATTCATTTCAGGAGTTACTCCTTGTCTCTCAAAACCCCATATGCCTAGCATCCATGTTACAACAGCCAGCATCCCACAGCCCCTCTGCTGCCACTAGTGATGAAACAACGGCTGAGTGAGCTCTGGAGGACGTAGGCTGGACACTGACATTGTCAGGCCATGGTCAAGGGGTATCAGCAGTCACTGAACCAGGGAACTTGTCGTGGGATTTTCCTCTCCAGTGCCAGGTTACAGAGGGAAGAGCAGGTCTGAGTGCTACTGGAAAGCAGCTCTCCTGAAGGCTATCCAAGCCCAAGGTCCTCAACAGGACCTCTCTAGTGTAACATACGTGCTCATATTTTTACAGCACGAACACTGAAGCAAGGCAGAGACGGTCAGGATGGTGCTGGGATGTTGTGCTCTGTTCTGCCTCCCCACTGGTATTGATGGAGTTCACCCAAGCTGAGAAATATTTTTTTTTTCTGTGAATGAAAAGACGCTGGGGCTGTTCTCAGCTCTGCTCACCTCATCTCTTCACAGCACTGAGCCTGGAGTTCTCTTCTGCTCAATAACCTAAGCATGGCATGAGGAGGCAAGGACAACGGGTGCTATATTTAATTACAGTTAGGACAGGCGTCCTGCCACCCTTCTGATATCCTTAATAGCAGAGATGTGGAGAGGCGGTCCTTGTCTGGCCTTGGAACATCCCATCTGAGAGCCGACGGATGTGCGTGAGCAGCACCCGGCCGCTGGCCCGGCGCCAGCCACAGGCAGAACATCCCTGGAGTAACCACCCATCTTGTGCACGTGGTGATAACGCCTGCATTTCACCCTTGGAGAGCTGGGCCAATGCTACACTGAAACTGGCCAAGTATGCCAGAGGGAGCATTGTGAACTCTGCTGCTCCATACGTGACAGCCATGGTGGGGGCCGTTTTCTGTTGCATCCAACGAAAAAAAGGGAGATAGGTGGAGAACTCTTTGGATCCCAATGGTTTGGAGGGCAATACCCCGTTGCTCTCTTGACTTGGATCCCCTGGAGTAGGATTTGTCCTCAAGCACTGGGCAAGGGACTCTGAAAAGTGTACCCGTCAATACCCAGTGCAAAGGGACAGGAGTGACTGCGTGGGTAACCCAGGCGCTATTTGTGCCGGCATAGTCTCAGCCCCAGGGGCTGGCCAAGTCCCTGTGGTTCCCTGGCCGGTTCCCTCCCACCGCCACCTGCAGAGGCACCAGCCGCCTTGGGACCGTCAGGAGCGGGGTGTTCAGCCTTGGGACTGTCAGAAGGAGGGGTGTTCAGCGTTGGGACCATCAGGAGCAGGGGTGTTCAGCCTTGGGACTGTCAGGAGCAGAGGTGTTCAGTGCTTCTCTAGCTCCATCTACAGCTGCTTTCTCTCGAGGAAAGCTTTCGCCAACAAGGGGGCTGATGCTTTGCATCACAGGTGGCAAGCACATGTGCTGGGACTTTTTGTCACCATGTGTCCCTGAGTTTCAGATATCCTGAGGTCCTGGGAACTGTCCTATCTCCATGCAGACCTGAGCACTCCTGGCTGCTGTGACTAATAAAATTGGCTTTGCTCTCTTAACCACATAGATGGTTAAAACTTTAAAGTCTTTTGATGAAACCAGTAAACTTGGAAGCAAATATTAAGTATAGCTTTATACACCAGGGTCACTTTGTGCCCTACAGAGATCCCTGTTAATACTAACATATTAACAACATGACTCTGAAGTCACTTAGCATTCAGGAGTCACAGCCATGGCCCTGGAAGACACCAAGGCAAGCAAACAGCCTTAAAAATGTAGCCAGATGCTACCTGAAGAAGAATGAAGGGGCTGAAGAAGATGACATGACTCACCCAAGGTCTTGCAAGTCAGAGCTAGAAACAGCACTCACACTTCCAGCCTCCCCGTGCGAGGCTCTGATCAGCAGCCCACATCGCAGTCTGTTCCACCTAACACTCCTTCACCCCATCAGATTCCAGTGCAGCTCTCACTGGGCACTGGAAGCATCCCTGCGGAGCAGCTGCATGGCTGCAGATAATACAGATTTTAGGGGTAAAGATTTTCAGTCCTTGATTCTTAATCCTTCTCCTCTCATCTCCCTGCAATAAAGCGGACTTCCAGGCAAAGGGAAGGTGGTTCTGCCTGTACGGTTCTTAGGACACAACCTCTAAGTATGTATGAACGTGAACTAGATGACAAACACTCATCCTAGAACACACAATTATCCATTAAATGACCGAATCAAAACTGATGAAGTTCCCTACAAGCATGCCAGTTTGTAAGTGTAATTTGGAAACCATGCTAACGTCAAAAAATCTAACGTGAAAAACAAGATTTGAACTGGAAAGCTGTGGCACCAGTAAGACACTCCAGAGACTGGTGCTGAAGGACCATTAGAAGAACAAGGTCTCCAAGGCTGTATTTCCTGTCTTGGGAGCATGAACTCAATTTCCTCAGACAAAACAGCACAGCGACTGAGGAAAGCTGGGCTTGGCTTCAGAGCTGAGAAACATCCCTGACTATTAGGACAGGGAGAGTACACGGAAGCACAAGAAATGGCAGATACCTGCTTGGCTGTGACATGAGGATCCACCTGGCACAGGACTCACCTGGAGGGAGTTCAGCACGATGAAGACATAGGCCCAAATGATGCTGAGGTGGACAAGGACCCCACACACCCAGGTCAGCCCCAGCACGGGCAGCAGCACCAGAATGGGCTTGGCCGTGGCCCTGTCAGGAAGAAGAGCTCAGGTTTACCTGGGTGCATTTCAAAGCTGAAACACTGGGCACTGGCACCCACCACCCAGCCACCAGCTCTCCATGGGGGTCCCTGTTGTGCCCCATATCCCTGAGCCCAGGGTCTCGTGGCAAAGTGCCCCAACCTGCCAAAGTCCTTCCTGGCTCTACAAACCCTGCCCAGGGTCTCGCCATAATCTGCCTGGGGCATCTTGCACCAGGTTACAGAGCACGTAAGTGGATCTGCCGTGGAAAGAGCTCCATGGGTTTAGGAGCACCCTGGCCTCTATCTTGCAGTTTAGAAGAAACTTTCCTTGCCTCCATGCTGGAGACAGCTCTCCTCCCCCAGCAAGTGCCTTTCAAACAACATGTCCACCAAGAGGCAACCAAGATGGGAGCTATGGAACAAATTCCTTTGCAAACAAAATCAGTTGAGAGGGGAAAACCCAAATATTTCACCTCCCAGCCCCCCGTGTGCCAGCCCTGTTCTTTATTTATCACTGAGAGTTAGCAAGAAGGAAGCTCTTTGACGTCATTAGCCATGAGAAAACAGTTATTTTCCCCAAAATTGCTGCTACAAGGAGGACTTCTGTATTTGTTTTATTAGCATATGGATGTCACCCTGCCCTCCAACAATGCCCTATCTTTGTGCTTCTGTAAATTTGGGAAAATTTATTTATGATACAGGGGAACAATGCGTGTCTAGCAGGGGTATTCGGCGCCAGCTAACAACAATAAAGATTCACAGAGAATGATAAAGAAATTACTCAAACAGCAGTTTTTTAGAGGTCTCTCTATATTGACTGATTAGAGAAGTCCACACTGCCTCTCCTTCACCATGACTGTAATCCCTATCAGTGTTACTTTCAGTCCACCAAGTCCCAAACTCGTACAGAAAATGCTTTTTATAGTGGCAAATAGCCAACCCTCCTGCACTCTCTACAGCTGGCATCGTTCTGCGGGGCACACACAAGTGCTAAGGAAGGGTTGGGGATGAGACAAATTCAGTCATGACCCCTTCAAATTGCAACGTTCTGCGAAACGGAGTTGCTTCTGTTGCTCAGAGCTCTATAAAACTCCATGGAAACTGGGAACTCAGTTGGGTCCCTGGGTTCCTTGAAACACCCCAAGCTGCTACCTCACTTCCCTACGGTGATGTTCTACAGGACATCTGCATGCCTGCCAACAAGGGGCTTAGCAGCACAGCGGGCTGATGTTAGCAAAGGGGCAGACAGCAGTTTCAGCAGTGTCACCTGCGTTCCCACACACACGACACCACTGCAGATGATGGGGATGCTCACACCGGCCATTCCCAGACTCAAATTGTTGCTCCTGGTGATGCCAATGGGCCCAGGGTAGCTTTGCTTTCAGCAGGCACTGCGAAGGGTCTCTCGTCCCAAAGTGCTGAGATTTTGGAGTGCGAGTGCACATGGAGTCCAGCACCGGGTTCCCCAGGCTGAAAGTGCTGGCTGGGCTTCTCAGTGGCATAGACATCAGAGCAGACAGACTACCTCTGGGAGATGCACAGTGACCCTGGAGCAGAAAAATCCTTTCTGCCCTGACTCCCCCAACTCATGGTCTTTCACTTCGCCAAGGCAAAGACTCTCAGCTTAACAGTAATTCCACCATTTCATAGCCCGAGCAGCCACGGCTGGGAAAACCAGCCCCTTCCCTGCTCACCATATCTGTATTCCAATCTGGTTCTCCAGGCTGCTGTTGGGTGTCAGCATCTTCGATCTCCTGCGAGCGCTGGACACAGTCACCATCACCACCCGGCACAGCACGAAGGTGTTCACCTGTCAGAGAAGAGCCATCAGACCCAGTAACCTTCTGTAACCTCAACTACAGTGGGGTGAGTCTTTTCTGCTGGGAACTGAGTAACTGTCAGAACTTGGGGAGAAATGTATCACTCCTGAGAAAGCAGTGAATAAAATACTTCATAGAGTTATCCACACATACACGAAGTCTATAAAACTTATCCCAAAACTTCTCCTACAGAATGTCTTTCGTGTTAAGTGTCTACTCTGGACCCCTTAAATACTGCACCTTTTTCTGCTACTATGCTGTCTGATGGTACTGATACTACTTCAGGCATGTAGATGTTCCCATATGACAATCAGATATCTAGTTAAGGCAATGTCACAGTCAACCTACACATTTATCTACATTCCTAATTTAACAGCCAATACAAGAACTGGTCAGCAAAATTTTCTTAAAGCACTTTTTTTCTATCAAACAGCTACTTTGGTTAAAGAGGTGTTGTGAAAGTATAAAGCATAACAAAAGGTCTCCAAAAGCAGCAGGCACTATGAACCCCACGAGCAAGCACCTTAGCTAGAGAAGCACTGACACCCCTGACTCTGCAATGCTTTCCTGAAACCAGACACGAAGGAATCACACCTTCCCGGCAGGTTTTGGCACTTACGGCCAGGATGAAGAGAACAGGCCCAACAAAGGCCCAGATGACGTTGGTCTGAACATTCAGCCAGCAATGGTTGTCTGCCACATACTTGTTAAAGGAAGTTGCGAGGGTCACACCCACGATAACGACTGGAAGGCCTGCAGAAAAACACACATATTAAACTCCAGGAAAAGCAGAGATGACCCACGCAGGTCAGCTGTGCTCTAGACAATTGCTTCAAAACCCCCATGACCAGACACGCTCTGGTGTGAGCCAGCTTAGCCTCTGAAACCCCATGAGCAACATCAATTTACTGCAGCTGAAATCCGTCCCGGCTCTGCAAGACCAGATTTATACGCTGTCAGCATCATTCTCCTAGGTATAAAGCATTCCAAGTCCTGATCAAAGCAATTTACTCCTTAGATTGCTTTTTTAACAAAATGGACAATCAAAAGCAAAACAATCCAAAATATTTGCATTAGTTGCCCAATGTCCAACTAGGTGTGTGTTTTGCAAGGAGTGCTGACCTAAAGTGATATAAAACTCAGCTTATTCAAATGACTTCTATGTCCCTAAAGGGCTCACTCAGAATAAAGAGTGCTTAGTCAGGAACATATTTATATTGTAATTACTATCAGACAGTAGTAATGCTCTCGAAGAACAAGAACTTAGCATAAACTTCCTCCTCCATTTTTTGTATTGAACTCTTAGATTTACAAAAACAACAGAAATGCTTTTTAATTTATATTCTAAGACTGGCAGTTTGACACATAAAAGTAAGAAAGGCTCTGCAGAGCAGTGGCACCCAGCTCTCACATTGAATCAAACCAAACATTTGGGAATCTCTCTTATCGAAACTTTTGCTAGACCAAGAATTGACACATCTTTCTGAGCGCCCAATGCAGAGACGTTGTAGGTACCCCAGCCTGTCACATAGTAGAACTTCATTCTCCTGTCTTCACTCATGTTAACTGCTACCACTTTGCTCCACAGGAGAAGCCCCTCTACCAGCATCCACGAAAAGGCTGCCATGAAGAAGAGATGAAGGCAGGCCGTGACCATGAAACACACCACCTGGAGAGAAAAGAAATCACACGTTGGTTCAGGAGGAGTCCTCTGGGAGCTTCTGAGTGTCTGTGGTCAGGAGGAAGGGAGCAACCTGCAAATTATGCTGCAGAATGTGCAGAAATATATTTAAACATCCACAAGCACCAGGAAGAGTTCTTAAAATTGCAGCACATGAATAGCAACTGCTGCAGCTCACACTCATTTCATCTGTGTGACCATTCAAACCACAGAAGAGGGAACTGATAACATCTTTTTCTGCTGTTCTTGGACTTTTCTTGCAGGTCTCTCATCTCAGAGCTGCTTGATCCAGCCCTGGGATGTGGAAGAGGACACAGAAAGGGACAGAACTTATGTTGCTGTTTTATAACTACTTACATTTCCTGAAGGATTTTTTGTCAGCAACAAACTGTCAGAAAAAAGAGGTGAATTTCCCTGACACATTGCACAATGCATATATGCATATCACCCAACACAGAGACACAATCCTTTCCTAGATGCAAGTTACAGGTAATTACTGAAACATTAATGGAAGGGATTACACTTCTGTTCTGTTTGCTCTGACAATAATGCTTGCGCAGGCCCAGTCTGGCTGGCCGAACAGGACGCCTTCTGGTGAGCTTACCTGGTTGGTCTTGGCCAGTTCGCTGAACATGAGCAGAGCTTCTGCTGCAGCTAGTGCAAAGATCAGGTTCTTGTGCACGGTTGTTCGTTCACTCTTGGGGACACTGAGGAAGGAGAGAGGAAGCCCTCAGCTGCCGTCAAATGAAAGGGTGCACGTGTTCTCACTAGTCCTTGCTGGGCTGTGCAGACCTGCCCGGGTGACCTGCCATCTCTCTGCTACTCACTGCACAGGCGACAGACAAATGCGGCAGGGGACTGCCCTGCTGTGCGAGCGCTTGGTGCCGGGGACACGCGCGGGTACGGCTGCTCAGACCTGGGCAAGTGCTCCAAGGAACGGGCAGCGAGGAGGAGGTGGAGGGAGCCACTGCCCTGCTCACAAGGCAGATTGCTGTGCTTGCCAAGTGACACAGAAGAGCTGGCAATTGAAGAAATAGTCTTTGCTCCATTTATTTTATAAAAAAGAACTGTAGCAGAGCAGCTTTTATAGTAAACATTATTGGTCATTGATAAAAATCTTTCCGTGGTCACTCCGGTGTGCACGCAGCTCAAACCAGCATCTCCAGAGAAACAACCAGCACCGCACCCCCTCCCCAGCCAACGACAACCACTGCCCTCCCTCCCCTCCACTACCAACCACCAGTGCAGCTCCCCAGCCTCTCCCCACACACCTGCATCACCCCACACTGACAAAGGATACCTTGTTTGTATACTTGTTCTGAAGCAAAATATCAAACAAAAAATACAGAGAAGGCTACAAGTGCCTGGACTTTTCTTACCCAACTGCCAAGAATAAAATGAAGGTAACTATCAAGGCACAGAAGGAAACTCCACATCCAATAAAAGTCAAAGTCTGCAGTGTGAGCTCCTCCTTGGTGGTCCTCTGCTCCAAGCATGAAACAACAGGAGACACAACCCCCCCACAAATTAACCACAGACTACTCGCCGGTCTGGCATCCACCCCACAAAGCGGCAGAGAAAGCTCCTCACTTACCTGCATCTCGTACACCTGCAGCAGGACAGCAAAATTCGTGGTGTGGTTGCAAAAACAGGCAGTGGAATCCAGGAGAGATGTCACCACGGAGCAGCCAGCTGTGGACCACATCCCACCAGCATCTGGGCTAACATGCAGCAAAAAACAGAGAAAACACATAGAAAATACCATCCACTTCAACAGAAAGCCAAGGTATTAAGGAAATTTAATTCTCCCAGAAGAAGCAGAGTTGAAAGCAGGAAGAAGAGGGTATCAGAGAGAGGTCTTCATATGGACTTCCCTTTGGCTCATCCTGTGTCTCAGCAGATTTGCCTTATCCACCAGGCATGCACAAGAAAACAGGTCTAGTGTCAATGTGCGCATTAATCACTGCTTTAAAGAGAACTCAGTAATTGCATGGGTCTGGGAAGAGCTCCTTTTGCAGCGCATTCACTGAGAGCACCACTGGACCAGGCACGTCGTCTCCATCACCCTGGCCTGCCAGGTACCCCGTGCAGCTCCACCAGACTCCTGATCTTCAGGACAGGACAGCCTGTCTTCAGGCAGCCAGCGGCTCTCTGCTGCCCGGGCAGCCAGCAAAGCTCCAGGTCTGAATTCCCTGTGCAGGGACCAAGGCTGCAGCGGGTCAGCTCTGTCCTCACTGGCAGCACTGCCCCTCTGAGCCTGCCCCAGCACCACGGGAAGGTCAAATTCAGAGCAGGGCTAGTGGAACTCTGTGTGCAGTAACCCGCTGCTTCCGAAACCACCCTCTTCCCACCTTCCCCAAACTGATCCATGCCTGTTACAAGACTGGGACTGTAAGGAGGTCTTTTTTGCACTTGAACGACTTAATTACCAATCCATAATATATCACAGTCACAGTGCTCTCACTGCGGTGACATTCAGCAAAAACACTCCATGCCAAGCAGTATTTATGAGGCTGGGAGTCCTGCATGTCCGTTGGGCTATATATCTTGGACCAACTCTTCTTTGTTGCAGGCAACAATCATAATTAACTAGGGCTTTCCATTTTAGTTGTATATACCTCATTAAAGGTCACTTGCTTGTGAGTGACTTTTCCAAAGGAAATCTTCCCAGGAGAGCACCCTGCTCCAGCAGATAGAGGATGCCAGCATGCAAAGCAGGCAAAGCGTTACAGATCCCTACTCTTACCATTACACTTATATCATTATGTTTGGTTTTCCAGAGGAAATAAAAGCTCATAAATCTGGGGAGCCGAACTGAAACCAGGCACCTGAGGCTGAAGTTCCAGAAGGCGCAGATGGGCCCCACCAGCTTACTGGGTATGTCCTGCAGGCAGAGAGGGAGAAGAAGAGATTACACAGCCAGACATGTACTGTATGCAGACTGATGCAGTTCACTCACTAGGCTGCAACAAGGTCTGTCAGCACAGGACGAACACCTCCCCAAGGAAACGGGAGTCAAGGAGAGAGACCTGGGCACACGACACCCCTAAGTCCAGGACCTCTGGGGGCCTGGTGCTGAGGCTGGGCACAGCCTGCCAAGTCAAGCTGCGTGATGCTGCTGGCGGGGAAGGCGGCTGGGAAGCACGGCCCCTCCTCAGGGTACCTGGACGCGGTGCTGCAGGCGGTAGTGCACAGAGGTGCTAATCTCCTGGTAGTCGCTGAGCAGAGCGGATGAGATCACAGCAGTGCCCACCGTGGTGCTCAGGTACCTGTCAGGGAAAGCATGCTGCTCACAGGCACAGGAACCACAAGATGCGCTCAGAAAACAGGCTCTCACGTTATACAAGACAGTTGGAGAGATCCGGAGCCACTTCTGGAGTGCTTCAGTGCCACCAGCAAAGGGCCTGGGCACAGGGCAGAAGGTGCCTCAGATTACCTGACAACCAGAAACCACCACCGCTGCCCCGTGACCGAGGAGGTGACCTACAGATGCGGCACTGGGGCATCCCAGCGGCCGGCAGCTGAGCAGCACAACGGCTGAAGGAGCGGGGCGTGCGCTGGATGTGCGGGCTGCACCCCCACCTAGTGTTCAGAGAGCTCCGAGAGCAGCAGGGCGCTGCCCCCCGCCCCTCCGGGGGCCACCCCGGCTCCAGGGGCCTCTGTCCCGGCCCGAGGGGACCCCGAGCAGCCCCCGCAGGCTCCGTGTCCGTGTCCCGCCCCAGCAGGGCAGATAATCCCAGGAGAACCAGAAGCACGCAGAGGGGACCCCGCGGTACATCACGGCACGCAGGCAGCCCCACCGCGCAGCGCAGGCCAAGGTGTGCCAAGGGGCTCTGCCCCCACAAAGCACTGACCCCCCCTTTCCGTTGTCCGGTCACAACACGCAGATTGGAGAAAGCAGGGGACAAGGACAAAAGAGACGGGATGGAGCAGGGTGGAGGGGACCCCAAAATAGAGGCACTGAGAGATTCGGCACAGACTTTGAAATGAATTCTCTTGCGGTGCTAAGGGGGCAGCCCTGGGTGCAGGGGGGGCTGTTTCACTCACTTCTGCCCTCCATCAGAAGCAGTCGTGTCCTGGAAGACAGCACTGCTGCCAGCGCTGGACAGGCATCGCTGCAGGGAGCCATAGCCAAACCACATGTTTTTCACCGTGACTCTGTGGAGACCTGCACAGAGAGAGCATCACAGGATGGGTGCAGGCGCACACGGCAGCTCTGAACAGCCCTTGCTTCAGCACCACTGCTTTAATCTGGGGGGGGTGATACTGGAGGTCCCAGGCACCCGCAGATCCACGCTGTGCCCGTAGAGAGGCTGTACATAAACTCTCCCCCACAGCCCATCTCCCTTTCACCAAGGGCATCTCCTCCCCACATTTCTCCAGACCACGGGTGCAGGGTAAAGAGTTCCTGCCATTAGGGAAGATGATGCATAAGTGCCATGGGGAGACCCAGGGAAGTACAGGCATCATAACCTACCTCTGGCTTTCAGTCTTTGCATTTCTTCTGCAGGAACTTCAATGAGGTCATGCCTGCCCTTCTCAGGGCTCTGGACCAGGTAGACCTCACTGCTCAGCTCCTGCCTGCTCAGCTCCAGCTTCCTGACCTCCATCCCTGTGGAAGGGGCAAAATCAGGTACTGAACCAGGGTTCAGCCTTCCTCCAGAGCTACTGCTACAGCAAAGTACCACAAGAACATTATAACCCTGGCCAGGACTCACAGCAGCAGCAGTCAGATCCCTTTCAGTGCAAACTATGTGCTCAGGTTGTCTCCTGGACCCAAAAGTTTCTTACAATCCTCTTACAATCCACAGTGTGAGAGATGTCTCCCACGCTCTGACACTTTTGCAGGAAGGAAATGGGGAGAAGGCCATCGGGTTAGCAACAGATGAACCAGAGGAGGAGAGGTGCCAGGAGGGGACTTGGACTGGGAACCAGATGGGATGACTAAGCTGTGTCCTGGTGAGACACTCTCCCCAAGCTCTGCCAGTGCCACTCACCGACACTCCCATGCTGGACCGTGATCTTCGTCCTCCCTGCAGTCAGCAGTGGGGCCAAGTGTGACACCATTCTGTCGCAGAGCTCTACAACAGTCATGGGCCCTCCGATAACCTGCAAACACAGAGACAGCAATGGAGATCAGGACCTGCACTGCCAGCTCACACTTCCCACAGCTCACGGAGTTTTCTGAAATGCTTGGTCCTTGGCAGAAAAGAGAAGTTGGGACTCAAACTTTTGCTTCACTTTTTTTTTTTTTTTTAATTTCTTCAATAAAGGATGTTCCCAGTTACTTCAGCACTGGAGATAAGACTGGCAATGAGATAAAAACTTGCTGGTCTTTATAAAAAGCTATTAAACCAGCATGGAAATAAATAACTAAATAAGCTTCTGTAGAGAAAGTACTGATTTTTTTAGACCTGACTCCTGATTTTTGCAAAGCTGTAGAACAACCATCCTCTCTTCCTGGAAAAGGTTTCACGCAAAAATAGATGCCACAGCTGGTAGCTGGGGACCAACCCCGTTACTCAAGGGTCTACGTGTGTTGGGCAGCAGAAGTGCCATCCCTGTAGTACACAAACTCAAACCCTTTCTCCCTCAGCAGATACATCTGCTGCACCAGCTAAACTGGGTCAGAGCTGGTTTTATGCCACTATCGAGAAGCTGTGAGTAATTGTGGCCACGGAGACCTAAGCGACTCTAAGCGATGAGGTAAACTTGAACTATTCAGCATCCTTTCGTCTCTGGAGGTCCCTGGCTTCGTTCCTGGAGTGCTGGCCAGGCCAGACGCTGTCACACATCTCCCAGAGACAGGTGGCGAGCGCAGGCCATGCAACAGACACAAAAGACCCGTGTGAGAAAGGAAGAAGCCAACGGAGAAAATCCTGATGGCGGTGGGATGATGGAAATCCCTCACACAAAGCTTGACGGTGTTGTGAACAGCATGGGGGCTGATGACAGATAGCTCCTTGGCAGCTCACCCATGGAAAATACAACAAACCATAAGTGAAGGGCATTGCCCTGCCAGAGACAGCAGGGTGTGGGAGCAAGGAATCCACAAAGCACCGGGAATCTGCAAACTGTGTGTAATCCTGTAAATCCAGGCTGACAAAGTGGAGTAGCTTGAAGAGAGCTGAGACAACCACTGGAGGGGTTTGCAAGGAAGGCACCACTTGACTGCACTTGTTTGCAGAAAAACTTGTTTGCACTGCCAAAAAATGAGGCGACAGTGAGACAGCTGGCCCTTATCTGAGCTGGCAAACATGCTCTGTACCCATGCCTGCTGCGTTTTCACAAGCTCCAGAATACAGCCAGAAAGGCTAGATGTGACCATGCAAGGACAGGTCCTCAGCCTGTGGTCAGACAGCAGGCCAAGGAGCTGCACACACAAGATGAACAGATGTGGCACACAGCAGCCAGACTGCTGGTGACACCGTTACCTGGCTGACTGATGACCATGTTTCAACATTCTGCTCTTCCAAGATTAACTCGGTCACTTCCACGTAATACTGGCCCAACTGCTCCAACATCTCCAGCTCCTCTCCCTCCTGGACTTCCACATCAGAAACCTGCTTTAGTAATTGAAGCACCATAAGGAGGTCAGATGACTCCAGCACAGGTGTCTCTCCTTCCCTCAGAACAGTTGCCAAGACATCAAGAGCACCAAGAGCAACAGAGAGGTTCATGTCTTGGACATCACTTGTGAAGATGTTCTCAGGAATCTGCCATGGAAAAGATGGTTTAGTTCAGTGCTGAGCCCTGATTCTGCCTGATCATCAGCTACGCCTTGGCAATGCCCTGCATGTCCTTGCTGGTGTGAGGACACCTGCATGGCCAGCCAGACATATCTTAGGGGAAGGAGATTTGCCTTGACATTTTGAACTCTCTTGTCCAGCAAGTCAACCTCAGTGAGAGGAGTCAACCTGAGGCAACACTTTGCTTGTTTGATCATAGCACGAGTTACAGCTGTATTGGCCACACTCTCCGACAGCAGCTCAGAAAAGGCCACAGGCATAACTTCTGCCAAAGTGACCCCAAACACCAGTAGGTGCCAGCAAGTCCACCCCAACAGCTCCTGCCTGCTCCCGGTGTCAGCTGCCACTGCTGGGGTCGCAGGACTCACCACAATCCTCTCTGCAAGTGTGTTCACACGGCTGGTAAGCGAATGGCTGGATTCCAACTGAGCTTTTTTCAGTTGCCAGTACGCATCTGAGAATAAAAGAAAAGCATAACCATTGCTGTGGTGTCTAGTGGCGTGGTTAACACATGCCACGTTCAAAGCCTGGGGAACGGTCCTCAGATGGTGGGGAAGTTTGTAGGACAGCCAGGACAAGAAGACTTCACAGCTGTATTTTATTTCTAGTACAAGATCCCATCTGGAGACACAGTCTAACACTTCTTTTCTGCCTCTTCCCCATGTCCCCCTGGCCAACGAGTCTGGAGATGCCTGGATTGGGAGGCACTCTGCAGCATTACATCCAGCAGCCACGTAACATCTACAAGCACTGCTTAACTGGAGAATAGCAAAATAACCTGTCAGAGTGCGTGCAACTGAAGCAAAGTCACAGCTACACCATGTTTTGCATGCGATCTCTTCAGAGCAGACACGAGGCCTCCCCATCACTGGCCATCATCCTAGCTAGGACCTCCAGGAGTGAATGCTGTGGAAGTAACGAATAAATAAATAACAGATGCTGTACCCTTTCTGTAGCGACAGATGAAAGGCAAAGACTGCAAACAAGATGTGTAACTGAATCCACTGCTGCCAACTTCAAAAACTCGGCATTCCTCAACAGGCCCTGTGGAAACACACACAAACAGGAGGCCCACGTTCCCCAGAGACATGCCATCCCCAAGCAGGTATCACGTTTCCTGCAAGCAACCCACCAGCCCCGTTGAAGACAAAAGCTGCGAACTGCTCCTTAAGCAGCTCCCCCTGCCCCTGCTGAGCCAGAGCAGGGACTGGGCTCAGAAACTGCTTCCAATGGGCCTGGTAAATACCCTCCGGGGGCAACCCAGAGGAGGTGGCAGTGCCAGGTCAGTGATTTATCAGTAATGTCACACCAGGCTGACTGAGAGACAGATCCCTCCTCCCAGCAGAGCATCCAAGCATGGGGTGTGCAAACCCCAGGAAACAGCATCACGGACAAGTAAGCCATTTCTCTCAGTAAAAGAGAAAGCCTGTCATTAGCCCAGGACATCTGAAAAGCTGTGTTTGCTAGGGTCATGGCAGGGGTCTTCAATGGCCAAGGGCTTAGTGACGACCGTGCCTTTAAGTACGATTTGGAAACTGCCCAGCCCAGCTCTGAATCTACTTGCGCTTCCCTTCCTGAAGGAGAAGCATCATTCCACAAACTGCACCAAATTCCCTTGCTTCTCGGACAGTCCCTGCGTGCTGACCCCCTGCTGCAGGAGGGAGCTGAAGCAGCGAGGGGAATCAGACTTACCTGGGCAAAGAAACTGTGCGGTCACTTGCTGAACGGTGCTTTCAACCTCCAGAGCGTTGGAGCTCCACCCAAATACAAGGTCTTGCTCTACCACCCAACATGACCGAATTTTCTCAATCTGCTCCGTGCTGAGGACTCTCTGCCAGATGTGCAAGTCGGTGATGTTCCCACTGAAGGACTCTTTCTCCCTGAAGGTGCCTCCCAGTGAATCTTGATCCTGCCCAATGATGAAAGTCCCCTGGCCATAGATGGCCTGGGGGGCAGAGGGCCCCACAGCACACAAACCGCTGGCTGATGCCCTCCTTTTACCGTCAGCATAGATGGCCCAGGTCCCGTTTTCCTGCTGCCAGGTCACACAGAAGTGATGCCACTGTCCATCAGCACGGAACATGGGCAGGTATGGGGAATGGTGCCCGTGGACTATGAGAGCAAATCGAACAAAGCCTTCCTCGTCAACAAAGCCACGGAGCTGGAACTCATTAATAAAAGCCGGCACAGCATAGGAGAAGATGGTAGCGATCTCCTGGGTCCTGGTGTCCCACTGGAGGTGGGCACAGGCTGTGACAGCAGGCAGTGCTGGGAAGTCAGAGAGCACCTTCACGTATTTTGTGTCTGTTTTGTCTCCGAACACCAGGACTGGTACAATGTGGTCCCCTAGAAGGAGAAATTCTAGCCAGCATAAAGGAAGAAGCATGGGCCAAAGCCTGCTCATCTTCCGCTGGGATGAAACCATCATTTTCATTTGCTTCCTACTCAAGCCAAGAACTCATGGACCCTGCAGGCAAGGACATCCTGTAAGCATGCAGCAAGGCTTCCGCTTCTCCTGTGCCTGGAGAGGATCAGGAAGGCAGGCGAGCTGAGATTGCATCATTTCAGCAAGTGTAATTCAGAGAAACTTAGGTTTCTAGCAAATGCATCTGGAAGGAACAGCATGTTCCCAAGCATCCCATGCTATAGCAACCAAGAGCATAGCCAAATAACGCCTTTGAGGCATCTGCCATGCGGTGCCTTGCTGCTGGGGAACGCCCGTCCCCCTGGTCCCATCTCTAACATCGTTGCTCTGCAGGACCCGCAGGTCACCAACGGTGAGGCTGAGGAAAGCCAGACCTGCTCCACAGGGAGATGGCTCAGGAGGACAGAGCAGAGCAGCCCCTTTGCAACTCCCCGCTGCTGCAATGCATTAAAACATCTTGACAGTGATCGGGTGGCTGATGTGCTGGGATCACTGTTGTTCTGTCAGTCCCACCTTGTGACTGGAGGCTCTAGGTGTTACCACAGTGACAATAAAAAAATGAGTGGCACCTTTTCCAGTCAGTTTAATTTTTCAGATGAAAAAGATCCAGCAGTGAACATGTCTCCAAACAGTCCAAGCCCACTTATACTCACGTCTCCATTTCAGTTTGTGCAGGACACCATCCCTTTCGTTTAGCCAGACAGAGCCTCTGATGTGGTGGGACTGCAGCAGATTGCTAAAGGAAGCTTGCTCACTGTCCTGGGGTTCAAACAGCAATTGAGCAAAGTGGTGTTCACAGTATCTGTCTGCATGCCACCAGTCCAAAGCAGTGGCCACATATTCGTACATGTGTCTTGAGGTCTCAATTGTGACAGGAGCAAAACCTGGAGAAAGACACACACAATCTGGAGAAACAGAAAGCCTCTCCAACCCTCTCCTGTGCCACGTACACTACAGGGGACAGGCTCTTGCAGCATCCCTGAGCATTTACTAATACTGCCTGGTGCACCCCGGAGGAGCTGAAGGCAGGAGCTCATTTCCGTATTCAGCCCTTGGGATGTTCAGCAGGCACAGTGTGACAGAAAAGTCCAGACTATGCTGGACTTAAAATGAGGGACATCTGGAGCCTGCTCACAAACTGAATCGCCGGCATAGGGCTGGCGCTGAGCAAACTTCTGTGAGACACCCAAACCCATGCCGAGCTCAGTCTGAAGAAAAAGCTCACTGTGGTACGCCCAGGGATTGCCCTCAGGGTACCTTGTTCAAAGCAGATATGTGCATGCAAATTTTCTCATTTTATCTCCATTTACCAGCTCCTACCAACTTCTGCATTTGCAGATGCAATTTGCAAACACAAAATAATCTGTTCTGTTCGCAGTTACAGCGGCACAAAGACTAGCAGCTGAGCAGTGCTTACCTGATTTTAGACAGTAATTTCAGAGCTAGTCAAGCAAATATTTAGCTATGCAAATACAATTTCAGGCACAAAATATAGTATTGGAAAAAGTTTCTTTATCTTTGTTTCTGCCCCTGGACACCTTTTTAAGTGTTGTTTCTCTGTGCTGAATATTGCTTATAAAAACATACAGAAGTGCTGATAAAAACACTAACCTTTAGAAGTCTGATTCTTGGCAAGGGGTGCAAAGGCAAAGAGACTCCTGGACAGACTACTGACCTGTTGGAGAGGATGTTTTATAACATTCATATAAAGTGTTAATATTACCTCAAATACTCAAATTATAAAATTTATTATAAAACTCACCAGAAAGCTGAAGAACCAAGAATCAGGTCTCAAATCTCTCCTAAACATGCTGACCAGCTGGCAAGCTTTCACCCTTTGCTACAATAAACAAAATATTACTAGAGATGCGCTGCACAGACAGAAACATCCTGCAGAAAGCTAGTTCTCAGACAAAGCTGCTTTCCTTGGAAAGTCATGAATCAAAAATGAGAAAACTATTCTCTCTGAAATACCTGTCCTGGGTAGTATGCTATCAAAATAATTCTCAGTTCTTCTTAAAGAACTCAAGGTCTCAGTTTAACATTTGTTTCCAGGATACAGAATAATTAATCATAAAACATATACAGATGTGTGATATTAATAGACAGGCAAGTTAGCAGAGCCTCTTTATCTGCATTAACTAAATAAAAAAGCCATCATAAATCGCATTGTTAAACAGTGTCAAATCACTGGCAGCTTTTCTCATTTCTTTTTAAGCCCGCAGAAACACAGCACCAGAACAGATCCTGCAGAGCAGTAAATCCAGCCTCCATGAGCAGCGTCTGAGCACGCAGCTCAGTACCAGGGAGCCATCCCGCAGAGCTGCCCAGCATCAGGACTCACCACCTCTGCTCTGGCGGAAGGAAAGCTTGAGTGCATGGCTGTATAAAACCTAGTAAAGTCATAGATGGGGTATGTAAAGACACAAAACATGGAAACCAGCAACGTGATCTACAATGCAAACACAGACTAACGCTGTCTCTTGGCACTGACACTGCCAGCCGTAATTTCTTTGCTCTCAATGGGAGTCTCCTGTGTGCACGGCACAAGCACACATTTAAGCACTTTGCTGCTAAAGGGACTAAGAAGATCAGTTCTGAAGCCTGGACTCTAAACACATTCACAGTCTTCCAAAGTTCAGCAGTGACTTTATAAACACAGAGCACAGTTCCAAGCCCTAGGGAGAAGTACGTTTGACTCTGCGCTCACCCGATCGGTGTGCGACCCACGGGCCCGCAGAGCCTAGCGCCGTGCCAGCAGGCCAGCACCACCAACCTCCCGCTCCCCGACCTCTGGCCCCAGGGCCGGGTCTTCACTTTTCCACGGATGTCCCTGAAGATGCTACCACAGCAAATCTGGAACACGGTCTTGGCAGAAAAAATAGGGCAGCGAGGGAGTTCCTAGTGATCCAGCCGGCAGCAAGGGTCTAATAACGCACTGGGGAGCCCGGGGAAGGGGTTACCTCCGGCAGAGCCGCCGGCAGGACGAGCCCGAGCGCCGGGCTGGCAGCGGGAGCCGGCTGGGCTGCAAAGCACAGCTCGGGGGGTTGGCAGCGCCGACGGACAGCGGGTTCCCAGGGCCGCTCCGCTCCGCTCCGCGGGGCCACCGCGCCCGCGCCGCGCTCCGCACTCCGCTCCGCACCCCGCACCCCGCGCCCCGCACCCCGCACCCCGCGCCCCGCACCCCGCAGCCGCCCGGCAGCACGCCCAGCCGCCCAGCCTCCTCCGTCCGGCGCCTCGCTCCCCGCAGCCCCGCTCGGCTCCGCTCGGCTCCGCGGCTCCCCCGCCCCGCCGGTGCCGGGCCCCCCTCCGCGGGCACGGCCGGGCTGCGCGGCGGCACGAAGGGGCAGCGGCAGCGCGGGGCCGGGTTGGGCCGGGCGGGCGGCGCCTCGACGGAGGCACCGAGTCCCCGGGGCGGTGCTGGGCTCGGGCACCCCCTGCACCCCCGGCCCGGGGCGGCTCCGCCAGCGCACCCCACTCCCGCCGCCCTCGCCCCCGCTAACGGCGAAGCACTCACAAGCCTCCCCGCTCCGCAGCCCGTGCGAACAGCGCGGGGGGATCTTCGCAGGGAATCAGTTCTCCATGGAAGTCCCCGATAAAGCTTCCCAGGAAATCTGGAACGTGGTCTTGGCAGAAAAATCGGGCGGTGGGGGAGTTCCCGGGGATGCTCACAGCAGCAGGAGTCTAATACCAGCGTGCTCAGGCGCGCCGGTGAGCAGGTCAGCTCTGGAGGAGATGTCTAGGAGGACAGAGAAAAGACCCGGGCTGATACAATGAGCAGGGGCAGGGATGAAAGGCAGAGTCAAACCCGCAGGAGCTCTGCAGGGCACCTCCAGCGTGTCCCAGTGTGATTTCCTCGCAGAGCGGCTTCAGAGTTCTGGCGTTTCCTCAAGCCTGAGCCCGTGGCAGCCCCAGGGAGGACATGAAGGCTGGAGGGTCCAGGCCACCTCCATGGGCCAGCAGCGCTCTGCGCCTCACAGAGCAGAGCTGCTCCTGTGATTGATGCCCACTCACTTTTTCCACAGCAACAGGCACACGGTTCCCACTCCTCCTCTCCAAGTGAATGCTTGAATCACACCATGGATTCACGGGCAACTGGCTTTTGTTCTTCAGGATCTTCGTCCGGGAATGAAGGCAATTATCACATCCCAGCGCCTCTGCTTGCTGCAATAAATCTCTCATAAAAGAATGGACCTTTGAGGCAGCTGCTCCAGGCTGCTTAGTCACCACTGCCAGTTGGAAACGGCCTGGCACTCACCAACAGCGCGGCACACAGCGCCAAAGGCTTGCGAAGCAGTGTGGCAGCAGCGGGAGAGGGCTTTGCAACTCGCTGCCGTTTGGCCAAAACTGGATCCTACTCCTTTGGTGATGGAGGGAACAAAGGGTGTGAGGCAGACCCCAAGTTTACATCAAAAACCTTCAAAGGAAAAGTGCAAAATGTTTTTCAAACTTATGGCTGGATTAAGTTTCATAACAGTTATAAGTTCCCCAGCAGATATAAACTATTCTCTTTATGCCCGTGTCTTCAACAGAATTAAACCTTTTGCAACAGCACTAAATGCAGTTGTCTGGTGGCATTAGAAATGGAATCCAGCCCATAGCCTCCAGTATCATTCCTCTCTTCTATACCACACAGATAAATCATCCTCTGTGCACATGCAGAAAGGTGAAGAGAAGTTTCCTGTGCTCAGTGAATGCCACCTGAGTTTCTAACCTCACATACACAAGTTCTTTAGATTTAAATGTGAACTAACTTCCATAATCACACACTGAACTTCCAAATAAGACTTGATGCTTTGGCTGCCATCAAGGATGGCTCTAGAGACTCTGGCAAGAACACTTCGCCGGTGTTTCAAAAGAAAGGTCACAGCAGGTGGAAGCTAATAGTTGGCACCTAATTGTCCTTTCACCTAAAATCACACCTAAAAGGCCCCAAAGAGCGCAGTCTCCTGGGCTGCTGAGCAAGTCCAGAAAGTGGGGTCCAGTGCCTGGGCTGCTGGACACTTCCTTTGGACCCCTCAGCTCTCCGGAGGATTTCCTGCAGCCACATGCACACGTGGGCACGGCCATCTGTCTGCTCCTTGCCATGGCAGCAGAGTCGTCGCCACCAGTGCTGGTAATTCGTCATTGTATTGGCACTAATTCCCACAAAGCAAATATTCTAGCCAGTCAGCTGTCTTCTTAAGGCAACTGCAGTTCCTGAAGTCAGCCTCCATTCATACATCTCAAAATAAATTAGAAATAACAGAGTTCTTAGAGTTAAGAGATGTCCATCTAGTGCAAGAAGACCTTGGCAAGCAGATATATGACCTTGGGATGGCTAGATGGTAAAATCTCAACGTAGTTTTAATGCCTGTAAATCTCGCTAATAAGCAGCTGAGCAAAGGGCAAATTGTGTTGCGCAGTTTGGGTGATCCTGTCACTCTGGGTTAGCTTATTTTTTAAATAGGTTGCAATTCTGTTTACATGCAGTCAATTTAAAAAATCAGCTCAGGTGCATTTTAAGAAGTGTTATCTTTACCAGTTAGTAAACCCTGATCTGCCACCCTCAAGGCACGTCTTTCACACAACCCTTGGAAAAGCTTCCCAGCACATGGGCTAGCAACATGTTAATCTTTATAAATCAAATATTTGCCAAGTGGAGTAGAAAGCCATGTGCCTAAGCAAGATGCATTGAAAAATGGAACAAAGCGCTGTGTGTGTCAGAGATCACTAGGTCGTGTTGCAAGCCTGTCCCTTGCAGAGTTATCCTTCAAAATAACATTTCCCTAGCCCAGCTGTAGATGTTATTCTACTCCAACATTTGTTTTTTCCCACTTTTTACTGCACAAAACTGACCCTCTCTCTGACCCAGCTCCTCCTCACGGAGTTTAATGTCACCCAAACTTTGAATTAGAGTCGGTTCTGAGCAGAGACAGGGCTTGTCAAGTGTTGACTTAGGAGGCACCGGTAGAAGTGCTGGGGCTGTGAAAGTATGTCACACGCCTGCCGTATCTCAATTATTTTAGTTTCACACATCTGAAAATTTCAAAAGCTGCTGTTTGGTGCTGATGCCTCACGCCGATACCAGCGCTGTGGCTGCTGTACAAAGCTTCCTTGGTACCCTTATTTATTTGCATATGGGTGTTTCTTTGCTTCTGCAAGGGATACTTCTGTTGTAGGGGTTGAAAGGCCTGGAAAGCACAGAACCTCCATCCTAATAAACCATCTTCAACTGTCCAACTACTTATGATTCAGAAAGAAGAGTGGAGCAGTTGCTGCTTCTCTCTTGGCCAATGCTGAGTACCTGAAAGGGGGCAGTTGGGCTGTTTGTGAGTGCACAGGTAAGAATTTGAGCCTTCTGCTGCCGGTAATTCAGGCACTTCCTTGTGGAGTGCAGACAGAGCCCAGATGTCCCTCACATGCAGAAACAAAAACTCCAAGCTGCTTCTACAGGGCCAAAACACTTCTGCTTTCCAGTTCCACCAACACAGCCTTCCACCAAATGCCATCCACCTCAGCATAAGGGCATTGTAAACGGGCAGTTTGTAACTTCTGCAAATAGAAGTCTGGCAGACTTAGGGCTGAGAATGGACAGTCTGCCACTGAAACAGGAACAGGACTCATGGATTTCTGAGTGTGTTCTCAGCCTGTATATTTAACACATCCCTGGAACAGACACCTCCGTGCTAAAGCTCCTCTTCTTTTCCTTCCCACACCCCTGAGATTCCCATGTGTAAAGAGAAACAGGAGCTTGCTGTCCCATGAACTCCAGCTGGCTGAAAGGCTGCTGACTTCTGCTCCTGCAGGACCTCCAGGTCAGCTCTCCCAAAGAAGATTCGTCAGTATTCAGGAAGCAATTAACACTGCATCGCAGTGATCCGGTCATGACACAACTTCCCGCTGTTCCAGCTGACAGGGAGACATCAATCCAGGACATCCCATGTCTGTCACTCCAAGCAAGCTGTTAACACACGTTATCCCTCACACATGGATCAAGCTATCCGCAGCGGCAGTGCCTGGAAAAATCTGGACAAGTCTTCCACCTGCTCTGGACAAAGTCACACCATCACCACCTAACCTCCATGCACACATTACCCAGAAGACCGGCCTGTAGCTACGCAGCAACCACTGACCAGCCAAGCTAGCTAGCAGCAGTCATCAAGTGCACAATTTGCTCTTTGGACTTTGGATCATGGATGCAATTTCACATTCACAGCTCTGCAGGAGAGCGACACAGAGGACACATGTTCAGGCTAATTCTTCAGGTCTCCAAACAAGCGTCCTTATTCTGCACACTAAAGGTCTGTGCTGATTTGCTTTTATTGCCAGACACGTGCCTGTTTGGCAATCCCATTATTTGTCTAGTTCTCTCAATTTCCTCTCCCCCTCTCCTTTCAAGTGTGTCACATCAGGCTTGACCAAACTTCCTGATGCTACAAGCTTCACGTCAAGAGTCTGATCCATCGGGGATATGTCCCTCAGGAAGCTGAGGGGACAGGGCACCAGTTCATGGGTAGGAAGAGCAACACCTCCCCGAGGGGACAGAGTGACCCAAGCACATAGGTCTCAGGAGCCTGTCTGTACTGGTCACCTCCTCGCACCACAAAACGCACAATTCACCCCGCAGTCCTCACCCCGCCATGCCCCTGTTAGCAGCAGCGTGGCTTGCCTTCAGCACGAGTCGCACCTCGCATAGGAAGCTGTGCGAGAGCTCTGCAGTGAATATCTGTGTCTCCTCTCCCTGTTTTGTGCACTGCTGGAGGTACAGTGTGGGATCGATCGCTGAAGACCGACAGCTGATGCTACTTTGGCATATGGCAATCATGTTATATGTCTGGGGAGATGGAACTGATAGCAAGGAAAAGATTTTCATAATTTACCTTTGTGGCTTTCCTGATGCCTGTGAGTTGGAAGAACTTCTGCGCCAGCCGAAAAAAAGTTTGAGACTTGCTGACCAAATTAGTTTATTCTAATAGCGCGCTCTACAACGGCTGAGGTGTAGTTTCGGTACTGGTCACAAGAAGCGGCTGAGACCACTTGTGCTGCTGCATTGCTTTCAGGGCCTTTGTAGGGTTGGTAATTTGGGAGACTTTTAAACATTTGGAGTGCGAAGTATGGAGTATTTCCCAGGGCTTAAAACTTGCATTAGTTGAGTAAAAAATCTATTCCATGGATGCTGGTGCTTAGTCCCAGTCCTGGCTAAGCAAAGCAGAACTCCCACTGCAGGTCCAGCGCATAAAACCCCACTCAGTGTTCATTTCCAATCATACTCTGCTGACAACTACAAGATATCTCAGCTGAGAAGAAAGTATTTCCTCACAACCCCAGGCTTATATTTCTAAGGCCAATGTTCCTATTCCAGTGGTATTTTGCTTTCTAGACTTGTTTGTAGAGTTAGATTTAACCAGGGGTTTATTTTGTTGTTTTTGTTTCTTAAATGCCCCAAAGTCTCAGTGAGGTTTGTTTCAACAATCTCTTGCAGACACGCCAGCCTTAATCTCACTCTTCCAGGCCCTTCTTATTGTCTGGGATGAAAGCACAACGCAGAGCCTCCTCTGCTAATTGCCAGCTTTATGTTTCCCGCTGACAGGTGTATTGTCTGGAGGAACAGACCCAATTGTGTCCCTGCGCAGTAGGGCATCAGCTGCTGATATTACAGAGCCTTTCAGGGGAGCTTGGGCACGGCTGGTTATTTAGTGCCATCATTTATAACAAATCTGTGTAGCCTAGAAACTTTTAATAGAAAAAATAGGACCTGCCTTTATTATTCATCTTTGTTTTTTTCTCAAGCTACTAACTACTCCTAAATCTCCCATCCTTGTACCAGCAAGACAAGGCATTTGGTTCTGATGCTCTTTGAAACACTAAATCTCTCTGATATCCTTTTTCCATAGTTTTCTAATAAAGAGGTTTTGTTGGTTTAACGAGACGCCCACTGTGGATCGACCTCAACCTGTAATCACAGCTAGCAAAAAGTTTGCAAACTATTATTCCTGTGTGGTGCACTCTGAAGCAATGGGGCGAGTCGATATGCACAGGCTCAGATTCACAAATATCACGGAGAGATGGTTTATATCCTCCAGAGAGTAACAGCCCTGAGGCAGGGACCTCGTTTCGGGGGACAGTGACTCCGCGCCTGCTTTATCAAGGAAAAAGAGGGGCTCTGGTGCTCAGACGGAGTGAGGAAAGGCAGCAGCAAGAGAGCTCCTGAGAGATGAGAGGGAAAAGTACAAGAATAATATTAGACCCAGATTGCATCTGTCTTTCCCGTTTTTCACATTAAAGGGTAAAGCTTTCCATACGCGACTGTTGCACAACAGCGAAGCTCCAGCCAGCACAGCAGCACCATGCGACCAGAAACGCCACAGACCGTGAAGCAGATGGCCCGAGTTCTCGCTGCAGGAACCTGGCAATAGAGAAACCATCTCTTTCCTGGATTTAATCACGTCAGTCACAAGACAGGAGGGGAAGGTCTACAAACAACTGGCATAAGCAGTTCCACATCAACTTACAGGAATACAGATGTTGAGAAAGAGGAAGCGTGTTGTGTCTGGCTGAGCCCTGAGTGCCACCGCAGTTTTGGAGCAGTGTTTCGGTCAGACTAACACAGGCCTCTGCAAGGTGGTTTCCCCTTATTTCTGCTCTCTGCCACACTGTGCAACATCAATACATGCATCCAATAACCTGTGCCTACACGCAGATATCATGCCAAGGAGCACGAGCAGCCCTGAGGGACACAGTGGTCCCCTGGGGCCATGGTGCATCCTTGGAGACCCTCCCTGGGCTGGCCATGGAGTCACCCCACCTCCCTGCAGTATGTGCTCTTGCCTAGCAAAGAGACCTACCCCCCCCAAAAAAAAGAATCTTTAAAATACCTTGTGGCTATTTATACAAAGCAACAGTGAGCAGTAAGAAGAGCAATTATGGCTTTTATAGCTTAAAAGGGATGTGAGGCTTTGCTTCCACCAGGTACCAGTGCCAGGTAATTAATTAATCCTGTGAGGCTGGAATGATCAGTTCAGCAGTTGATCAGCTGCTGTCAGTATCTGAGCTACTCTGTTTTACCTCTAGGACGTTCGGAGGTTCCTGTTGTGATCCCAGGGAAAACAAAAGCATTTTGGGTCCCATGGGATGAAATACCAACTTGGCTCCAAAGCAATTGGACACTTTCCTGCTCATCAGCTCTTCCCATCTTCGTCAGAATCGGGCCATTAAGCTAGATTCCTGTCACAGAGATACCAGTAATAAAGGTTAGATGTGGATATTTAGGGCTACATATTACAGACCACAGAATTATAAAATACGCTCAGGTGTTAGAAGCTCCACACGTTGCTTTGAAGCTCACAGAGGAGAGCCATCTCTTCTGACGCTGCCTTGGCTTTCCCTGCCCGAGGAGGAACGAAGGGGTAACACTTGGCAATGAAAGCACAGAAGGAACCGCAGATTCACAGGATGTGTAATTCTCCCTCAAGGACAAGTCACTGCTCAGATGAGGCTGTCACACACTCGCCTCTCTCCATCCCTTTTGGGTGCAACCCAAAATCGCTTAGATTTTCTAGCCCAGTGTCAGCTTTACTGTACTCACCTGCTTTCTGCAGGCAGAGAGGAAAGAAGGCAGCGACCTAAGTACAGACCCACCCTTAGATTAGGAAGGGACAATCTGCGCACAAGGCATTCTTAAAGCTAGGAAGACCCCAGTCTAACAGCTTGCCATTTCTAAGAGACCCCCTTCACTCTTCCCAGCCATCCCTGCTGTAGCTGAGCCCAACTGCAACATTTGGAAGGTGCCAAACCCGCTACAGGACACTGATGTTCTCAGGCAGGAGCAAGCAGAGCCAGGGAAGCTGTGGACTGTGATC
Organism: Balearica regulorum gibbericeps; assembly: GCF_011004875.1. Classification (NCBI taxonomy): domain Eukaryota; kingdom Metazoa; phylum Chordata; class Aves; order Gruiformes; family Gruidae; genus Balearica; species Balearica regulorum. Next base: position 4,381,233 of record NC_046203.1, on the reverse strand, counting down.
CACACACACCTGCAAGAACAGCAGCATCCGCAGCAGGTTGTTTTTCAAGAGCCAGGCATCACTCTGTACTTCCCTGCAGTTTTCTTCATGCTGGATTGCAGTCACAGCTCCCCATCACCATGGTTGAAGATCAGGTCCTCACTGCTCAGCATTCCCCCTGTATTTTTCTTCCCACCTCACTCACATTTAGTGGTATTCCTTGCTGCAAATGGGAGACACTTTTCCTGCAATAGAGCAGGTCACAGCTATAACATACATACAGCCTCTACCTGCTGCTCCAAATGTGTTCTGCAAATGTGAACACTTACAGGTTACCAACACCTATTTCTGGAAGTTTAGCCTGTCTTAATAACGGCTGTACCTCTGCAGTCATGTTCAGTCAACCCAAATGCATATTCACAGTCCAGATGGAGACTCCTCACTTCACATCCCTTTTCATGACATGCAGAAGCATCTCAGAGAGCGGCACAGAGACCTCTTTGTACCTGAAACTCTCTTCCTCCTCTTCCAACTCGTGTACTTTTGCCAGCTTGTTCTGCCAGAACCTAAATAAAGCTGAAAACTTATTCCAACACTACTAACAGAAGGACTTCTGCAATTGTCAACAGAACACAGGAAATTCAGGCACTTCTAAACAGTATTGACAAGTGATAGACAGTAGCATAATGATTTGAGTATCACAATGCTAGAAAATAGCATCAGATCAGCACTGGACTTTCTTGAGTTTCTAGCATCCTATAGCATTTAGCTGAAAGCAAGCAAAGGGCTCCCCATGTACTTCACTGGTCCCCCTCCCTTGGAGGGAGACAGCCCTTTTCTTCCATCTACACCTCTGCCAGCTCCTTTTTACCATTCAGAAAATGGTTCTTTCAGAAACTCTTGAGAACTTGCTTCACATTTCAGTGCATCACCCCCTTGACTGCAACACTTGTCTGCTCCCAGCTTCAACCTCTTCTTTCAGTTTCCAAAGTAATGAAGACACCCTCTTGGACTCAGGTCAGCTCTCTATTTCTTGTAAGGAGTTTAAACACCTCAAATACATCTCCTGCTTTCAGAAGCTACAGTTGCACAACAAAGAAGATCCCTGAGAGATCACCTTCTGTCCTGACCCGGGCAAGCGCTTACTCAATTTGCTTTGTTATAGCCACATGTTGGTAAAGTTTTAGTCTGTCTAGTTCTGATCTTGTCAGAATTGTATTTAAATTCTTCTGACAGATTCTTGGCCTGCAGTTTGTTAACAGATCGTTGTTGAGGCAAGATGTTTGAAATTAGAGTGGTTTTGAACAGGAGAGACACATGGTGCATTTATTCTCCAGTTCAGTGATTATCTCTCTGCCTGGCCCCACTCCTAACACAAGTTCACCTTGGGACATTTCAGGAGTTGCTGGCTAGTTTGGGAACAAGTGAGTGGGTTTGTTGGAATATGCACCAGCCCCAGCCACGACCAGGGCACAGGCACAACTACAATGTGAGCTTTCAGCTTCTGGACCATTTGCGTTACCTCCGGCCAGCTCGGATGAAAACCAGTCCCATGCGGGGTTGGACGGTGCAGGGCGCCAGTATATTCTTCATGAGTTCTGGAGACAGACGTTGAGCGTAAGGGCAGCCAGCCATTCAGTTCTCTGGACTTCACGCAGCACAGACACAAGCATGGCTACTCACAGCACAAGAAAGCATTTCCTAGGGTTCTCTGACTGCCACGTCACATGCATGTGCCAAGGGTGATTTGCCACCTTCCATAAAGAGAGCAAAAAATTGACTGACGATTTACACTTGTTACCCTGAAGAAGCGGCATGTTTGTCTTTCATACTGCAAGAGCAGGTGCAAGTGTTGTAGAGTAAAACTGTACTGAAGATTTTGTTAAACATTCCAAGTTACCCAATGTCTCTTTAAATAAAGTCCAAGAATTTGAGATGTCATTTGGCACTCAGGCACAAAGAAAGCCCTGAATACAAAACTGGGAAACCAGGCAGCGAATAAATGCAGACACTAAAATACCTGGGAATTTGTACATTATATAGACAGACATACTGTGAAGACATAGGCTTCAGCTTGAATGCCCACCTGTTGAGAAAAACACTAACATTCCTTGAATCCCAAGTAAGTTTTTAAAAATGTGTCTGGAGTGCTATTTAACTTCCCTGTCAGATGTCTTGTAGGATGATAAACCTGGATTGCAGCTTTGTTAAGGCTAGAAACAGACTTCAGGACTGCTTTAAGAAATGAAGAGAAATGTTTGCATTCTTCCGGCTTCAGCACAGTTCATCATACCAGCTGAAGGTAAGCCCTGAAAGTATGTAGCCTTAGATTTTCAAAGAGGATATTTCAGACAGTGCGCAGATGACCTTCCTCGTGCTAAACAGAAATTGCTGAACAGACCATTTGCTGTCTGCCAGACCATGCAAGCATTCCTTAATATATTGGCCCAGACCCTTAAAAATTCATTTAACTTGATGCTTTTTTCCCCAGTGTGCTTTTTTCTAGTACTTTTAGACTTACCAACTTACCAAGCTTTTCAGAACAGGACCATCACATTATGTCTCTTCCAACCTAGTGCAGTGGGTCCCAACGACAGTGGCTGTGCATAGGGACACCACCCATTCCCCCATCATCTCTGCAGAGGAACACAGGGCAGTTGTCAGGGTTTAGTGGTCCTGCTAACAACCGCACTTGAGGACTCTGAAGGGCTGTAGAAAACATGAACAAGACACCTGTGTGCACAGTGGAGGGCGTCAACCCAGAAGCAAATTTTGTAATACAACAGGTATGAAAAAGCCCATGCAAGGTGTTCAGAAAAGATCTTAAGACCATCAGTTGTATCTACATAAATGGGACTGCAAATCAGTATCCTATAAAGTTGAGAGGGAGAAACAAGCATTTGTTGGAATCTCAGCCAGCCATTGACCAGCAATAGATGGAGCTAGTGGTGCACGAAGACAGCTTTGAACTAGGGAAGAGGTGTACTTGCACATCTGCAAAAGAGCCAGCCGCGTACCTGGGAGGATAGGAAAAGGCACTGTATTACTAGAAGGTAAAACAATAATTGTAGGACATCTGCTTAGTTGTCAAGGACCAAGAGGGAAATAAAGCTGTTGTCCCCTCTAGCTAAAACCTGCTGTTTCTTTTTCCCCAGACTCCCAACCACCAACTGCTCTACAGTTTGTATGCCAATCCAATTTTGACATCCGTAATTCACCCCAGAGACTGTTTATTTTAACTTTATCAAGTGAAGAGAAAAACAACTGTGTTAGAATAAAAAAAGAGCATCTGGCAGCAGAATATTCTTTCTCTCAGCCAGCTTCCCAGCCTAACCGGTGCACAAGAAAATGGGAATTTAGTTACTCAAAGGCTGAAAGTAGGGGGAGAAGAGCATGCAGAGTACAGGTTCTCTGTGTGCTTATCTTAAAGATGGTCTTTTGTACAAATGCTCTCAGTCCACTGTGCTCCATCTCAAACCAGGCAGTCAAGTCTCACGCGGTCCCTACAGACAGAGCAGGATGAATCCATACACAGGACACCGTCCAATTTAGTCTATGCCAAAAAAGTGAACCCAGGAGCTCCACCAGCTCTAACGCACCCCCAGGAACCCCCAGCCTGCGCGGGCAGAGCAATACAGCTTTCTGATGGTTAACAGAAACCAAAGGGCACTTAAGAAAACAATGTCCACTCCTTTTTCCAGATTTCAAATATCAGGTGCCTTTCCCCGCTCTTCAGCGGCACAGCGACTTGGAGCAATGTCAGCACGTCAGAGTTCACCATCTGCAAGTTGTCCTGGGTGAGAGCTGGTAAATCACAGGATCCTTTGTTTCCCCATCCCTAACATAAACGGATTCTTTCATATTTCATTGCAGGACTTTCCCACTCACGGGCAGGGGCTAGTGCCGTGCTTAGTGCAGCTCCCCCAGTCTGAACGCTGCTCTGGTTTTTAGCTGCAAGAACAGCACAATGAAGACAGAGGTTGGGGTTGGGTTTTCTTCCCCATGGCCGTTTTTGTTCCCTCGCATCGGCAAGTGTTTTTGAGGATTGAAAGGAAAAGCAGAATTGCATACCACCTTTGCCCACCCACCCTACTTTTGTTGGTGGAATTTCATCTGAGTAACACACTGATGGAAAACATTTGTTTTTAAATCATTAGGAGGGACACTGCAGGTTTGGTGTGGACATATGGGACCTAGCTTCATTTTTAGGCCGTTTGCTAACTGGGTGCTGTTCAGAGGAAGGATGCAAGGTGTCTGACTCGCCTCTGATGCGAGAGCCAATGCTCCTGGAGCAAAATGCCAGCCCGCGCCGCTCAGCAACGCCACGCGCCCCAACCATGTCATGTGCTGAGCATTACCTACCTCAGGAAGGATGACACTTCACTCAGGAAAATACTTGGAGAAAGTTTCCTTTAGGCAAGAAGCCAACGTGCTACTTATGTTCTTGTGTTGTTCTTGTTGAGAGAGGGTCTCATATAATTAGTATTTAATGTTTGGAACAAATAACACACTACTTTTTTTTAATCAATAATTTTAATTTGAGGCACTTATACATCTAGAAAGCAAATTAGATGTGTGACAGACTTTGCAAAAATCTCACTACATGTCTGCATTGCTGTAAAACACATCCTTTCTTGAGAGTTCCTTCCCTAGAGATACATCGGGCCATTCCCTTTAACAGGTCAGCAAGCTGCAGGAGAAGTTAAGGTGGAGGTCGGATGTAGTTTACCCAGAAAATACCAAATTTTACTGACCTCCCTGACATCCAGCGGGACTTCCCCGATTTTGAAAAGGGGCGTTTGTATTTTCTTTCACCATATAGCCATTACATTAACAGCACAGCAACGAGCCCTCCCTCCCTCCCCCCGTCCCCTCCGCCGGGCGAACGCGCCCTCAGCCGCGGCCGGTGCAGGGCCCGGGCTGTACGGCCTGGGGAGCACGGCCCGGGGTGCCCGCGCTGAGCCGCCTGCGTTCAAGGCCCAGGTACCGGCCGCCCCAGGCGCTGACACCCCCCCTCCTCAGAGACCAGCGGATTTTGTCCAAAGCTGCCAATTACCGAAACACCACCGGGCCCGAGCACGACGGGCAGATGCAGACGCAAACCGAGGCAGGGCAGAGCCCAGCACACCCCGCAGGGGCGTCGCAGCCCGCGGGCCGGTAGCGCCGGGCAAACCCAGGCACAAAACCCCCGCAGTGCCCCGCGACCAGCGCCGCCATTTCGCGGGCGGGCAGAGGCGGGCGCGACCCCGGCCCCGCCCCGGTACGCGAGCCGGCAGCTGACCCGGAAGCACTCGGCAGGCGTCACCCGTGCCTGCCGGAGCGATAAGATGGCGGCAGCTTCTGTGCTGCAGGCACCAAGTGGCGGTTTCAGCTTCGACAACTGTGTTCGGTGAGGCGCGGGGCGGGCGGGAGGGGGTCTGGGCTGGACCCGGACCCAGACCCAGACGGCAGCGGGTCGCAGGGGATTGCGGCCGGGGCAGGCCCCCGCCCGGCCCCACTTCTCGCTCTGTGTTGCAGGAACTCTGTCTTGGAGGCCGAGCTCGGTCAGAAGGGGCAGCGGCTGCCCGCCGCCCGCAAGACGGGCACCACCATCGCCGGCGTCGTCTTCAAGGTGAGGCGGGCGCCGGGCGCGTCCCTCCGGCGCTTCACGGTGGACAAGAGGCCTGTCCGGGCCGCGGGGCCGGTCCTCCGCCCGGAGGTCGAGCCCGGCGGGGGAGCGGCCGCCCCTCGCTCCTGAGCTGGGGCTGGGGAAAGGCCGCTCGGCCCCGGGGCGGTCTCTTCGGGAAGCGGCGTCCCGGCGCGGCTCGTGGTGGAGGTTCCGCGGTGCTGAGTCACGCTTGGCCTTGTGCGGAGCCGGCTCTGCGGCCCCCCGGGCTGCTCCGAGCCCTGCGGCCGACCTCGCCGTCGGTGCCGGGAAGGTCCCCTTGGGAGACCGAGGCTCTGGGAATAATTCTGTGTGTCTGTAGGATGGCATAGTCCTCGGAGCAGATACGAGAGCAACTGAAGGAATGGTTGTTGCTGACAAGAACTGTTCAAAAATACACTTCATTTCCCCTAATATCTAGTAAGTATTAAAATTGTTTATTGTGTAGCAGTATTGGTAATAGTATTGGGATTTTTAGCCATATCCTTTGCTTACAGCCAATGTTCAGGTAACTTTAAAATGGTAACTTAATTTATTAGCAAGGCTTGGAGATTTCTGTTAGTTCATTTATAATTAAACAGACTATTTTGTTTCATGCTCTGAAAATATTTACTGTATGAGAACTTAACTTTCTTAATGTTACAATGAGAAAATTTCTGCTCATTGAACTAAGTGTAGAGTTATTTCTTTCCCCAGTATTCCCCACGTTTTCTTAACTTGCTCATAATATTTTTCAGCTGTTGTGGTGCAGGAACAGCTGCAGATACTGATATGACAACTCAACTGATTTCTTCCAATCTGGAGCTCCATTCACTATCTACTGGGCGACTTCCAAGAGTTGTCACAGCTAATCGAATGCTAAAGCAAATGCTTTTCAGGTAACTGAATGGGTTTCTTCTTATTAATGATGCTGTTAAAACCATCAGATAAAAATGTAAGCTCCTGTGAAGGTGTGTCCTTCCTTAGTCTACTTAACCTCCATAACAAGATTTTAGGAAAGATTTAATAATTGCTCTTTGCTTCATAAACTTTTGAACTGAGATGGCAGAGAAGTCGTCTGTGATGTTTTAGAGAATTTATATTCTAGCTATACAGCGTTGTAGTGTTTACACAGCAAAAATAGGATGTTTAATAAACTGTTGATCAAACCCATGAAAGCTGCTGTGTATCTTTGTGGCTATATAGCTGGACTAGTAATAATCTTGTAATGTGCAAGCTTGTAAAATTGGGAATGTCATGTGACTTGTAATAGAATCACTACCTTAAAATGTATTTTATTTCAAAATAATAAAATGTTTAACCATTTTGAAGCCCACAGCTATTAATATAGGAGTGTGCTGGTGGTATAGTGAGATAAATGAGTGAAATAGTTGGAAGGTGTACTGCAGTTACACTAAGATTTTGATTGCCTGACTGATCACAGACCATTACAGTATGGCAGTTGAACTTCACAACTAGCAGTGTGATGTAGCATATGCCCTTAGACTGAGGGCATACTCTCCAAACCTTTCAGTGTTCTGGTACTGTTTAGTACTGTCTTGCAGAAGAAAAAAATTCTGTTGAAAGAGAAGGAAAGAGTGATACAAGTGTATTCAATTAAAGATATTGTTCAAGCTATTGGAAAGTCTCCAATAAGGTAAAATAAAGCAATGAAAAAGTGCTTTGTGCAATTAAGTGACTGAGCTGAATTATTGTAATTTAATGCTGTATTGCTGGGCAGTTTGCATTTTTTTTAAGTGTCACAAAATAATAAATTAAGAAGTTAAAAGCAGACAAGAACATCTCATGGGGGAAACAAAGGAATTTATTTTCTTTGAAGTCTCTAAATGAAATTCCTGTATCTGCAATTAAGCTTTCAAGGCTTGAAAACTAATCTGAATTCTCTCCCCGTTAGCACAAATATGTCATCCAGCCCACTTGCTTGTCCAGTGCTTGCTTGTTCTGCTTGATGCTGAAATACACTGTATTTTAGTAAATTTCTTAATTTAAACTATTGCTCAGACGTAGTAAAAGTAGTCTTTCTAATATGAAGATGTACCTGGTGTAATCACAGAAAAGGTGTCACATGTGTCTGTTATATTAAAAAGAACCACAGCTTTATTCTGGATTTTCAGATTCACATATAAACCTTGCTCCTAGGTATCAAGGCTACATTGGTGCTGCCCTGGTTTTAGGGGGAGTAGATGTCACGGGACCTCACCTTTACAGCATATATCCCCATGGATCAACTGACAAATTGCCTTACGTCACCATGGGTGAGTGATACTCCCTCAGTATTGTAACACAACTGCCTGGTAGAGAGCGTGAGCACTTCAAATTATTATTTAAATTTTTTTTACTTAAGTTCCATTGTTTGCTGGAGCTGTACAGACCTCAGGCTTCAAAGATAAAGTTGTACCCATATTTATAAGGCAGGTGCACTGCTCTGTTTCTAACACTTCAAAAACATGGGCTAATTTAAGCTGCCAGAAAACTGCTATTAGGAAAGTTGCTGTGTGTGTTCCCCAGCATACCTTAAAGCAAGGGAACTGTAGGATTCCCAAAAACTTGCTATAAAAAAAATCCTTAGGAATTTGATTTGCAGATGGTCCTAAGTCATGGTGCATATAAAGCCTAACTTAGGGAATTACATTCTGCCTGAAGTCTTTCTGTAGTTTGTTGAGGGGGGATGGGGGGAAGTGCCTTGCTGCTTGTTTGGAACTGTTGTGTTTCTGTATTTCTTGTTAAGCAGCAGCTGTATCTTACTCAAGAAGGTGCTTCATTGTAGTGAAGCAACCCCTGGTTTACTTGCTATGTGCAATAATTGGTCTTAACTACTGTATGGAGCTTCTTGGTAAAGAAGTGTAGTTCTGTTTGTTGGGGTCAACTTGACATTAGTAACCCACCGTCAGGTTATTAAGTGTTAGTACCTCAGCTCTTCGATCTAGTAATGTTTTCTGTAATGACAATAATTTGATCTATATGTGCATGCAATACTGTGCATGTCTCAGTTTTGAATTGGGAAGTGTGCTAATCCTGAAAGCTGAAACCACAGATTTTTGTATGCTTTTTGATACTTGGGTACCAAAGCAATGTTCAGGGGATATTGTAAAATACAATCTTGGTAAATATAGTCTTATTTGCTGTTTTTTCAATTATAAAGAAGAATATGGGATGACTTGGAAATAAGTATTTTGTGGTAGCAAAATCATAGACAAATTGTAGACAGCTCTTCTGGAGTGTCTCATCTGTCTCACTTAAAGCAGAAACATTGCTCCATTACTTGCCAGTTCTGTAGGTATTCTTCATCTCCTTCGGTAGGAGAGAATTAAACTCTTGAACTCCTCAGTGCTGCTTTGGAGTAGCAATAATTTCAAGTTGTGAAATGGCTCTTGAGAATGTACCCATTTAACTGTGATCTTGGTAAACAACGGAATTAGAGGCCTCTTATAAGTGTATTCAGGAAGACACTGTATTACAGAATACAGACTCTTGATTCAGCTGTAATCTTAATTTGTGAATTTAACTTGTCATTCCTCCTGTGTCTTCTAACTATTCTGTGTCCTCTAGAAAAAATTCTTTAGAATCTTGTTCTGTACCTTAATTACTGAGGGATGCTTGGAGAGTCCCTGTGGTAAGGATCCTGAATAAGCTATAATAAACTTTGCAACTTGCAGGAGAGACTTGGTGATTACCATCATCCTTGTATGTTTTTGAGAAGGGAAATAGCCCATGCCTTGTTGAAGGGTAGGGCACACACATCTTGAATATTACAGAACTTGCCTAGTGTTAGGTAAAGGGCATATTTTCAATAGTGGTGTTGAGCTTGTTTGATTCATTCTGAATTCTTTTGTGACTTATAGAAATAATCTGGGAGTAAAGGGTAAAAAAAAAAAAGGTAGGAGATTAAACTAGTGCCTTCTGAGCTAATAATATTCTTGCACGGTTTCATCTGTGGCTTTTAAGGTTAATGCCCTACTGAGAATATCATATCTGGAAAAAGTAAAATTCCAAACATAACCAGGGTTACAGTTATTTTTGCTCTCTGATTGTTCAAGATGACTATCATTTCAGACTTGCTTTTCTCTTTTAAGACTTGGATGATTTTAAATGAAAGCTTGGTTTTTGTAGAGCTATAGAAGTGTAGAGTAGAGTCCAAATAAATACATCAGAAAATTGTGTCAGATCAGTAAATCAGATTCAGCCTATGTCTGATGCAGCTTTTATTCTGACTCTGTGATAGGAAAACTTTAGTTTATCTCTTTCTGTTCATGATTGGCATCTCTAGATAAAACACCTACTTACTATATTCTTTGAAATGTTAAAGGCTTTTCTTTTTCTTCTGGACCTTTGCACTACTGAAATAGTGCTGCTGTTAAACTGAATCATCTGGTTAACTTTATAACAAGAACTGGTTAACTTGCAGAAATTGTGCAGAGGTGGTGTTGGACCAATAGATGGTGCCATTACCTTAGGAACTGGCAAATCACTTACTGGGCAAATAAAATCCATGTACCAGTCATGTGATGTCATTGTTTAGCCTTTGAGAGAGAGATATATATATATATAAGAAAAGTAAATGTCTGATTCTTATAACTGCCTTATACCCAATATTGTAGTAAACTGTAAACCACAACTGACTCTATACAGATAGCTGGTAGTAGTTGGTTGCCTGAATAAAGTCACACAGCTTCCATTATGTACGTAGTTACTTCTGTGCCTATGTTTTAAAAGCTTTAAAATGTGGAATTCCTGTGGAATTCCTGAAAATCCTGGCCACTCCTCTTCCCCCCCCCCCCCCCCCCCCCCCGCCCCCCAACAATAACATAGTAGCAGAAGTAGTTCAAACAAATAGGAAGTAGAATATCAATGAAATAAGCTACAATTAACTTAAACTTTGATTTGCTGTCAGCTGTACCAGGTCTGTCTGGTAATTACATGTTACTCTTGTCCATGCTGTCAGACAAAGCTCTTCTCAGCATAAATGTTCTTTACCTTTCTACACCTTGTGCACTGATACTTTTTTCAGTGCCTGGGATATAGTTTAATAAAAAGAGATTAGCTTATGCATATAAATGACAGAACTGAGGCAACAGAAAAGGTATCAAAGGTCAAATCAGATATAGTAGTTGGAATTGTATTTTGATCTTATTTAGACTAATGTATTGTTTGTTACTTTTTCCAAATGTTCTAAGGGCAGTTTATTAAATTTTTGGCCAGTTAACTTCTGGAAACTCAGTATTAAATAGGAAAGGTTGTTGAGGTGTTGGTTTTTTTGTTTTAATGTGCTGGAGTGTATGTTTTGTTTAGCTGGAGTGTGTTTGCGGATGGACAGAGTGGTGTCCTCCCTTGCAAGGGAGACTTAAAAGATACTCAGTGCTTACTCAGGAGTGAAAACATCAAATTAAACTGTTTGTGCTGACAAAGGACAAAATTGGATTTCAGCAAACGATGCAAGATTGTCTGATTGCTTGGCTTGTCTAGGAGAGCTTCTGGCCAAGACTTATAATGAAATGCATGCATAAAATTAAAGCACTTGAAGTCTGTAGTTCAGCTTTCGGAAGCAGTAGGTATGTTCCAGTCATCTCTAGCGGCTGATACTGGTCCCCTGGTACCAGTGTTGCTTCATATTCATAAATCAGCTCTTCATGCATTGGCAATGTCGTCCTGCAGAGCAAGCAGTACTGCTGCTGAGACTCAGCCCCTCAGCCAGGAACCAGGGTGAAAAATGATCCCAATCGATGGGGCTGTGGAGATCACTGGATTTTTACCTAGAATGAACAGCAAATTGAATAACAATGAGAGTGTGTGAATAAATGCCCTGTCAGGGAGCCCTGACACTGATGGATTAGGAAGTGCTAAATGTTACTCTCTCAAGGCTTTGTACATCCTCCAGTGTGGCAGACTGAGGTAGCAAACAGGTCCTTGGGTGATGAAAATGGACTATGCTTAGCAGTAAGTTGTCTTCAGTGAATGTTCTGTTAAAAAGATCCAGTTCATCTGTTCTAGAAAAGCTGCTGCAGTTGCAAAACACTGTGGAAATTATTTTTGGCTGGATTTTTTGCTATGTATCAATAATATTTCACTTTAAATCAATATTGAAGTGGTACAACTCAAGTAAAGACCAAATGGGATTTTAAGTGAGTTTATCAAAGTTGAGCCCAGAAAATTTTTGTATAACTTAGTTTTGAAAACTTATGAAATGACCAATGGTTTCTAAAGGAAAAAAAAAAAATCTCTTAGGGTCTCATAACTTCCTGGTCATGCTAATTATCAGACTGAAAAGCATTTGCCTCAGAATACAGCTCTGCATCTTAGTTTCTGTAGTTCTTCGTAATTATTGGCAATCAATATTTTTATGTATTTAGATGCTAGATTAATACTTCCTGAATATTTGTTTCTAAAACGTAGTTTACTGAAAATGCATGCAAAGTAAATTCTTTGGAATTGATATGGCATCTTTCTTGACGATTGTTTCCAAGGTTGTTGAAGTGTAACCATTCATAGCAGTTACTGTTTTTTTGAATATCTAGCTGAAAGGGTTTTTTCCTGAATGTTATATAATACAAATACATGATGGCTTTACCAATTATACTTTGTTTTAATTATCTGTATTGCTCATACACAGAACAGTTGTAAACTTCCAACATTGTAAAAAAAATTCCAACAAAGGAAAGTTTCTGTATTGGTTGTGTGTTGTTAAGATTTCAAACTAAAGTTATCAAAGATAAATATCTGGTTTGGTATTACTTTGAGCTCAGTTAAAGATGCTATTTAATGATGAGTTATCTCATAGCTTTCCTGAATGTCTCAATAGGTTTGAGGTTGAACTGCTGCATCTTAGCTATGTTGAATCCCAACTTCTAGTGACTTAAATCAGTTACTGTGTGAATGAGGTGGGGACATCTATCCCTAATTAATGGACAGTGTTTTGCAATGTTTGGATTTCATCTTTCTCCAGACATTGTTTAGGAACTGTTAAGCTTGTTTCTATGTAAAGGCAAAGCATGCTTGTTAAAAATGAGTTATTGGTGGGCACTGAATATGTGGACAAAAGAACAGCTGTTTCCCCACATACAAACAAGTTCTCTATAGACCCTTAATATCTAAGTTTTCTGTGCTTTTATAGGTACTGCAATAAGAAAACCATACTTCCAATGTTTACTTCAGTTCATATATTTTATTGCTAGCTTGCCTGTTACAATGCATAGCTTTCACAAGTCAATTGAACTGCTTGGAACATTGTGGGGTTGTTTGGATCATGTGTGGAATTTGACAAGTAGGGGGAAGTCAGTGTAATTGGATAGTGAAGTTCACAACTGTGCTCACAAGCAACTGTCCACCGCTGGTTTTCTGCATGGATGATCAAGTGATGGGCTTTCAGTCCACCAGCTGGGCAAACTGGGGATGGAGGGGTTTTTCTTAGTTAATGTGCTACAGGTGAATATGTGCACAACTTTAGTATTTTTCAAAACGGTTCATATTGCTGTTGTCTAACAGCATATTTGTTTTGATGCAGGAACTCAGAAGTATACAACTATTTGTTTTTAAAAACACGGTTTTTACATCTGGTGCTAGTAAAAGTAAAGAATTTTCACGGTGCTATTTAAGATTACAAAAATCTGTTCTTTCAGAGAATGCTGAGCTGTGCTGTGAGACTTTTGCTAAGGCACTTTTTTTAAATGCATGCTTATAAAACTTATGTTTAGGATTTATAAGCAGTAGAGCAAAAAACCCCAACCCTGAGTTTATTAAGCTTTTCCAGCTTTACTTCCTGTTCTGCTAGAGCCTTCTTGGGATTGTGGTTTTTAGATGTAAATGTCTACATGTAAGCTTAAATAACTTAAGACTTTCAACAGCTCTTTGAAAACTTACTTTATAGGACTGTCTGCATTTATTTATTTAAAGTTGATATTATATTTGGCATTTATTTGCATCTTGGTAATATAGGGAGATAAATAATTAACAGTACAAGATGTATAAAGGACTTCATGTAAGGTAAGGTCCCCCCCAGCCCCTTTCCTCCTGTCTTTTTCCTTTTTCTTTTTTATAACTCTACTGAGTTCTTGCTCACAGGTTCTTTTGGGAACCCCTTTTAAAAAGGAGCTGGAGGAATTAATTCAGTCTGAGCCATGTATGAGACTGTTGCAATACTTGCATTATTTATAATTTCTTAAGATTTCTGACAAAAAATTAAGACTACTTTTTCCTAGCTCAGTAGCTTTAGTGTAGTAATTCTGTCAGATATTACCTTTTATACTTTCATTTGTGCATGTTTTCTAGTCATTATACTCTACGTTTTTAAAGAACCCTTATGCAAGGGTAAGATTGTTTTCTAGTTTTGTAGCTTCCCATTCTGCTTATGGTAGGCCTTCGTTTGAGTGTAGTAAGAATGTGGTCTTAGTTGAGACCATCTCAGATTCCCCTTACCCACCCCCCACCCCCCATTAGAAGTGTCCATATGTCATTCCACAGGAAGAATTATTTTACGGTTCAAGTCTTGTATTTTTTTTGGAACACACCTTATTTTGACCTTGTGTGAAGGATCAGTAAAATTCCTTTTATTTGTGATTTGTTCTGTGATATCAGCTGTTTGTATCAGTGGTTCATTTCTGCTATTAGTTGCTTAAAAATCTTCTTTATTCCCAGTTTCAGCATTTAAAAAATGGAGTCATGCATTGCTCCAATGTGTAAATGAATAGTCATTGCCTGTAATACAAGTACACACTTAGTGTCCTACTGCTTTTAGATGTGATGTATTTGGTACTGTAAAGGTAATGATCCTCAACCACAGCAATATTCTGTAACAGGAGTATCTGTCATATTCATTGGGATTACCATGTTCGTTGATTTGTGTCTGTAAATCTGCTGTTTCTACCCTTTAAATTTGATCTATAATTGGACCTCCTTAAATGGTTCAGATAAGGTAGTCTGTATTTTCTCAACAGTGTCACTGTCAGCTTCTCCTTTTTCATTATACATTCAGCAGACTTGATAAAATCAGCAGGACACCTCATTTGAAACTGTTTAATCGCTGCCTTTTTCTTTCACTAAACCATTGAGGTGGTCAAGCGATATACACAAATCATTTTAAATAGAAAATATGGCTTTCTCTGTGACCCAGCTAAACAGATAGCAGTATGCAAAACAAGTTAAAAAGTAATAAATGCCAAAAAAATCTTCTAATTGGAGTAAAAAATTGCAGGTAACTTTATTCACTCCCCAAAAGTAGTGCGCTCTGAAATATGGTTAGGGCCACGGACAGACAGGATATCTTCCTGAAGACTCACTCTTTCTGACCAAAGCAAGTTTACAGTTTCAAATAGTATCATACTGCTTTTCATATTAATTTACAGAAAGCACACTTATAACACCTGCAGTTACAGTGCTTTGGGTAGAGATGGCTTCTGCTCCATTACTACACTTGCACTGCATCCTTTAAGGGAAGTAATGTTAAACTCGTGTTTCTGTATCTGTCACTTTGTCTGTTTAGCTGTTATTGTTCAATGTAAAAATAATGGCACAAAGTAAATGCATAGTAAACTGTTTTAAAGTAGATAAGGGAAATAACCTGATGGCAGCAGCCAGCTACCCTATTATCATTGCTAGTTTATTCATCCCCATGCATAAAGGTGACGCTGCTAGGGCAGCTTGTTAAAGCAATCTGTTTCTTCTGAGTGTCTTAATACTAAGTGACATACCCTCTAACGTGGCCCCACAAATGTGGGGACAGAAATGGAGGAGCAGGAATCCCAAACAGTGGCATTCATTAGGTCGCTTTTTCTAACCTCATTTTCATATCTTAGTGTTCAAAATAGTAAAATGAAAAAGGCTGTCAGAGTGGGGACCATGACAAGTCTGTGTCCACTAGCTATAAATTTAGGATCAAATTAGGTGCTAGACTTAGAGGGTAGACACTTTGGAGTGTATAGCAAGCTAAGGCAGACTTCAGTCTGGTTTATGGTGCTGATATTTTTATTTTTACAAAAGTACTGTATCTAAGCACACTGGCTAAATAAGTGTCCTAATTTTGTTACTGTAGGTTCTGGATCATTTGCAGCTATGGCAGTATTTGAAGATAAATACAAACCAGACATGGAGGTAAGAATATTTTTTCGAAGCCTGGTGTTTCTTCCCTCTGTTCTCATGATTGTAAGGATTTAAGAGGCTTTAAGCTTTAAAAAAGTTAAATCGGTTCTAGTTTCCCTGCACTTAAAATGTACTAATGTCAGCTTACTACAAAGCTGTAAAAGTTGATGGGTAAAATAAACTTAAAAAAATGGAGTTTCTTGCAAATTTATGTATGGAAAAACTTATGTGATTTGAATGTAGGAGAAAGCTTTAAAAACATACAACTTGCTGATTAAAGTTGACTTCAGGAATTTAACAGCCTTTGCATAGTCAATATTGCTGGTTTTCCCTCAGTAGTCAGTCCTTCTGTCTCTCAATTTTGAAAAGAGAAAGTGTGATTGTAAAAGCAACAAAAAGTAGCGGATGAAACCAATCAGATTTCTGGTTGATTGGGTATGTTCAGAACTAGTAACTGCACTTTTATTTTGACTATCTACCTAAAAGCTGATGATCAGAAAATTTATAAAGTTGTGGGTTGTTTGTGTTTTACTGATCTTGATAAAATTTGAAGAACATTTGATTGTTCATTATAGAGAATCATTCAGGAGAGCTAAAAGCTGGAGTGTCATGATTAAGATCAGAATAAGTAATGTCAAGCCCTCTTTTAAACCATGTTAATCTCTTCAGACCTTCTGTGAATGCTCCTTTTCATTCCAATTGATTAATAATTTCACACTGAAGAAAAAACAGAATTAAACACAAAATTGAACCCATTAAAAATGACTTGTAACAGTAGAATCATTTCAGCCTAAAATGCAGATACAACAGATCTTACAGCTATTTATTATCACTGAATAACGTGGATAAGGAAAAAGTTGATTTACTTCAGAAAAGATCTTCAGATGTTCCTCATCTTTGTCCTGCAACTGCTTTGGGTTGCTTCCTCCCCTTCAAATGTCACTGTGACTGTGGTATACTTGCAGGTGATGATCCCATCAGTCCACTGAGTTCCCCTCTGAAATAAATTAATAGAACTTAAATTTCAATGTGATATGTTACACCCTGTTACATCTGAAGAAATGTGATGTGTAATATCAGTTGATTTAAAAACAAAAAACCAACAATTTATTTTGAGAAGCTTTTTGAGTTGTTAAACTGCCTAAGAGTTAGTAATAAGCGATTTTTCCAATTATTTCTGGAACTGGCTCCTTTTCTGTCAGTATACAGTTGTAGGTGTTCAAAATTACAAAAATGCTGTAAGATCAGGATTCCTGTGTTGCTGCAATGTTTTGGGCAGTATCCGAAGACACTGGACTTCTGGCCCTAGTGTATCTATAAATGCATCAGAAATTTTGGAATATTTTTAATAGGCACTCAGATTTCTTCTGTAATTAGCATTACGCTGGATGACTGATGGGAAGAACCAGTAGGTAGAGGTAGATTCTCTACTTTTTTTTCCCTCTTCCCTTGTGCCTCTAAGAATGAGAGAGTCTCTTTTTCTAGCCTCTTCTTGTGTGACTGTGCATTCGGTGTGTATGCTAGTCATACTGAAAACATGGACTACAAATCCTTGGAATCAACAGCTACAGCATAATAGGTCGCTTTCAAAGATACAAATGTCAAAGAGCTGTGTTATGAAGCTAAAAATTTCATCTTAGTCTCAGCTAGTTTTCAAGCTTTTATTTTAAGTTATTCTTTGTAAGAGCAACCAAAAAAGGCACCAAAAATTGGTAAATTTCCAACCTTTCCTATTTAGAAAGGTCATCCTAATTAAACTGTCTTTATACACAACCATAAATGGCAGCAGATATTCACTGTTATAACAAGCATGTAGAAATGCAGTCTACCAATTTGTTGAAATACCTATTTAGATCTTTGAGACTTGCATGCACCTTAACCCTTCCTTTGTTTTTACTAGATATTCTGTTATCTAATAACAATTTAGTAATCATATTAACTTAACCAGCACAGTTTCAGGTGATAAAGCTCAACTGTACTTGTAAACTCTTCATATTGCGTTATGGCTGCCAACTTAAACTATTTACCTTTTAAGTCAGATGTGGGTTTTTTCCAGTAAAGTAACAAAATAACAAATGATATTTCTATTGAAATTAAAACAAATTAAATCTGAAGTACACCATGTATATTTTACATAATTTGCTGTGAAATGGCAATGATGATAAATTTAAAATTCCTGGAGATTAATTTAATAAAATGGGTAGAGGATTAATATTTTTCTGTCAAGATCAATACTGCTTTCTTTTGCACTAATTGTCAGAATATCTTGCTAGGGCTACTGGAGGGTAGTGGTGTGCTTCAAGACCATCACATCACAGAAAAAAATGATTCAAAGGCAAACTGTCCTGCACCCTCTGGTATCGACTTGCAAATTAGCATCTGGAATGTAATTAAACAAGCTTAATGAAAGTAGCAGCTGAATACTACTGGAAAAGACAATCAGCTTTTTTGCCTCTGATATATATTCTGTACTATTGAAGCTGATCACCAAATGTATCGTGTGAGCACAGTTAAAAAAATTAGCATTTATTTGAAGAATAGGAACTGTTTTTCATTCTGTTATGCTTTTGGCATGCACTGGTGTCCCATGAGAGCCATGCCACAGCAGATAGTGCACAATATTTATAAATCCATGACAGGCAATAATAGCAACTTGAAAAATTCTTTTGCTAGAATTTCAAGTTGAGAGCTGCCAAAAGCTGAGAGGATCAAATCTGCAGTGGCAGCTGCTGTGCCCTACAGTTAGAATCATAGACTTTGAAGATGCTCAACTTAAAAAAAAAAAAAAAAAAAAAGACGACTGCAGGCTTAGCCAATTTTTGCAGGTTTCTAGAGCCCTGGCTCTCTGCCTTTTGAAGATGAGTTGCTGAAGCTTCTACCACTGCCTGAGGCATGCTAACACCAGCAGGATGTGTTTTTTTTCCATAGACTTAGTGTGTCTTCAGATTTAAGTAGCACATGCTTTATCAATGCCAACTGTGATGGTCCTTTCCCTGGTTGCAGTGCTGGGAGATGATCTTTACCCAACATCCTTCAGAGAAACTGCTAAGATAGATGGTGACGTACACGAGTGCCACTTCTGCAGTCTGATTTATGGAGGCATGTTTCATTATGAAGCAAGTGCTGGCCTCTAGAGGAACCATTATAGATTGCTGAAGATGTGAACACTTTCAGCCCTGAAGGCCTGTAGATGCTTCAAAAATGTAATGCCAAGCACCTAACTGCTGTGGAACAATATTAATCTGTCATGTGGGCAGCTATAGATCTACTTTAAAAAACATAAGTGGAAGAACAGCACATCTAATAGAGTGTTTTGAGCTTAGATCTTTCATTGCAGCCAATTTTTCTTTCAGTAGAGTAGCCACATGGTTTTAAAACCTTACAGTCAGATTTTGCAAATGCATTCATGCCTTCTGGTGTTAAACAAGAGTAAAGAGATACTCTGAGTCAGTGGATATGGAAACATCATGATCTGGGGAAAAAAAAGTCTGCAGCATTAAATGCTGGAATTCTGGGTTTATCTATACTATGGTTGTTGAATTCTTAAGGAGATTGGGGGGGTATTTTATATTTTATTCTAGTATTTGACTTCTGTTGTTTGAAAAGTAGAAGCTTTTTGTGTGTAGAATTACTTGATGTATGGTGAGGCTATGTTGTAGCCTTTTGACAAGAGCTTCATGTTTAAGCAAGGAAACAGGCTGCTTGTAACTTCATTTCTTTTCTGTATTTCATCAAAACAACCAGGTTTAATAAAAAGAGGATCCAAAAGAAAGACAATCAATAGAAGCCACAGAAAGCAGAACTATTGCAGGGAAAGGGAAGTAAATCTATATGTAATGAGTTCAGGGGGCATGGAGTAGGTAGAAAAAAATGGAAGTAGGTAGTCTGACAGATATTTAATAACTATTTCTAAAATCACCCCAAAAATGGGAGATTATATTTACAGTCATTTATTATACCACTTTTTAGTGTGGCAGGAAATAAGTGGTACTGAATGAAAACAAAAAGACTCTGGAGGGGTAGGAACAGACTGGAAATAAGAGGGGACTGTTCTGACTGTATTGCATTTGGAGCAGAGGCACTTACCCTCCTGCAGCAGCTATGCTGTCTGAAAAACTGCATCTTGCTCTCCTGCCGGAGACTTGCACTCCTTCATGGGTTGGCCAGGTTTGCTTTTGTGATCATTCTGCAGTGGTCACTTTTGCTTATGTGTTTGGTTTTGACAAATGTGGGTTAGGGAGCAATCTTATAAGTGATTCGGCTAGCAGATTTGGGTAATCCACTGTAAAAGGAGAAATGTGGGCAGGCAGGAGGAGTTGGAGGTAGTAACCTTTTTCAGTTCATAGTTGCAGCTGTGGGAGTAGGTGTGTTCACAAAGAAATTATAGGAAGAAAGAGGACTGGAAGTTGCAAAATGTGTAGACTTGGGCTCTTCTGGTCCATAGTTTTGTTTCTGGCTTTGTCACTAATTTTTTAGGTACTTCTGAGCAGCCCCAGAGTGAAGAAGCTGAGGCATAAAGAATGCCTTCCTCCTGATGCTCAATGTGGACTGAAGGTCTTTGCTGTATCAAAGTAGAAAGTAGTCTAAATTCAGCTTTCACCGAGTACCTCACTTTTCAGTAAAAAAAATACATCAGTCATAGTACAAAATATTACAAAAACATGTCACTTTCTTCCATTTTTAAACAGCTGACATATAGATCATGCAAATGTTTCTGTGCTTGTGTTTCCTACTGTCCCTCAATATGGTGGTATTATTTTGTTTATTAACTACTGACAATAATAGTGAGCTATTTTTGGAAACTGTCAAAACTCTCTAATCTTCTACAATAGTTGTCTCATCAGTCTTATTTAGCCTGCATCTGTGTGATTCAAGGCTCAAGAGCAATGACAAGCTGCATATGAATTCTGTATTCATTAGTGATGGTGATCAAAATGCCTGTGTCCCTGCCATAGGGCTCAGGTGTGGAAGTCTGCAGGCTAATCCCACCAGCTGACAGTCAGAGGTTTAATGACTCCAGAGGAAGGTGACCACTTGCTGGGAGGTTTGTCGGCTGAACTCGGGCACCAGACAATAGAGATCAAGCCAGACTATCAGAGTTAAGCTGGAGAGCCTGCCTGAGATACTCGAACCCCTGTTGGTGTCAAACACAGAGATTAAGTAAATGGGGAGGGGGAAAAAAATACCTATTCTGTGAACAAAAATAAGTACTTGGTATTTATGTGCTCTGTGTATCTGTTTATTTCATTACCCAGTGCCGGTAACTGGGACTGTTAGTGGCATATCTTCACTGCTTTGTCTGACAGAGCTCAGGGTGATACAGACTTCACGCTTTCCTTGCATACCTCTATTACTGTCTCCTTCAGAGACTCGAATTTCCATGGGTAAATATCAGGTGTTAGTAGGCTTATCATGCTGTTTCTTGGTTTTAGATTAAAATTATTCTAAGGTAACCTGATTTCTGCTTGAACAGTTAATACTGTTCTCACCTTCTTTCACAGAGTTGTGCCTTGGATTGATTTCCTTCGTGGAACTAATGTTGAACAGGAATTGTGAGGCTGATTTAAACTGTGCAAACTAGATGTGCTCTGGAGTGGCTAGGGTTACTGGAGAAGTGTGGTGAGGTGTGATTTTTTTAATATATCAAAGCACGATTTCTGTGCAGAAATCAAGTGGGAAACTGCCAACAGTATCAGTCTGAGTTACCAGTGGTACCCAGTAGCACCACCTTCTAGTTTTCTGTTTACAGACTATATCGAGAGAAATAAATTTTACCTGAGTTTAAATTGGGCCTTGCTGCATGACAAAGAGCAGCATTTTCTTCACCTTTGCGAAAGTAACACTTAAACTTTGTACGTAATAATGTAGACAAGCTAGTCGGAAGCAGGGCTCTGTGTTAAGAGATCATTTCGCTGCACAGGGTAGATGTAGGACAGGTAATTATTTTTGATGCATTTCTCAGGAGCAGGTGTTCCAGTTTAAATTGTTTCAGTTTGTATATCTCCCATAACTGCAGAACACAGGCAAAACATACTGGGAAATATTTCATGTGGCATGAAGCCTGAGTGCAATTTCTGCCTGAGCAGGGGAGGGTGCCTGGGAATGGGGCGGAGGGTCGGAGTGAGCCTGGGCTGTTGGGGAGGCTCCTTCCCCACCACTGCGCTTTATGGAGCTTTTGGGTGTTTCAGGAGGGAAAAATTACCAGAGGGCCCCAGACTTCTTTTTCCAAATAAAATGTTGATCTTTGAAAAAACGATGGAAGGGAACAGAGGTAAAGTCAGTAATATGAGCAGGTATTGGCTTTATTCGAAGCCAGACGTGTTATTGCTGGATATTCATTTTTTGATGTACAGGGATTTTAATGTCGTCTTTTGCATGGGTTACACTTCTGGCTACTTCCCAGTGGCTAAGGTTCAGTATGTTGCTGTACAGTAATGCAGCTGTACAGAAAACTGAGGATATCGCACTGTCAGAGTAGAACTTGCAGCCTGGCAGAATTTGCAGCTCTGTTACTGTGGAGCAAGTTCACTTTATTTTGAGAATCGGTTCCTTAAAAAGCCATGAACTTTACCTCAGACATAAGTAGTGATGGATTAAGTGAATTTTCATATTCATTCTTAGTTCAAAGTATGGAAATAGTATTAGAAGAAATCCCATAGTTGTGAGGAGCTTGTAATTTAATTCTGTACCATTGGAAATATGTATTGTACTAATAGTCATGTAAGGAATGACATATAGGAACTAATGCTATTGAATAGTAGTTCCGAAGCATATAAGTTTCTTGTCTTGGCAGGTAATTTGGCATAAATTGTTAATGTAAATCCAGGTTAGTGGGGAAGACATTATTTTACTAAAAAAGATAAACTGCTGATTAATTCAGTATAGAACTCAATTACAAATTGAAAGTGTCTCTGCGGGATGCCAGTACCCTAAAGACAGCAGATGTTGAATTGATACTCCAGCATATTTCACAATGGTATGAAATATTAACATGGTTTATTATACTTGTGTGGTGTGTGGTATCAGAAAGGGGGAGGTGGTGATGAGTCTGGGCTTGCAGGCTTCTATACCATTGGAACATGAAAAAACTGCAATCACTGAGAATAATAATTAGGGACTAAGGTGCATTTTATTTGAGAAGTTTGTAGTAGAAAATAGAAAAATAAACATTTACTAACATAATACTCACAACACAACTGATATCAACTGCAGTACAGAATTACCTGATCTATGATCTATTAATGAATGAGATAAAACCTCAAATTGCTGAGTTTGAGCAAGACTGCTACGTCAGTGCTATGCTCAAGTTTTTTTGCGTAATTTCCTGCCCATGCAGTATTTGTGCTGAAGATTGCTACTTCCTAACAAAACTATTTTTTCTGTAATTTTTTGTGTAATGTAGGTAGCCCTGATGTGTTCATAATCCAGGGATTTAAGTTGGGTTTTGTCTTCTAATGTACTGCATTGGTGGTGGTGGCGGCAGAGACAGGCTTTTGAGAGCATGCCAAGTGATGGACCAACTAGTAGTACAGCAGCACATGAAAATACAGGGATATACGTAACTGAAACTGGTCTCTGGTTTTTTTTCTTTTAAATAAAAGTCCAGCTTTGAAGGCTTCAGGGGAGTTAGAATTTAGAAAAATGTATTTAAAGTTATCGTTCCAAACAGAAGGTGTGTTCCACAGTGTTTGAACAGGATGTATTCTGGAGAGAAAAATTCTAATCATATTTAATAGTCTTTGAGTCCCTGACACTGTTTGTTGTACAAATATTGAGTCATTCACTTGCCTTCCTGCAAGTGAAAGAAAGTAATGTTTCAGAATTTGGAGCATTTCAGTTTCTTGTTAAATAAGGATGTGGAAACAGAACTGGAAAATAACATGATACATGTTACCTTGATTTAAAATAAGGTAGCTGTTTAACACACAAATAGAGTTATTTCACTTACCCCTCCTCACTGTTGCTTTAGAAACTACTAAATTTATGTTTATCTTAGTCCTTAACAGCTGTTCAGTACAATTAAGTAAACTTGTATATGATATTTGAAGGTGTATTTTTCTTTAGATTTTTTCTTTTGAGCGTACATGATTCCAAAATAGCATATGGTTGAAATTCAGCAGAATGGAAGTGGTGCCATCTTTATACCTATCACAGGGCATAGTTTTAGTCCTAGGTATCTTTAGATATCTTAACTTTTCCATCATGCTGGGAATTTCTACCCATTCTTGTTTATGCACAAACTGGTGGTTGTTCCCAGGACCCATCTCTGTGTTTTACTGCTCCATGTCTCCTGGATGCTGCTAATTTTAGATTCTGATTTTCGTAACCCCTTTGCCTTTGGTGTGATCCTTGATTTAATTCTTTCTACTTGCAACTTCTATATTGTAAATGTTTCTGTGCTGTGGTCACTTGGCATGTCAGTTTAATCCTGTTCTGTGTGATTTGGAATCCAGATCCTACATATCACATATCTATTTTAAATGTCTGTTTTCATTGTTTGGACTGTTAAATCTCAGTATTCTGCTAACTTTTGTGACTTTAGAGCACAAACAAAAGATGGTGGAGGAAGAAGGGCGAGGGGAGAGCCAGAAAGACTGGCTACTCTTAAATTTCATTCACCTGATCAAAGATGAAAGAAATATTTTGATTGTAGCATGGATCTATAAAAAAAAAAAAACCCAAATAAAACAAGGTATGTCATTCATCTGCTTAATGAAGGTACTACTTGAAATGCATACTTTTTGGGGGTGAAGACTTGTTAAACTTGAGTGGTTTATATTACATGTGTCCGCCCCTTTCCAGCTTCAGAAGTTAGCCAGGCCAAATTCATTCTCACTAATGGGGGTTTTTCAACCTGCCCTTACAAGAAAAGCACCAAGTACTTTGCTGCTCAGTTTTGTTATCTCTTTGGACTTAGCCAGCAGGTTTTAGCATTGCTTCTAGTTACATATCGATTTCTACCACAACTTCTCCCAACAGGCAGACTTGTATATCCTCTCGTATGTTGTAGTCTGATTACTCTTCCAAAGTCTAATTATGCTTCTGTAGGTGCTTGTGTCCTTCAAGAAGTATCGCTTTCCAGCCCCAAATTCCCAACACTCCTTTATAGACTTATATTTATTATCATTGTCCTTCCTGAAGCTTCTGACTTTTTTCCTTCCCCTTCCCACATGAGTCTTGTGGATTCTCATGTTAAGTAGGATTGGCCTTTTACATTATATAATTTGAACAAATTTCATTCTGTTGTAAAAAGACAGTTGTGATAAATATTTGAAAGTTATTTTCACAAAAATTGTTACACACTATCATATTAATTCTATACTTATATTGTGTAATATATTTCAAATTCTTGGTAAGAATTCTTATTGGAGAACTGCACTACGTATCACATAGTCACAGGATACTAATGACCTGCAGAAGGTAGTAATTTCACTTTGTAAGAATTAAAAAAAATAAAATCCTTTCTACAGTTATTAAATCTGGAAAGGACATCTGTTTAACTTAGGAAGTTACAAAATGTTGAGGAAATAATATTGACAAAGCTGTTCAGCTGCTCCCTTTACTGCTGGAAGTATAATAATAAACTTGTTTAGAAGCTATTAGTAAAGACAGTATTAATATGATGTAGAAATATCCCCATCTTCTGTAGGAAAGTATCTTCTCTTTTACTTCTGTAGCATTTGAAATCTGGAAATTGCTTAAGTGAGAAGAGAAACTTGATTTGAGTCATATACAAGAATAATGTGTAAAAGTTCCTCATTGGTGCTGTTGGGGACTTGTACCGTAGCAGCTGTAGAGAGGTAATCTATCAGTTCCTGAGTGTCTACAAAATGCAACTCTCCAGATAACAGGTTTAAAGTAAAGATTTAATACAGTCTCTATCTACTATGATGTTGCAGTGACAGTTTAAAACTCATTCTCTAAATCTCAGCAGACTTTATAGCTAGCAGTGGGCCCATATAAAGCTTAATGGCATTACAACACATAAATCATCTTTTAAAGATGCTACCAGTAGCTCCAATATTAAATGCAGACAATTGTCTGTGTTATAAATAATTTATCAAACACCATTTCAGATTAGCCTTCCATGCTGAGTTATTTATTTTAGCCTTTACTGTACTATTCCTAAGACACATTTTGAAAGATCCATTACTGGTCACTTTAATGAACTTGGGGGTCTCTTCCCCCCCCTCAAGCACTACGGTACATCTGTGGTGACCATTACACGGCTGATCTGGACCTCTTTGCGCCTTTTACAAGTGCTGCCCATTTGTCATGTAGTGGTAAATGGAGTTGCACATTGGAGTCCTGGGACACATTGTGTGATGTGGTGATGGAGACAAACGGATAGCTCCATAAAGTGCTGCTTGTCACAACTGACTTGTATTACCGTACATCACTCTTGCTGTAATCTCATTTAAGAAGCAATGCGGACCCAAGAGAATGATATTCCCAGTTAGCATGGTCTTTGCAACCATAAAGTAGGAAGTGCTCCTTTTACATACTCTGAACTTTTAGGGTTTTTTAAGATTAATTATTACAGTGACTCATTCCTGCCCCTGTACTTAAGCCTGCGTCAGCACTTTCTGTGATAACCTGCTATTTTCTGATTGTAAAGTTGCAGTCCTTGCTAGAACTTTGTATGCGGGATCTCTATCAAGGCATGTTGTGGTTGTTTTTTCCTTGTGGCTGTTCTGGTCCTCTTTCTAAATTATAAAAGAGGAGGAGGACTAAACAGTACTGAAGTAGGGCTTTGTAAAATTAGTATCATTCCAGGTTCGTGAACTAGGCTGCACTACAGCAGAAGAAGGAGCTGCGATCACATTTTAGACTTTCTCAGCGTAGCGAGTGCCTTAGTGCAGTTACAGCGGAGCTCTACTGACTCTACTGCATATTTAGAACTATTTTGGTAACAGTAGGTTGATAGAGTACATAATTAAAAAGTAAATAAAATTTAAATTAGTGAGAGGACTGAGATTTACACTGTTGTCTAAGACAGATTAATTGAAAATGAAAAGGGAGAGTGATAACTCCCACCAATCTGCTGTAGTTTTCCTAAGCTGCAGTGCTTGTCTTACGCTACTGCTCACATAATAGCCTAAAATTATTCAGGTATCTTAATTTTTAAGATATCTACGTGTACTTCTTTGTTTTATTTTAGTATGTTTGCTGTCACTATGGTACTAAAATACCCTTACATGCAACAAATCAGTGAAAGTAGTCTTTTATCAGCTGAATGAGGAAATACTTGGTTATCAGAGCTTTATTACCAAAAAGCACTGAAGAAAGATACAGGAATTACTTTTACAGCATGGCTGTTCTAGTCAGCTTGGTGAAAGTATAATTCAATTTTTTTTTTTGAGTAATACTAATAAAACTGGGAGTGAAATAAGAATTTATGCTATTTCTATAGTTTACTGGGGGGAAAAAAAGCCCCTTTCCTGGTGAATACCTTAAGCTGTTGGAACAGGAATACTGTTGTTAACAAGCTCTTTTCTAGAGGGCCATGGGAGAATGCAAAGCATGCACTGGGAGCAGACAGGACTGTAACCGAGCTAATTTTGGGCTCCTCTTCAGCTGCACTTGGATGCTGGGGCTTGTGCAGCTGCTGTCAGAATCGGCCATTCTAGGAGCAGGCTGTGGATCTGGGCATTGTTCTCCTGATGTGGCAGGAGACGGGCAGAGGCACCAAGGCTTTCAAAATGAAGCAAATTTCAAAAAGCTGCATTTATCAAAATCAGCATAGAGTATTTGCTCTTTTGTGGGTGGTGGCTAGTGGCAGGAGATTATTCAAAGGTGTGAAACACCAGCAAAGTGATGAGGAGTGATAAACTTAGCGTTCAGTTATGATCAAGGTGAGCTAGCTGAGCAGGAACTGCTGTAAATGAGGATAAATCAGAGCCCAAGTTTGTGTTCATAGATGTGTCTGCCTTACTCTTGCTTCACTGGAACAGGTGTGCTCTAGTCATAGTTGTCAAGTTCTTTACACACCTTTGCGAGGAATTAAGGTGTCTTTTGTGCTCTGGTATGTACTTGAGAGGCTACTGAAAAGATCAAGGGGCTGGGGGTGTATATATGGAGACAGTCTGTTTTTCATTGTGTTCTGCCACTTTTGCCAGGTGACAGGAGCACTGGCACTTACTCTGCACAGGCTTCAGTGGAGCTGAAGGTGCAGGACCTTCCTTGCTGGTTTTGTCTCCTAGCGAGTGGTGCAGGGCTGTTGGAAGAGGTGCGGGACAGTGGGCTCAGGCTCTGCCCAGCCATACTTCATCTCCTGTCACTAGGGCTGGTACATGTAGGTGCTGCCAACAGATGCCTGGACCTGGTTTGTACAAGATTTAAAATGACACATCAAGGAAGTCGTTTTGCAAGGTTTCTTCATGCTTGCCAGCTCCAGTTACAGTGCAAAGCTAAGGAGTTGCTAGCCATGTCAGATGATGTCTAGTAGACCTGGACCTGATCTGTGGTTTTTTCAGTAAGCTGCCTTTGAAATAAAAATGAGCCCTGCCTGGGATCTGTAGAGGGAGCCAGTGCTGCTGTAATAACCTCCCTCTCTAGGGCAGGCTGCCGGGCGTATCAAAACTCGTATTTCTGATGCCTTCACATCAATGCCATTCTGCATTTTTTTTGGGGGGGGGGGGGTCAGGAATGGACATGGTTACAGAGCTGTTGTAATATTTTAAGAGAGGTTGTTTGAAGTGTTTCCTTGTAAAAGATACTCATCTGAGTGTTATTTTGTGTTTATGTAATGTAGACACTCTTGCACTGTTTCAGGCTGTGTAGGCAGCTTCTAAATAGTAAACTGCTTGCAGTGAGGTGCAGCATGTGTAGTTCAGCAGCTGCACGTGTTTGCCTTTTTAAAAGAAAGTAGATGTACAAAACCTGTAAGAAAGCAAATGTTGGAACTTCTGCAGGATTAGTGTGTGGTTTCAGAAGCAATAAAAATAGTGAGCTTTACTTCCTGTTCCTAGCTTTCTATTTTTGTTGCAAAGTAATTTAGAAATATGTGTGCTTTTGAAATATATAAATACATTATGCATTACAGGAACTATATTAACTATGTTTTGCTTTAGTTATGCATAGAATTTCTGAAGTATACAGCAGAAAAGAGGTTGTAGGATGTTTTCCATTTTGTCACTGAAATGGTAAGAAGTTAATTACAAATTGCAGGATTTTGACAGAGGGTACCTGGTTTGACCAGTATTTTCAACAGGTTTGTTTTTTTTTTTACAGTCTGTGCACTTGTATTCAGGACTAGAATTAGTGTGAGCCAGGTACATTTCAGTACAGAACTAGGCTGCTTTGCAACACAGTTACTGTTAAGATGAGCTGAATAAATTTTGCAAACCAAGCTATGTTACAAAATCATAGAAATAATTTTGGTACTACAGAGGATGATTAGATGGTCCCTACTGAGGGAGATCTTGTAACTAAAATAGTGTGAATTTGTATGCAGCTGCTACACAGAGGGTACTATAGGGAACTTGTACGTGTGCACAAAAGCCTGGAATGTGAACATTGTCAAATTTATTTTTCTCCATTCATCAAGACAAGAATTTAATTTTTCTTCCTTGACTGTCTTTGCTAAGTCTGATCCATCTTGCGGGGGGGCTGGATCATGAACAGGACAAAAGGTTGTACGGGTAGATGGTGCTCCTGTTCAGCACTGCTGGTTGTACTCTGCAGTGCTCCGGTGATTAAGAAGGTGCTGGTGTATCATTTAATGTTCTGAGAGCTCACAGCTTCCACTGCCACATGGACAAACATTTCTGTGAAATGCCAACACTTGTGCAGTGACAGCTTTTTTAACTTTTCTAGGAAGAGGAAGCCAAACAGCTTGTGAGAGATGCCATTGCAGCTGGCATATACAATGATCTGGGCTCTGGCAATAACATAGATATCTGTGTTATAAGCAAGAACAAGTTGGATTTTCTCCGTCCATATGATGTGGCCAACAGAAAGGGGGACAGGTTAGTATTTCTGAAGCTGGGCATTATGTATACAATTCCTATTCTCTGTAATACTGAATTGTGTCAAAGTAATCTTGAGGTCTGTATATGAATTTCAACTAAACAAGAAAAAAGTTAGTGGCTGTACCTGCAGTAGTTCTGCCCAATTTAGTGTGGGATTTGAAAAAGCAATATGGGGGAACAGAGCCTGCCATGAGCTGTTATACATAAACTCAGTGCAGGGACAAATCCAAAAACCAAGAGAGAACTCCACAATGCTGATCTGCGACTACTGGGTTGTGTTTTATTCTATTTCTAGTAGGCCCTTTCTAGGCAGTGGCTGGAAAACAGCCTTGTTGCAAGATTGTTTTGATCACTATAGTTTCCTCAATTGTCCAGAAATATACTGTGCTGTGGTAAAAGGACAGTTTGCAGGTAACAGTCACATCTAGCATGCAGAAGATTTTTTAAGTTGGACCCATTTTGTGTATAAACAAACTAAACCCTGTTGGTAAGCATTCATGCTTTCCTAATCAGTCTTCTCTATACAGTGGAAATGGTTGAGACTTGTGCTTTTTCTTTTCTCTAGCTCTTTCATTTGGCAAGTCACATCAAAAAGACTTCTGTATAGCCCCCACCACCCAGAGTTTACAGTTCTCACTGTTCATTTCCTTAAAGCACACGGAAGGGTTGCACAGCATGTGGAACAGTATAAATCCTTCACCAAGGGGGTGTTGTTATTCTGTCACTTGTTTCCTTAAGAGAGTAATTCTGAATCTCTTAAATCTTCAAGTCATAAATGTTCAAGTATGGAACTCTTTGGGAACTCTGACAGGAAAATCTTAGAGAAAGCTGATTAGTTCTAAAATTTTAAATGAGAGTTTTCCTATGTAGTACCATCTCTCAGCTTAATTTTCACCTATTTTTTTAACAGGTATGGTAGATACAAGTGTGAAAAAGGAACTACTGCTGTTCTCACAGAAAATGTGGCACTCCTGGAAATTGAGGTGGTAGATGAGACTGTACAAACCATGGACACTTCCTGAGCTGTCTGTCACTGGAGCTGAGCACTGGTTTGTTTAGAAGCCTTCCCCTATCAAGATACAGAATAAAAAGGTTCTGATCATTTTCCTCATGAGTGTTTTTGGGTGGTGCTGATTTCTTTTGCTGCTTTTCCCTTCTTATCCTGCTGGAAAGGTGAGGTTGGAAAGGATGTTACTGCAGGGAAGCAATACTGGTGAGCAGTGGCTATGTCAATTCTTCCCTATTTTCTGTAGATAGAGACAGGACTGGGAAGAGATCCACCCTCCACACTGGTACATACCTTTTCATTCTAATTTACATGACTGACAACAGCATAATTCAAAGTCTAATTGTCTTGTTACTTGCTTCCACTTGAGCTTTTTTGCCCTTGTAGTATTAGAGACAAACTGCTTTCAAACTGTTTAAAACACAATCCTGAAAAAGAAGCTAGCAGAAAAAAATCTACGTGCAGAAGAATTTTCTCATGTAGTCACAAGGTTAATGGTACCAGGCTTAGCATCCTGCAGCCTTACCCACTGTAGAGGGTAAAGACCCTAAAAGCTGTCTTCTATCAGGACAACTGCTGGAGGTTATGTAGCCCATTTGTCCATCTTCTGGAAAAGTATCTATACATAATAGCTGTTAGGAACAGTTTCATACAGATTTAGGCTTGGTTTTACTGTTTGTTATTTTAAAAAACATTTTTCTTAATACTAGACTTTTTTTTTTAACAAAGGTTTATTTTGTAAATCACTTTTTTATTTATCTAAAAATGCACAATTGCAAAAAATTACCTTTTGAAATACATTTACTTATAAGCACTAATAAATTTTATGTAGCAAGAAAGTGACCAGACTTCTCAAGACACTCATATTTAAGCTGAGCTTCCCTGGAAGCCAAAGATCCTTTTCTGTGTTACACCGAGAGGCGCAGCACAACCATCCCTCTGAATGTGTAGCTGCCACCATGGCTTAAAGGAAATCTGCAGTGTAAGAGTGACAGCCTTCTGCTGTAAATCTAAGCATTGCTAAAGAAGCTGGGTATAAATTAAACACATGAGCACAGGAATGGTGGAAGCAATTTGGTGCCTCCACCACATTCTCCTGCTGATTTGAATTTCCTAAATCTCTCATGAGAGCAGCAGGCTCAACTTTCTGCTGAGGAGATTCAATAAAATGGCACCTTGCATTAATGATACCAACATTATTCACAGCAATTAATAGCTTCTCTTTGCTACCCTATATAAATATTGTGGAGTAAAGATGGCACTGCAGTTTTCCTTTAAGTAGAGCAAATTAGGTTAAAAAAAAATCCACTAAAAGCATATATATATGTATGTAACCCTCTAACCCTAATCTTATTTCCAAAAAAATTAAGAATTGTATGCTTTTCTTAAGGAAAAAAAAACCCCAAAAAAACACAGGCACAGGCTGCATTTGAACTGTCACACACAAATGTACATGTTGGCCTTCGCCCCCATCGCACAGAAGCAGTGCTGTAACAGTACAGGTGTCCTTATTTCCCCTGCTGCAGCCCTCAAGAATGGGAAGTGCAGCCCTGCTTCTCCCAATAGGCAAATGAAATGGAAACACTTGAACGTGAATCCACGTTTGTTCCTAAAGCAGTGAATGTTTTCCATCGACAGTAAGGAAACAAATCATTGATTCAATGAATGAATTTAGTTGTTGGAAAATTTTCATGTAGTTAGGAAGATGACTCCTTCAAATCAGGTTGAGATTTTTATAAAAATTCACATTCTGTAAATGAGCTTTCACAGTTATATAGACAGGGGCTGATCCTTATGTAGACTTAGGTGCACAACCCATTTTACACTTACTTTGGAAATCTTTTAAAAAGTGTTTAAACACTGCTTTGCTTAAGTTTTACCTACAGTACCTAAGGTATGACTGAATGTGTAGAAGCATCTTCACCAAAAGCTAGTTGGCATAGATAAAACACTGTTTTTTTAACAAGAACATGTAGTCTAAAAAGAATCATGCCAAATGGAAAAATAAGTTTAAAGAGCAATTATTTGCAAAAGCAATGCTTGTTTCAGGTGGTTTGGCATGGTTTTCTTTTTTTTTTCTCCAGGTACATGCTTAACTCATCTCATTGGCTGCAGCCAAGTCAACAGATTAAATGCATCAGCAAAATACTCACTCTAACTTTTCCATTAAAAAAGAGTAATCTCAAAACAAATGTGTTTCCCCACCCCCCTCCCCAAAACCCTTCCCAGTTCCTAAGTCTGAAGAAGAGGGAATTAATAAAAACACATAAATGGCTGCTTTAAAATATACGAAGTAAAAACTGAATTTGTTATTAACCATTTGCAGAAGAGGCAAAGTAGCAGTTATACAAATTACACAATATCTACTGTAATTCTTACATTAGTATAAAGTGATTTCACTGAAGGAATTATTTCAATATTTCACATTACAGTTAAGATAGAAGGGGCGTGTCAAATGCTCCGACACCTTGTTAATATCATCTAGCCTAGATTACACACAACAGTTTTAAGAAAGGACCCTTATATGATCTACATCTGTAACACATTATTGGCCTTGAACAAAAAACAAAAACAAAAAATCACTTGCAATACCTCACAGAATCTTCCCTTTAAAGCATGACCACCTTGTAAAAGTCCTTGTCAAATAACCTGCAGAAATAATGGAGCATCTTGGTACGAGTGCTCAACCCTCTCGCTTGAGTGACTAGGCACCAGTCGGTTTCATCTGAGAAAAAAAAATTCAAGTAAGACTAAGCTGTGCTGCTTCTTGCGCGTGTCTGCAGATGGTTCATGTGCTGGAGGTCCAAACATGCATTTGTTTTGCTATTTGGTGCACGTAACCAATGTCAGGTCTTTGATCTGGATCAGGGTATATGCACATGCTGACCAGCTCCCGCAGCTGAAAGACAGAAAACAGACATGGAAACATGAATGCTTCTACTATTTCTCCCTGGAAAAGGCTATGGGAATGTGTGTCTGACCGCTGGAGTCCAGGACAAGAGCTAGAACCTCTTTTATGCAGACATTCCTGGGCAGACTGCAGGCACACATCCCTCTGTCCCATCCTGTGTCTCCCCCACCCTACAAGGGCCAGGAAGAGCCTTTTCCACCAAACCTTCAGTGCTCAAGAGTTAAATCTTCCACACACCCCAGTGGATTGTACATCACCATTTAAAATGTGCTACTAGTGTACATATACCTTGGGGTTCCCTGCTCAGGGGTTTGGTATGGCTCTGAACTGTTGCTCCTGGCGCTGGGAGGGTCAAAGCTTTGGGGTTTTTTTGTAAATAAATCTTTTCTCCTGCTGCCTTTTGATTCACTCCAGAGAACCAGAGCAGAGGTGACCAGTGTTGTCAGATGAGTAGCAGCTCGTGGTCAACAGGAATCTGAAGCACAGGACAGGGCAGCAGGTCAAAGCAGCAGGGAAGGGAGCCTGGTGCAAAGGGCACAGCGTGGTGTGCCCAGGGCATGGGCTGGGAAGCAGCTCTGGGCAAAGAGAGGCACCAGTGCCGTGAGCAGGACAAGGAAAAGTGAGATCACTGCCAGAACCCTGCTGGCACTGACAGGCAGGGATGGACTTGCCAGTGAAAGTGGACTCTGAGGAAACAGCTCTCCTGCACAACAATGGCACTTCCCTTCCCACACCAACCCCTGGTAACAAGCCAGTTCAAGGTTTTTAGTGTAAGAAGTCTCAACAGCACCTCTGTATCTTCAGATACTGGAGCACAACTGTCAAACATCAGTGTTTCCTAAAACCCTTGTGAAGGAAAGAGACTGGTCATTGATTATGTTTAATAAATAAAATGCAAAAGGGCTGAAGTCTCCCCACCTCCCACCCCTCTTTATTGTGCACATGAAAGATTGTAGCTTTTAATTATACAGACACTGAAAGCTGCTCGTACCCCCGAGGCACCAGGAGAAACAGCCTTGAGCCTCTGATCTTCTCACATCCTCCCAGTAGCCACAGTGCCAATTATTTTAATGGTAATTAAAAGCATGACCATACAGTTATCGAGCACATGGCTTCAGCTGCATCACTGAACATACTCAAGTGAGGTTCTCAGCTCTGGATGGAACAAGGCCCTGGCGCTTCAAGCTGCTGCTGGGCCTGACACGTTTCAGCAGGGATTCCTGCAGGGTGGCACGCAGCTGAGCAGTGAACACACAGGCATGATGGAGGCAGGGACACGCAGGCAGCACCACCAGTATGGACACGGTGTGATGCAGTTACTGCTAACCACCTTGCCTATCACTCTGTACACACAGAGAGTGTGACACAAGCCCCTAGCCAGGCTACCTCCAGAGTAAACCCAACCCTGCTGCCTACCCTGGCTGCTCTCTCCTAACCACCATGGTGACTTTGATTCACCCAAGGGCAGGGGGTGCTGCCTGTGTAACCCTGAAACCCAAAGATTTAACGTGTACCTCAGCCCTGATCAGACAAGACCACCATAAACAAAATGCTTCTAAAGCTCTGACCAGAGCCTGCGCTATCAGTACAATCTGTCCAACCAGTACCTGTGTTCCCGTGTAAACACAGCACTCAAACACAGCCTGGGTCATCGATAGAGGACAGAACAGCACAGGCATTCCACCACCATCTGCAAGGAACTGGCAGACCAAGCCTTGCTAAGCACCACCAACCAGTATCTCCAGTTACTAGTAAGTCTGTTCCCAACACAGAAAATTAATCCTGGCCAGAGTCCCAGCTCCTCCTCCTGCTACAAGCAGCATGCCAGTTGATCACAGGAGGATTTGGACTGGTGAGCCACAAAAGGCTACACAGAAAAGGAACATCACTGAAAGGGAACACCATTAAAGCAGGCATTCTTCAATAATGCTCTGCCTTGTTCATCTAAAACAACGCTGCAACTAAAATATTCATGTGATCAGCAGTCAGCCCACAGTCGAAGCTTCACTTCAGGACAGTGTTACCGAGGTGAAGAGAAGAAATGCCGATGGCTCCGGAGCATCACTGAAAACTCCAGTAGCGTGGCAGGGCCTAATGCTCACCCCTGCCTTCGGGCAGGAGGATGCAAAGGCTTTACCGCTTCCCCACATCGCTCACAAACCTGTGGCAGTGACAATATTAGAGTGGTTGTAAAGACTCTGCCCTTTCAATCTAAACCAGAGACATTTGCTCTGGAAGGAAAACGTGTACGTCCAGACCGAGATAACCACCCACTGGCCACAGGAAGAACAAATTCTTTCTGGTGCAACTTGCCACTGCAGGGAGCTGCCTCTACGTTTCTGATCCTGCCTGCACAGTTTATCTGGCTTGGCTGCTGGGAGATACCAACGCACCTTCCCCTTTGGCTATCCACTCCAAAAGCATCTGAAAATCCCATCTTTACAAGTATGTACTAAACCAAATGCTGTTCGTGGTAGAGTCACGTTCCAATATTCACAAAATTGAAGGTCTTTGCAGTTTCAGTCAGAAGCAGCAGCTAATGCAGTGAGAGGAGCTGCAGCCAAAGGCAGAGCCCTCCTCAGACTTTGTCAAGCATTCTGTTAATAGTGCATGAACACCATCTGGAGTCTGGTTCTCTGGGACCTGGCGCCTTTGAGCTTTAAACCATCCTTCTCACCCTGGATTGTATCACCACACTACACACACTCTTTAGCACTGCCAGAGGGAAGCAAACAGACAGTAATTGTAAAGACAGGAAACACATCTGTCAACTTACACTAATTCTTGCTGCCAGCAGGCATATCCTGAAATGCATGCTACAACAGCATGGCAAACATGAATGCACAGAGCCGGGACTCGCTGCTATGGCAGCTCGGGGGAAAAAAATAAATAAATAAATAAAAAATACCTACTTTTCCAGAACAGTTCTCAAATAATCTTTTGCGTGAGTTACTTAGCAAGTGAAAAACTAGGTAAAATGTAAAACATGTGATGCAGGGTCCCTCTCGGGGTGGAGACCAGACCGTCTGCTGCCAGTCCAGTATTTCCCCTGCATCCTGCCTCTTGCTCCTCAGAACTCTGAGGAAGAACAAAAGAAAACCCCCAAAGGATATGGTGAACATTTAAAATTACATTAGCCATTTCCTTGCAAATAGGAGGCAACTGTATCTGAATGAGGAGGTAAGGAAAAACAGCTGGTTTGTCTAGGTAAGGGAAAAAGAGTAATTTAAAAAACCCAGCTCAAAAAGCCCTGAACGAAAACAACGCTCATGTTTGCAGCTGAAGCAAAACATCGCCGAGCAAGCATGCACAGTGACAATTTTTTATTTTTTAAATATGCTCAGTTCAGCTACTACTCTCAATCCCTGGCTCTCATATGCACAAAAAGAGACTTTAAAAAGCCCCCGTACAGCTGCTGTAGAGATGCTCATTGCAGTAAATAGCTTTCTTCCCCTCCCCCTCTTTTTTCTTAAAAAAAAATCCTGCTCCCCTTGTTACACACTGAAGACTTCATAAACAAAATTTAAGCACTGATTTATGGAATGTTATTTTAAGGGAAAGGAAGCAAAGGAGAGGACCTTCCCATGATTCACTGCCATTTTTTTGCCAGCATGACAGACTTTCAGTTTCACATTAAGAAATAATCTTTTCTGTCTTAATTTAGCTTGTCAATATGCACACGTCACAAGGGGAGGTTCCTTCGCCAGCCCTGAGGTACCCAGGACACTCTGGCCATCCCCTGTTCTGCTCTGGATAGATATGGAGGGGCTTCTCCTCCCAGGTTCCTCCTCCCCATGCGGGGAGGAATTTCAGTGCACCCCTCACCGCATTCCCCTGCAAAAATGCTCCCAATTTACCTTTTCAGAATAATGTTCAGCTGGAAGAGGTGGGTAGTCACACTGCTCTATTTTTTGGCAAAGAGAAAACAGGTTCATTTTATCTCCATAGAAAGGACTCTGAAGAGCTGCCATCTGAAGAGTAAAAACAGAAAACATTTCAGAAATGCAAAGGATTCAACAACCCCCAGTACTGCTGATCTGCAAGAGCAAATTTTGTTCTTTGACAGTAAGTGATGATGTTGCTCTCCCACACTGTCCACAGCCAAAGTTACTCCAAGATCATGACAGTTTTGCACACCATCACAACGCTTCCCGACAGCCCACCATCCTCACGTGCACGCGTGAGCAAGTGGAGTCGCAGCAGCAGCGCAGCGCTCCTCCTGCCAGGCACAACCCTGTCCCTCTGTCCCCCATCCCCATCGCAGATGTGGCAGCACCAGTCGTGTCCACTCAGCACAGCCAGGCCCCTGCCCCAATGCTGTTTCGTGGCGCACCCTCAAGATGCCAGCCCCCCAGCTGGGACGTGGGCAGCACCGAGCCTGGCAAAGTCTATGTTTTCTATCGCTGTGATTCTTTCTGCCCAAACCCTTTCAGATGTGGGATGCTGGGTATACACAGGTGATTCTACAGGTACACAGAAAAAAGTACCTTTTTTTTTAACCAATAAATGGGATGCTCGGACTGTCAGGTAATCAGTGAAAAACCAACTGGCTCAAAGATGTCCATGAAAACCTCTCATAAACGTGATCATCTCTAAAAAGTAGGAGCTCTTCTGTCTGATGACATGGCATGGTTTCAATCTTCCTCAGTTATGATCATATTCAGAACAGCCAGTTCATTTGCTCTCTGCAACTAGTAAATTTGAAACAGTCTGCTACAAGGAATAAATTGATTATTTTGGGACATTTGGCTACCTAGTATACAAAGAATCCTGTAAGCATGAGAAATATACTTCAGCCTTTTAAAAAAAACCCAAAACTACTTCAAAACAAACATCCCCTCCTGCTGGAAATCTGCTATTTAGGAAAGAATATCTCAGGGCAGATTTGGGAACCAAACTACTGAAACTTTTCCTAATCAATCTGGTCTTTTTCCTCTTTGAATTCTGTTTCATGAATCTAGTGTTTGCATCTCCAAAAATATGACAGATGTCAGAGATAAACAGGCTGTCCACACAGCAAGGAGAGCACGATGGAAGGCTCTGGGCAGGGAAGAATTCCTACCAGGGTATGCAGAGACTCCTGACAAATATACGTTTATATTATACTTAAGTTTCAGGAAGGAAACTTCATCTTAGTGCATGGAAAAGCATTTACACTGCAAGTTCTCAACCAGGAGGTCTAAATGAACACCGAACGATGAGCCTCAGAAAATCAGCTGTAGCCACACAAGCATTTTTCAGCTTACAAAACGTGGCTCAAGTTGTGCCCGTGAGAGGTACCCACCGAGCTGAGCACCTTCCCTCTCGCTTCCCGCACCGGGGCCCAGCAGACCCACCTGTGGCCACCAGCAACACCGGGCACATTGGCTTATCAGTCCAGGGTGTTACTTGAGTGCTGCTCCTCGCTCTCGCTGACTGTCAGAGGCTGCCCCGCACAACACAGTGATACCTCCTTCTAATGAAGCACCCCTGGATAATTGTGGATATTATCCACTCTGTTTAGATCTTTGTAAACCATTTTGCTACAAGCCGCATCAAATCGACAAGCTTTTCATACTGAGGCCAGCTGAAGTTGATGCTTCTCACTACAGCTTTAATAGGGGGTTATTTGATGATTATTAGTCTTTTGCTCATTACCATACACTGTGAAAGCCCTCTGAAGAATGCTGTCTTGTTGCTGACATGCAGCAAGCTCCCAGCAGAATTAAAAAGAGTCCACACTAGATCCTCCACTCTGTTATCCTGCAGTTAGGATCAAGATTGATGGATTATTAGTGATTTGGTGACAGACACACAATTTTTATTAGGGCAGGGTTTTGAAACGCCACATCTCTGCTGGATTTCCAGTAGCAGGATGCGGCCGGGCACAGCAGCATCCCTGGGCACCGCAGGGGCATGCTGACTGAAACTTCGTTACCATTAACACATCCAGGTGTTAAGCAATGCAGGACACATCAAGATGAACGATCCTTGGTTTAAATCATACACCTATCTTTTAAAGAATTTACAGTTGTTATGCTTCTTCCTTGCTTATTTGCAAGACACACTGGTTACTCTGCAAAGCTGGTGAAAACACGCCCCAGCTGCAGGGGTCACCTTACACGAGGCGGCCAGGCAGAGGTCAGAGACCCTCTGCAGCGAGCTCTGAGCCATTACGAGAAGTAATAAGATACATTCTGGCCAAATCGCCAAGGTTAGCTCCTTACATACTAAGGACTAAGTCTAAAATATATTTCAGGAAGCTCTTCCAGAGGTATTTATCAGATATCCACAGAGGCTTATACATGGCAACACAGAATATACAAAGGTACCCAAATTATACCAAAGGACACAGTGAACCAAGTAATACTGCTTCCAAAACTATCTCAGAAAATTCCAGGCTTGTTCGGTTTTCTGTCCGTGATGCCTCACATAACATAGCTCAAGATATTTGCCGTGCTAGTGACATTTACTGTGCTTTGCTGCAGGCTGAGTGAGAAGAGGAATTACTCTTAACAGCTGCACAAAACAGTGGGTTGGGGAGTGGGCACACTTTTACCTCTCCGTGGTTTCACCACCATCACCAGTAGCGATGCCAAGCTATTCCTCATAACCCTGCGGACTTGAGGTGGAAGAGGGGCCCAACAGGCTTGTGAATGAAGCCCCAATGGCCGGGTGAGACCCTCACAGCCCTGGAGGCTTTTGGAAGTTTTTGAAGACAAAAGGTGAAGTTGTATCACCGTTACTTCATTACTGTCATAACAGGCAAATCAGTGGGGGGGAAAAAAATTATAGACTCCAATTAGAGACTCTAATCTCCAATTAGAGGTTGATAGCAAACTGCTCTCAATCAGTTAAAACAAGACTGGAGAACCCAGCACGCAGGACTGCTCCAAGAAAAACACTAATGGGCACATTAGGGAAGGCACGGAAGGCAATCAAGGGTTAAACAAGGTCCTGAGATTTCAATACAAACATCAATAATGCCAGTAAGGTTGAAAGGGATTTTTCAATTCCCATTAACTTTTCTTTCCAAGTCTAGTTAAGTGGTCACATGCAAAAGAGGAGGAACAGGAAGGAAACACCGTGGGGTTTTGGGGTGGTAAAGGCAGGGAATTAAAATGGAAAGAGCGTGTGCACACATTCTGACTAAAACAGCCAGGTCTGCAGGGGTCATGACCACAGGCGCTCCAAATCTCACTCTAACAACAGTTTGTGATGCTACACAGGGGTTTGCTCCTGACATTTTGATTAGAGCAATTACCACAGGACAGCTAGATCTCCATTTAAAATGACCACCATGCAGTATGACTGGTTAAAAACTATATATATAGGAATCACTGTTAGTGTTTAAATTGATCGCCTTGCCAGAACTGCT
Source organism: Balearica regulorum gibbericeps (assembly GCF_011004875.1). Taxonomy (NCBI): domain Eukaryota; kingdom Metazoa; phylum Chordata; class Aves; order Gruiformes; family Gruidae; genus Balearica; species Balearica regulorum. The sequence continues at coordinate 4,340,295 of NC_046203.1, read as the reverse complement.
AAAGTCATTGCTCGTAGCTATATTCTGGGAATTAACAACTTATTTTTATCCCCTCCAAGTTATCTTGCTGACAGATAACTAGAGGAAGTGAGGGATGAAGACAGTTACTACTATATTGATAAGATTTAATAAAAATCACTGTGTGATTATCAATGTCAAAGTTAAGTGGTGCTATGTGGCATCACATCCCAAACCCCTCAATGTTCCCTAAGTGGATTCCAGTGGACACGCGTGTCTCTGAAGGCAATTTGTACGTTAAATCTCTCTGCAGCTTATCTACACAATCTATCTGGAGAAATATCAGAAGTGACTCATAACCAAACAAACATCGCTTCCTTACTTTTAAGCCAAATGGAAAAAAACATTCTCCTTGCAAGACATCAGTTAAGATAAAATACAGCTCCTTCAAAGACATACAAATTTAATTTTTAATTTTCCAAATTCTAGAAAGTTTAAGGAGTCAAGGAGCTGTTTATCTACTGAACACAAAATTGGTCCAGTCCTCCTTGGAATATGCAAGGTCTTGCAGCTCCTGTTCAAAGTTAAGGCTTACCTACGTAGGAAGTAAATTTTAAAAGGCTTCACATGCCAAATCTTTCACATTACTACAGTACTGCTACTCCTACCAGAGAATTATGTTTAGTGCGCAATTAAGTCAGCTTCTTGAAATATAAGGAGTACCAAGACTACTGTGCCATAAGGGGACCATATTGCCTGCAACAAAAACATAACTTAGCACAACGCTAAATATTTCTCTCTGCATAAATCTGGAATCCCATCTCCAGCAGAGCTCAGCCTCAGAAATGACTCAGAGCAGCCTGACGGAGAAGCTGCACACTACAGCAGCAAACAAGGCGCAGTGTCCAACTTGGGTGACTTTGACTGTTATTGACAGACTTGGCAAGTCCAACATCCCATGGCAGGGCCAAAGCCCTCGGCTCAACAAAGCCTTAAACTGACAATTCCTCTATAGGACCAATACATGAAGCGTTCCTGGAATTGTTCAGCATACTGAATTACTGGGAGCTCAGGCATCCTTCCCCCCCATTCCCACAGAAGAGTCCCCAAGGTCCTTTCCAAACGCCACCAGCAGACCCAGGTACATACAGCTATACTCTCCCACGCCAGCTGTCAGTATCTCATTAGGACCATTACAAGAAAAAAACATCCTCTGTAAAAAAAATACCAGTTTTTTAATGGTATGTTGCTGCTGTTTCAGAATTATTAGAAGTCTCTCTAATTCTTTCACTAGAGGTAACGAGAATTTGAGGATAGGCACAAAGCCACTCAATTTAAGCTCAGAGTTTTCCAAATATTTTTTATTAAGTACTTAGAAGGGTATCTTACACCCTCTCTGCCTCCTATCCCATGGAATTTTAACAATAAAACAGTGATACAATCATGTCAGGCTCCAGTGTCTCCACCAAAGTGGCTCTTCCCTTCAGCAGATCTAGTGGCCAACGCTGGGATGTTACACTGCTCAAGGTAACTCACGGGGCATTTATGCCAGACACACAGATAAATCTTTTTCCGTAATGAAACTCTGTGCCCTGTCAAGTGTACAGGACAGGTGTGAGCAGGCTGGCTGAAGCACTGACGAGATGCAGTCTTTGGGATGGACACTGGTAGGAGTATAAAAAGAATGGACAGTTGCAGGTTTTTTCCCCCCTGCAAAGGGCATTTTTTGGGCCACACAAATCCATAACTGTATCTGGGCCAGCTGTGCTGCTGTCTTACATCTCCCATCTCCCTCCCTGGAGATGCACGCCACATGGCACTTTCACACCTGCCAAGAGTAAATCAGCACCTATCGAACTGTATGACTAACACACCAACGACAGTGCGTTACCTCGTTGGGTGAGCATTTAGTTGTACTAGACGAGCGTTCTTCCCAGAAGTATGTAACAGTGACAAGCGCCGAACTCCTGCTGAGAAGGCCGATGTTATGGGAAAATCTACTTTTATACCGTCTTGTCCTAAAAGATTTGTTTTATCAACTAGCTGAAGTACATGCTTAACTATAGTAGGTTTCACATCTGATGTGCTCACAAAATAAATTACATTTCTGTTTATTCTCTAATTCCATGTGGTTAAGAGAAATTGTAGTGAGAAGCAAAATGTCATCAGTTCACATAATTTATTATCCAAAGAGGATGTGAGTAATATTCTTATTACTAAACATCCCAGGGATTTTTAACTCTCTGGGCTGGGATAAAAGCTTTCTAAATGTTGACAGGCACTTTCATTTGAATGCAAAGATGCATACATCTAAAAAAAGAGTACGATTAGATTACGAGTACAAGACTGTTCAATAGCCTTTGATCCCTGCTAAAAATGAAATCACAAAACTTGAAGTACTCTTATAAAATCATAGCACTTACATTTTGAAAATATATGTAATAGCTTTTAGAGTTGGACACTAAGTGTGTAGTTCATACAAAGCGTGCCCAATTTGTATCTGTACATTTGGCTAGCAGAAAAAGTACAATTAGAAAAAATTCCAGCTATAGTCTAATAAAGTTAGAGAAACTGATTTTACATTACATAAAACCTCTATTTTTGTTTATTGAGAGCTCCCAAAATTAAAATATTCCAACTGGTCAGAATTCATTTTAACGACCTGGTAGCTTACATTCAAGTGAGTTTGCTATTTTTAAAACAAATGCAGTATTCAGGAGAAACTATGAATATCCTGCCCTAATAACAGCTCTGCTCACAGTAGGAAGAAAGAATGCAGTGAGCTGGCTTGTTTATGTCTACATCCTCAGCATCTCCTGTGACCTGCCAAGTGAACTTTGTGTAAGTACCACGCTGTATGGCACAATCCCTTTGTTGTTCATATTCAAAAAGCACACGGTGAGCACAAAAAGAGTTAACTTTTCATAAGGTTTCTCAACAATTAGGCTAAAGTAAGTCTGACCTTCTCAATTCCTGTACCATATTGTGTGGTTAAGACAAACCTGGGAAAAAAAAAAACAGTTAGAAGATACTTGCCTCATACAATAAACAGCCCAAAGACCAGATATCAGATTTAAAGTTATAGCCGTTTTCATGTATTCTTTCTGGGGACATATAGTATGGAGTTCCCACTGTAAAAAAACAAACAAACAAACGAGGAGTTATCATCTTAAAAAGTGAGTGTGCAACCTGTATTATAGAGAAGTTTGACTTCATTAAAAGATTAAGTTTAGCACAAATAGCTAATTAGAAGAGATTGGCACAAAAATTTGGAAACAAATCATGGTTTAGAAGGCGTAGAACCAAATATATCATCACATATAGAGCTAGAAGACTGGTGAACATTACTGAAAATATCTTCGGTATTTTTGAAATTTGAGGAATGTTTTCTTCCCCTTCCAGTATTCCAAGTACCTTCAGAGCGTCTCAGACGGACAGAGCGATTGTAAAGGATCATTCTCCTTTGGTTCACTCTACAGCACTAAAACTGCAAGTTAGATGTCATGAATGTGCGCTGCTAAAACAAGACTCCAGTGACAGCGTATCAATTGAACGTGCACTGACACACTCTGCACTAGCGGCATGACAGAGCTGCTCCAGAGATGACGGGGTACCCTTTTTATGAGTTCAGGAGACCATTTACTGCAGCACAGAAATGGAAGTAATAAGTCCAGCACCAGACAGGTATTCAAAAACTTTCCAAAAGAGCCAAGGTAATCATTCCAAACTTTAAAACACTGCTCCAACTTGCAATCACGTCAGAAGCTGAGGGATTTCTATGTACTTCCACAAGTCTGTATTTTATCAAAAGAAATTTACTCCAGCATTTTGGACAGAAGTTAGAGGAAATTATTAATAAATTCCTTACCTCAAAAAGCTTCTTTTTCAAATCCTAAATAAGTTTCAGTTGTGGTACTGAAAATACAAGACATCCTGGCAGTCACAACTACATCAAATAATCCTCAGATACATCATTTATTAAAGCATCCAAGGACTTTATATACTCTCTTTTCTCCTGCTTCCTCTGCTTGCCTGTCCCCTGTCAATTTTTTTTTTTTTGCTTTTGGCATTCCAGCGTATCCTTCTCCTAATTAAAGACCTTTCCTCACAAGATGGCAAATGTTTAATTTGCCTGTAACATTCAGTTTACAATTTCTCCATTTGAAATGCTGCCTGCAGACAGCTGGAAGACTAATAAGCAGATGAAGGATGGTGTTAGAGGGGGAAGAACAGCTACCACCTTCCCCCAACATTCCTACGGAGGGACTCACACACTGCAGGAAACAAATGAGTTCTGGGGCAGAAAGCAGCAGGCAGACATGGGGCAGCACTTGGGGAGTCAGACAAGACTCACTCTCAGTACATCAGCATCCTAACAGAAGCTAGAAATCAAAGAGAGACAAAAATCTTCTCTTAGGTTATTTAGTCAAAACAAAAAGCATCGATTTTAAATTAGTACTGTCAATGCTAGCATGTGATTTCATCCAAGTTACTCCAAAGCATTCCAAGATCCTCCTTTATACAAATCTTGCTGGAAGTATGGGTGCCATATGCACCAGATCTTCCCAGTTTACCCCATTACAAAGTCTCTCCTGTATCAGCATTCTGAAGCCCTAAGTTTTCTGTGGGGCAAACTGGGATCATGTTGCACCAGCTACTCCACCTTAAATACTCAAGGCATTTTCCTTCTCTAGGGTGAAAGCCAGGCAGCTTACTTCAAAACAAAACCACCCTTCAATCTTTATTTTATGTTTTTGTCACACATTTATGTGCCCAAACCTTGAGTCTACTGAACCTCAACAATTTTTACTCAGAGCTATTCAGAAACATAGCATATAATGTGAAATTAATCTTACGGCATGGGTGTGAAACATAAGACATTACAGGAATACATATATAAAACTACTTACCAAAACAGAACAAGTAAGCAAGAAAGGGAACCACTGTCCTAACTGGCTCATTTATTTGGTCTCCCAGGATCTTCAGTAATCAGCTGCTCTATATGATAAACTCAGCTTGCAGGTCACTCAAATAAGAAATTACTTCACTTTCAAGGTGAAGAGTACCCTAATGAGAAATTACATTTTTGCAAATTCTATACAAACTACAAGACAGGAAAAAACCCACATGGAGATTATTATATTTCCATGTTGAGTAATATCATATCTAGCCTATGAGGATGCTATACTGACATTGTCCCAGATCTGGCTGGTTTTAATTGCCAGTGAAAGGCCTCTATGTATGGATGAGATCAGAGCTCTGTTAATAATTAATACTTTTTAATGGACTGCACAGAGTAACTTCACAGAACACCAAAAGCAGACAAGACTCAAAGAATCCAATAAGGCTTTCTGTGGATCTCTCCCATGTGCATGCAAGATGCGCACAATGGACAGCACAGCTCTCCAAGTAATTCCCACGCATTTGCCAGATTTCTGTACAAGAACTGACTTGGTTGGAATAGCACTGATTCATTTTCCTGCTTAAAAACATGCAGCTGCAGAAGAAATGGTGATTCATTATGCGATGTTCTTGAAGATAGTTTCGGAAGTCCCCACGGAGCACCAGTGCGTGAAACACGTCCCTACCTTCCAATTCTCAGTGCTGCTGCTTTTCTCAAATCTGCCAGGAGAGCTACTGGAGCAGCCAAAGCAGAAGACATGCTAACCCTTCACTGACAACACGCAGAGAAGCTGAGCACTGGCAGACACGGGCACACAACTGGCAGGAAGGAACACGAAGATCATGCCCGCTCTTGCTCCCTGAAGTCTTTGTGCTTCAGAGTGCTGGTGCCAGGGCGGCCTCCAGCCGTAGCTGTTCTTGCGATCAGTTATTCTGGATCACTGCGCGACGAGCTCAGAGCAAATAATAATGCGTGGGCTCTAAAGTTATGGCCTTGCCTTCCATGTTAGCAGGGGTCTGCTTGGTAGGCTAAAATTGTCGTTTCAGATAATGCTTTAAAACGACCTTCGATCAAAGCAGAATGACAGGGTTTATAATACGGATGAGTGCGTTATAGTCCATATTTGATTTTCTGTGCATTAGTCTGTTCCATTATATTAATAGGTCTGTGGAGCAGTCCACGCCTGAGCTGATTTTATGAAGTCTACCTTGCACATTTACCTATCATTACTGTAGTGTTGTCAGCAAATGTATGAACAAGCAGGTCTCTGCGTTTCAAAACTGATGCATTAATTTTTAAATAACTGTCATGATAAAAGACTGACAAGCCCAATTCTCTTTATGGCCTGTCCAACATTACGTGGGAATCTCCTGTAATGAGCATCTTCTAGAAAACCGCACAGGGCTTCCAGTGCAATCAGTCAGGGCTCGCCATTGCATTACATTTGTCAATTTGACAAGAACAGTCTAATTGGAGACCATTAATCAGAAACTTTCTTTGGTATTTGCCCTGCTGAAAATACAAAATATCGTTCAGATTCAATATTAATCACCAGCTGGCACAGTAATGCCTTTAAAGTTATAAAGGTCACAAAACGGTAGAGAAGATTATGACTAAGTAAGCATCTTCCCATTCTATTCCTGAAAGTTGAAACCCCTCACTTGAGTATCAGCATACTGCAGCGATACCAGAACAACATTTCTTCCTACTCTCCCCAGCACTGTCTGTGTGCGCAGCTACAACACCCACACGGACCAGAACAGTGCTGGGATATCTGTACCACCCAAGTTAGGGAAATGCTAATTACTCCAAGTCAGATTAAGAGCAGAGTCTCTTGTTTCACCAGGAAAACACACAGGCAAAGGCAGCAAAGTTATTCCAGAAATAAAATTCAAATTCCTTTCCTCTCATATATAGTTTGAATTAAAACCCCTACCTGTGCAACTACTGCAACCAGCATTGCATAGGAACTCTGAGCTGAATTCCCACACCTGCCACAGAAACACGCAGGGAAGAGCTACGTTACTTCTGAACTCAGCACGGCTTTTACTACAAAGGGAAGATCACGCTTGCTCATTTTAAAAACGTTTTTCAGCTTGAATCAGAGGAGTTTTGTTGTGAAAGTTATTAGTACAATCACACACACAATCATTTTCTATACAGAGCTTCTCCCTGTGCAAATACAGTTCAGCCAGGGATCAATGCTTCCCGTGAAATGCTCTACCTTAGCTGCACACAGGCAGAAACAAGAGAAAATCTGATTTGTACTTTTAGGAGGCTCTACCAAGAGCCTCATTCACTGAATTTAATGTTCCACAGACAAGGCTCCTGCAGCAGCAGCAGCCTCCTGCACCTTTAAGCAGATTGTCATTTGACTGAAATCAGTGCAGAATATTTCCAAATATTTTAATAGGCTCTGTATGTTGGGTTTTTTAAAAGGCTATAAAAAATTAGCATCTTTTGAAATTAATCAAACTCCATAGCCATATTTGGCCACCAAGTACAAGAAGAACAAGTGACAAGGAATGCTTTTATTGTTCCACCTTCACCAGCACCTTCCAGCTAATCTGTAATACTGAGCTGAACGGTGTTTCTGAATCTATCACTTTTCTTTCTCACAGCAGGGAACAGAGTTCTGAATATGAAAGAACCTAACAAATTCTGACCTTTATTGTATCTTTACAGAGTATTCCCACTTTCAAACCGAGATATATCAGAGCACAACGTGGGCCTCAAAGGGGTAATACTGATTAAAGCCTTCCTTCATTCTAGAGATGTTCCACTCCTGTCAAAACAAACTTTGCAATGTTTTGAAATACTTGTGATTTTTGAAACATGCTCGTTACAAATTAAAAAGTCAAAGAACTATGCTCAAAAACCTGAGATGCCATCCATGAGTAACAAAAACGCATCCAGACTTTAAAATAGTAATTAAGTATTTCCAGAACTATTAGCTTAGTTTTAATGTGTACGACACACTATTACATATTCCATGAACATACAGCTGAGAAAAATATTTTAGTATGTTTTAATACTATCCGGTGATGCAAACACAGCGGGGAAGCAATTCTGCTTGAAAATGAAAGTCCACAACTCACATCTGCCTCCTCTCTCCAGACATGCTTGTAGATTACCAAGAAAAGCGTACAGCGTTATTTAAAAGGAACCTAGCTCATAAGTATCTGTTTCTAAACGTTTGCATTGCTTGGGGTGTTATTTCCAACAAAAAGGCTGAGGTCTTTTCCCAGAAGGAGAATTTGGGAATTAGCTCAACTTTTGGGAATTAAAGTGAAACAGTGGTCAAAGGCACTAAAATATACTTCAAATTCCTTCAAATCTCAGGGTGATGTACTCCCACTAATTGTTTCAAGGAAGGAAAAAAAGGAGAAAAAAACAGAGGAAAAAAATTTAGTCTACTGTTCTCTTACAAAAGAGAATAAATACTTTGTGCATAATATTGCAGCTTTTTTTACAAAACCTGTTTTTCTAAGCTCTCTATTTTTTTTCTTATTAGTATTTAAGTACATACACAACCCTACCAAAGTCCTTATAAGCTTTTGTTTTCACATATAGGTAGTACAAAATACCTGCAGTAATTCTGCACCAATCTTTTCTTCCACAAACACTGTACTACAGGCACAGACAAAAAGGCCAAAGTTTCTCAAAATGCACAGAATATTGGCTATTGAAGTTTTAAGTTAATTTCTTGTGTCCATTTTTTCTCAGCAAGTACTGCTTACTAGCCCCTTGAAGTACTGTGATTTTGTTTCAGATGACAAATTGGTTTGGCAAGCAAAAGAAAAGAGAAAAAAAAAAGACAAATAGTCCATTTCTAAAGAGAGCTCTTCTCATGACTCTAGTTACTCCCCGCTTGCCCTCGTATCCAACGAGAAACCAGAAGGAACGTGTAACACCCCACGTACTCCAATTCACAGCTATTTGCATGTCCTAAACTGGGAAGCTTTGACTTGTATGCATCCCCCAAAAGGAAAATCTGCTCCAAGTTTATTCTTGTCCAAGAATAAATAATAAATCATCTGCTCCAAAACAAGCCTATTCTGTGTAAAATTGTTGGGGGGGGTCTTTGTTTTTGTTTTTTTTTTTTTCTTTCTTTTCTTCTTTTTCTTCAAAATGTAAAGCCAATCAGAAGCTTTGGATAATGCCAAGTTCATTTGTCTAAAAATGGGCATTATACCAGTTCATAATAAAGTTATCCATTTTAATATTAAAGGCAATTCTCTCTATCTATTACAGTTCCCAGTAAAATAAAGTCTACTAGCTTACTGTTATGTTTTCCAAAGTCTATGCAGTTTTTAAATATGCTCTGATATTTATAATTTTTGTCTTATGACTAGTTAGGTTTTATAGCAACATTAGTGACTTAAACTTTCTAACAAGCATGTTAGAATAGCATTAACTTACAAGATATTCCTCTGGATGCCCTCAGAGATCAACAAAATAAATAATGGACACAATCAAACATTAAAAACAGACCCAAAAAAATACTCCTAGCCCTATTAAATCTTGAACGAAAGGGACATCACACACCAATACTACAAAGTCAGCCCAAACTGCATGGTGTCACACACCTGAACTCCAGCATCCAAATGGAATTTCATCATTACTGGGTGCAAAGCCCTGGGTTACGTATAGTAATTTTCTGTAGTGAAACAGCCTGTCAAACAGGTATCCCCTGGGGAAAAAAACCCAAACAAACAACAACCCATACAAACAAAAGAAAGGAAAAAAAGTCTATGGCTGTAGTAAAATGCTCACATTATAAAATGCAAAAGAACAGGCTGTAAAAGTTTTTCAAGAAAACAGTAAGCAGTACTGGAAAAAAAAAAAAAGAAAAAAGCATTCCTCCTCACTTCATGCTGAATTGTCCCCACTGTTCCCTCCTACGCCTGGCAATAAAATGAAGTTTCTGTGATATGCGAGTTCATCTCCATTAAACCAAATCCTGGAGCTTCTGCTGCAGAGGAGCTTAAATATGGGAAGGAAGGATGGTAAGCCACCATGTTTTAACAAGAAGTAGTAATATTCACCTTAGCTACACTCATTATCTTTAAAACATGGGAGTTTTCTGGTAAAGTGTGTGCATGAAGAACTCCCCTATGGAAAAATATCTCTTGTCTTCTCTCCCAAGTCATAGAGGGAAAAGGAAAAGCGGCAGAAGAGGTGCCACCCAGTGAATTCACCCACACCCTCCAGCAGGTTTCTGGTGTTTAATCACCCATCCCACAACACTGCTGCCTTTCCCAAACCAGTTTTATTACTTCATGAGACAGGAGGCATCCACGTTTCCCCTCTTGCAGGTGGAAACCTCTGCCCATGGAGGTTTTCCAGGGGCCGGGGCTTTCCATGTCTCCTGGTCACCCGCTGCCCCAGCGATGCTCCCAACCGGCCGTGCTGCCGGTCAGGCATCCTGCCATTGCTCCGAGCAAGGCGCTCGCCTGCATCTCACGAGCTGTGTATGGGCAAATCTTTCATTTTTCTTTCATTACCCCGGCATGTACTGTCACTTAATTTCTATGTATGCAATCCTTCCTGACAAATATGATCTGCTGCCTGGTAATTCATCTGACGTTCATTCTGTTCCTTGCTCTAATTACAGCTCCCATTCCTGACACGGCGGCAGCCGCACTGCCGCAGCCCGGTGGTACACCTGTCAGACGGGTCGTGGTACTGCCTAATGCCCTTTTATGCCAGTCTGATGCTAGCAAATACAACAAAAGAAAAAAATTAGATGAATATATTTGCATAAGCCACGCATTCAATTCATGGGTCAGCAGCCAGAGAAATGATGGTTCAGGGCGGTTGCCAGGGCAACGCGGCTACGGGAAGTGCCCGGCATCGCAGCCTGGGTCCGCATGGGTACCACGCTCCGGTTTGCAGGGTATTCATCACTCACAGCTACTTAAACAAATGTCTTAATTAAACCAAAACCAAGATCAGTAGATTTCCTGCTGCTACAAGACCTATATGTCTGGCAAATTACCAAAAAACCCCCTTCAAGTCTGCATATTTTTTGATCGTAAAAATGTTCTTTATACTTGGATACAAGAACCACTGGAAAGGGTGGTGTGCCCGTCCCTCCCACGACACAACACACTATCTCCATTATCACTTGCTGCTACTCCTTTAGCATTTTGCACGTTATTCACCTGTTTCCAGGATGCTGCTGATTTGAGGAAGGGCAAGGTTTGTGCAGAAGAGGCTTAACTCTTCCTACATGAGCCTTCTCAATTAAGAGACAGCAACCCTGGTAAAGGTCACAAGCTTGGCTTACATGTGCAGCCAGATTCCAAGCCCCAATTTATTCTTATTAATATAATAAGTGCAGCAGTCAAACTAGATAAGATCATATAATTAGACGTGATCATATTTTTGCCTGTTCAGATGATGTGATGGTAACTTTCTGTGAAGAGGATTTATTTTAATCTATTAAGTATAGTGTGTATATATCCTAGGACAGCTTTTGATGCAAAGGGAAATCTTCTAATATTTTATGAAACTAAACTATAGAAATGCCTCTTTTTTTTTTTAAGCACACACAAAATAAGGCATATGTCTTCCTTTCTTGTGCACTGAGAAGCCTCAGTGCTGTTGATGAGTATTATAAATTAAGCTTGTACACATAAGAAACAATTGAGTAAGACCCACACTCAGTGGAGGAAATTGCACAAAGACAAGTACTGAAACAAAAACATCTCGTGTTCCAAAATCAACTGAGCATACTAAATGTAGAAGAGCTTACATACTGCACTAAAAGCCCAAGTTCCTTCACTGCTGTAACACAGAAGTACCTTTGGGACTCAAAAAATTGAGACTCACTAATAAAAATGGAAAAATCGGCCACCTCTCAAAGGTTAGACAATTATGAAATACTTTATATTGTAAGACTTAATGAACTGTACATACTGTACACTTTTCTATAGCATTGTCATTAAGGCTCATGGTAAAAATGAAGGAGAGAGGAACCCAGATGCTCTGAACCAATCAACTTAATTTCAATTCCCAGGAAAATGCTAGACTTGTAAAACACAGAAAGGACAACAAGAAACCAATCATCATCATTACAACTGGTCCACAGAACATCATGATAAATGATAGAATTTTTTTCCATGATAAGGTAAGAGACTTCAGAGGGAGGGAAACAGAAGCAACAGATGTATTATAACTTCAACACTCCTATCAAAGGCTCATATAAACTTCACTTATAAGCAAACTGTTATATCTGCCTAAATTAAACTACTTAACAAATGCAAAATTGGTCAGAACAATGGTTTCCTGTCAAAGTAGAAGGCTACTTCAAGAGAAGTCCTGCAAGACAGCTGATAGCTCTAGTTCTGTGCAACACACACATTAACACAGGGGACCTTGACAACACTATTGCCTTTGCAGATAACAAGAAGCTTGGATGAACCAAAGCACAGCAGAGTACAGAAAAAAAAAAAAAAAAATCAGGGTGATCCCAAGTAGGAGAGTCTGGATACAATCCAGTAAGAAAAAAGCAAGGTACTATGCTTTGGCAAGAACAATTAGCTGCACCAACAGAAGAGCATGAAAACAACCTTGAAATATGTGGAAAACATTAAGAAAACGTGGATCTTTAAAGCCTAAGCTGAGTTTCAAGTGAAGTCCCTTTTTGGAACGGATGAGCTGTGAGGCCTTTGAACACTGCCCTTACCTCGGACAAGGGTCACAACCCCTGTGCAGGGTAAGACTGCCGGCCAGCACCCGCTACAGGTGCTGGGGGTGTAACATCTAATTCCAGTAAGCAGAGTGCAGGCAAATGTGCTATTTAAAGTGGGAAAGCTGCATTTGTTACGTTTGCTGTAAATCATGCACTTACCAGGCCAGACCTTCCAGAAGAAAAAAAAAATCAACTGGAGTTTTAAAACAAAAAAATACCTATTAATTTCATATGAAGAGTATTTAAAATACATATCATAGAAAATACAGTATGCATCCACTGTATCAAGCTTCTGTCACAGTAAGAGGACAGACACCACTTCTTTTGAAGATCACAGCTGACAACTGTACCAGTACCATCTTACCTAAGGAATGTGCTGCAGTGGTTTTAGAACTAAAAAAACGGCCTAATCCAAGATCTCCCAGCTTCACCACCCCTGTGGCTGTTATAAACACGTTGGCTGGTTTTATGTCTGCAAGAAGAAAAAGGTAAAAGGTCAAAGCCACAAAAGGTTATTTGGTTCTAATACTGCAATAGAAACATAGCCTGGAGCACTCTCTGTACAAAAGAGGCTCGAGCAGAACTGTGTTTCTTTATAGCTTTGATAGGCTGAATCTTCCAAGACTTCAAGCTCTGCACATACACAAAAATCAGAGCACGAGAAATACCAATGAGGGAAAATGTAGGAAACACCACAACGGAATAGAGGCAACCTCTTTAACTGATGGAAATCAAAGTAAGTCTGCTTCTCTTTGGAAATGATCGTTTTCTAGAGGAAACTGTACTGCCCGCCGTGGCCCCCTCACACCAAGGGCAAAATATTGTCCTACATACACATAAATTCTGGGCTCTATACAGCCCAGTTTGTTCATGGAGTGTAAAAACTACTAGAACCCCAGTTTCCCAAGCAGTCATGTCAGGATTGAGTTAGCGAGGCTCTTTCCTCACGTTAAAGCAGACTAAATGTGTGAGGCTCTGAATTTCAGCCACCAATTACAGACCTAATTCAGGTACAAGTGATAAATTCCATCAGGGGACGTATAAAGGAGCAAAAATGGTATCACGTTGCTGGGAAAAAAAAAAGTAAAGAATTCACTACTTCAAAGAATAAAGGAAATAACAAGCAGCAGAGACTGGTATTGGTGCCTTTGGGGTATTTGCATTTCCTGGGTCAAGTCCTTCACAAAGCATTTCATTTACACTGAAAGAAGCAACATAATTTTTGGATAGAGCTCAAAGTTACAAAGAGTTCTAAGACAAGACATTCAAAAATCATTAATGAAAATGGAGAACAGGTTATGAGAGTATGGGACATATTTGTATTAATATTTCAGAAAAAGCTCGCAAGACAGAAACACTCTTCTAAACTCTCTAAGGTCACAGCTAATATAATGAAGACTATTTCTTAGAGTTCGCTGTATCCAGTAGTCTCAGCATTTTACTTCTGACACTTTTCTAATGGCAAGTTTGACACTTCTACTTAATATCAGTGTCTGGAATACAAAGCAGCTCATCTTCCTAATACCACACTCACTTCAGACTGAATCCTTTAACAATGAGGCAAAGAGACAGAAGGAGAAATCCATCTTGCAAGCTCCAGCCTCTCTAAACATGCATTGGCTGAACATCAGCATAATTGTTTTTGAATGCAGGCGCTTACTAATTGGAACATTATATTATTATTCAGTGAAAAGAGACTGAATTAATGTTACCTCTGTGCATCACCCTGCGGGAGTGCATGTGTTCAACTGCACTGCATAACTGCACAAAATATTTCCACACTGTCCTTTCCGGGATTAACCGTTTCTGCTTTTTAAAATACTGTGGGAGGAAATAAATAAAAGATCAGTGAAAAAGCAACATATTTGACTCTTTCCTGGACTTGTGTTAGTCAGCTGCAGGTTGCTCATGTCTTCCAGATCTGCAGCAGCATGACTTTTCTTCTGATTAGCTTTTAACTCCATCTCTCTGTATGTAAACTTCAATGCAGTTCACTAATTAACAACTATTATGAAAAATATGCTTAAATAGGTTTGACATTTTTGAATGGACACCAATTATAATTAGCATTAATCTCCTTAATTACCTTGCAAAACATATTTAATGCCTCAAAACAACAACTGTCTCAAATATTTTGCCTTAAGTAACAAAAGATCATTAAAAAAACTTGTAAACATTCATTATTGTACAGTCTATTAACAACGATAAGGTAATCTGTTTCTCCTTTTTAAAAGATGGCCAGAGCACCAATAAAAGTATCCATGTTTCGTCTGTGATCAGGTAGAATAATATATTCTATTTCATGCATAATAGGAATACTAAATTAACCGAGCTATCTCTAGTGAGACAGAAAGACACTCCTGATCAAGAGAGACACAGATCTGGAAAAAGACCGTTTTGTGTGCATTTATGCAGCACCAAGCATAGCTGAGTCTGGATCCAGTGGACCTCTGGGCACTAACAGCTCCCAAATAAAACAATCATAGGGAGAACGCACACAATATGAAGGAGTGCAGCATGGTGATGGTTCTCTGGAATACAAGTCTTCTTCCCAAGCAACTTGTTACAGGAATAAATAACCAGCTGCACACTTCAGTGAAGGCTAAACATTACATACCCTCAACTACTCATTCTCCATTTCAGAAATGCACGGCAGCCACGTACATAACGCGCAAAGCGTGACCGCCTCCTCTAAGGCATCCCAAAATTACACTACTTCGGATTATTGGTCCCTGACTTCTCATTGCTCCTTCCTGTGCTAGATACGGAGCCAGTTCTTCAACCAGAGCTTTAACAAAATACACTTACAGTACGGTTCCAGAGGTTTAAGATTTATCCTCCTCCTTTGATATACAAGGTGTCATTGGATAATGACTGTCTCTGAAACGCTGTACACCATTCTAGCACACTACAACTACATTTCTTTTGCACTGCACCCTTGAGAATTTCCATCAGCAGCATGCAAGAGCAAGAATAAAGGAAGGAATTGGTTGTTGTCCCTTTCTGCATCTTGTGCTTTTTCCTCTCAGTACAGACATCTGATGTCCGTTGTCACATTTTATATTTTATGTGAAATGCTGTTACTGGTTCGTGTTTGACTCAAGTAATGGCAAATTTTCTTTTGCAGATCAGCTGTGAAGGGGCATGACCGTGCAATTCCCCAGGCAGTAAATCTGACAGACTGCAACAGTTTCAAACCAAAACTTGATAGAGAGCACAGAGGAATTACAGAGGGTGAGGGATAAAGTGTTATATACACAATAAAATTATTTAATTCTCATTAAAGTATTTAAGAGCAGATATGCAAGACCACAAGTGATAATTTTCTAAATGTCATGTCCAATAAGATTCGCCTGACATTTACAAGAGAGTCCCAACTCTCCAGTGGGTTATCCTGCAGCACTCCCTTACATCAGCTTTACAATACCTCATAAATAATGCAGGCATCAGGGGCGTGACAAAGACAGTCCCTGTTTTTATCACTCTCGCACCTTCAGAGTGTTGTCACTGCTGTTGCTACCACCTCGCCAAAACGGAAAATCCTCACATAAGCTTAAATTCCCAAGGGCCAGTGGGGTGCGGGGGTGACGCAGAAGGGTGGCAGGCAAACTCCACTTCTGCCGTTAAAGCTATAGAAAGGGGGAGGCTTTGTTGCCTCTTGGTTTTAGGGGTTTCTTCCTCTATTAAAAAAAAAAAGGAATTCCAAGATTTGCACCAATGGAAAAAATCATTTATATGACCTTGAAAAAACCTAGTGCATCTTCTTCATGCCTGTGATAAACATGTGGGAAAACAGACCAGACTGGGGAGGCTGGCAGGAAGAACACAAGTTACAGTGCTGTTCAAGTTATCAACCAAAGAATCTACAAATTACATTCGGGAAAATGTAACTCCTATTTATGATATAAAAAGGAATTTTAAAAAATTAAATAGCAAATCCTGATAGATAAATGAACATATTTATCAGTAGGGAACATTTTAAACTAAAACCTGTAAATGACAAAAAAATGCAAGTATTTCATATGATGATATCTTGCAATTATAGAGGTAAAACTTTTTATAAGGTAAGATTTAAAAATCAAGCCAAACACTTGCACACCCCAGGATGATCACAGCTCTAACTCCTGCTCTCACAATCCTCACTTTTTCCCATCTTTAACTGCAACTACAAACAGCCTGAGATCAACTGCAAGTTTCCCAGGATCTGTTTGGAACAGGGTAAAACATACAAGAAGCCAGAAGAAAACAGCAAAAGATCAAAATACAGACAAGCTCTCCCCGGGCAGGACCACCAGCCCCGTCTCCACAACCCAGAGCCCGACAACCACGGCTGCAGGACGTGGCCGCCTTTGGCGTGAGTCACTGCGCACTCGAGCTGGTGGCACCAGCTGGCATGTGCAGCTTCGGTCACTGCCGGCTCGTCCCTTGGGCTCAGGGCAGCTCTGACCATCGCTCCTGTATTAAGTGGCTGCAGAGTAAGGCTGTATCTGGAATTTTGGGGCTCTCCCCAGGAGCAGCTCTGCCAACTACCTGTTCCCAGCTCGCTCACCCAGGGGGACACTCCCGTGAGATGGAGCAGATTTTCATGGGTACTGCAAATTTAGCCGCTGACTATGGACTAAATGGGTAACTTGTTTGACAGCCTTTGGCCTAGTGCCTCATAGCTCTGCTGGCAAAGAAAACAAATCTGTTAATAAGATATTTTAACTGTGACAACAAGGAGGAGGAGAACTTTCCAAACATTCATTTATGATAATTACAGAATAATGATGGCAAAAAAAGCAGGTAAAACATGGAAGGAAGGTTGAGAGTGCTAACAAACATGATATAACACATCTGTTCTCACAAGGGATATATATCTAAAGATTAACACGTCAAAGAAAATATAAAAGCAGGTGGTAACAGCTTAACTAAAGCTGGTTTGCAGCAATACAAGTATTCCTAAGAGCAACATAAGAGAAGAGCAAGTACTTGAAACATTGTCTCAAACCCAAATCCCCATTGCAAAGAAAGTCAATATACTTTCTCGAATGTCTTCAGAGTGGCAGACAGGCTATATGCGAACAGTGAAACTAACAATAATTAAATGTCCCCATCAATCACAGACTGGATAAATCAGCCTTGCAAATAACTCACATGTCCCACCAAATCAGAGAAGCCTGCTACCTTCTGAAGCAGCGACCCAAAGCAGGCGGCACAGCTAGGCACAGGTATTTAAACTGCCACCAGACACTTTGGTTTAGGGTCTGGAAGCACCCTGTGGGTGTGCAAAACCACAAGAGAAGAATAAAAGTGCTTCTAGCACCAATCTGCTTACCCTCACCGTTTCGCATCTCTGCCTAATCCTGAAAGTTTGTAGCACCTCTAGCACTGCCACATCCTTACCTTAATCATCTGGGAGAGATCACCAGCATCAGCCAGCTCCAGGACAATGTTAAGTTCATTGTCTTCAATAAAAGAATCCAAATACTTAATTATATTGGGGTGGTTCAGTTGCTGCCAAAAGAGGGAATGCAAGAAGAAAATTTATAATGCTGTAGTAATGACAACTCCAAAATACAATACCTGTACCATTTTTGTAATCATTATGCAAAACAGTTTGCAATAGGTGCAATTACAAACTGTGCTCTGGGTTATTATAGACAAAAATCTTGTAAGAAATATCATTTATTGCAAGCACAGCATAATAAAATTGCCTTGACTAAAGAGCAATACGGCCCAAAATAGGATGAAACTGCTTTCAAATATTTTCTGAGTTTACAAGAGAAAAGGCTATGTCCTAAAAGAAACTGTTAAGTAATAACTGATTTTTTCCCCCCGCATTAAATATAAAGAAAAAAACCTAACTGTTGATTACAGTAGTCCTTGAGGTCTCTTTGCCCCTTAGAAGAACAGAATTAAATTAAAACTTTGATGGAGCAACATAATGCACAAATTTCACAGTTTATTTATCTGACTATTTATGCTCACATATTCACTAATTACTTTTTTTTCATTTCAATATAGCTTCTTCTTATATTCACAACTGATATTAATTTTATTTCCTTCTATGTTTCTTTAAAAATTGCATGTGCTCAGATTGTTACACTTTACTCACAGGACTAAATGAAGAAACAAGCTCAAATTAAAATTTATGGTTTAATATTTTATGTCTGAATTTCTTAAAGTGGAAAACTGTAGTTGCTTAGAAAATAATGTAGTATCTAGATCTCTGTTCACTCTTGCTCATTCTGCATTCAATTATCTTTCTCTCGTGCTCTTAGAAATGCAGTAAATTTAGAAGCTACCAAAGTGAGCATTTCATCTACTAAACAGCTGTGACTCAACCTGTCTATTCCAGGGGTTACAAAGCCAAAAGAAACACTGTTATGATCCATCATGCTAATCACTCCTCTCCGCATGCACATTAGGGGATAGATTCTCCTTTGCAATGCCTCGACACTAGCGCGCATTAGCGTTAATGGGATCCATGTGCAGGCATCAGGAGAAGACCATTCCCACAAGAGCAAGCCTTAAATAAATAAATAAATGTCACCACCCACCATTTCTGCTGAAGTTACTTTTAAATGTCTGCTCTCAGGTACATCAATCAAAAATCAAAATTCCAGTGAAAAAGGCCCAAAAATCACACACAGAATGCACATCGAGGTGCCCTTCTCCCCCAAGGCACTGTCTATCCTGGCACGTCGATGCCTGGGTACTACACGCTGCTCTTGCGGTTAAGGGCGATCTTCTGTCCTCTTTAGGATGTTCTGATGGGAACACTCTCCTGAGTTCCCAAAGGCATCGGGGAGATCAAGCAGGCAAACAAGCCTTTTCCTAAGCCTCAGCACCACATGCCAATAAAACACAACATCAAAATACTACAACTGTAACGGGGAATAATGACCACACATTGTTGGGAGAGCTGCTACACTAATATTTTTCCTGTCCTGCATCCCAGCCTTTACTTAGTTTATTGTGTATAACAAAGCCCAACTTACTCAGAACCAAGCATTGCTTAACCAACATAAAGAATTTAAATATCTTTTTTGTGTTTGCAGACTTTTTACTGACAGTTTGTATTGATTTAAAGAAACTCATTAGATCTAAAGAGGAACATTTTTTCTAGTACTAATATAAAATTAAAAGCAAACAAAACACCCATGCCACCATGCTAACTTCTGCGGTAGCTCTTTTGCTGAGCAGATCTCTGAGGACTCCCATTTCAGTGGCAGAAGCTGACAGCATCCTCTTCCGAAGGTAAGCAGAGGGATGAGTACTCTAGAAGGAGCCTTACTGGACTCTCCTCTGCTGGAAAACACCAGACTGCCCAGGACCTTTCAGAGGTGTGAACACAGAAGTATACATTTTTTTCTACAATTTATTTTACTGACCTTTGAACTCTGTTTTCCCACAACAGCCAGGTACACCACTTTGGACAAGCCAAGCTTTCATTCTCCACTCTTCCTTTTGTCAAGCTTATTTTAAATAAATATATTGACTCTAGGGTTTGTTGTTGTGGGGTTTTTTTTATATAACTATTGTATTTTCACGTGGCATGGAAAAGGCTACCTGAATTTTCTTTTCTCAGAAGGAAAGCATATTCATTCTCACAAATCCTTAAATGCACAAAACATTACAAATACTTTAGCTTGGGTTAATGACATTTCCTGTTTCTTTAACACATCCTAAAAGTTTGATGGCCATTAATGCCTGATGTGTATGCACAGCAGCACCGTCAGCAAGAGGCATGCGGAAGGGTAAGCCACCTCTAAATGAGTGAGTGGGTGCTGGCAGCCCAAATGCTGATTACAGCCACATCATTGAGTTGCTTTACCTAAACCTTTTAGCCAGAATTAGACTGAAAGTAATATACAGTTTTGTCTAGCTTCTGTTAAATTTCAAATAATTATAATAAGTCACAAAAACCCCCTTTGTTTCCATGGTCACATAGAAGTCTTTGATCAAAAAAACAACAAAGTATTATTTTGACAAGGATGGACTACAGCAAGTCTGTGCAATTCCTTCACAAATGCCTCAATGGTCTACATTAAAAATAAAAACAACAAAGAAAGGCAGTCTCTTGCAGCATGATGTTGTAGTAATAGTCTATCAATACTTCATACTAGACACTGGAGTTTAAAAGTAGCAAGAAAGTTTTAAAAATATGAATATACCATATTACATGGCCAGACACAAGACAACTGCAAGGCAGACGTACTTCCACAGAGTGATGAAAAGAAGTTGAGCAAGATTTAAACAGACTCTGAGATACTGTGCAGAATTGGGTTCTTACACACTTCACACTTTCTAGACACAAGAACAATTACGTTAATTGATAAATTTAGAAAGTGAATGGTATTTTATCTTTTAATATGACACTAAAAATGCTGAAATTAAAGTTACTGAGAACAAGTCATTCATTTGAGAAAAATACACCTGTCCTACTTTCCTGAAGCTGTACACACACTATTCTAAAGGAAACAAAAATGTGTAAAGCTCACAACGGAACAAGAAGTCCCCTGAAATTTTTTAAAAAGCCAGGCCAGAGATCATGTGTACTCCGCAGCAAGAACTCAAGCCTCACTTTTAAAACTTTTTCCTACTTTCACAGAAATGTTACCGGCCATTCTGCATAAACTGTAACATCCACCGCCCAGCCCTGCTAAGAGACTCGTGTCCTGCTCTGATGCAGCAGCTCAGACTTCTCACAACCACCCCAGCACATCCCCACACGGACCTTTGGTTATTTCTATGAAGCTGTGAGAACAGGCAGCATGGGAGCAACCAATTAGCAAATGATGGGTTGCAGATACATTGATTTGACAAGTTACTAGTCTTAGGGCATGGAGCAATGTGCAGTCCAGCTGCTGATGCTGACACACCAACCCTCCAGACAAACCTTGAGTACCTCTGCCCGGCTGCCTGGGGAACAGCCTGCACTGGGTTCGCAAACCTGCCGACCAGAACAGCATCAGTAATGTGGCTCCAAAGGTGGCAACTTCAACTCTGATTACTTTTTACTTATTATTTGCTGATGTCAGAAGCTGAGCTACACACATCTTGGATAAATTCAATGCATTTTGTTGGCTCTGACTTGAAAACTAGTAGTCATTTGAAGGAAGTGAGCTATAGGCAATATTAAGAAATCTATCCTCTTTGCATCTGTAATACAACAGGATTCATCAAACTGACCTTTTAACATACTCAGACTTCAGATTCCTTGGATGGTGCTACGCAACTGTCCAAACAGGAAGATTTGTTGACATTCAACAATAAATAATAATTAAACTCCCAGCACAGTAATGTTTTGCATAATAAACAGCATATTAATATGTTTCTGTAGACTGTCAGCATCTACTCCTCCCTTCACCCCAACTAAATGAATTTAGAGTGTTTCCTAGTCTTCTATAAAACATTATGCAAGACAATCCAATTTTATCAACCCTATTTAGCTCAATGTATCGTATTCGCTTTCACAACTCCACTGCTACAATAACCCCGGGTTGTGATCTGCTTCTTGGGGAGCTTCCCGCAGGAAGGGACACTGCCTCTGGACATCTGGTGTTTTAGTTCCATTTTCCTTTGATTCTAATAAATTTGCACATTCTGCTCTGAATGAAGCCCATGCAAGTTTATGACATCTTCCATAACCAGAGTCCAAGACAAAACTGCTTGGATTACATAGAACCCAAAAATATCACAAATTCTCTTTTCGAATGTTAATAATGGCATTATTTTTCTCCATGATGGTTAAGCAACTGGATCACGTTCACACAAACTGCTATCTTCATGTTTATCCTGTATGCCTTTGCTACAGTCTAGCAGACTCAAGCTTTGTCTACAACTGCATGAATATAAATCGACAATTTAAATAGAAATACCTAGTCACATCTACAAAATGAATTATTTAATACTTTAAAATTAAATTTGACTAAACTAAAATTGTAGCCTTCTACAATCTGTTGCATTTACTTAAAATGGATATTTAAAGTGCAATGCACATATATTTTCTACCAACATTTTGAAATAAATTACTGAGATGCAAGTAAATCACGTTGGTTTAATCACTTAAAGGCTCTGAAATCAGAGATTGCTTTTTATCTAGACTACCACTTTTCATGTGCAATACATGTGCATATACATATATGACACGAACATGCAAAACTGTTTTCCCATTTAGTAGTTCATTAATGAGTTTATTTTAAAGTGACAAACAAACCAAAACACACAAAGGCCAGAATTTACATGTGTCTCTCAAAGAGGAGTACTGGTACAGTTTTTAAATGACAGGAAGATTTATTTTTTTTTTAATAGATTCCTGAGACTATAGGCAGAAAAGTCAATAAAATTAAGCTTCAAGACAAAACTCTTGCATCATGTAGGCATTCTAGCTTGCAAAAGAAAGCACAGTCTATTCAGACCATTGTGTGTGCTATATAAGCTCTATTTCCATAAAGGTAAATGACTTGCCAACCCAAAAACAATTCATAGAATCATAGAATGGTTTGGGTTGGAAGGGACCTTAAAGATCATCTAGTTCCACCCCCCCTTCTATGGGCAGGGACACCCTCCACTAGACCACGTTGCCCAAAGCCTCATCCAACCTGGCCTTGGACACTGCCAGGGATGGGGCCTCCACAACCTCTCTGGGCAACCTGTGTCAGTGCCTCACCACTCTAACAGTAAAGAATTTCTTTCTAATATCTAACCTAAATCAACCCTCCTTCAGCTTACACCCATTACCCCATGTCCTGTCACTACACTCCCTGATAAACAGTCCCTCCCCATTCTTTTCTCAAAACAAAAAAGGAAAAGAGTTTTATAAAAATTCTTACCTTCAAGAGGTCAATTTCTTTAATGCAATCTTGCCTAGCCTTGGCATCCATCATTTCAAAAATCTTCAAAGACAAAAACATAGAAGATGAAAATGAAACAACAAAAAATATTTTTATTTTTTAACAATAAATTGGTATTTTCTCCCCCAATCTGTATATTCTCTACCATAATGAGTGTACACACGATCCCTAGATCAAAGCAAGATCAATGTTTTCTTTATTTTGAAACCACTAAAGGGCTAGCAGGAGGGTAAAATTAATTTTAGAACCTGTAGGCAATATTCTAAGCAGCATGAAAAAGAAAGATACTAGTTGGTGAATTTGCTATCATGACTTTCAAAACACAGTTAGTTTAGTTACTATTAATTTCACATGGTAAATAGAAGATAAAATGTTTACTTTTTTCTTTTAAACAGATACAGCTTCCACTGATTTCTCTGTAATAACTAACAACAATATTGAGCATTAATATTCATTCTGTAATAAGCAGAGTAAGTTATTAGAAACAAGAGTGTAAAGGATCTGTTGAAGGATAAAAGGCAAATTTCTTCAAGCAAAACGCTGTTTTGAACACTGCACAATACTTGAAGCCAAGTTACAGATCTATACTGCTTGCATGAAAGTTTCAGAAATTCTTCTACACCTCCCTCAACAAGCCCAGGCATTTTTCCCTTCCGTGCTCTGGTGTTCTCACGATTCGTCTGTGCTGAGCTGGCAGTTTCCTTGCTGTATGAGTGTGGCCATCAGGGCCTTGTTCTTTCACACACGTTTAATAATGATTGAGTGAACTCTTTTGATAAAGTAAAAGGTGAAATTAAAAAAAAAAAAAAACATGAAATTGCACTACTGCTATGCAATTCTGATTCAGAAACATAAACCTACTCCAAGAATAGGAGGGATAAGGACCATGCAGCGCAAACACACTACGCAAAATGGAAACAGGGTCCCACATGGATAGACGATGACACAGGGGATGCAACTGCAGGGCAGGTAGGAGCATGGTGCAGCCACTTAGTCTCTTATATCTGGATGTAAACTGAGCACCGTATTTGTAAAACAGCCTTGAGACCTTCAGAAGCATTATTCTTTACTCCTTATCTTGAAATAATAAAGTTAAAAACCCCACCTGAAAACTCAACTGAAAATAAGCAAGCAAAGTGTTAGGGTTTTTAATGTAAAAATATCAAACCAGATGATCCAGTGCTCTCAAACCTTAAACTATGCATTTATAAACCATTTTATTGCATTATTACTGCTGACAAAGTAACACTGAAAGAGGTACCTGACTCAAAGTAATCTCTGTTGACACTTAAAATGTTCCCATTCTATGTGCTAAACAGTAAGATTTTGAACTTAAATGCTCACCTGAACTTTCTTTAATGCCACAGGTTTTCTGTCCAGAAGACAAGTTGCTTTGTAAACTTCGCTGAATTGTCCTCGCCCAATCTTTTTCTCTATCTGAAAGTCTGCCAATGTGCAGCGATACGGGTACGACGTTAAATGCCTCTGTTCAAGTCAAAAGAAACAAAATCAATGAACAAGTGATGCAAAAAACATGAAATTGCATTCCCAATCTGTCTTTTTTATGACCACAAACTAGTGTTTTCTATGACTAATCATATTCAGGAGGATAAATTCCTCACAGTAAGGACTGCTCAGCAAGAACGACAAAGAAATTTGGGGTTGACTTGGTGTACAATGGACAACGGAGTGGTCTGGCTTTCCTTTTACCACCTTCAATTTTCCTTGTCCCCTTCAGACAATACTGTACCAGAGCAGTCATGATATAAAAGTGCAGCATACAGCTGCGAGCGTAATGGCAGAGACTCATGTTACAGTATTAACAAACCAAAGCGTAAAACTAGTAACGGCTACCATAAATGTACAGCGCAGAGTTAAGATCGCCAAGCGTGCACACCCTCTTGCTCTCATCTCTGATGGCCAAGAATTTAATCTAGGCTGATCAGTCTATAGATAATTCTGACTATAAATGCATTAATTCCTAGTAAATGTATTAACAACATAGGCTGAATTAAGTTAAATGACTTTTTTAAAAAGGAAATAAAGTCTTGCTTTCCATGTAGGTAATTAATTAGTCCCAAACTACTGTCTCCCTAGTTACACACCCTCTCATCAACTTTGCCTGCTTGTGTCACTTGGGAGATGCTGATGCCTACTTCTGAGCAGGCTCAGGTAAATACCCAGGCAGGCAGGTAGACACAGCGTAACAAGGATTACGTACTCCATGGACTAGGAATTGCTCCCTAGAGCCATTCTGCTCTCTTCTGTAATTAACATGACTGCCAACCAATGTTTAAAAAAAGAAATTATGAAAATTAATTACTTGGAGTTGCGATGCACACCAAGTAGAATATTTTTAAGCTTCACCATCTTGAGCTATTTCAGAGTTCCCATCAAAACCCACAAAAAGACAAGTACACAACAGAAGTTGGGGGAGAGCTTCCCAGGGACACTGCCATTGCTCACGGCTGGATCTTTAGCAGACAGTCCCAGCACAAGTAACTGGGGAGAGCAGGCCAGGAGGGCTGGATGTTTTAAAAAAAGAGACAACTATTGCTACCACTGCCATTTTCTAATCCAGGAGGGTGGAGCTGGAGGTAAGATTTAAAATGCAGGTAATACTTTCAGTCCAGCATCTTTTGCCAACAATACATACAAGACAGTGAGGAATTCTTACAGTGTATATTTATTTTGATGAGTAAATAAGTTTGGACTTCTTTTCTTTGCAACAGAAATAAAAACAACTGCTGTTCAACCAACAATAAAAAGTATCAGACATTTGAAAAAGCTTCCAGACTGCAAGGTGTCTGTACAACTCTGAACTATGATCACAATTATGTGGCAGAGGTTTTGTAAACAAAGTTTTAAAATTCAATGTTTTTAAGAAAATGCACCAATAAAGTCCCCTAAATAGTAATTTCTGACCCGCAAACTGCACCAATCAACCAAGACTAGTTTGAAAAGTGTCACCTTTACAGCATCCTTGTCACAACAAACACAAGAGAAACCCCCACCACAAAAGCTATTCTACTGCAGGCATACTCAAGAAAAAGGATTATGTTTTATAAATACTGATGATACAGAGATGCAGATGTAAATCACAGACCAGACAGTGAAAAGACTGTCAGGTCTTTTTACCGTCATCTTCCCTGTCACAGCTCTGGCAGTGAAAGGCTGCTTGTTGCTGGAGCTTGCCCAGCACTTCCCCACCAGTGCCCTGTGTCACCCGTTGAGACCCTACTGAGGGTAAAGCTCTGTGGTTATGAAGAGAGAGGACTGTTGCTGAACTGAAAACCTCAGACAGTTATGAACTCCAGAGAAGACAAAAATGCCATAGCACAATGTCCATCCAATGCCTGCTAATTCAAGTAGGCACATAACTGGAAATTCAACTCCAGGCCATCATGATCATCAGCTTTCTCTGTTTAAGTTCCCTAAAAGAGCAAACCCACTTGTTTTCAGATGAAACGACACTTCAAATAATTATTTTTGAAATGCCAAGGCCACAGCTAAAATTTTTCTATCTGTCACCATGAGCATTTAAATATTCTCATGCTATGAGAAATGGGTTTCATTTATCTAGGCTAAAGCCAACACAACAAAAATTTTACTTAATGAACAACAACCTACACAAATAAGAAGGCTGCATTAGAATTTGCAGTTATTGATGAAAGCGAGTCACTCAGAAATAAGAAACTACTTTCATCAAGTATTTCCTTTAAACAGTCCAGGGAGCATTTCCCTTTTTAAGATCCCGTTAGCGTCCCCGATCCACTGGAAGAAGCTGCTGCCCACAGCCGCTGCCACACAGCACCATCGCTGGGGTTTGTGTCAGCCAGCAAAGGAAGGTCACTCTCAGTACTTATGCTGTGCTTGAGGTTATACTGCACTTACAAGCTTTACCCAGCCAAAACAAAGGTGTTGGTATATAAAATTACAAACCACTTTGTCCCAATTAAAAAATATAAAGGAATCAAAGCATTTTCTTAACTCTGAACGTGTGCCTCCTAAGCCACTCTCTTCTCAAGAAGTAAGAAAGTTTGAGCGAAAGTTTTTCTAACTTGGAGTTAACATTCACAAAAAAGGTAGTAGTTTTAACGAGAATTTATGAAGCAACTATGACTAAACTTTCTTTTTAAGGAAGAAACCCATGCTGCAATCAAGGATGGTATCCATTTGCCCTTCATAAATAATTCAGTTGTGTGTTTAAACCAAGAGTGTTTAAGTGTAAATTAACATTTTAAGCATATGCCAAGAAATATCTAGCAACTTAACTTGAAAATATAAATAAATGTTAGGCAAGTGACAGGGTGTGTGTGTCCGTCCCAACCACTTTCACACAGTTAGCACATAAAGTCTGCTTGCCATGTTGGAGTTAACGCTGGGTGATGACCGGACACCTTAGCTGATATGTTCTGGCATCCTCCAGGACTACAGCTGCACATTTACATATGCAATGACCTAGATTTGCATTTGCTATCACAACCTATCAGACCTAATTAAAATAATGGAGCTTTCATACAGGCTAGAAGATGTTGATTATGGTATATACTAGAGAGCATGCTCAGGTTAGACCAAAACTTACCAGAAAGCTCCCTATTGATGACAGCAGTCCATTTTCCCATATCTCTGTTTAAAACTAACCTTCTCTTAGGTTTTACTGTACTTGAACATAAGCAGGTAACTCTTCTAAATACTGTTACAAAGACACATTTAGAATACCTAAGAAATATCTGCCTCCTCAGAATATCATCCCTATAGTCTGGCCTTACAAACATTTCATTTACTTCATGACTTTTGACAAGGGGAACTCCATTTTTTTCCAAGTCCTTCCACATTTAACCACTACAATTTTCATAAAGCTGTCAAAGAACCAAGACCTATTCATTCAAATAAACCATGATTTTTATTTCTGCAAATCTCTGTTTTAATGCACAGATATAAATTGTGTGTAAAATCAGATACCACCATCATCTTCAAACCCGTTCATCAGAAATAGATTTCCTTATTTTCAGGACTGATTCAGGCTCAGTAAACATTTCAGGTCTGCATGACTAGAGGAAAGCCAAGCCACTCTTTCTGCAGAATGGGTTTCAAAGTCAATGATGGAGCTTAAATTTAAAAAAAAAAAAAAAAAAAAAAAGGGTTTGGGGGGGGAGTGTGTAGGGACAGGCAGAAAAAAGATAAATACCCCCCCCCAACCACTGGACCTCTAAAGATACCATGAAAATCGGGCTGTTTGCACACGTCTGTTCCCAGGGCAGCTGTAGGAAGGGGACAGTCTGGGAAGAACTAGTTTTGAGACAAAGGCTGTTCTCTTTATCCACACAATGAAGTCTCATTCTTCTACTACTCCATTAAAAAAAAAGCCAAAGATTAAAGTCAATTAATTCCTCATTCAAATAAAGAGGCTATTCATTTTTAAGAAGAAATGCAGAGATTAATCCAAGAACAAGCTATTCTGGACAACATCTCTGGCATACATGGTCTCTTTTAGATGTAATCACTGATGCGAGAGCAAAAATTTCAAAGCTGGCAAAAGTACGCAACACAGCCGCATCACAATACTTAACAGAGGAGTTTGCTGGAAGGCTTTCAGCCTCAAGTTTTGAGGCATTACAAGATTTTCTGCAAAACAGAATCAGTAAGGTTTTATAATACTAAAAAAATCTAATTAAATAAAAGCTTCAGCTATATTACCTGGTATGCACCTGAGTGGATATGCTGCAAGGATAAGAAACTTAAATAAAGATTAATAGGAGTCTCTATACATCAGATTATAAAACAACCCAGGCAAATACAGAGGATAACAGTATTAGAAAAGTTCCTTGCTATGTACTTGCTCTTTGATGACAGAATGTAGTTTCCACTCGTGCTTCCACATTTTCAGGGACGTCTGTCAGAGTGAGTGCTACCAGAGACGACACTCTGAGCATACAAGAGTATAAACATGCCAAAATTTACAGCTGGATATTTCATAGAATCATTAGGTTGGAGAATTGATACAATTTTCCCCAAATCTTTCAAACACTGATACAACCACGTGCAGGTAAGACAGCTACGTAACTTGAACAGATTTTTTTTAAATGAGTAGTTGTACAGCACAGAATTTGTCTTTTGGGATAAGGAAGAATAAGAAAAACAAACTGTTCCGTAGAAAGACTTTCAATCTCCAGAACAATTAACGTTTGGCCAATAAATTTACTTCTTTGATTATTTAAGGGCTAGGGAAAACCCAAACAGTCCTGAGAAAACTGTCACAGCAGCCTTTCCTGCAGCCTCTCACCTGACATTTTAGGCAAAAGAGTACTGAGAGACTGAAGACAAAAGCAGCAGTAAAATACTAACATGCTGCAGAGCAATGCCTGCACAACTGCTTTTCCCAGAGGCACAGGGGGAAAAAAATAAGCCTGAATGAGCAGAAAAAAGGGGAATATTCTCTGCTAATTGCACAATATATAAACCCAGAGTGCTAATGTTAATTAGTAATAAAGTCAGTTGTTTTACTGCTGTCTGATTGGCATGTGGAAAACCAGCATTAGTCATCATTCTGCACAAATGGCTACGAGGTCACAAGACATTTTGATTAGTTGTAATCAACCTAAAAATTGCTAAAGATTGGTTAACCAACAGTTAAATAGTCAGGCACTTCAATCTTTAGATGCCAATAAAAGCCTTTTTCCTGTAGAGCCATGAAATGAAATATTCTTTAGAAGAGTAAAAACATACTTGCCCAATTAATTTTCTGAAATCTCATTAAAAAAATTTAGCTCGACTAAGTCATACACTTCTGACCTGAATTTTAATTATCATTATGCTGGATATAAGTTTTTTTCTGATATTTGCAATGCATCATTAATTTTAAAGCAATGGTTTCCTTGCTTCTAAAGTGCATACTTCATCTGTATGACATTTACCGTAAACTAATTTCACCTTTAAAAGACATCTGCAGTAGTAGATGGGGAAGCTTCAGCCCCTCCAGTTGAACACATATACATTATAAGCAATGATTTACTATCAACATCAGTGTTTCAAACCTCTTTATGATGTCCCAAATTATACACCCATCTCCATTCAATAATGCCTACCTGAAAAGAATCTTGCATGCTTTGAGGTTGAAATTCCAGTGTGAATTTATGAGAACACATTAGAACAGATTGATTAAAAAAAAAAAAAAAAACACACAAAACTTCTAAGCTCACAAGAGATGAGGAAACTTTTAAAATATGGATTATCCTCAAACACGTAGTCAAGTATTTATTGAAGAATACATCAGGTTTTTCAATTTGCAGCTTCAGAACTAGACGACACAGTCATAGAATATCCTTAACCTGACCCATTACCTAGAATTTAAGGTTTGCTGAAAAATTTGGCTTGAACTTCAAAGTTTTAACATCCCTATCAGCAGATATTTGTACTAGCTTATGACAAAGAAAGAAATACCAGCTTGAAGGTAGCAGACCAAGGTGGTATTTACAAAGAAATTAATATTAGTATAGAAATAACCTAAGCATTTCAGAAAACAATAAATTGAAGTCTTTGCTGCTAGATGACCAGTTCAAATCTACCTTCAACTTGCAGACCAAAATTAAACTACCATGAACACCTCTGCTGCTGTGTGAGTTCATAAAAGGACTGTTAAAAAGTGAGTTATGATGTTTATATAGTACAAAAACTAAGTCAAAATAACTCTATTTTTGTATCACTGATTTACTCCTAAATAACTTTTATTGCTTACTGCTATAAATACCGGGTAATCTGGAGGCTTAAATAATTGACACTTTCACTCCAGAACATTACTAGTAAAGTGTTCTGTCTCTTGCTGATGAACTTCATCAGGGTAATGCTGGGCAGGTAAGGGAGCCAGCAGCTAAACTGTGACTTTACTGGGCCTTTTTTATGCTTTTATATATTCACTTAGTCTGATTAGAAAACTTCTAAATATGAAGTATTACTCAAAAGTGTCATCTTAGTACTAAACTTAGTAAAGCAGAAAAGTCCACTTACTCATAGCTCTATGAGTAGTTATAAAACTACTATAGCTCTATGAGAGTTATAGCTCTAGTTATAGAACAGAAATAACACCTCTGTCAAAATGAAAAAAAAAAAGCTTTAGAAATTAGCATAATCATAGGAAAAGTTTCTACTGGAGGAGCACACTGTTGTTCTGTCTTTTTGGGGGTGACACAATAGTTTTGAATGCAAGGGCTGGAAGGAAGAGAGGGCTGTTCCACACAAAAACCCTCCTCATTTGAGACTCTAAAAGCTCAAGTTCTGTTTTTCTGCTTAACCTTTTATCCCTGCCATTCATGACTCTTGTAAGACACATTTGGTCATTTTTTCCTTCCCAAACATCTTTCTCTTCCACAAGCTATTATATAGCATGTCTGCATTACTTATATCTTCAGAGGAAAGAACTGATGTAATTTTGGATTCTACCAGGTAATAGGTAGCAGAAAATTGAAAATGATATATAATTATGTTCCTGCAAAATGGAAAATCAGAAATATGTGATAAGCAATCATATCATGCCATCAATGTAAGGTGCCTGCCCTCTAAATAATACAATTTTTGTTAATTTCTAAACTGAATTTGCAGAGGAGAAGCATTTTTTTTCCTATTCTCTGGTATAGTGTATGTTTTTGTTATTCAACTTTTTTTTATTATCATTTTAACAGCAAGACCAAAAGAAAATCTTTCTGCAACCCTAAATCCAAACTAGATCATTCTCAGAACAGTTAATATACTCAGAGACCTCCATTAACACAACTTGGATATTAACAGAGTTGAGGGGAGGTTTCACTGAACAATGTCCATACAGCAAAATGAGCCCACTCAGCATCAGCATAACAGCAGAACATAGATTATTAGCTACTAATTACACTTAACTATGTCATTACAAATTCTAACATGTGCTCCAAGATGCCATGAATGTATCTGCTGCACAGGAACACTTCCTAATCTTGTTCATGAAATAATTACAGGGGCTCTATCCTGCCAAATGAGGCAGTAATTAACCCTAATTGCTCAAAATGCAACTGGCTAATTCTAGGAGATTAATCAAGGGGATTCAATTATTATTAAATGACTTAATATGACAAATTGCTACATTAGGAGAGAGGGGCTTTGCTCCATACAACGTTACTTTCCCAGTAGTGCCGCATAAGATCCATTCACCATTGTACTCTATGCATAGGCAACTTAGGGTTTTTGCAAATCCTATACAGTATCCTACACTGTGTTTTGACACAGCTTTCCTAACAACCGCTTCTTGTTTGAGGAACCTGGATCACCCCTGGACTGCACATTTGCAATAGCAAATTAACACCCACAGCCCCCTCCCCAAGGTAATGGCACACCACAGTTGCAGTAGTCTTCTTTCTGACAGCTTTTCCATGATGCTTAGTTTATTCCTTATAATACGTATATGTAAAACTTAATTGCTCTGATAAACAGACAAAACAGTCTAAAAAAGGCAAGCAGCCAGAATTCACAAGATACAAGTTTCATGAACACAGAGAAGATATCAACATTACTTGGAATACAGGTCTAACCCTAGTTTTAGCCCACTTCTCCAGAAAGACAGGAAGAGAGATACGAGCCACTACAGTGAAACTTGATAGTAGTATAGAAGAAATATATTGCAGGAGAGATTCCAGAGACTCACAGGATATGAAGTCAGAGCACCTACAGTTTTACGTAGGATGAACTTCTTGTATTTGGTAACTACCTCTTCAGCATTTATTATTAAACTATAAAAGGAGATAAAATACATTCATTCACTTACATAAGCAGCTGCTTTTCTTCGGCCTTCTCTTCAAAGAATCAGAGAGAAGAGAAAGCCAACACAGTACTTGTTTTTATAAGATGATTTAAAAATATTTGCTTTAAGCAAAATTCAAAGTATTTCCTTTTTCTCTTATTATCATAAAAAAACCTGGATTCAGGAAACTCTGGCTGGCTGAATCCCAAACTGGATATACCCTAGAACTGCTATAACTGCACCATAAACAAGGGGGGGGGGGGGGAAGAAGCTAAATGCTAAGAAATCTATAGACCTTTATAAAAGGAAGGGAAGAACACAGAGGAGAAAGATTGAAGAGACACATGCACTTACCTGAGGATCATGCTGATATTCCTGCCCTGGCAGCTTGCAGAGAGGGTTGTTCTGGTCCCCTAGATGATGTGGATGGTTGTGCTGCCCTTCCATGGTATCATACCAAACTCTGCCTCACAGTTCTGCTGGAGTTAAAAGAAAGAGGGGAGAGACAAGTCTCATCATTGTCCAGCCAGCGCTGAAAGCAAGAAACTCTTCCTAGGGGTGTGCCTACATGTGGTTGAACATCAAGACAGCAAGAACTGATTCCTCCCCTTTCTTCCCTGGGATCGACTCATGCATACAACTCTCAAAGAAAGAAACCCTTATCTACCACCAGCCCCACAGAAGCTCAGCTAGCCGCAGACCAGAATGCACCCGCTGCCGCCTGTGAGCTGAAAGGACACAGCAACAAGTCAAACATACCCTAGCTCTCATGAGATTACAAAACAAAAATACTGATACCACAAATAGTACTGGTATCACTTCATAATAAGCAAAATAGCAGAAAAGAGGTTTATTTGGTCAGTGGTATGTTATCTACAAAAGATACTGCTTTTAGTCAGCTGTAGCAGCAGCCAGCATTACTTCCCCTGCAGCTGCTGAACCTAGGTGATCCTCAACAGTACCAGACACTTAGTGGACGATCCAAGAAAGGTTAGCATGTCTCCATTTCTGAAACAAAAGGTCCTGCCAAGACAGTTGTAGCTTTCTTTGGCCAGGGACAACCTAAAAGTGTAGCTTTAGCCACATGCTTTCTTCCCCACCCCAAATTAAAAGTTTTCATGCAGGTTGGTAAGCCACAGGAAGCAGTAGCTAGAAACCATATTAGATTCAACAAGATCAAAGTATTCTAGGAACAAACAAACAAGGGAAAATTCCATGAACAAATGTGTTCCAGTTTTACCTGCAGCAATTACTAAGCACAATTGTCCAGCAGAATTTCCTACAGAAATTAAAAGGATGCGGCGCTGGAGAAGAGACTCTAGAAAAAGTTACCAGATACAGAGCTTACTGTAAGGAGGCAAAAGTAAATTCACCATCGCTGTTCGGATACTTCATTTTCATTCTAAAATTATCCTCCACTCTATAGAGACCAATCCAGTCTCCCATCCCTTTTTTAAGTGCAAAGATCTCATTTGTGAAGTTCTGAGTCACAACACAAATCAAAATTTAACCTTCACTTATGCTGGTAGCACAGCTGGTGAAGAGCTGTGAAATCCAGCACCTGTAACATAAAAGTTCTACACATCACATCTTGGGCCTACCTTGAATCAAATTATTTCACAGTATGACAAGATTAGTTTTACTAATAAAACAGCAGTATTATGAAGTCAGGCAAAAGCTTGTGGGTAACAAGAAGGAAGAAGAAACACAAGTACTTGGGTGAGAGGGCTCAAAAGAGAGGTTATAATCAACCATAACACAAACTGATTAGAAGGAATCAGAAGTGTGGTAGTCAGTTTCCATTTTTTAGAATAAACTAAAAAAAAAAGAGAGAGAGAAAATTAAAGAGTAAAATTCCCACAATGGTTGAACCAGGCAA
Organism: Balearica regulorum gibbericeps; assembly: GCF_011004875.1. NCBI lineage: Eukaryota > Metazoa > Chordata > Aves > Gruiformes > Gruidae > Balearica > Balearica regulorum. The sequence goes on along the minus strand of NC_046203.1, from coordinate 4,305,252 downwards.
GGGAATTTCTCCCCCAAACTGGATGTTCCAGACTTGTCATTATTTAATCAGGTTGCTGGACATTTGAAACCACCACCCAAGTCCAACACACAGCAGTATGGGTACAACTCCTCTTGACCGTTCACCACCACTGTGCAGAAGTACTGTGTTCCTCCGAGTGTGTGTGTGTGCACAACTGTCGTGCCTCAGCATCAGGACAAGCCCATGAACCCCAGCCGTGCTGCCAAGGCCTCTCTCAGGGGTTTCCAGGGTTTCCACACTTTCCCTCACACCGGTCCCTCCCGTGGAGGGAAGGCTCACTCCGATGCTGCGGTTCCCCGGCCAGCACAATGCAGCCATCTGAAATCATAGTCTGCTCATCTTCAAAAATGGTCCTGTAAAGTTGTAAAGAGCTGCCCATCAGGCTGTAAAGACACTCCAAGTGCTGGAACACCACCATGATCGCAGATTAACTAAGCCTCCTCCGAAACAGAGCTCTGCACGGGTTTCACTGTAGTGAACAGTCATAGGGCAGTTACAGGCTTCTGAAAGCCTTCCAGATACATCCTCTGTTTACCAAAGCACAAGAGACCTGGCATACATGTATTTTCTAACTCTTCTAGGAAACAAAACCCATACTTGAATGATCAGTGTCACCATGTCTGAGCCTGACTTGGGCACAAATCCTGGTAATTTTTTCAGCTATTCAGGAGATGCTTTCTGGGTGGATCAGAGTGCTCCTTGCTCCATGGCAGGCCTGGATCAGGCTCTGGCCCCCAGACCAAAGCCAGTCCTCAAAATACATTCACAGCATATACAGAACACACATAATAAATAGACTAACGTCCTTTCCCCACAAAGGGCTGTATACAGGTTTGGGGGGTTTATTTAATAATGTTATTCATGGCAAGTTATTCATTATCAACACATGCTCTAGGTAATATGTCATTTAAAGTCACATTTTTGCTGCCTTTAGCAGTAACTAGAAGTGTAATGGTGACAAGGAAAGATTTAGTGGCCAACGCAAACTTTTTCAGTAACTTGTTTCAAGAGTTTTGGCAAGTATTCACTCAGTAAAAGAGCACAACCTGACCTCATTAGTGTATTAATAGCGCATGCCTGGCACTTGGGCAATGACTAACTCTTAATTTAAAATACAAAGGTATTTTAAATATTTGGGGGAGTGGGAGAGAAAATATGATGCAGAAGAATTTCTGTAGCAAGCTGTGCTTGGTTCTTTTAACAGTTGTCAGTGAAATAAGCCTTTAGCTCCGGCAGATCTTTCCAACACCAGCTACCCTAACACGTGCACACACAGTATTGGGGAGAAGGCGGAGAAAATGCTCCTCTCGGTTCTTAAGCAAATCAACTTCCATTCTAACAAACACTCCCTAGAAAAGAGTTGTGAGGGCTGGAGTCCCTGCTGCACAGAAACAGGCTAACACATGGGTTGTAATCAATAAAAACAGTTCTTCCAAGTCGGTACTACAAAACTCCAGTGGGAGAAGGGTAATCACTATTAGTATGAAGAAGTTTGATTTTAAGATTCCTTCAGTATCAGGCATCTGTAGGTTTATTAGTAACCAAGTGAATACTCAAAAATAAAAATATGTCTCTTGATGTCAACATTAAACTGTTCTACAAAATTTCTATCTTAGACTTCACTGCCAGAACTATCTTAATTATTTTATTACTCCTGATTTGAAGAAAGGCTGTTTACTTGAAGGAAGAACATAACACATGTTCTTTCTCTTCTGAGTCCACAAGCCCAGAGAAAACACTGCTAGGGACTGCAGGCTACTGACAACCTCGCTTCTCACCACTTATCTCCAAAGGAATTCAGAAATTTCACATTTACAGCCTCAAGATAAAAGGCATGTCCAGGCTGTGTCATGTGAAGTACCTACTCCAATATTGATCAAACATTCTATCTACTGCGTCCTGCCTTTGGAAAGGACTACAGCTCAAAAGGAGAAAAGGGAATTATTTCTGAATGTGAGACCCCAAGTCATCTGATCATATGCAATCTGGGACATTCCTAATAGAACTGTAACTTTCCAGCTACCATAAGGAAACTCAAGGTACAATCACCTACTGTGAGGGATTAGACAATGGGAAGGCAATTAACAGCTGGGAACAGCCTAGCTGCCAGGAGCGTGTACAGGAATGCATTAGGCAGAGTATGTGGGTTTGGTCACTGCTTGTTTAAAGCACTATAGCTGGAGGCAAAGGAAGAAGAAAGAACAAAATATCAGCTTTGAAAAGAGATATGGCAGAGCTCACATGACACCAGCTCCAAGCCTGCTGACACCTACGGGACAGCGTGTCCTGCTCGAAGCTGTCAGCTCAGCTATTCTGGGCTACTGGCAAGCACACATTATAGGTAGACTGGAAGGGGGATCCCCAGGAAGGGGCTTCAAGTAGCAGCCAACAACACCAAGGCATTTTATTAGGTCAAAAAAGGTACACTGATTGCACAGAGTTGTAATGCTGCAAAATTCTACGAGGTTTTTGAGATTTTTCTCTTTAGAAAAGTCTAATTGCAAAACTAATATTGCCATTATGTTTTTAAACACAAAAAACTGTTGAACAAAGAACATGGAAGTGTCCTATACAACTACTCAAAACCAGGGACTTTCACCTACATTCCAGATATTTGCACTCTCCTGAGGAAATTACCACACTTTGAGCTATGTTTTACTAATTCTGAAGTTAGTTTGGACACTAGCTGCAACACATCAGACAGGAGTCGTTCCAGACTACTGACAAAAACCATAACACAAGAAATGTTTAAATCTGTTCAGCTACCCCTTACTTCATCCCTCCATTCAGGCTAAATAATCTGTGCTTTAAATAAGTCATCTCATGGAATCCAAAAATTACCACGAAACTCTCACTTGTAATTAACATAAGCATCTGAACGAGATAAAGCATACCAAAAAATTGTATCTTTGTTCCTTTGAAAAGGAACCATCTTTTCAAAGTTACTGAAATGAATTACAATCTCCCACCCCACCGGGGCTATACAGGTTAGGATGGAAGTACTTCATGCCGAGAGAAGCTGTTTCTACATAAGGCATCTTGTGCGCATTAACCACACTGCAGTAAAAAGGCTGAACTACAAAACATTTCAGGTTAAAGCATGCAATGCCTCATTAACTGACGGCGACATTAATAGGTAATGGATTTTCCTTTAATCATTTTTTTAAGTAGCAGTCTTAAACGCAAGACTTAGTTCACCGACATCTAGAATCAGCAGCCACTGTGTCTAAACCAAAGTTACACCTCCCCATCTAATTCAGACTTTGACCTCTACGAGAAGTGGGAGAAAATAAATCTAGGACCCTGGCGTACTTCAGGATGTAACTCTACTAACAGCTGGACCAAGAGCAACAAGTTTACTTTACACATTACTTTGTAGCAACAGTATCATTGACACAGTATAGCATCAAAGAAATCAAATGGGGAATTAAAACAAAAGCTACTGACACAGAACCAAGCAGCGACACCACCACTCAAGATTTGGTCTCATTTCCTTATTATCACATGGAGGGGGAGTAGAGGGAGGTGGAGTTCCAGACAAATAATTCAAGATTTTTTTACAGCCAAAGACAACAGTAGGAAATAAGACCAGAGGTCTGGGAATAAGGCATGTTTTTACTTTACATTGTTCTAGCTCTGCACTTTCGAGTGACAGGCTTTTTACTACTGCTTCCAAATTTCCTACAAAGCTTTACAGTGTCAAACTGTTTCAGACTAGGTCTTGACCATGACAGTAAATTAAAACATTTTTAAATTGCATGAAGCATCACATATCTTTCCAGAAAGTGGATAAAAGAACAGGATCACCATTTGTGAAAGGCTTTACAAGAACAACCTAACAGCTTTCCAGAATTACTATAAAGACTCAAATTCCTCATACACATAAGTCCCAATAACACAAGTGCCTCAAAAATCCACATACACAAAAGCAAGGACTGCATACAATTCATAAAACCTTTTGCAGCATTTTCCAGCTCTTGAAGACAGATTTCCACCCTATTTTAATCAAAACTGGAGCATCTACCTCTACATCCAGAAAAGCAATTATCTGCTTTGGGAACTACACACTGAAAAAGAAAACAAATGGTAGCAATTGGGTCCAGTCCTGGAAGAGGAATGGGTAAGCAGAGCTGATACCATGTTTGTGCCTACCAGTAAGTGAAGCGCAGGGAGAAAGGTTTCACCGAAGCCCTGTTGACACAGCACTACTTCCACGATATTCCAGCCAAGTCGTGTTAAGGACATACCACGACTGTTTTAGAATTTGGGGTCAATTTTAATCAGCCAGACAAATTCCAAATTACTTAGCTTGGCTGCCAACCAGTGTAATAACTTTTACTACAGTAGAAGTGTCAGCAGCTCAGGTGACTTTCCAATACTGGAGTTCATGATCATTAAACATTAGCAAAATCAATTACCTTGTATATGTGCCATCTCTGTTCTACAATACCAGACACAGGCATGCTTCCCTCTGCACCAACCACAAAAGTACATTTATCATACCAAAATCAGAGGGAACTCGCACACATACAGAATCCACTGGTATTTCCTATTACTGAAATACTGGTACTTAGCTGCATAGCATAAATAGAGACATATGTTGTCTTGATGAAGCTTTCAACTTTCTAACACTGTCTGACAAAGACATAATGACAGCACAGAGCCACACACAAAAAATGGCAACTCCCATGTAACTGCATGGTACAGGACTGTTGGATCCACAGAGAGAAACAGTTCCCAAAAACAATGGAAGGAAGTGAAAGGCTTCCAATTAAGTCAGGGGCCAACTTGAAATAAATAAATATTTGAGGAAAATATAACTGAACACAGCATAAAGTGCTCACTTCTCCCAACAGATCTTAAGGCATAAGCTGAGAAATTTTGAAAACAACGCACTGAAAATACTCAAGGTACCAAAAAACTTCCACCTCATTTTCTTCAGGTTCATCTCAAGAATTTTACAGGCAATTCAGCTGCTCTCTAAGGATTCAGAATAAATTTAACAACATAGTGGGGAATATGACCAAAGCTCACATGTAATGAACAGCTTATTCTCTCAAACTACAACTTGATGCACGTTTGTGTGTCACCATGTGCCCCTCACTCCACAGGGGAATAATGCAAAAAGGTGAAATACAAAACATATGTCCAACTATGCCAAAACACCTAAAAAAGAAAAGACTCCCTCAGTAATGTAAGTCACTGGCATCACAGACTTTAAGCATCCTGCCACGTACTGTCACCCTTCTGCAGTGCAGTTATTACTGCAGCAGCGCATAGTGGCAGCATTCACAGGTAACCTGGAGTTTTTACAAAGCAAGGGAAGATAAAAACCCTCTCGTGCAGTCAGCTCCCCTACCACGTCCCAAGCTGCAACTCCTCTTTGGGTACCTGACTGTCCTTACGCCCCATCCCATCCCTCTGACACCTGAATCAGCAGAAAGCAAAACAAACCGCAAAATCCCATCAAACTCCATGGTACCTTGCAGGTACCTGACAGGTGGGATTCTCAGAGCAGAATAGCTCAGGGCACTTGGTAGCAAAGGCCAAGATCATTAGTTATGAGGCACTCATTAAGGAGCAGAACCTCACCAGCATGTTGGCATTCAGTCTCACATACCCTACTGCCCTGGGGTGCAGCTCTTCTCTAAACCGGCCCAGTGAAACAGCTGTGACCAGTCTAATCGCATATCACCATGCGTCTCTGGATGCTTCAAGCCCAACTACAGGCCAAATTATTTGCTCCCAGATGTATAATCAATGCTATAGGACCATGCACCTCAAAAGCAGACAGCAAAGCAGCAGTATGAGCACTCAGTGTTACAACTGTTTTCTGTAGCAACGCTCCTCACCCTCCTGCAAGACACACCAGCTGCTGCCACGTGCCCAGCATTCAGCTCTGCTGCTGCCCACAACACCGGAGGAGCCAGCATGTTGGAGACTTCACAGGGAACAAGTTTGTGAATGCAGAATGAGCCACAGCAACTCCAGCTTTCCCTTGTACTGCCACAAAGAGTATTCTACAGAATAAACTACGAGGTTTTCTACTTTTGCACCACCTCCTACTGTAACAGCACCTGACCCAGTCTCAGTGTTCCTGGCTGTGAAGCGGGGGCAGCTGTGCCCTTCCTAGAACAGTACGGGGCTTTCTGTACCTCCAACCCGCTCCAATGACCTCAAATACCATATTTTTATATATATATACACACACACACACATGCTTTTCCACTCAGTTACTATATCCCTCTCATACCCTCTCACTACACAGGGACTTGGGAGGAGGCAGCAGCAAGCAGCTCTGTTTGGGTACCTTGTGTAAAACAAAACAAAAAGGCAGGTCTTACATAGTTCCAGAAATCCATGAGTTGCTTAGACAGTCAAGTACATTACTTAAGCTACTGCAGAAATTTCCACCTTATACAAAGAATTGAGGTTACCAGTGATAAGATCCAGCAGTGCAGAGGAAGCAGGCCCTGGGTCAGCCCAGGCTCTCCCACCTCCCCTGAACCACCAGCGTGCTGTTCGCTGCAGACTCCCCAAGGACAGGAGCAACGCAAACTATTTTACAAAATAAACACAACCACATCAGCAACACTTTCTTCCTCTCTACTGCCCAATAATATTCTTCCTTGTGCTTGCTCATAAAATAAATCTGTCAGGATACTACATGAGATTACCTATATATTTAAATGATGATCTTGGCTTATGATTACATTATCGCTGTGGTTCAGCGTACGTGCTGTGGGGAAGGCAGTCCAATCCTAGGAGAGTATTATTTTCGAGTGACTTTTATTGTCCATTATCTTACACCATTTCTGTCACAGCTATGATGTCTGGTAGGAATAGTTCACAACAGAAATATCTTTGTCGTTAGTATTCTCATTGCAATTTAGTCAGATCAACCTTTAAATCTCATCCATCACACTGAAGAGCTTTGGCAAAGCAAGCGCAGTAATATATGCTTCCATGCAAAACCTAATTACAGGCTAGGTTAAAAAGCCCACCCCATTCCTTCTGCAGTGCAAGGTGACAGGAAAACCTGAGCATCCCTTGGTTTCTCACTCTCTCTTTTTGCTGGTGAAGTGCGTAACCCATTCATTACAGCAGACTGATTCTGTCTGGCACATGACAAACTTACTTGAACCTAACAATTAAACTTCTGACAGCGTTTCCAAAAGCAGAGAGTATTTACTGTAAATGCTTGACAATTTTTTCCTCTCTGCTCATCTCTCTCAACAGTCACCTTATGATGACTGGAAATTACCATAAGCAAATAGCAGTCTAACATCCAAAAAACCCTCATGTTAATGTGAAATGCACACCTGCCAACACTGAAAAAATATGAATATGAATGTTAAAGCAAACAACATGAGGACTGCCACTGAAATGCATGAGACAGGAGAGAATGCTGCAAGAGCAGAGTGAAATAATACAATTCAGTAAAAAAAACAGTTCAGAAAGAGCTGCCTACAGAACATACAGCTGACTGGAGCGCTGCGGGGGCAAGGCTGCCTGCAAACACAACCAGCCCTGCAAAGGAAGGACTGCACGGTTTGCCTTACCGACACCCCCAGACTGCAGTGAGGGAAGTTAAATAGAGTGCAGATACATCACCAATAAATAGTTTCAAAATTTTAGGTTTAGCATTAAGATGAAACTGTATCTATAGAAACACACACACACAAGGTAACACAGCATGAGTTATGGATGCCTGCAAAGCCTGAGAAAGCATAAAATACACGGAAGCATGAACAGACCCTTAAAAACAATATATTAAGATCGCTCAGTTACACAACTTTGTTAGATTTAGTAATGCCACCCGTGACTAAAGTACTAATATATTATCTAATATAACTTCACTCATGTCATTGACATAAGCTCTAAAGGACAAATAAAAACTGGCAGAAATCAACTTTCCCTGACTTTAATATCAGGGAAGCTTTAATGGGTAGGCCCTGGATCTCATACTAAAAGTAATAAAAGCATCAGTCACCAAATGCAGTTGAAGTCAATAGCTGTGTTTCAGTAAGTAAAAATTTCTTTATCAGTATTTTTAAGTACTAAGGACTGCAGCTGTGTTTAACTCAGCCTTTATTTGAATTTCATTTAACAGATATTTTTGAAAACTCAGAAGCATATCCTCATCCAACCTTACGTAACTCATTAATAGAAGTTACAATATTCAAACTATGGAATTGGCCTCACAATAAGAAAATACAAAAATATATTTATGTATTTATATATTCAAGTTTTTACAAGTAGCTGCTGCCCAATCAAAATGCAGAAACCAAGTCACAGCCCCCAGTGAAAACTGCACCTGCAATTTATAAACCCCTAAAAAGGACAAGGATGTTTGCAACAAATTGAGCACTAAGATCAGTGTATTGATCACACCTTCCATTTTACAAGCATTGGAATTACCCTGAAAGCAGGTGCAGATGGGCTTGTTTTAAGACTTTGTGCAGACCTTTTATTAAGACTTTGTGCAAACTAGATTTTCAACAACGAGTAAGGAGTGCTGACTTCTCAAAGACCCAAAATCCACTAACTGAGAATGTTTTAGTAAAATGGCTGAAAAGCCCTAGAGCTTTTTCCTACTATGTCAACAACTGATATTCATTAAACAAATGCTGTGACAGACACTGTAATTCACTGTTCCATACCTAGAAGCAAAATGACATTAAGTCAACTATTTAAAGCTATTCAGAGCCATCTCACTGTAGATGTCAATAAGACAAATGCTTCCTGCCAATAATTAAGTACCTGTGTCAAACTTCCCACTCTCTTTCAAATCACTCTCTACATCCAGCTGAGGTCCTTATTCTCATTTTAAGCAAGCAAGATTATCATTTCAAATACTCTGTGTTCTTGTTTGGGGACAAATCTAGTAAAATGACTTGAAAATAGCAAGGTTTGACACAGTATTCTCCCCTCACCAACTGTGTTACTACACCTGAAGACGCTATTTGAGTTTATACAATACTTCGGATAGAAGTAAGCTAACTGCCTTCCTGGTGGTGAGAACTAGTGAAAGTAACAGGCATATGAAATGTTTTAATTTGGGTTTTAAAAGGTTTAATTTGAGTGAAGGGTTGGTGGGGTTTATTTGGGGTTTGTTTTGGGTTTTGGTTTGTTTTTTTTTTTTTTTTCCTTACGTCATAATATCAGCTCCCTAGAACTTGGTCCCAACTCAAGGAGACAATTGTTTGCAAAAGCCTTCTGGATACGCTTTAGATGCTCTGTAGCTCAATCCATCCATTACAATGGATGGTTTCACACGGCTCCTATTAAACAGTCCTAGGATCAGTGCCAAGAGTACTTGGTGATTTATAGTTATGACTAAGTAATCAATGTGATAAGATAAATGTTCCTTTTCACCGGCCTAACTGGACTATTCCTACCTCTTATTTCACTGCATGGAATTTCCTAGTGCAACACCACACGTACATAGTTATGTACAATGTTTGTGTAAGATATAGATAAATATCAAATACATATTTATATCCAAAACTGAGGATGGATAGCAGTCAGTGGCATTTAAAGTGACAATAGCTCCTTTAAAGAGAGATAACAGTGTAAATCAATACAGCAAGTGCAGGTTGCATTTTTCCCCCAACTAGTTTTCACTAATGCATATTTCAGATAAAGTAAGAAGCCAACATACCTTAATTTATATTCTTCTAGTTGCAATTTTGAGACTTCCAAAAGCATTCACTATATTCATTTTCACAATCTTTGAAACATTAGAGATAGATCTCTCAGACCACTACTGGTGCTAACAAAACACATGTTAAAAATAAACACATACTAAATCTACCTGGAATTTTACTGTATTGCTTACTAAGCATGCAACAACATGCTCACCTTTTAATTTATAATGCAATAAAGCTTTCAAGCCTGAAGCCAAATTATTTAAGAACATTTCTGTTATCCTGCTCAGAATTCATTCATTTCTGATGAAGGAAAGATTAAATATAGGTTGGAAATATATTCATAACATATACGTTCACAGAAACTGCCAGACATTTTCACATCATTAAATCATAACTGAAATAAGTAACATCACATACAGCTAGGAAATGCACGCTGTCTGTACCAGTAATGTCAGCTTCGTTATCATACTGGCTGTGCGGTCTCCCTTCCCCATCAAGGGAACAATCAGCTATTTACACATAAGTAAGCAAACTTACTGTACTGCCAGGGAGTTGACAATCTACATGTGAAATACAAACAGTTTCCACTCTCCATCAATATCTGAAGAGCCCTCGTAAAAAAGAAGAGCCAAAAATCAAGTAGTAGGGAGGACTGATTGTTCCCAACCTATGGCAAAAACATCCAGTTTAACCTAATCCCCAAGATCAGTTTCTACCAGACAACTAAGAACCCAAACAATTTCCACACCTTGTTCCTATCAAGACACCTTTAGCAAGCAGCCATCTCGAACAAGAGCACAAGCAAACGGATCATCTTAAGCCAATAAGACAAAACCAAAAGTAAAATCCAAAGTACCAAAAAAAAGTTAAATAAGCTCTGCTGCTACAGCCCCCAGTCCCAAATGTGGGAACTGTTCTGCCTGGTCCGTTCTTAGAAAGCTGAATAAACATGAGACCTTAAATCCCAACAAAGTTTTCTATAAATACATAGGTACATATGTGAATAGAAATACCACCACCTAGCACTGATAAACACCTTTTAATTAACACAATTCCAAGCACTTGACAAATATTAAGCAAACATCACAAAGACACTTCTGAAATACTGCTGTAATTTCTCAAGTGTTTAAGGAAAGCTTAGGCAGACCAAAAGTAAAAGAGCCAGCTCATGTCAGATGGGCTCAAAATCTATCAGACCTGCTGTAACCACTCTGTTCATGCAGTTTAGAGCCACTGAGTCTTTAATAGCCAACATATCCGTCCCATCCAGGGAAAAGGAACAGAGGAAGATATAGAAATATATAGATATATGTTCACCCAACTTCAAAACATCGGAACAACAGCTTGAAGTATTTACATTTCTCATAATCAGCAATAAGAGGAAATGATGCTGAGAATTATGCAGCCCAGCCAGTCTAAAGATTCATATGATTCAAATCCAAAGGCAACTTGAAAGCCACCTCGTAAAACCCTGTGCAAAACTTCCAAGCAGCCAGATGCTAGCATTGGAGGAAGAGCTTTCACAGCATCTGGATCTTGCAAGTAACAGCCAAACGGAAGCAGAAACTCTTCCCTGTGTAAAGAGATTTCACATTTTTCTACTTACAAAAATAGCTACGCTAGAAGCAAATTTGTATTTTTCCACCTCAAAATATGCTAAATAAGACTATATTATCATATATTGCTATAAATGTTTTATTTAGTATAGGTAAGACACATCAGCTTCCCTACGCACTCCTGAGTGTTTGGAACTACCAGCACCAGTTTTCCAAAGATCAATGCAGCTCTTTGGTTCATATTCACACTTCTATACCACTGTAGATAACACATCCCCATCTCCTTTCTCACATGGGCAGAGTTTTCCTTAAAGAACAAGATTCATTCACCAGTGCCTTGGAGATCAAGGCCACAGGGTAAAACAAAAAAAGATTTGTTCTTTATAAAGTCTGCATAGCTACTTTTATTACTTATTTTGATGATAGACAGGGTTAATGAAGTTCTTGCAGAGAACTCTCCCTTTCCTGGGCTAAATGCCCAAATTCTTTCAGGATTCACAAGACTTGTCTATTTAAATTGGGTCCAATCTTCCCCCCCCACCCCCCACCCCCAACCCCCACCCCTACAGAAAGGCCTGCACAGAATGTTCTGAAGGGGAACTGGGAATTAACCTTTCAAGAAAATTACAACTAAATGTGCAAGCTCTGTATAAGAGGCAAATCACATTTCACACTATATTCTGCTCTCTAGGTAACAATTTTCTATTATTCTAATAAGCTCCAATGCTGAAGCATAAATCAGATTATCAAAAACTATAAACTTACTCATGCAAACAAAAATCTTCTACCCTGCCCACCCCTCATCTCTTTCCCAACCAGCCCTGACTGCCAAGACACTGCATTAATCTCAGATTAATACTACGCTGTTAGAACACAAATTCACCTATCTGAGGGAGCTAGAAAGATTACACCTTACTTACCAAGACAACAGCTCCACTAGTTTCACTTCCAGTTTTTTGTCTGAAAAATCTCTGCTCTATACCACAAGGTGCCTTTCAGACATTCTCACCTCTACAGCAATGTATCGATCAGAGACTGAGCAGTTTCTCACCATACAGGTACAAGAAAGCAGCCAAGTGGAGACAACTTGCCCTGCCCTGGTCTTTCCTTCCCCCGAAATCTGACGTTCGTCTCACAGTTGTTTTGCAGATACACCACAGTCCTTCAGATAATAGAAAAGTGCTTGTGTCCCACAGCAGGAATCAAAGAATTCAGGGACATTTGCAGAGGCCTGTGCGTTATGTTTTCAAAATGCAGCATCTGTTCTATCTACCACCAGATACCTATCAGCCATGCCCATGATGAGGAGTACTTAGGGTTAAAGCACTAAGGTAATTAAAAGAAAGAAACAAAAAAAAAATCCAGCTGAGGCACAGAATGCAATTTAGCTTTCAGCAATCCATGAACTAAGTAAAACATAATTTTCCAACCATCTCAATTCACCACTTTTTAAGAGTAATTATGCAGAACACAGCTGAAAGTATCTACCATGAGCGAGTTCATCAGCATTCAGAGACAACTGTTTACCATCAGATACTTGCACAAAACACAAGGGTTTGTTTCAGAAAGGAAACACAAATATTTACAGTATTTCAAGATAAGCTACAATATGGCTTATTAATATCAATGCAAATTATATTGACGCCTGTGAACAACACACTACTACTCATCAATAGAAATAATTTTTCAAGTCCAACAACGCAGCTATCCTCAACCAGTGAAGGAGCAAGCAACATGGCAAAGCAACTGCAAAAGCAGAAAAATAAAAATTAAAGAGCAGTGACAGCAAAGGGTCAAATTGACCTAATGTAAAACAAACCAGCTTAAAGAGCTAGTAGAAAAAATATAAATGAATAGTGATGTAGCGATTCATTTGGAAATAACATGAATGCTGCATCAAGTGCTCACGCTTGACTGGAGTCAACGATGGGGATAAAACACACTTGTCCTGACTCCATACTCTGCTTTGCTTTAACTCCTAGGCAGTATCACAAAATAAACATGGATCATCACAGTGATGTCAGCAGCATCCTGCAGGGATTTATAGATATTTGGAAAGCAAAAGGAGTGTGTGGGCAAGGCTTCTATAAAAACAACAAAGCTGTATCAGTAGCACACGTTCCTGTGAGCGGACAGAGTTCCCACACTACAACCAAGAGCTGTGTAACACCTTGTTTTAAAAGTAAATGAGTGGAAATGGAACTACGGACAACAGCAACTGAGTCTGGAGGGGAATTAAAGCCACATAATGGATGCACGAACAAAAGCTGCCCTGGTTCTTACTGCTGCCTGATGACTTGAGAGTAGATATAAATTTAAACATGGTCCTGTGTAACAAATTAGAGACAGTCTCCCAAGGGAAACTATATTCCCCACATCATCTAGCTGCTTTTATCAAATTCATTAGTGCCATCTGTGCCACTGAAAAAATGAGCAAGCTGGCACTTGGCTGTCCCCAGTTTCAGATGAGCAATAGCAAAGGTAATGTGCGACTTCAAAGTCTTGATAAGACTCACGATGAATGATTCATTCCAAACTTTACTTCCCTTGGAGCACCACATGCAAACAGGTTGTTTAAAAAACACACAACACTCATCCCCTGCCAATCCAGGCTGCACTTTCACATAAGCTTTTCTAGCTGACCAACTTCTCATGCACCAGCCAGAGGAAAGACACTGCCAGCTTCTCCTGCCAGCCCCACAAACTCCAAAATAAGGCTGACAAGAGGCAGGAGGGGACCTCAGAAACCTGTGCCACAGCCACACTGTGCAGGAGAAAAGACACCAGCACAAAGCTCCTGTACACGGCTGTCCAAAAATGTAAAGCCAAATACTCCAAAAGGTATGCCTAGCTGTGAATAGTGTGACTAGAAGATGCCCCAAGCATTGCTGAAATATTGGTTTTGATTGCCTTGTTATTGATGGGATGAATGATGCTACAGCAGTAAACATTATTTTCAGAATAGGAAGGTCAACAGTTCTCATTTCCTTCATTACCCCTTTGACATTCTTCTAATCCATAAGTAAACACAATATTGAGGGGTTAAAAAAAAACAGCCACAAAATGGGAACACCATAGTGTGATGTGCTTACAAAATAACCAACTCGAAAAAAACCTGGTTGAATCTTTGAAAACAATACACATTGCATTGAGAGCAACAATCCACAGTACGTTATACCAAAAATGCTACAAGGTCTGTTTGTCCATGAGAATGAATCATGGTTTACCCCTGGGAAGAAAGAAATGTGCAACTAGAACTCAGGCCCCTTCAGGGACTTATTAGATCCTCAAAAAGCCATCGCAGATGCTGAAAGGTGTTTTTTCAGCAGAAGCTTAAACTTGAAAATAGACAGCAGAGAAGCATAAAAGGAAAAAAAGCCAGTAGATTACACTTCAGCGTTCACAGGTAACAAAAGGAAGAGACTTCAGCACTAGACTATTTAGCATCTCTGGCCTTATCTACTTTAGACCTTCCAGAAAGTTTCCTACCATTCTACTGTTTCCAAGAGCTAGCGGCAGCATGAGCCATCAGGGACGTTCCCAAAACCCAGGGTTTCCAAGTCACCAGCAATTTTTTTACTACACATAGCTCTCTCCCACCCAACAGCTCCAAACTTATTCTCAACATGTAAAATGCTAGGGAAAGAGGGCATGCCCCTGTGCTATGCAAGGATCACCACCATCAGGTCACACTGCTGTGGTAATCCCGACAGTAGCAAAAGGAACATGGGGAAAAGTCAACTTCAAGAGGAAAGACTCCAGTGCCGGGCACTGACTTTATTATCTCTTTCCACAGGCCAACTGAAACCCCATAGCCAGAGTAGATTTTCACTTTAACATGGACAACTATAGTGAGAACATAAAATCAAGTCAGCCATCCCTCTCTACTACAGAGCCAAACCCTCCACATGAGAGCTGTGTGCTCACAACACATCAAAACGTTTGACTTACAAATCAGTTTCATCAACAATCAAATATTTAAACACCATTTGCAGCAATTTTGACTTAAGTAGCTGCAACTTGATTAACAGCCTTTTCTTCAGAGAGAACTGCTGCGAGTTCACCCTCTCCCTGCATTAGCAATGAAACACAAAAGCTAAAATAAGTCTTCATAGTCACTTTAAAGTACAAACCAGAGAGACTAAGAGAAATCCTAATAAATAAGTCACAGAGTAAGTTATTGCATACCTTAATATACAAAGCACTAAGAGCAAACACAGGTAAAGAACCATACCCAACACTGTTTACCCTTGGATGGTAAAGTTCTTACCACTGACATAATGTTATAAATTGAGTAATTGACCCGCAAGGAAGTAAGGAGCTCAAGAGAGTTAAAAATTACCCTATAAATACCATAAAGATTAACAGATTTGTAATACCCACCCAAGAAGCACTTACTCTAAGTAGAATGATTATGAAAACACAGCAAGAATATTTACTCCATAGTACTGAGTTCAGTATATACAGACTGCCACAAAAGGCAGCACTGGTTCTTAATATAGTGACAGCTGAAAGTCACCACTTAGATTTCCCAACTGATTAAAGGGTAGCATACAGACACACACAGTTGTGACTTATTTGCTTCCCTGGAATACATTCATATATCTTTAAAAACCTTGTCAAGGTAGTTTGGGGGGTTTTTGTTCCAGTTTGAGACTTATGTTTCACACAACTCTGACAGAAGAGCTAATGAAATACTGACAGCACAAAAGAATGAAAGCGGAACTTCATGAATGAAAGAAGAGGGAATTATTGTGTTCATGTTTGTTGACATCTATTCTACCCTGAGTCCCTACTCTTGGAAGAAAGAAACCTTAAAACATCTACAGCTTTCTCCCCATCTCCTCACTGTAATGACATACATATGCCCCGAGAACTAGAACCCACCAAACACTCCCCAAAACAGGCTTGACATTCAGGGTGTCTGTATGCAAAAAAAAAAAAAAAGCTTTCCAATAAGGAGAAAACCCACTCCTTTCCAGGATGGCAGAGACAAGTGTCCACAAGGTTAAGAACAGGACAGAGACTTAAACTGAAATTCCTGAATCATATTGAATATACTGTGAAGTTGGAATCCATCCTGTAGGTCAACAGTCCCCAATTACTGCCCCATCTGCAGTGATTTTGATCTCCAACTCCACAGTTTAAAAGTCACTAGGTTAAGAAAAAAGTTACTCTCCCAAGTAAGAGAGGACAGTTGGCTCTAAGGAAAGAGGAAAAATTGGAACTTCTATTATCCTGCACCACTTGAGCCAGGAGGCAACAGGCACCGCTGAGCAACAAGTGTGGACAGAACAGCTCAGGCTCCAAGAGGGAGCAATCCCAACTATCCAGCACCCGTTTTTCCTGTCAGCATGGACTTAAAGCTCCACTTCATGCACGCCATGAGTTTTCAACAAGCTGGTGGATATTTCCCACCTCATAGCAAGTGGGCTTCTTAAAAGACTGAATGACAAAAGTAACTGGAGAACAGTATCTGTCACTGAGCTCTGTAAAATGAAAGACTTGCAAATCCTCCCCAGGGTGTGGAGCAACACCTGCTCTGTCAGCAGGCTGGGCTGGGCGCGGGGTCACAGCCCTTATCAGTTCGGTTTTTGACCCCTGAAATACCAGCACACAAGGTGAGGCAGCTATGATTCACTTGGATCAGCGTACGGAGGAGTGGGATGGTGAGTGTCCCCCAAACAGACAACATAACCAGTCCCAGGGAATCCCACCCAGATAAATACTGAAGGATGTTTTGGGCCTGGAAGGTGGGATGCTGTGTTGAAACGAGACACTGAGACCTCCTCAGGAAGGTCCCTCAGCTGTCTCCCGGCACTGCTGAAATGCATGGCTGTGGCTGCAGAGCTAGGCTGCTGACAGCCATTCATGTTGTAAATAGCTGTGGCAGGGCAAGACATTATCACCCCCTCCCCTCAAAGGGGAGTCTCTGTCCTTTTCTCCAGCACTGCCACACTGGGGTTTATTACCCTTGATTCCTCAGCTAGGCTGGTTTATAGGAGGTCTAAGCTCACCCAACTAGCTTTGCCTGAAACTGCCAGGGAGCACTCCCACACGTCATTCCGTCATTGGCTACACGAGATCAGGAGCCATCGTCTTCCCCTGACCAGAAGGCTTGTTTCCAAAAGGGGTTTCGGGAACAGACTCAGCAGTGTTTCCACACTTGGAAAAACAACATTTCAACACAATTTCTGGCTGATACTACACAAACAATCCATATGCTGAATTAAAAAAAAAAAAAGCATATAACACTATGTTGAGATGGATCAAACCAGAGGGGCAGCCACATTTTAAAGACATGGTGAACTGAGAGGCGCATGGACCATTACACCTGCCAGCTCCTAACAGAGAAATCAGAACAGCTTCAGAAAGAGAACTGCTTGAAATTATGACCAGTCACTACTTTGATAAAACAACAAAATAAATTGTCATCCTAAAAAGCAAGATCATTGATCTGTCAGGGTTGGTGCCCAAGGTTCTCCTCAAAGGCCAATTCTGTTCAATGTCTTGGCACCTACTTTGATTCATCATGTGAAGCACACACTAAGGTTGGAGTCCAGAACTGGAGACCTAAGTTACTCAAAGCAAATAAACACAGAAACTTGAAGAAGTGCCTAGTCCAGGAAAAAAATGATACTGAGGAGACAATAAGGGGAAAAGCTTTATGCCAGCAGCAGCAACTTTTTAATTTTAAAAGAACAATCTTGCCATCTTCTGCATTTTGTCATTAGAAATGTCGTAACTATTTTAGTAAGTTTTATAATTGCCATGGTGTACTAGCTCATAGAACAATAAACCAGCATATCCAATTTACAATCTAAAACTAAGTCCATGTAGTTCTGCGCACAACTCCACTTCTGCCATGTTGAGATCTTAGAAAACACTCAACTCTAACAAACACCATCAGGCCTTTCACACCTGCACTTTTTCAGACTTCATCGCACTTGGACTCTAGTAAAAATACGGATTTGCTACATGCTCCCTTGACCCAATTTCATTGTGTAAAACAGTGAACAGGACAGACAATACCACCTTATCTTACTGAAGCACAGCAGACTCTAAAGAAGTAATTCATACACTACCTGCAACTCTGGTTTTTTGAGACATAATAAATAATGCATTCTGGCTGCTAAACAAGCATTTGTGAGGTTTCAAGAATGCTTTGGAGTGTGAAATTCCTAGAGTCTCATTCACTTACACCATTCGGTTTCAAATAGATAGTCTGCTGTCAGTTCACTGAAACGTGTAACAGGAAACTCAAATTTGACTAAAAGGTTGTATTACATTACTACTGGTTTTGTATGGAAACGTTTTTAGAAGTAAGAAGCTAAGGGGAAGGGTTTTTTTTCCCTCTCCCATCTGCAACAGACAGCTGTTCATTGCCTGGAATCTATGATAGCAGGCACTTAAAGTAGCACCAAGCTGGAGTAAACACTTTTGAAATTTAATTTCTTTAATTGTACTAACACCGTAAAATTATTTGCAATTTATTGCATCGTGTCATGTGATAACCTGTATCATATGACTAAACCCAGGAAGCTAAATATACTGTTTTAACTGAATAACTTTTTTCCTGAAGTATTTTAAAATGTTAAAAAACAATCCATGAGACTTCTCACACATGTACAGCAATGGCGCTTACAGCAAGTCCAGATGTTTAAATACTTAGCACAGGTTAGAACCTGAAGTTAACTTGATCCAATCCAATATGCATATAAAAAAATAAGCTAAGATAGAAAAAGACCTATCTACCTATAAAAAGATTTGACAGCTTTACAGACTGGTGCATTTGAACCACTATTAAAAATAACTCCCTGTGGTTTTCTGTTTTTAAACAAAACTTAAGCTTACAAGCTCTAGAGCTGCCCACTTTGTCACACACTTACACAGAACCTCACTTCTCCCTGTCCTACATTTCAGCCAACTAAAGACAGCAGCTTCCAATCTGGCTTTAAAAGCAAATGCACACCCACACCCCCCCAAACTTGTAAGAGATTTTTATTCAGGTTATTTTTCTATGTAATTTAGACACACTGCAGCAATTTCAACCTGCTGGAAAAAAATGCTATGATTCTGAAGTCAGTTTTTAAATCTAGATTTTGCATGCAAATTTTTTGGCTTCTGGGGTTTTTTTTTTCTTCAAAAAAAAATATTGTCTGGGCTAACATTACTTCTCATTTCAAATAGATTCTTCTAACTCCTAGATACTAGGTTTTTTACTCCTTTTAACTTTAGAGTCACAGCTCTACAGTGAAACGTGGAATTTAGAAGTGCAAAAGACCTATTACATCACATCCAACGTGCTTTGCAGCAACAGACTACCACTCCCTCAAAAGCATCAGCCCAGAAAGGTCTGGCCTGCTTTCCCCGTGCACATCCCAGTCCCTCCATTGCAGTAGTCCATTGATCCCTCGGTGGGCCAGTTCCCCTTTGGGAAAAACACAAGGACACAGCTAGGGAAAACACGAATTGTCCTTTCAGCAGCCACAAAGAGTCAACTCTCTCATTTAATCAAACTTTGTTGTTGTTGGGGGTTTTTTTCCCCTCCTCCTTTTTTGGTTCCTTAGTTTTAGACCAATTTATTCAGCTGAGCCAACTCACCAGTGTTCAGAACACCAGCCCTGGTACAGGGGAGCAGAGAACACAAGGGAAACCATCCACTTTGGGAGCACCAAGTTCAGCCATCTAGGGACTCTGCGTGACGCTGAGACACATCAAATCTTCCCGATTCTGTTACCCTCAGCTTTCAGATAAACCGTACTTATCTTCTACGACACTAGAGATCTACTGATGAAAAGCACAAGGAACTTGCTGAGTACTTGCATGTGCTTGTACTAAAAGCTTTACAAGGGGAAGGGCGAGTATAATAAACACAGCAGTAAGAGGACTTAGTAATAGAAGAAACTATTTTCAAGGCCTCTGCCTTTAGCAGAACAAAGTGTTAATTCCGTCCATTTTAGACAACCTCTGACAAACACATGATTTTATACCAGGAAAGGTCATTTTGTCTGGTCCACAAAGATTGGTGCAGGTGCATTTGAGCTTCCTCTGGCACCATGCCTATCCTGTAACCAGTGGCAGAGGGGGTCACTGCTTTCTTGCCAAAAGCCACATTTTCAGGGTCTTCAGTGATGACTGGTACCAAGGCAGTCGTGAACCCTATTTCAACTGCATGAATATTTACTATTTGCTTTAAATATTGCAAGAATGTTTTTCTTGCATTTATACTGGATACAAAGACATATACACATAATTTCCTACAAACAACCTTGTCAAGCACCTGGATAGGTGTACAGTGAATTAGTCACCATCGTTCCCACAAAAGGTAAAACAGACTGGTTAAGTGAGTTTACAAGACAAATGCAGAAATGTATGTCACAGGCAGAATGGCTATTCATGACTTCCTTAATCATAACTCTGCACTCAAACCACACAAAGCATTTGTCAGGGCCACTGTCCATCTTGATGAGCATTGTTTTCTAGTAATACTGAGGAAGTCGCAATTAAAAACACATTCACTCAATGGTAAAGAGGAGCCCAACTTCTAAAAATGAGGTTCCATGTATTTTTTTTTTCATTTGCTAGAGATCACCATGAATGACCTCTTCTATAAACAAGGTCATCTAAGAAAAACAAATTAGAATGACAAAAGCTAAAACACAAGTTGGGCTATTAAACTCATTTTCTGTAAGGACTGTATCCCAACTTGGCTTTCATTTAGGACAGAGCAAAAGTCAAGCCTCAGAGGTTTGATGCCCACTTTCATCATTTTGGTTTTGAAGTCTTCCTCTGCTCCTCCAGCAATGGTCAATACTCTTGCTTTTAAGTTCAGAATGAATGCACTTGATTTCTACCACCTGCCCCACTTGTTGGCTGCTGCAGTTCACACAGTCGAGTCTGTATGGCCGTGTTGTTTGTTCTGTATGTATTTTTTATAGTCTTGAGATTAAAGATATTTGGCACCACATAAAGGAGGAAAAGATGTTAAAAGTAAAAGTTGTCTTCCACACATCTAGAAAGCGTGTTCTGAAGGTGCGCAGGAGGTAGACTTGGTAACTACCCCCATTTTACAGCTAAGAAAGCAGAGGTAGAAGAGAAAAACCCACACAGGTATTTCTGGCTCCTATCACCATACAAAAAACCCATAAAAAACCCCTCATGATTGTTTACTCAGAGTAAAATGAATAGATCATTCAGTACACAAAAAAACCCTCTTTAAAGCCATTGAAAGAGGCCTTCAGATCAACAGGTAGGTTTGAATAAAGCCAAAAAGCACGCTGGAAAAATCTCAAGTCTCCCACTATTTTCTCCAGTACAGCCTCAAATATTATGGGAAATGAGGAAAGCCAGTGTAGGGTCAATGTTTTCACTGTACATTTAAGTATTATATATTGACATAAAACTTTTTGGGTAGGATCATAGAAGGCAAGTACTAAAAAAAAAAAAAAAAAAAAAAATCTGTTTTCCAGTGTGGGCTTAGAGTCCAAGTTATTCACCTTCACCTGCTTTTCTCCCAACAAAATTCATATTGAAGAAGTTGAAAAGGTATACTAACACTCATGTTCAAATTATGCATCCATCCCCTCTCGTAAAACATGTATTTGTCAAGAAACAGAATTCCAGAGAAAGGAGGGAAATGAAACAAGCAGAAGTGTTTTATACGTTGCAAGTGTTAAGAAACAAAAGGTTGATTCTGTTCTGACAATTCCTACGGGGTGAAAGCAGTCACTCACACTCCATCTAGAAATCTCACTTCCCACAGAAGATGCTCTTTTTTCCACCATAATAAAAGTTCCTCCCAGTCCCCATTTTTTTAGGTCTCTAAGGCACAGAGCCATAGGAAGCAGGGGCAGCAAAACTCTTATCTAAAGAAGTTCCTTTTTTTTTTTTTTCTGTTGTTGCTTAAAAGAATATGACTGTCACAAAGAATGTCGACAGGAAAAAAGTAACAGTGGAAAGAGTTTGACTCAATGTCAAGAGATGTCTCAAAATGTGAAAACTGCAGAATTTAAATGGTTGCTTACAATGATTCACAAAAAATGAACTTTTATAGGAGAGACAGAAGTAACAGCAAGTCAGTCACAAGGTAGCAGAAACTTGCATCACTGGACTTCTAATTGCTACAATATTTCCTATCAAACTACTTATACTGCAATAATGCCATAGGCAATCACCATTGGCAGAAACACTCCGTGTGTGCGAACAGACAGACAAACAGATGGAGCTCAGAAATCCACCATTATTCTACACAAGCACAAATCACACTTTGAAGGGAGTAACATGTTGGGGAAAAAATGGTATTCTATAGTTCAGCTCTAATGTACGCTCTCTCAAAACCGGTGTGGTAATCCCTAAAGCAAGCACGCCCCGAAAACGGATCGGGGCAGAGGGGAGCACAGGGGAGAAGCAGCTGGGGGGGGGGCTCAGGCCCGCGCCCGGGGCTCCCTCCACCGGCCCCAGGAGCTCCCCCAGAGAGACAATTAACGCAAGGCGCACCCCGGCTCTCGGCGGGACACCGACACTTGGGGGGCACGCTGGGGCGCTCCTGTGGAAACTGCTCCGCCGGGACATGTGTGCTGGGCAGCACCTCTGCTTTTAATGTAAAAAAAACCCCAGACCGAACCAACACCCTCCAGAAACACTCTGCAGCGAGACCAAACCACACAGATATTCCCATCTTTGTAACAGTTTTCACTTTGCTCAAATCTTAACGCTGCCAGACAACACCTCCCCGACAGGGGCCGACGACGACCCGCCCGCCCTCCCTCCCAGTTTTGGTGACATTCCCGTTCATTTCCCACTCCTGCCCGGGCACGTGTGGGCCCCGGGGCCGGAGGCGCGGCAGCTCCAGCGAGACGGAAGGCCACGAGGCGCCGCGGCCCGGACCCCGCGCCGGGACGGCTACCCACAGCCCCCGGGCGGGCCCGGCATCGCGGCCGCACGCACCCACCCCCCCACCCACACCCCCCCCCGGTCACCTCTCGCTCATCGTGCGGCCCGGGCCGGCCGGGGCGGGGGCCGGCGGAGGCGCGGCAGCACCGCCTGAGGGGCCGCACGGCGCAGGGGCCCGCACAGGCACACCCCCGGCACGGCACGGCCCGGCACGGCCCGGCCGCGGCCCTCGGCGGGCACGAGGCCCCGTCGTGCTCACCTGCGGCCGGCGAGGCGGCGGAGAAGCACCGGTGCCTGTCCCGGAGAAAGGACGCGAGGTGGGGGACGTTCAGGCAGCCGCGGCCCCCACAGCCCCGCGGCGAACGAGCGAGCGGCACCGCGGTCCCGCAGACAACTTCGCCGCGCGCGCACGCCGCCCGCGCACGCGCTGCCCGCCGCCGTTCAGGCGCGCGCCCCGCCGGCTGCCACGCAGGCCGGGCGGGCCGGGAGCGCGCGGCGGGCGGGAGGCGGTGCCGCGCGGCGCTCTGCCCACCTGCCGGCCCGGCCTGAGCCGCCAGCGCCGGGTACCGGTACCTGGTGCCTGGGCCGGCCCTGGCCCCGCTCTCGGGGGCACGGCGGTGCTTTTTCCACGTCCCGCGGTGCGTCAGCGCCCAAGTCCGGCAGCCCCTGTGGAACAGCGCTGAGCGACGCCCTCCCACCGCCGCCGCGGCCTTTCCTCCCCCGGAAAACGATGGTTTCCCCGGGTGTCGGAAGAAATACCCGCGGCTCCCCCCGCCCTGAAAACCGACACGGCACCCTGCTTGCGGGGTTTCCCGTTTTTAGCTGCAGACTCGCGGTCCCGGGATTAGCTCCTTCCGCCGCCGCTTGTGCAAACGCGGGGCGGCGGCGGCCGGAGCAGAGAGCGGTTGCACAACGGTGGAGCTGCCGCCGCTTCCTTTGCTGTTCTTCCACCGGTGCTTTTGCAGGGGGGGGATTTGGGGGACGCTCAGTTCGGTGCTGGGCTCCTGCGGCGCCGGTGGATCCGACGCATTTCACAGTCGCGGCCCCGTGCCTGCAGTGAAACACGTACGTGGTTTGGCAGGAATGGGGGCTAAACGGGTCCGGCTCTAAAATATATTCAGCATTTCAGATGAAAAATCCTTAATTCACAAATTGCTGTGTTTTGTAGATATAGACAAGTGTTAGTACTCGGTATGTTTAAGTTGAATTTGAACTTGAAATTCAACAGGATTTTTTACAAATGAACAAAAACCTGAAAGCGAACTTCATTATCAATAAAAGCAAAACTAGCAAGTCTTGTCTAAGTGTCTAAACTGGGCGAAAGGCGCATGGTATCAGCATATCTGGTGAGAAATGCGATTGCTCATATTTGTCAACTTTTGTACTCCAAGGCCCAGCTCCATCAGAAGGTGTTTGCCGGTATGACTGGGAAACTCCTCACGCTGTCATAGCAGAAAGTGTTAATGCCAGCATGACTTAGAGCAGTTCAGCAAATGAAACGTGCTATGCAAGTGAAAGCACCTTTTGCCAGTATCACTTCATTTCTACTCAGCCCTTTGCCAGTTAAAAATAATACTTTTTAAATGTATTTTTAAATCAGTCCTCTAAGCAAGACGAGTTGAATTGCTGTAAGCAGTTGGTGTGGAACTGATTTCAGCTGCCACTTCAGCTGATGTGGGAAAGGCAGGTAACGAGGGAGGGAGCTCATCAGCTCGGTTCATTAACCAACACCAGGCACCTGGAATTAAACCACGTGCACATGGGGAGCCTCGTTCTTTGGGGCATGGCTGGCGGTTTCATCTCGTTTGGCCTGTGC
This sequence comes from Balearica regulorum gibbericeps, assembly GCF_011004875.1. Classification (NCBI taxonomy): domain Eukaryota; kingdom Metazoa; phylum Chordata; class Aves; order Gruiformes; family Gruidae; genus Balearica; species Balearica regulorum. The sequence continues at coordinate 4,280,311 of NC_046203.1, read as the reverse complement.
CTTGGCCTTGATGTGTTTCCACGTTCCTTCAGGTGTCCTGCTGCTGCACTTAGCTGTCTAGAGGAGACGGCTGGACACCCTTCCCAACAGCACTGAGGGTTTGTTAATTCTGTTCCCGGTGAGCAGCGGGGAAAGGCCTCCTTCTGCTTTCTGTGCGTTGCGTTCATGAACATACAAGTTCTAAGGAAATGCTTGCAGCTCGTGTGGAGCGTAAGGTGCTGCTGCTGCGTCTCCTCTCTCTCCACAGATTGCATCACCTACACCTACACCAGAGCTGCGGGGAACCTGCTACTGAAGACATTTTGTTTCAAATAAGTCACTTTTTCCAGCAGACTCCACTCACGTAGTTTAAGCTCCAAAGTAAGTCTCTGTTTACAGAACCTGAAAAATCATGGCAGGTCTTTGCTCAAATGGTGTTGTTTATCTATCGAAACTCCTACTTTTAGGAAAACATTCTCGCTAAAGCAGTGCCACCTCTGGCATCCAGAGAGACAAGAAACTGCAACAAATGTTTGCAGGATATTCATGGGGTTTTGTAAGATTTGAACTGCTGCTTCTGGAAATGTCGCTAGGTTTTGATTTTGTTGTAAAGTTGTTTACACAAAGCTAATATAAATTCAGTGCATTCAGTTTGGGTGAATATAAACATGATCCTTCCAGGGGCTCAAGTTTCTGATACAACTCACATTTAAGATACTGTAAAACTAGATCCTCCTTCCCTGAGCATTTCTGATAGTGTAAAGAGTTTTCTCTCAAGGGTACAGATGCCTGCACAGCTATGCAATGCTTCTCACTAGAGACAGAGCAATAGACACAACAGATGGAAACTAAGAGGCCACCTGGTTTTAAAGCAAATCATATCATCAATCTATCAGTACAAAATCTGAAACATGGGAAAGTGCTTAGAGAAACAAAATTAATTCAATTTTTTTATCCAAACTCAATTTTCCCAAGGTCTGTTGATGTACCATTTGCAAAAATGCATTTCTTTCTCTTTTTAAGAGAGTGTCAGTGGATTGAGGTATAAGAACTTCAGTGTTTTACATCAAAACGACGACAAAAAAAAAAAAAAAGATCTTTTGTTACGCTGCCATAAGTTACCATCTTTCTATTCAGAAAAGCTGTTTTTAAAAATGTGCCACATTCTTGTGCACAGCTTCAAGATCCAGGTTTTTCATTGCTAAATTAGAGCAGACAGAATTACTTTAGATTATCAACAGCAATTCAGTTAGGAAAGAAAATTAAATTTCCTCAATTAAGTCTTGACAGAAATAGACTTTCTTTTATAGTCTATGCTACGGTTCTGCGTGAAATTCTCTTTTAAACAGTCCCCAAAGTGAGAACTTTCAGAAGATGTTTACTTTACTTCTTCCTTGATTCGATCCCTGTAAAAGAGCCAGGAATTGATCCTGCGCCCTGGCTCGCCCACGTGATGTTTAAGGCCAGGCGCTGACTGCATCTCCCGCGCAGTGACACCGACACCCCCCTTTGAACACAGCGGTCTGCGTCCGAGGACAGCAAATCGTGTTTTATGTCTCCAGATCGAGCCTCCTGAAGTCTAAGAAGTGTATTTAATACACATCCATCTAAATGAAGGTTGCCCCATTCACAGATCTCAGCTAACTGTTTTCATTTCATCAGTTTAATTATTTTATGCAGTTCAAGGATGGGTCGATGGACATTTTAATCTACAATATTTAAAATCCCACTGATAAAACTGTCAAAAGGAACTCTTAGTAGCTAGTGTAAGCCTGAAGATGAGCCTTTAAGGAATGGAGAACTACATAAATAAAAGTATTTTAAATAACTTAATTTTTAATCTAAAATGTGAGGAAATAGTCTTTTATGCTTCTAAAGCTTTTATGGCTAATACTCACATGGTTGTAGAGCAACCACCATCTCCTCATTACTTACAGCCCAAATGGTTTAGTACATATGGCTAGCAAGGCCACTTTATTTTAATTGTTCAAACAGAACCAAGCACGGCAAGCAAGTACATATCAGTGGTGGCTGAGAAAATTAAACAGGAAAATATCTATGTTACTTGTGGGTATGAATATTCCTGGTAACAAGTCTGTTTTGGGAAAACTAGAATGATCTTGACCCAAATCTTTGAGGATTTTAAATCAACATACAGTCAATTTGATTGATTTACCTTATTCTGAGTGCTAAATGCAACTGTCACTGTATCCTTCATCCTCAGTCCATTATCGATAAAATCCTGGCCTTACTGACTTAATATATGCCTATTGACTTATTTGTTATTTTCCATTCTTAATAGCATACACTGAGGAGACTCTGCTACAAGTTATTTTCAGAAGAAAAAAAAAAACAAACCACAAAAAACCAAACAACCTTCTTCCTCAAATGAAAATTACAGAGTTTAAAGAGAGTCAGTTTTCCAGCAGTACCTAGAGAAGCCAGGCTCTGAATTTCTCTTTCCACCGACATAGCTGCAGCGTGTCTTCACACACACACACTACATGCAGGCTGACTTTCATACTGTGTCTGCAGCCTGCATGCTCGGTTCTCATATTTCTGTAAGGTTCGAGTCCCAGAGGAAGCATTAATGCTAAAGGAATGCATACCAGTGTGGAACTAGTCTAAAAGTCAGTACAAAATCTCTCCAACAGATTGCTCAGAGAAACACCTCTTTTTTACCATATTTAAGATCTGAAGATTGATCTCATGAGCATTTGTGCAGCAGTTTAGTCTCCAACTGATAAGAATGCTGCAAAAAGAGAGAAATAGAATCAAGGAGATTAAAAAGCGCTGGTCTTCAGGAAGATAAGGCAACCTAGAGCCACCACGTGACCCAGCGAATGCTCCAGCTCGGCCGCCTGCGGATCTCATCAGGGAACCAGATGTGACCAGTGGCAGAATATCCTTCGCAGCGTGAGATCTGGAGTATGTGATTGCCATCCAGGAAAGGGGAGAATGGGAAAGTATGATGGAGAAAATGTCCTTTTTTTATAGAGTTTAATTGCTTAGAAGAAAGACACGTTTTCTTTTAAAGAAGAAGGGATGCTAGAAAGCAAGGCTCAGGAAGGTGTCTGGAGGAAGGAGCAGAAGGATTTTTCACATGGACAGAAAATTTAACATTGCTTACTCTTTTCTGGTCATCGTGCATTTTAAATGATGAAGTGGCAGCAGACAGTTCTCATTCATTTCTTTGGTCAGTAGGAAACAGGGCAAGGTGGTAGAGAAAAAATAGAAGAGGCCTGTCGTCCCCTACTAGCAGGGCAGGAAATTGTGAGTTTTCATTCATGAAATTGTTCATTCTCCCGTGAGGAGAGGACAGCCAAAGAGAGGCATTTCACCCTAGCAGAGCCCCTCGGCACAGCTAAGGGGCAGAGGGAATGGAGGCCTCGGTGTCGGCATATCCCCCTCTCCTTGTTACATCCAGGCTGGCTGTAGGGCCGTCCCTGTCTAACTGTCGGGGTGGTACCTACCACCACCCCGAACTGCAAAGAGAGCTCATGGCTCGAGCTTCCCATTGCCTAGTAGGGGCTGTGGGATGGCTCTTTCTGTTGCTTTTGTGGAAGAGCGAGTGGAAGATGGAGTTTTTCAGGCACACAGGCTTGTGGTCACTGCTTATTTTGGGGAGAGGGAGGAGGATGTTTGCAGCATAAAGCTGGAGCTGGGGCGCAGAGAAAGCTGCGTGTCCTGCACACACAGATTTCACTTGCTGTGCTCTTGAGAGAGGAGTTGTGGATGCCTTGCCTCAGCCCTTAGCAAAGGATTTGGAGATGAAGCCTTAGCCCTTGAATTTGTATTCAAACAAAGAACAGAAGAAGTAGTGCAGGGAGCAGAGTGCTGGGGTGAGGCCCCCAGCAGCCTGTGTTGCCAAGCAGATGGGCTGCCGTGTTCTCAATCAACTGCAGTTTTTAAGGTCATGCCTAGATAATGAGCATCACAGTACTCGAGCCTACAGATCATGAATATATGGATGAATATTGACTCATGCATTTTCCTTTCTGCAGCTCCATTCCTGTAACTTCCCCTCTGCTCCAAAGCCAGCAATCCTCCCTGTTGGTGTCTCTGCAGACTCTGCACCACCCTCTGCCTGCTCACGACTCCCTGGCTTTTCCGGCACCTGAGCTCTTGACAGTGTGTGGTCAGTCACATCTCCCCTGCAGCCAGCCTCTCCCATGGTCCTCTTTGGGAGCCTTATAATACAGAGGGAGAAAGCAGATAGGACAAGTAATGCCAAGCAGTAAAAGGTTTCCTTGGGTTAGATTTCAAAAAGTCACACAAAAAGGTAATCTCCAGCTGCTAGCACCTGCTCCTTAGATGTCCTTCATCACCACTAGAAAGTTGTAGCTACTGGTGAAACGCAGGTGTGGCTGCCTTTGCCGATACAGCAGGACCTCAGCAACAGGCTGAACAACCAGGAGTCACACTGCACTACGAGAAGTAGTCTGTGCATCAGTGTACAGACAATGCAAGAGCAGGGCAAAGGAGAAGCAAGTATCATCTAAACTTCACATCACCGCACACAGACCAGCTGGTTGAGACTCCAGCAGGGCAGAGAGAGGGAAGGACAGTGGTGGGAAGGAACCCAAGGAGGAGACTTGAACAATGTCCTGCACCATTGCAGCAGGCTGTGACCAGACCCAGAGCGGATCCATGTAATAGGGAGAAGGAGCCCCACAGACATCTCGGCAAGGAAATGTCTGGTGAGAACTAACTCAGAGGGTTGGTAGGACACCTTGTGGAATTGGGAAATTATCCAACCTCCTGTGATCAGAGTGTCACAAATCTGAAACAGGCTGTGTGGCACAGAGCACAGGGGGACAGCAGCATGTTGCTTCGGTTCTTTCTCTGATACATCCCATGGTGTGCTATCTGTTGCACCAGTCGTCTTCTCTTAACCGTGTCATTGGCAGAAGTGTCTGTACTAAGCCAGCAGGTATCTAAGGCTTGCTTTGAGAAGCAAGATTGGCCACACCACATATGGAGCAATACAAATCAGAAGCAGCGCTCTTCTATTGCTGTTTGAGCTCTAAGCTGCATGCCACACCACCTGTGTTACAGCTTCCGCTGCCATTTGTGCTGGAGCTTGAAGCACCTTACTTCAAACTAGTTGCCTCCTCCTGCTTCTCTGGGAATGTGTTTGAATGTGGCTCACTGGTCTGGAGCCAGAGCACACTGACACACGGGCAGTGGGGACAACTGGAGAGCTTGGGCTCAGGTGTGAACTCAAATCATATGTTAAGCTGATAGTAAAGAGATACCATTCTAACTGCTTCATTATTGTATTAGTGTGGTGGCACAAGATTAACTGCTCTGTCTCCCCTATTTTCCTAATTAACCATCTAGAGTTGGTCCCTGTTTATATAGTGTCTCTGATCGTTAGCAACACCTGAATGCCTTCCCTTAGCCATGCTGGAGTTCTCTTTTATTTGTGCAGAGATTTGCTTTCTTACAGTTCCATGAGCGAATTTCTTGAAAAAAAAGAAAAGAAAAGAAAAGAAAAAACAAAAAAGAAAAAAGAAAAAAGAAAAAAAAAGGAGAAGAAAAGAAAAAGGGGAGAAAAGGGGAGAAAAGGAGGAAAGCAACTGAAGCCAGATTGAGCAGCTCTGGCTTTAACAGTCCTGGGCCCTTCCCCTATTTTCCCTGACATTCCTCCTTGTGACCCCTTCCAAGTGTTCTGGGCGAGTTTCGCAGGAATGCGCAGTTACGCTCAGGCTCCGTGAGCACGGCCTGTTATTCAAAGGGAGTTGGCAGCGCTTCCCAGCTTTCACAGCCAGATGTTACAACTGTGACCCTGCCAGAGGCTGCGTGCGTGCACCTTCCCATTCTCAGCCCCTTTCACGGGTGATAGTTTCTGAAGAATCTATTCTGGGTAATACTTTTCTTTTGTGATTTGTTCACTTCTTCACTTCTAAAATGTGTTCATAGCACCAGTGCTCTATTTCACAGCTAGCGAAAGGGGGATAAATCTTGCCATAAACTTGAATGGGAGCAGCGCAGATTAGTAACGTTGTGGGACTTCTAGGCCCTACTCGTAAGTCAACAACTGTGCTTGGTGTTGTTCAAAAAATACAGGACAAAAGAAGACTCCTGCCCAGAAAAACCTCACAGGTAAGTTTTACATTTCAGACTAACAGTATAGATACACAGAGACAAAAGAATGCAAATGAAAAATGAGGCAATATTGGTTAGCATAACACACAGGGATCATACAATATCAATAGCTCTTCTTCCATCTTTTCTTCACCTTTTCCATATATTCCTCTAGCTTATTAACAGTTATGGTGATACATATACTGAGATGTGCAGCCAGGATCCAATTCTTTAGAAGTGCAGCAATATATCACTACACACTGAATGACAGCACTACAATTTTATGATTATAACTGCATGTCCTACGTGATATACGCTTACAGGAGATCTAAACAGTCACGATTAGTCTTATCCAACCTTCTCCTTCCTCTTCTACTGCTTTTCTTAGTTTTGAACTAAACTATAAATTCCGTGGGAAAAAAACTTTGTCCTTTATAGCAGCACATGGGGTTACTGATCATTGTTACGCTCTCTAAGAGCTACCAAACTACAAATACTTAACATATGTCTCAGAACTAATGACTTGTCACTTCATTTAATTTATCACGATGTAAATGGAGATTATACCTTGCCTCAAAACAAGCAGAGGTGGAAATCATGAAGTTTAATACCATTTTATGATCCCAGGAAACAAATGACAAATTTCACCTTTAAAATAGTATTTTGAAAGGAAGTTAAAATAATTGCATAGCATAGTTCTTAATGTTAAAGTGCTTTCTGTCCCTCCAGTGAAAGGTGCTGCAGAAATGCAGAGCATTATGTTTATTTATTAATAATCCCGCAAAGAAATTTTCATGATCGCCACTGGGGACTGTCTGACAGGTGACACAGGCGACCTCCTGCTAGGAGTGACATCTCTCCCCTACAATTTACATTCTCTAAATGATTTGTGATCAAATTACTTACAGCACAGATTAGCTTCTCCCCCTGCTATTCCCTTGCACAGCACCATATTCAACTGTTTGTTCCATGGGGCCATAAAAATAATAATATGGAAAGTCAGTGCCTCTGCTTCCAGGGTATTCCAACATGGAAACAGCACATTGGCCAGGAGATCAATTCCTGCACTCATTTTCTCAGGCACTGGGATTTGCATCTGGGGGAGATGCAGGTCACTGGCTTGAAAAGAGCATTCCAAGTTCACGTTTTGATTGCACAACCAGATAAACAAAGTGTCCCAATTAGAGGGAAGAAAATAATCAGCCTGCGGTTTGGTGGTACAGGAACTGAGAGGACTACGGAACAAACAGATTTGGAACAGTCAAAGGACAAATGCCAGACATTTATTGGATGTTAGGGAGACTGTAACCATCAGTGGCATGGAAATGGTTAAGAGAATATATTAAAGGTGCAAAGGGTCTCCCGACCTCTGCCACTGTCAGTTCTGTCAATGGGTCCACAGATGCCAGTGGAATAATTATGGCCTATATTTAGATTATGGATGCATCGGGCAGGGTGAAGGTTGAACATGGGGAACATGGTTGTTTGCAGTTCATTAGCGGTAGGAGCAGCCTAGGGTGGGAGGAGGGCACTGAACTGGATTCATCCCACCTGGAGTGCTTGTGCTGAGCTGCATAATGTCAGGGAAAGAGATCTGATTATATGTGGAAACAAAAGCAATAAACAACTGTGTTCAGACCGTCACACCCAGCGAGCTGAAGAAAGGAAGGAAGGAAACAGAGGAGAAAGCAAGAGCAGCCTCTGGCTCCCAGCCACACCGTTCCTGTACGAATGAATGCAACAGCCGCTGAGGAACTGGCTGGGTGGAAAATGCAGAAGGGCCGATGAGAGCTCTGTGCATGTGATTTTTGGTGTGGTGTTTGCACGTGTGTAAGACAGAAGAATCATGCAGTGCATAAGAAGTTGTCTCTAGCTGTATCCTGTGCTCATGGTACAACCCTGTGTGTCTGGGAGTGCTGGACAGCTGAGGGGAAGGCGCGTGTGGGCTGGGCTGCCCGTGCACACTGAGGCGTGTCGTGCTGTAAGCTGGACAAGTGGATGCACAGCAGTAAGATGTAGAAGGGCTGCACAAGCAGGAGCTAGAGTTCAGGGAAAAGGCATGACTAGTGAGCTCAAAAATGTACTGTGCAATGCCTGGACAGGAAAACATTGAAATAATCTCAGGTGCCTGTAGTGCTAAGGTCTATAGAAAAAAACAATCATTGACACAAAGGATGTAGAAAATAAAGTGACAATGCAAAAAAGGATGGCCGTGGCCCATTGCAATGTGATGGAGTCCTGCTCCATAGACTCTATTTGAGCTTGTCAACAATTAAGCGACGCTAGGGGAGCTAACATCACACATACAGGTCAGGTTGGAAGATGATGAATTTTCCTTTTGCTAACTACTGGACCGCAAAACCAGAAGGAAGCTGAGCCTCAAATGAATTAAAGCCCGGAGCACTCACTGGAGAGCCCACTTTTGCTTATTTAGGGAAGAGGAACCTGTGTGCTCTGTGTTCTGCATTTCGCCTGCTGTTCTTGCAGTTCCTTTTTGACTTGGAAAGCAATCCTTACAACCTTGTGCTGAAACTTTCCCAAGTTTAAACTCACCCCTGTTGTTCCAAGCCATGGCATCAAGGTCTGTTGTGAAATGCAGGGGTTTTACTGTTGTAGTCCTTTATTCACATCAGCATGTTGTTTTGTCAAGATCTTAGGTCTTTCTAAAAAAGGCAGCAAACAAGACCAAGGAATGCTGTATTGCAAAGTAAAAAATTCCAGCTCAAATCTAAAGCATGTTCTCTTTAGAGGAAGAGAAGAGAGATGGAATAATATCGAAACTGTTTCGTGGCATGTAACACCACTGCATATGATCATGCCAACACTGGAAGTCCTTGGGGGTGCTGCTACACAGGTCTTCAGCTACTGATCTGTTGACACTGCTATTAGTACATAGCAAGTCAGGTAAAGAAGAGGTTGCAGAGAATGTAAAATGGAAACCAGATGCCACAGCATCACATTATTTCTTCAATGCAGACTAAAAATGACTGACAAGTTTCCCATCATACTGATTACACAGAGCCCCAATCAAATGGCTGGCAAAGTTTCTTTACTCCAAGACACTGGGGATAATGAATTCAGAAGTTTCTGAACAGCTGCTTTTCATGGATCATTTAGAATTTGTGTTGCAAATAGGAAAAATCCATGTTAAATGCCCTCAACTAATTGAGTGGAATACAGTGAATACAAAAGAATAGTTCGCTGACCTTGGTAAAAACAGCACAAAAGCCTTAATCTGCCCAGAGAGACCAAGAAGGTAACTGAGGAGTAGAAGAGAGCAGAAGCCTGTATACTCTCGATCAGGTTCCTAATTCTGCTTGCCAAGAGATAAATACAAGACTTTCCTTTTGGGAATATGCAACAGCTCCTAACTCCCTTAGAAACCACAGCAGTGGAGAAAGAGGTGGGTGGAAACTGGGATTCTGCCAAATTGCCAGCATCGAACTTGACAATTCAAGGCAGAATTTGACACTGGGGCAGAAGAGAGAACAGTTAAGGGTATCTTTTAGGAAGAGTGGAAAGATTTTTTTTTAATAGCTTAGAAGGCAGAAGATGAGAAGAAAGGCAGGGATGGGTGGGAGTGGGGTGGCTGGGAAGCAGGACTGCTCGGGCCAATGGGGTTGCAACACTGATGCTCCCATGCAAGTGAGAGATGGAAGATGCAATACTGGCAACATTGAAAACAAAGGACAACTGTGACCTTCCAGGCTGACGTGGCAGAGCTGTTCACCTTGGAAAAACAAGGAGTTCATGTTGCCTGGCTGTAAACTGCAAATCCCTAACATTTTTCCTCAGCTAGGTGTATGCTCCAAAGGTATTAATTGTTAACCATCAGCTGCCTGGATGAGGGGCTGTTATTGCTGAGTAGGCTGGACAGATAAGACATTGCTCTCCCAAGGCTCCCTGTATGGAAAACAGCAGCAAGGTCCAGCAAGCGAGCAAGTCTCCCCAGTTGTAGTTTTCTAAAATTGGAACGTCATGTCTACTGGGCTGCACATACCAGCTCTGGTCCTGTCAGCTGTTCCTCACTTTATCATCATGTTCCTTCGAAGGAGACCAGATAACTGCTCTCTTGTTGCTACAGGCACTGCCACACCTTTCCCAGGTTGTGTCTGTGAAGAGCAGCAAAACAGAAACACTGGAAAGAGTAGAGGCCAATCTATTATTTATACCCAGCTACTCCCTTTGGGCCTGAACAAGCAAAAAGCTCTCTTGAAAGGCTTATAATTCTTGGTCAGATTCCAAGAGAGACAAAGGGATGTTGTAAAAGGAGTTTCATATGAGCTTGGTAAAACACTCTCCTAGGGAAGAGGCAGTGGGTTTCCTTTGTGTGGGCAGGCAGGAGGTAGACCATTTTGTTTAAATTTACATTCACAATGAAGGGTTTTTCTATACGTTTCAATGGCACTCATTCAAATTTACATTTCTTTGAGCATTTTTCTGCATTCGTAGGGTTTCGGTGCCATTTCTAAAGCAGCAGCCCTGTTTCATGCCCGCTTGAGTCTGTATCACTCAGGAAGTTTAAAGTGCTGACTCAGCTCTCCAGAGAGCCCGTGAAGTGTCTCTGTCCTCACTGTTTGCAGTTCTCGGTTGTGAATAACCACAGAACAAAAATGTTTTGGTGCCCCTGGTTCAAATGCTGGGCAGATACGGGGCTTTGTTTTAAACAGGAAGGAAACAGGGAGGTACCACAGACATGCCACTGTTGTCAGAAGTAAGAGCAAAGACAAGTGATGTGACCACGTATTGGGAAGAAAGCAGGGTCGCAACCAGGTGTTGTGCTGGAGGCCTGGGAAAACACTTGAATTGTGCTTTTGCTCCACTAGTTTCAGCCGAGTTTTAAATGCCCAAAAAGGATCTGGAAGGTTGCCAAGACAACAGCATTTTGAAAACCACAATATTCAGGTTTGGGTGGGGATGAGGAACGTGTTCAAGTTATTCTGCAGTATCTGGAGTCACAAGCCAGCAAGAGAATACACGCGGTCGGCAATGCCCAGCAGGAACTGACACAGCCGTCACAAAGTTCTATTATTCCTTTTACTCAGCACAATCCACATGTTTTTCATTAGGTCCAAATTGTAAAAGAAAATACATACATATTAAACAAAAATACCAGAGTTCTGTGAATGTGTGTTTGGCAGTTTGCATTCAGGTTACAAATACTCATACTGTGTATTTTAGAAAAAAGCTGTTTTACAGGGTTGTGATCAGCAGTCAAATAATGCAAGACGTGCCATATTCTCCGACATGATTTCGGCCCACACGTCCTCAAAAAGCAAATAAACAAACCCAAGTAAACTAAATCATCCCGCACTTCAACAGCTTGGTTGCTTTGGGTAGATTAGTGCCTCGGAACAAAGGGGTTTATGGATCAGAGACCTCTTCAGTTTTCTGAATGTTTTAAGCCTGGTTTCCTAAGGACGCAAGACTTCTGGATTCACACCGTCCATCTGTCATCTCCCCCCACCTCCTCCACCCTCTATCTTTTTAACTCGCTGGCCAATTTAAAATAATTTTATGTAATTTGGCAGGCAGTTGAAGGAGGCTCCAACACAGATTTCAGTTTGACAAAGTTTGTGAAAAATCAGTGGACTAGAAAGTGATCAAATGAGCGTCCTTGCTGAGGAAAGAAGCCCGACAGCTACCTCTGCCTGTCCTGCTGGCCAGGCACGCACAGCCGGGAAGGCACGGTCCCTTACCCCACCGGCCGGCGACCAAGGGGCGGCTGTTGTGCCCCAGCGGGGGCTGTGTCACACGCACACGTCAATGCACTTGTCACTGTAACTGCAGCTCACGCCACTGGGGTCTGGATGTAAAACTCTGCCACCCCTTTCTACAAACGTGTTGTTCACTGGCATTGTGCATAGCCCTGGCTTTCGCTGTTGAGAAATCTGTGAGAACAAGCAGTAACTGTTCGGCAGCAATATAAGTTAAGGTAGTGTTTACACCATAAAAGTATGCTGTGCTGGTGAAACATGTATAGAAGGAAGCAGTATCTGAGAAGGGATTGTTTTATGAGGGGCTGACTTCAAAATGACTCATTTAGCACAGAGCGGCAATTGTGACTTTATTAAAAATCACCATGTTCTGGAGTGAACTCCTTGGCTCGGCTACATGTCCTGCCAACTTTGACTTCATCAGAAAATAGGTCTTGCTGAATTCCCATGGAAAAGTTCTGGAGTGTGTCCCAACTCTGTCTCCCTCCCCGGGGATGCCGCTGGCACCCCGTCTGCGGCCCATTTCCTGCGTGCACGGCGGGGCCGGAGCCTGATCCCGCCATGGCGCAGATCACTGCTGCTGCTGCTGCTCTTGTAACAAGATAACTTCCTGTTGTTATTTTTGTTCCTCTGCATTTATTAGGTACATTTTGTGCAGTGCTCAGTGCTGGTGTTAAATTAAGCAAAAATGCTCACTTGAGATAAAAATCAGACTTTTCACAAAAGATTTGTAAACTGCAGCCCCCCACCAGCCTCTGCCAGCGGAGCAGGTACCAGCGACTGCTGCACACTCAGGGGGCAGGATGTTTAGTCAAAAGAGTGCAAAACCAAGGAACAGCAAGTGTGGGAAAACCAGGACTTCTTGTATTTAAGTTTCCATAGCCTTTAACGGGATCCAACAAATTCAGATATAAACCAGATTGCTTCATACTTTAACTTTTAAGTGTATGGACTTTGCATGGCCAATTTAAAACTCTGCATCAAACTGCTTGCTTCTCTCCCTTCCCCCGAAAGCAGGTTTTGGGGATGGAAATACTGATCTAAACTAAATCCCAGGAGCCTGACAATCCTTCTGCAGAACTTCCCTGAGACCCTGGGACATTGCCAGCTTTAAGCGATGGAAAGGAAGACTGCCAGGTCACAGGGCATGCCACAGATGGGATTTGACTTCTAAGCAGTCATTTAATTTAGGCCTGGAACAAGATTTATGGGAGTCTATCTGAAAGAGAAAGAAAAAGATATAGGGCAGGGGGGGAGAGGCAGGTAGATATGAATTCAGATGAGACAAACTCTGTCTGAAGGGTGTAGAATATTCCTGTGAGGCTCCTAGTTTCCATCTCTGTTTTACAGATGGGGAAACTAATGCTTCAAGTAAAAAAACCCATGCTAGAAGAGTGAATAATAGCAGAGGGAAGAATAAGGACATACAAATCCTGCCGTCCAGCTTTATGGTCCAACCCTCCTCCTTCCCACACACTCCCTTTGCAGGGAGGATGGGGTGAAAAGGCAGAAATTTTGTGTTATTTTTTGCTTGTATCAAACAAGGTGCATCCACAGCTGGAGATTTAAAATAGGGTTGGTCTCGTGGACACGTTAGGCAGGAGACGTCCAGCCAGCAGCCACAGAGAAGTTCCCCCAGCATGATCCCTTCTTGCATGTAGTCCCAAGGCAAATGAGGCCTCAGCACAGCGAGAGGCACAGGTATTTCAGTCACGTTCCCTGGAACACTTTCACCATCTACCTCTAAGGCATTTTTTGTTGCTCCTACTGTGCAGCACCTGGCCCAGAACCAAGCTGGTCCTCCTGAGCGCTTGTCATTTTCTCTCTTCACTCTCCTCCCCTCTTAAACAACAACAAAAAAAAAAAAAAAAAAAAAAAAAAAAAAAAGAAAATAAAAGAAAAAAAGAAAGAAAAAGAAAACAAAACTGTTTCCCCACAGGCTGCAGACATAAGTGAGATGCAGGTGCAGGCTGCACAAAGCTAATGAGTTCAAATCCCAGCTCCCCACACACCCTCATACAAGATGCCCAGCCCTTTGAAAACTCAAAATAAAAAGGGAAGGAGCACAAGAGCGTGCACCTGTAGGAGACATAGGCTGCTCCGTCCTCCAGCCGCCGGTGCAGGTGGACAGGACCCTGCTCCAGGATGCCACGCTCACTTCACAGTAATGCCTTTTCCTGAAGAGCTTAAAAGCACAACTTAAATATCAGCCTTTGTAGCACTGCAGTGAAGCTGCTCATTATTATCCCCATTTTATAAATGCAGAAACCAAGGTGCTGGGTAGAGCAAGGAACTCGTTTGTCCAGATTATACAGTGTGTCAGGGCAAAGATATAGGGTGGCTGTGCCCACTGCAATGTGCCAGCCCCTTCCGCATCAGCTGTGGTCCTTGAGGTTTCAAAGCTCAGCCAAGGAACTCACTTCCCTCCGATTGCGGCAGTGACCGGACACCGTGGCAAAGTTAACTTAGAGGGAGGAAATGAAAACTGCTCTGTTCCATTTTGGAATAGCAGGAGCCAGGTGAGACTCCAAGTTAGGCCAGGTGTAGCAATGTGCCACCACCTGTCCTGCGTACAGCTCGGCTCACAGGGGTTTCCAGACCAGGACCCACAAACCTTCCTGCAAGAGAGAAGCCTGAGTGGGGACCAACTGTGGATAGAGACAGGGACCAATGCCTCCTCTTCTATCTCACTTCAAATTGTTGTGAAGTCCTGTACCCCACCCTGTCCCACAGGGAAACCACCTAACAGCAGCTTTACTGCGTCCTGGCAGTGATTTGTGACTTAATCACTGCAAGCTTTAAAAGTTAGTGGGAGGAGAAATGTGTTCCTACAGCTTTAGCCGGTGCTTTCCAGAATAGTCCCTTGCTTTTCTGCTGGCAGCTTAGATTTCTGCTATTATTTTGCCTCTCTGCTTCATATGGAGAGAAAGGGAAGCTGCCTCCTTCCCCTGCCCTCGACAGGCGAAGCTGCTGCTGCCGAGTCCTTGCTGCAGAGCAAGCTCTCTCCAGGCCTGCAGCATTGCACTGCCCTGCACATCGCTGCACTAACCCGAAAAACGAGGGAGGCTTCAGCCCTGCCCTTGCAGAGACCCAGCTCCACATCCATGGCGTTCAGCTGTCCTCCCTGCGCTCCCAAGGGTCTACCGTTCCTGTTGCCTCTGCCCAGCATCACCCCTGCCCCTCCGGGCAGTGCGTGCTGTCAGCAGTCAGCCCTTCCCTGTGCTGTGTTCCAGTCCTGGACCCCACGGCAGATCCCAACTCCATGCCCTGTTTGACAAGCCTCGTCCCACCTTCCTCCCCACTCTCCAGCCACCAGCCCTACACATGTCACACTGAACACGGCAAACTTTACTTAACGCTAGAACACCTCTGCTGTATCCCAGGCTGGCAGGCAAACAGCTTTTCGCTACGTGACACTTACGGTCATGTGCCTGCCCCCCACAGGCAGTCCCACAGAGCTGTGCTGTTACAATGCTTCAGATCCAGAGACTGTAAATGTGGAAACCCCAGGAACAAGGATACAATGCCCACACCCACACGCCAGTGCCTGGATTAAGACAGAAGCCATTAGATCCTGCAGTCAAGATGGGATGGGTACTGAGATTCTCCAGAGCCCCGCACACGCACTACTTCACAGGAAAAGAGCAGCCCCCAGTGCCCTCGCTCGCTCTGATACATGGTGCTGCAGGGCCACGTCAGCACGCTGTGTGTGCAGACCCAAGGCCAGGGGAAAGCCTCCCTGCCTGGCTGGAGGTCCGGGCTGCTCCATGGTCAATCCAGATCACACCTGGATTTGTGTGTCACTCGTGGCAGCTCCTGTCAGTGCGTGGATCTCCAGCACATGGGGCAGGGCAGGGCACGGCTGTGCTGCCAGGCCCCTCGAGAAGCCCAGAGTGCCCAGGCGGACAGCAGCACCCAGCCTGGGGGTCCTGGGGGGAAAGACTCAGACCCTCCTCCCCTCCCACAAATCCCTCTCCTGCCTCCTCCCATCCTGTATTAGCTGGTGGAGACTTTCCTTTCTCCGTGGTGGGTTTTTGCTTTCGCAAAGCCCTGGTTTATGTAAAGCGCATGGTCCCACAGCAGGCTGCATGGAGGGAGTGGAGGGAAACGTGCTGGAACCAGGGAGTGGCTCTGCCGTGGCAGGTGACAGCAGGGTGGGAGCACGAGGAGGGGCCCCAAATCCTGTCCGGTTCCCCAGAAACTCAGTTCTAACAGCATTGGAGGTCAGGAGATCCAGTTAAGAACTGGACAGATTCCCCTTCGCTGGTCTGCCCAGAGGGCAGGACACTGCTCCTTGCTTCTTGCTGGGAGCAGCTGGTACTAGTGGAAGTTAACCCTTTCATCTGCATCACAATGTCACACTCGGCAGCTGTCCGGGCAGGTGGAGTCCCGCAGGCCGGGGCTCTCCATGCGGCTGGCAGGCTGGGGAAGCCCCTGCCAGGTGTCAGCCAAGCAGCACTTCTCCACAGCGTTCCTGCCCGAGCAGCTTTCCCCACCTTTGCTGCTTTGCCAGTTACACACCAGGAAATGTTTCAGCTTCACAGGAGTTGCAAAGCACTTCTGCCTCTGGTTATTAACCTGCATGCAGGGCTGCAAGGGGTGGCAGAAAATAGGACAGGAAGCCGGGGGTGTGCTTAGCCCCAATTCAGGCGGTCCTGTGAGCATCCAGCCACAGCGTCGCAGCTGGTGGCAAGGGGCTAAATCCATTCTTGGTGCAAACAAGTGTGACTCACAGTCCAATCCCCAAAGCCAGCATAAAACCAGGCCGGAGCTGGACCCTGTGGGGTGGCAGCACACTTTGCTCTGAGCTGAGACCAGCTGCCTCTTTCCTCGGGGAGCTGAGCCAGACCTCTGGCCAATGTGCCTGATTTCTCTTTCATTTATTTTAGACGTTCAGCAAGACATTTCCACAGCTACTCCTGATTTACACCAGTGGGAATAAGCGATGGTCCAGGCCCCTCCTCCCAGAAGCCTGGCTGTGGTTCCTCAGATTTCTTCCTCACAGAAAGCATGGAGAGTCCATTTTTTCCCCATTAAATCATCTGATTTTTTTGGCTCCCCTTTCGATAGGAATTCTTTCTTTCTTTTGCATTAATTTTGCCCAGTTCCAGCACTGACCCATGTTTATGAAAGGGGCTTATGAGCTGTAATGTTAACTAGCCTCAGTTTGCTGATTCAGCAGCAGAATAAATAGGTAATTACACTCTGCCATATGTGTCTCTAATTCCAAATAGATGGTGTCCAAAAGGCGCTGTGCATTACCAGCGGATGACTGGAGTTGGGACTGTAAAAATGAGTAAATTGGTCCCCAAGGCCAGAAAAAGCTCTGTCAAATCCCACTGTTTATATCATACTGAGTGGCTGACTTGTGGTTATTTTGTAATTTAATACTGCTAAATGTCAACGGGAAATCCTTTCAACTACAGTTTGATACCTAGTGACAGAAAATCATTCAAGACTTAGACAAAGCAGCTAGCTCAGAGAGGTGCATTTTTTTCTTTTTAGTCTTTGCATAAAGAGTGATCTTGCAGCAGCTGCCCTGCCCTGGAGGGGAGAGGGCAAAGACACTGCTTGCCTCTTCTTCCCCCAGCAATGCACCCTTCCTACGCCAATGCCCAAGGCAGTGACTCTCAGGCATTGGGCAGGGCTGCCAGTACCTCTTTCCTAGAGCAGGAGTCGCTGGGCTCAGCGGTCCCTGTGCCTCCCTAGTCAAGCCCAGCTGGGCAAGTTTTTTCACTCCTTGTCCTGCACAGCCCAGTGTATGAGACCAGCTCTTTTGCCTGCGTGTTTGTTTATAAGAAAACAGAAAACCCAGAATGGCCACATTCTCCAAATGCTTCCTGTAAACAAATCCAAATACTCATGCACACGAAAAGGCTGCTCCAGCTACACTGGGGAGGGAGCTGCAGAGAAGAGATTGCAAGCGACTTGCGACATGTCTCTTTCAAATGATGAACTGAATCTCATACACCACATTAAATAAATATGCCTAAACTTGCCCAAAGCAGCCTGCTGCACTGCATTTGAGGTGCTGTCCTGCCCACCTAAAGAGCTCCCTGAAGGACTGCTGCTGGGGAGCCACTGAGACAGCAAACAGGAGTCATCTATTCTTGTGCTTCCAGCTGCTCAGGCAGGGACAGTCACCCCTTTTTGCCCGGGATCAGAGCATCGCAGTGGGGTGTGTAGCAAGGAGGAAGAGACTTAGCTCAGAGCTGGCTGTGTGCAGCCCAGGGAGACTTGCCATAAGCTCTGCACTTGGGCAGGAAATTGTGCCCGGCACTTGCCATGGAAGGGCACCAGCCTGTGGCACACGCAGCGAGGGGGGATGCTGACCACAGCCCAGCCCAACTACGAAGGCAGGGAAGAATTTTTTCTTTGTGTGCCAACACAGAGCTCTGCTTGGTACAGGTTCGGGTTATATTTCATCAGCTCTTTGTGCTGGGCAGCAGCAGCCATGTTTTCAAGGGCTGCTGTCCAAGCAGGGTCTATCACACCTGATATTCTTTGCTCAGTCTGTCTCCAGCAAGATCTCTCATCTCTAGGGGCTGAACAGAATAATTAGAGGTCTGAGAGCTGGACAAAGCCTGTCTGGTGGATGGGGTAATTTACAAATGCTCAGACTGTCCACACTCCTAAGCCAAAGGGGAAGCTTAATTAGAAGCACAGGAGAAATTCATCTGGGAGAAAATTAAGGCAGAGAGAAGCCCCACCCCACCAGAGGCAGAAGGACACCCTCTGTCCTGCCTCCCCCTCAGCGAATCTCCTGCTGGCACAGGCCAGGGAGCAGGGCGTTGCTTGGAAGCCATGGCCAAGTGGCGGCCCTGTGCCTAAGAGTAAAAAAAGGACAGTTGTCCGCTCATTGACTCTCTGCTCTCTCAGCTTGTGTTGGGAAGCTCTGACAAGATGTGCCGAAGTAGCTTGAGCATCTCTCCAGGGCTGCGTGGCCCGGCCTTATGTTGGCAATTGCCAGCTCAGGCTAATGGGGTCTGTGGGGAAGCTGTTTCACTCTCAATTCTTCTGTTATACACTGTTAGCTGCAAAGGGGGGGGGGGCTGCACAAGCTGCTCAGGCAATATGTCTGCACAGATCCCACAGGATCCTGTCTACTGCTTTTCAGTGATCCCTTAGGATCCAGTCTGCTTCCTCAGGTTTAGGCCAGTGGCTTCTAGAAAACAATGACGGTACAGCTCAAACCTTTCTCTGCCAGGCTGGGAGAAGAGCAGAGTCACACAGCAGGAGCTGCCTGGCTCTGCGTAGAATCAAAGCAATGGGCACCAACATAAATTCAGGCCAGGCTCGAGACTTTCACAGTACCAGGAGTGCGAGCGGCTGGTGTCACAGCTTCTGGGGTTGTGCCAGTACTTAAGGAAAGTACTTCAAAGATTTGATCCTTCCTTACAAATTCCCCCAAAATCTGGAGAAGCCCTGTGATGTAGGAGACAATATTCTTCTCCCAGTGTCTCCTCTCCCAGTCGGGGGGATGGAGCTATTCTGTGGCTGAGGCAGCCAAAGGCTGGGGCAGAGAGTCCTAGATCTGCTCCAGTGATTTGCTCTGGGGCTTTAAGCAAATCCTTTTTGGCCTTGCTTCTTGCAGGCACCTGACAGAGACAGGAGCCAGTGTCTAAAGGCATTCCTTCTCTCAGAGTCTTACTTTCCCCATTTGTAAGCTTGGTTAATACCATCTCATCCCTTCCCGGGATGGTGTTAGTCTTCATCAGTACATTTGAAGCATGCCGAGATCTGCAGATGAAAGAAATACGATAATGCAATGATACTGCATGATTATCTGTTGGAGACTCAGCCCTCACCCTGTATCCAGACTTGGCAACTCTTGGCATCCCTAGAAACACCAGTTAAACAGCTGGAGCACTGCGGGGAAAGTCAGCAACAGCCTTACCATAGCTGTGAAGAGGTGAGCAGCTGCCTCCTTGACAGCCCCAGTAGAACTGTAAATATTTCCGTTTCTACAGGACTGTCAAATCCTAATTCCTACTACATGGGGCAAAGGCACCTGAATTCGCTCTCTAATTCTGCAGCACAGTTTGAGGAGGAAAATGCCTATCACACAGTAATCACTGTCACCCCTGTAGCGCCAGAAGAGTTACCCTCCCACCCGCAGCGTTCTGCCATGCTGTGGAGAGATGGGAAGTTTGTTTCCTTGTGGAGCCTAATCAGCCCCCTTGGCTCTTCTGATAAACAGCTCAAAGTAGGACTTTTAGAGTAATTCAAAGCCATTCTCCTACTCTCCCCAGCATGACACAGAGAAGGTTGAGAGTGGGTCCCCTGCTCTGCCTGGTAGCCTGGATGCAGCCTAAGTGTTTTCTCAGCTAATCCTTATTTTTTCCTCACAATGAAGCTAGGTCCTGTGCGGGGCTCATCCCATCTATTGCTTTCTAAATTCAGAAACTCAAGAACTGCAACCAGGAAGGCCAAGCACTCCAGTTAGGACTGGCTCCAGCACAACCCACCACTGTCTTCGCTGCTGCTACCTGCAGCCAGAGAGGCATAGGAGAAGCATGGGATGTCTCGAGCCACTAGGAATTACTATTCATGTGCTCCTTCTTTCCCCATGGCCTCATTTGGCCCAAAACCCAAATTCCACAGCACCCACACTTTGCTCCGCCTGAGGCCTCTGGGATGCGTGCTGTGTGCACGCAGCCTCCTGCGAGTGGAGACAAGGCTGGGGGAACTGAGATACGATATGCAGGGGGATTTCCTAGCTTGTAACAGTATCTCGAATTTCTACTTTAGAGATCAACACGGAAGGGAAAGTCTAGCTTGCACAATAGTCCCTGTAAAGCAAAGCAGCCACTCCTGTACAGCAGAAACAGCTTCGCTCTGATGCTCCCAAAGCCAAGTTAACTCCTCAACTGCTTACCTCTAAGGCTGCCTACAGCAAGATCCAACCCTCTGGTGTGCTGAGGGGACCCACGAGACAGGGGTGTGTGGCTCCCCTGTGTTCTGAGAAATAACAGCTGAAGACACCCAGTCCTGGTTTGTTTGGTGACGTGTCTGGGCTGGCCATACCTCCTGAAGCAAGGTCCATTTTTCCTTGCATCCCTGGGCCTTACACGAGGGACTGATGACTCGTGCATTTGGGGAACAAGTGCCATAAAGAGGATGCCTGGGCACATGCGGTGGCACTGAGTCCTTCACACTGAGCATGGCTAGAAAAGGGCGCTCTGGCAGGCAGGTGCAGAAGAACAGCTTTGAGAGAGTGTGACTGGCCAAGACAGTCATTTGAGGAAAAGCACCCTGGCCGGGGAAGTAGCCAGGCAGCGGGGTGGCAGGGACAGGGAGAGATGAACTCCTCAGACCTGCAGGGATGACCACGGAAATAGGGCTGCGTGTGCTGTTTGCCCTGGGGTAAACTGTGTTTCTGGGGGAGGAGGGCTCGGTGAGGGGTTGTCAGACACGCGGCTGTGCGTTGGCAGGCTAGATCTGCCCTGTCACCCCAGCCTGAAGTGACACCTGCCAAGCCCTTCCGCTCCGGCTGGGAGAGATTAAAGGATGGAGTGGCTGGTGGTTAAGGCTCAGTTCATTAGAAAGAGTCCTGTTAATTGGGTATTAACTGGCCTCTGCTGGGGATCAGGGACACATGGGCTGGGAATACAGGAGCTGCAGTGTGATGCTTGTCAGACATTTGAACTTTGGCAGGCTGGTGTAGCTGGCATGGGGAGGGCAGCCCAGCCCTCAGCTGGCATGTCAGGCCATGCCCCTTGGAGATTCACGGCTGCTATTGTCTTGGCCAGACTAATCCCTCTTACTGGGAGGCTGGTCAGGTTTTTCCTCCCCATCCCAGATTGTGCATCACACCTCTTGGGCTTTGCTCAGTTAAAAAATACATGTTTAGGGTTTAATCTGTGCTGCTTTAGGGCACAAAGACCAGGCTGGCCCTGAGATCACCTGACATGAAGTCCTGAAACAAAGCCCTTAGGGCAGAGTCCTCATACTCTGGCACTAAAGTCTCAATTCTTGTCGCCTGGAAACATAACAGGATTGTCTCCGTTTAGTGGGATTATGTCTGAAAAAGCCTTTTGTTACTGCCACTCTCTGCTCCAGGGTTGACAGCTGAATTAAACCAGATGGGAGTCCCACGGTCAGAGCGAGAAAATGGTGGAGGGCTCCTGGCTGTGACATGGGTTGACCTTGGACAAGTCACTCCATTGCCCTACACTTGGCCTCTCCTCCCTGGGGCAGAGGCAAGGAAGAGGCCTTCAGAGATCAAATGCCTTTTGCCCTAAACATGCCAGGAAGCTGTGTGCAGCTCGAGTAGGGGCAAGGGTTATTGTCACTTCTGTCCCTCTTTGACCTGAGAAGCAAGTCTCACATGTATGTCAGGAACAGCATCCCGCAGTGGGTGCTGTGACTTTTGGCAATACAGCAGGTCACATTCACAGGGGGCTAAGGAAGCATGGAGAGCTCAGAGATTAAATGGGAAACATGAGGCTTCCCATAAATGATTCCTGTCTCCCCTTGATGTCAACCCACAGCAGTGTCCCTTTGCAATAGCACCTTGTGCTATAGGCCAAGCCTCAGCTTTCTTGGGGTTGGTGGCATGAAACTGCACAGCCCAGCGCTCCCCCAGCTCTGCTCTGAGCAGCAGCCCGGGGAGGATGCTGCTGTAGATGCCTCTCAAGGCAGAGTTGCAACCAGCCAACTCCCCCTGACACTTGCAAAGCTGCAGTAGTGATGGAAGCCTCTCTACCTTTAAGGCACAAGGTATGCTATACACAGCAAGAAGGTTTGCCTAATTAACTCCGATAGTATATGACATTGTCATGTTGATTTACTAAATATACGCAGGAAATCTCTTTATTTCACCAGCTGATTGGTGACATAATCTGGGTCTGTAAGGAGCAGCCTTGACACCAATTCCCTCTGGTTATGTTACCTGTCTTTTCCACCTGCAATCGCATCAATGAAGCCCACAAGGAACTTCAATAACTAATTTATTCATTTTGCTTCTGATTTATAGTAAAAAGGAAAGGATGTCAGGATACACTTGTCTAGAATGACAATCAAGCCCAGAACTCTTCCAAGCTCGTGCCTTCTCAAGAAGTAGAAGGCTTCACCTTAGCAGCATGTGCATCATGCAGATCACAATTACCAACCACTTTTGTGATACTGTAGACTCACACCAGCTGGGAGAAAGTTTCCAGATAACACAAGCCTTGCTCCCTTATCTGCTAAAGATATGGGCATCCCTGACTGACACATGACACGTTCAATCATGCTTCTCATGTCCCCACTTGCCCCAGAATAATTACTCCATGTTTACCAGGCTGTGCTGAGGTTCTGCTTTTGTCCTGTACCATGGTGGGAAGGGCACCCCAGACTCCTGGGATCACCTGTATGAACAGCAGGCACAGGATGAAGACTCAAGTTGATGCAAATGAATCCACAACTATCTCTGGATGAGTCCCAGTAAAACTGCAGTATGGCTCAAGGAACTTCCACATTATTCAACCTTATTTACATCAGAGTACAGATTTTCAAATCTGCATTTGCTATCTAAAGAAAATGGACTCCAAGACAGCCCTGAAAATCTCATCCTAAAACTTCTCTCCTCTTGTGTGACATGGGAAATTTTCAGAAGTTTGTTTTGGCAGCAAACTGTTTTCAGTATCTAACCATGCGCCAGAAGGTCAAGGCTTTCCTCCCCAGATGGAAAGCAGAGAAATAATTACTGATCTCCTCTTCAGAGGCCACAATGAAATCTCTTTCCAAACAAGAATACAGTCCTATGTGAATTGTTGAAAAGCAGCTGTTGTTAGTGGTGCCTCCAGAGCACTGCTGCAGACTTTTGCTTGCACAGGTTTGCAGTAACTGGGCTGGTCTGTAGTGTGTGCAGCTCTTGCAGAACCTGACATGCATTTTTCAGGGCTGAGACCGGGAGTCACATTCCCAGCTCTCAGCACAGACACGGAAGGAGCATTGCTCTGCACCGTTCATCCTGCCCCAGATCAGCACATCACCATCCCAGGCCACCACAATGGCATTTCCCATTGACCACAACTCTGTTTGATATTGCTTCCCAAACTTGGAGCTTTTTGTAAGGCCCAATGCATCACTGAAGCGGTTGTTCTCAGGGGCCAGCAGTGTAAGTGACCTTATGCTGGCAGGGGCACCTTGGGAGACTAAGAATGCCTCCTTCAGCAGTTCTCTGAACTGCTCCAATTTCTGCCTGCAACAACTAAAGTCAGACAAAAACCACTTCCTCCTGCACACGGACTGTCCTCATCAATGCAGCACTCCTCATCGCAGTGAAACGAGAGCCTCATTTGGCAGAGCAATCAGGGGAACAGGGTTAGCTACTCAAAGGGATGTGCAGATACTCTGTGTCAGGCGTGGAGCCTAGCTCAGCAACAGAGAAAGCAGGGGACAGGGGAACATGTAACTCCATTGGACGAGAGCCTAGTTAAGATCCGTCTGTGTCAGCCCAAAGCTTAATCTGGATTGATGCAAACTGCAGAAAGTATCATTAGATACTGTCTGGGGAAGTCACAGAGCTTCTCTGCTCCCTTCTTGTCTTCCCCAATAATAGAGATATTTCTGTTTACAAAGGTGGACTTGATCCTCAGAATTTCCTCTGTAGATCTCTAGTATTTGCATGTGTCACCCTGTTTTCCCTGGCTCATTAATCACTCACTGTGCTTGTCAAATTGGAGCAGTGCCTGCTGTGCTCCCGCAACCTGCTATAGGGGCCCCAGGCTGAGCGTTTCTACTGCTACTGTATAGCTGCTTTATGGCACTTCAGCCGCCCGCGGTGTGCCCCACGCGTGCTTTTGCAGCACACCCTAAGAGCCCAACATCAGCACAGGAACATTGCCCTGGCAGACCGCATGGCACATGGCTGGCTTGTTTGCTACGTAACACAAAGCTTTCCTTAAATTCCAAATAAAACATCTTCCATCATCTCAGCGTCAGTCTGGTGTCTCCCATACTCTGACACACATATACATGCCTGGCCTTTACTGTGCCTTCAGCCAGGGCCCAGTGAGCCGAGGTCCCCGTGCCTGGGCTGGAGAGCCTCTGGCCGGGTCCTGCTCTGCACAGTACCTCTACCCATGCTCTCCTGCTCTAGACTTCAGACCTCTCTCTCTTCTATGACATTCTCACTCTTTGGTTCATTTTCTTCCCCTTCAGCAAACAAAAAGAAAAAAGAGAAAAAATGTGTCCGTACATAGCCTCATGTCCACTGGCATTAAGGGCGATTAAGTTGAGGCCAGGGCTGAGATCCGCTTTCCAGGTGACAGCGTGTTTTCTCCCTGGGCATCTCACCCATAACATGATGCTAGCTCATTTCTTCTCTCCACCAGTTGCAATGGCTTTTTACAGCACAGTCCCTGTCTTTGATATGAGATGAAAGCATATCTTGCCCAGCCACACCAGGGAGTGGGAGAAGTGTGAGGAGAGAAGGAGGAGATGTCAGCGATATGTCAGCAATAAGTCAGGAGAGCTCCTGAGCAAAGACCTGTTCACAGCAGAGACAGCCCGGACTGGTGAGCCAGGTCCGGTTTAAACAAGGTCACTTGGAGCCGGGATGTGGCTCAGGCCCGTCTCAAGCAGAGCAGGGTTTGTCTCTGCAGTGAGCAATGTCTCTGGCTGATTAGGAGCAAAGCCCATCTCCTCCTTCCTGCCTTTCCCATCAGCTGGAGCACACGGCTTACAGGAACAGTTCCCTTTTTTTCTTTTCTCCCATTTTTAATGACCAGTCTCTGTGATTGGCATGAGGAGCTGAGTCCTGGTAGGGCTGGGGAAATTCAATATTGCTAAGACCAGGACAGGAAACAGCGATGTGTGCCTGCAGTCACAACTCCACATTAAGTAATTTGTATATTAAACTGAAGATGACACAATGAAATGCTGAAATTATCTTGGTCTATCCCAGCTTACAGGGCAAAATGAACTTAAAAGGGTTCCACTTGGTATTTCTAAGACACTTATCACCTTGTTATCAAGCTTTGAAGCATCTATTTAGGCATTTTTCAAAGTTGATCGATTAGGATGGGAGCAGGACCAATCACAGAGCTTGTGCAGAGCCAGGCACATGCTGACAGCTCCCCCAGTGAGACCCCAGGTGAGGGGACAGTGGGACCCCAGCTCCACTGCTGCTCTGCTCTGCTCAGTGTTAACAATTTCAGCTGCAAGAACTGCCATGTGGTGCCAGACAAGGAAGGTCTGCAAGATCCCCATCCTACTGAGCAAGCCAGGGACAACAGGGGACGGGAGACGTTTCCCTGGACACTGATGGGAAAAATCCCACAGGTTCAAGGTCATTCTTTCCATCTGAAGATTTTTAACAAAAATGTCCTTAAGCCTCCTGCTCTGCAGAGCTAGATGAGAGACTTCAGGAAAGCCAGGTCTCAGGACATTACCAAGATTGCCTATTCTATGTCAAGTCAGAGGTTCCGCAGAGGCAGTGCCAGTCATGGCTGACTGACAACCACATTAACCAGAAGGGCAGCTGGGCTCTGACTGAGGAGTGGAAAAAGTTAACTCTGCCTCATCTCCAATTGCAGAGACATGGAGCTGAGAGCTCCAGAAGGCAGGACCGACACATGCTGCCTTTCTGCACATGCTGTTTACTTTGCTCTGTATCACGGTATCAAAGACTGAAAACCCGGGATGAAACCCGGCTGCTTGCTCTTCCGTATGTCTGTATCCATGCAGGGGCTGTGAGACCAGCTGAGCCTTCTGTTTTACCTCCCCATTTCAGTTTTTCAGCAGTGAAAATCAGAGTTTGAAGGACAGTCTGAAATTGCCGCTTAATGTAAAGTTACTTTTGAAGTCTTATTTGAATGTTAAAATGAAACCATGTAAACCTCTAGTTCAATTCCATTAATAGCTATTAAATTTCCCAAAGGAGTTAATAACAAGTTATTGATTTGTATGCTCAGCAGTTGAGCAATGAAAAGGAAAAACCAAGACAGAAATCCGGGAGGGTAATGCCAGAATCACACTTTGACAAAATCAGTCACTGGAAAATATTTCACTTAAGGTTTTCCATATGACAAGTCAAAAGAGGGAATACAAAAATCTGTTGTCTTTAAATGTGAAGCTGAATTGCTGTAATCCTACAGATTGTTTCAGGTGGAATACATGCCATTTCCACAGTGCTGTGATAATTTCTTTCCTACTTTTCATTGGGAAATTGCAACAAGAGCCTTGAAAACATACTCCTGCATATCTGTGAAAGTGAAGAGTAGACCAGCTGAGCAACACTCCCCTCCTCACTAACTCACTTAATGATGTGCTTAAATATAAGCTACTGCTTAGTCACATACCCACAGATACACATTTCCATTCATATTTCATTCATCCAAACCAAGTATTTCTATTAAAAAGCTCCACAAACACAGAAAGGCAAGAGATACCCCCAGTATTGAATGGCAATTAAGCAATTTACTTTCCTCTAAAACTTGTCTACCATAATCTTCATCAAGAGAATCAAGCCAACCCAAAACAAATTAATATAGATATGCCTGCTCAAAGTAAATAATTGTTAGAGCAATCTCTTTACTGAGGAGGGTTTTATTGTCTTCCTTACTGTTTACAGTGTCACTGCCAAAGGACGGACATGTTTCATTTTCTCCACTTCAGTGGGGTGATCTAATGGACTGGAGTGGACTCACTAAAGCTCTAGAGCATGGTATAAATGGGCAACAGCCATTAGACAATGCTGGAACAAGACAAATCAGCCCTTTTTAGCTTCAGGTCCTCTACATAGCCCATGGGATTGAGCTAATGCAAGAATTAGCCAAATAGAAAACCAAGCATTCAGTCCCTTAATGACCGGAGCTGCCTTCCCTCAGGGACAGAATGCTTCCCTGCAAGCAAGACAGAGGGACACTGGGAGGAGACATGGTGGCAGAAAGCCACAGTTAGGGGGGCTTTGTGGTGAAGGTAGCAGGGGAAGGGGATTTTCCACACCGCATCTTGTCAGGAAGGAGTTTGAGGAGCCTGTGATACTGCTTCGCTGGCCCAGGTGCGACAGGACTGCATTTTCAGTAGGTGTCCAGGCTGCCTGCCGGAGGAGGCCTGGGTTGAGAGACAGCCCCCACAGCCCAGCCCGAGGTTCCGCTATGCTGTCCACCACAATGCATTCACCAGTTAGAGCAGTCCAAATTCCCTTTGACTCGTCCCTGTGGGGCAGCTGTGCACTATTTGTCTAACTTCCAGGAGCATTCCCTGGCATAAGTGAACAGGAAAAGAAATTTTCAAAGTCACCTGAGTCAGCATCATTCACAAGCCTAACCTGTACTTCAGCCACAGAGGCACTTAGACCAGAACTGCTTAGAGGCTCTTCCAGTCTAGACACCAGAAACAAGTCTGAGTGTGATCTCACTGCTCACCCCAAAAGAGCAGAGCTGCTGTCTGGAATATCTGTGATCAATATATAGAACCAGAGAGTCTGAAATAGTTATTGTAGAAGAGAAGTGAAAGTCATGCTTCGACACACCACCTTGTTCCTGGAACAGACACAGAAGCAAAATGAGCTGTAGAGATTAGTCACTGCTCTGACCTCGTGCTTTGGCCAGCATGGAAGCACAGGCCTGAAACAATGCCATTTCCTGTGAAAAATGATTCAGAAGTCTAATGCGCACCCCACCTCCCAGTCCAATGTGGTGTCTCCTAATTCCGCTCTATTTCTACCATTATTCAAATACTCTGTCCCTTTGAAATCCTGTAGACACCTGTCCTGACTTACCAGAGGGTTCAGTTTATGCTTTTCTCCCACATCTCCTCCTATACCCTTGCTTGATTTCTCTGCCCCTGCTGTAAAAATGACCACACCAGCCTTGCTGCAATGTAAATGAAGAGGAGTTGCTCCACTAAGTAAGTGAGAAAAAACATTATCAGATGAAGATCCAAGGAGAAGGCAGGCCAGCACATCCAGCATTCCCAGGTGTCTCAGAAGATGAGTACAAAGGCCTGCAATGCATTTGTTGCTATTGTACATCTGTCTGTGCCTATATGCATGCTGACATTCAGACAGAACAAGAGAGATTTGCTCTTCCCACTGTTTGCTCCATTTTGACTGAGCACCGTGAGTGGACTCAGAGAGATTCATCCTGAATGCATGTCTCCTTCCTTCCTCTCTGCAGACAGGTGTCCTCATGCAGCACTGTGAACAGCTTTATAAAGACAAGTGCACTTCAGAGTGTGACCCTCTGAAAGGCATTTACAGCTAATGGGGGGAGCCAGAGAGAGAATAAACATGCATTTTTCAAAAGCCAGTGTAAAAATGGTGTAGAATTAAGCTAGCAGAACAGAAATTACAGCTGGAGCCCATGATCCAGGCTGAATAACTAAACAGCTGGAGGCCTTGTCCCTGAGGTGCCAGGGGGATGGCTTGTTCTTCAGATAAGTATTTACCACTAGCACATTTCCAGATCTATTGGAAAGTCTTGTTACAGTTTCAAAACAATGGTCCCCTCTCCTTACACCAAAATTTAAAAAAAAAAAAAAAAAAAAGGCTGATAAAATACAGAGTAGCCTCACAGGCAATTGGAGGTATGGCAGCTCCTACCCACTGGGTATCATTTTTAACAACCCAAACCAGCTCCAGAATAAAGCACAGAAAATGTCAGCCCTTTGTATGAAAGGGCTTTTGAAAAAGCCAAGCTGATTCCAATTTGCCGGAGGCATTAAGACAGCATATGTCACAGTGCCTGGGAACTGCGAGGCTAAGAGTTGGCTCCAATGTGCCGGATAATGGAGCCGCTACTACTAGTCCAGTGAGCTCTGGCTGCCACCCTGCTCCTGGTAGCAGTTTCCAGCATGCTGGCACGTGGTGCAGGCCACCTGCAAGCCAGATCTGGTCTGTCGGAGGAAACTGGGACCTATTTTAGTTGCCCAGCTGCAGCTCAGCTCATTTGCAAGAGGCAGCCTGCCACATCAGAACTCCTTTAGGAAGCACCAGGAGGCAAACCAATCTGCTGCCTCCCAAAACAAGACGGGTAGGAGGGTGCATCTCTGCCCCAGCTTAGATGGGGAGCAGAGGGGATTGCTGCAGGAGGCAAGAGAACGCAAGGGCTGTCTCCTCACCAAACACCCTCTGCTTTGTTTCAGGGAAGAGCTCTGACATCGCCAGGCTTAGACATAAAACTCCAGGGCAACTGAAGTTTGTGCCAGCATCTCCTAGAGACTGCTAGTGCCTGGCACACCAAATGTGGGTAGAGGCCTCGCAGGGCAGGGAGACTCTCCCAGCAATTGCCTCTCCAACTCTGCTTTCCACCGGCTGCCCCCTCCCCAGGCAGGGGCCACCCCTCACCAACTGCCATTGCGAGCAACCCTGACAGCTACTCTGGCCAGGGAGGATCTACTGTTGAAGAGGCCAGGCAGGTAATCCAGCTGCTTTCGGGGCCAGCCATGGACATATTTCACCCCATGGCATTGACAAGGATGTCAGTGTCCTCAAGAGTCAGCAACCTGCTGAGCAAAGAGCGAAGAGGGTCAGGATTGGTCCCTGCAGACCTAGTGAAAAGGGAGAGTTGAAGAGTTTGCCCTGGGTCGTAACCCTGGGGTCTGGTGCCTTGTGGAGCCAGATAACTGGGTTGCACCAGGTCTCTGTGCTGCTGCTCCAGACAAGGCTGCAGAGCCTGCAGAGCAGTCCTCTGCCTCTTCTCACTGCCAGAAGGGACTGCCAACCGTGCTGTTCCCTGCCGTGCTCTCAGCCTGGCCATGCAGCTCCCTTTGGAGGCTGCATCATCTGATCAGCTGCAGAGCAGCGCTGGATCTGTGTCTGCTCCCACTCCCCACAGCAGCTTCCTTCCGAAGCAGATCTAAACAAGCACACAGTACACCAGAGAAGCTGCTAAGCTACAACAGCAGTGTTGGAAGCCGTGTCATGGCACTGGTAGGTGATATGTACCCAGGGAGCGAGCGTGGAAAGGGCTAAGCCAGAGCAGAATAATGAAACATCACCATCTTTTCCCAGACCTGGCCTTTTATCAGATACAACTTCCTTCTCTTTAGTCATACATTCCTGTTTTCCTGCCAGAACACAATCTCAGACCTAACAGCAGAGACAACTGAAATGCCCGTGCTCACACATACCCCTGTATCCTCTTTCTTGCTCCAGCTGGAAGGGATCTGCTCAACTACCTGAGGAGAAACAATAAAATTGGCCCTCCACAGTCAACTGTCAGCCTCCAGGAGAGCAGTGCTGTTCATGGCTATTTATGTTTCAATAAAAACCAATGGAAATACAACCACAGAAAAGAACAAGAGACCCATGTCCTCTTGAGAGAAAAATTGGTCACTCCCACATCTATTGGCCTGTTTTCTTACCAGAAACTAGTGGCCAGGTGGTATGGGTGGGAATGAGTCAGATGCAGGACTGGTCATAAAGCAAGCAGGAAATGAGAAGTATTGTCCGTGCAAAATGTGCTTATATCAGAGGCCTGGAATTAAAATGTTCATTTTCTTAGGGAATGTTTTTAGTGGAAATGTTCCTAGCATTTTTTTAAGAAAAAGGCTTAATGCCTAAATTTTTTCCTTTTTTTTTTTTTCATTATAGAGAAAGGTTTTTAAGCCACGCAGAGGCTGTTATTTGTTGGAGAAAATGTTCCTCTGACATTAGTCTGCAGTGAACATCCCAGGAATGCCAGTTTATGGGCAGGAATGATCACGAACCAGAAAATCCTAAACCACCCTGAAATAATGTTCCATAAAGGGAATTACGGGCTCATAAACCAGCTTTTGCACCTGATGCCATGAGTTACACGTACCCAGTTTGGGAAGTGAAATGCTATCATCACATGCACTGCATGTCAAACCAGAGCAACGCAAACTTCAATTGTACACACTGGCAGTTTCCTGTCACAAACAAACTGCAGACCAAGAACTCCTCATTACTACCTCAGTCATTTCAAAGCGTAAATGTAATTATCATGATCTGATCAGGGACAACAGAGAAAGAGGCATAATTTGCTGACAACAGTATTTGCAATAATTAATCTCCCAGATCTTGCCTTACAGGGTCATGGATGTCTTGAAATGGGAAATGAGATGTTTAAATCATTTGTGTCCCTTTAATCATCTGCACCAGCCGGGGTGACTCAGGGCCTCCTGCCCAGACTCTGGCGGGTCCAGAGAGGACAGGCAGCGCTCAGGCGCTCCCACCCAGGGTCCAGCAGGATACCTTAGTCCCCCTTCCTTCCAGGGACCAGGACTGTGCAATTCAGGAAGAAAAGTCCTGCTTTCACTTAATGGAAGGAGCTGTAAAGCCTTTACAGACATCAGTTCAAATAGCATTTATCAACACTGGAGTAGTTCAGCATGGAGGTTGTAGCCCTAAACTGAAATGCCATCAAACTAAGCCCACAAGCTCTGGCACTTACTTACCACAGGGTGAGCATGGGGAAGTTTTGGCTATACTGATGAATAATGAAGACATCCAGATAAGACGGGTGTAAAATCAGTAACCAGACAGCATGTCTCAGGCAGGTTTGCAGCCTAGCAGGATGGGGAGGAGTTGGGCAGAGCAGGCAGGGCACAGGGAGGGTTTAGAGAAGCCAAGTCAGGCATTAACCTTGCCCTGCAAGATGCCAGGAGAGCCAGAGGAGCTCAGCATCTAAAGCCTCACTAATCCTTGGCCTTGCTGACACTACCCACAACAAACCAGTGACTGTCAGTGGGAATAGCTGGATGCTGTGCTGAAGACACCTCCACTCCCTCACAAAAATCAGGGACATGTCCCACATCCTCCCTGTGTTCTGTCTGACCACAAAGGGCTTCGTTTCAGCCGCCTAACTTGCCTCAGGAGGGAAAGGATTACATGAGCAGGGGCATGTGTCTCCAGGTCTGCCCACATGCTGCTTGTCCTCACGGCATCCAGGCAGGTGGGTGGTGCAGCATGAGATTGGAATTGGCTGATGCTGCTGTAGCAGCCATACGCTGTAAAAATGAGCCTGAGAGAGTAATATTTCTTTCATGGGGGAAAAAAAAATTCCTGCTTACTTGAAAGGCAGCTGAAGCAGAGATTAAAAAGGGTACCTGAAAGAGGTAAATAGAGCCAGGATGCAAGCTGCATATGGAGCCAGCATATCCAGTG
Organism: Balearica regulorum gibbericeps; assembly: GCF_011004875.1. Taxonomy (NCBI): domain Eukaryota; kingdom Metazoa; phylum Chordata; class Aves; order Gruiformes; family Gruidae; genus Balearica; species Balearica regulorum. The sequence continues at coordinate 4,247,461 of NC_046203.1, read as the reverse complement.
TTGAGCTCTGGCCCCTGGGCTGAGATTGGCTGACTTTGCTCCCTGGAATGAGGCCTGTCAAAACTCTCCTACCTTTGATCACCTTTTGCAGGAAAATGATGTACATATTAGATGCTCATTAACATTTATGTAAGTAATCTGCTGCAGTAGCAGCTTATTTTGTCTGCTATTTGCCTGTGGGAAAAAAGAAAACTCAAAAAAGGCCTGCACAGAAAAGCCCCAGGACCACAGCACTGGAAAGATGTTGCTGAAAAGTCCATCTGATCCCTCAGCACCAGCCACTTCTTGCACCCATAGTAATTCCCACAGAGGCAAAAGCAGCTTGGGGGGGGAGCTTTCCAGCTAAACTCTTACCGTTGCTATACATGGTTAACTGGATGTGCTCAGCTTTTAGAAAAGAGTTCACTGAGCACAGCTGTCACCAAACAACAGTATAGCAGAGACTGAACAAATGTGTTCGGGGAAATCAGATAATAGAGGTGGAAAGTGTCCTGTGATCCATCTAACTGTGTCTGCTCCCGTGAGAACACCGCAGAGACTACTGGATTTGGTAAACCAGCGCGACCGTGTGCGCACACTCGGTGGAACACGCTCACACACAGCAACCCTCGGGCAGGGCAGGGCAGAAGGTGTGACCCTCCCAGCAGGCTGCTGAGACCAGCACGGACATCAGTAATAGGATCCATGAGCAGGTCTGGAGGGAGGGATGGGCTCTGTACTCTGGCCAGGACTAACCTCAGTGAGCTAGTTGCTTCACAGAGCCTGTTCAGCAGATGAAATCTCATCAAAGCACCATGTGGTGTTTACACTGAGCCAGGTGAGTCTTGCAGTCTCTCCTGCTCACCCGGCTCAGACAGACTCAGACCACTCTCCCCACTGTTGGCTTAATAATTAAGAAGTTGTTCTTACCAGGTTAAGGACACATCTTTCTTTACAGAGCAGCCGGTTCTGTTTACCCCTAATTGCACTCTAGGTAAGAGGTTAAGAGGAGAAAGGATCTTATAATCGGGGTAAGCTGGGAAAAAAAAATCCCCAACCAGGAGGGCCAGTGCAGCTGTTCCTGCTTCTCCAAGGGCAGGACTCTGCTTCTGGAACCTCCCCAGAGCCTCATCCCTACCCTGGAGGATTAATTATCTGATCCTTGTGCCTGGGCAGAGAGTGGAGAGAGATGACTCCTTTGTGTTACAAGAGGAATTGTGAGACAGACAAATTAGGTCTCGCTCAGTGTTCAAAGTCAATTACAGCCCAGCTTGGAATAGGTCCGGTCTGCACAACGTGCCATACCTGATAAACGGAGTCCTGCGTATGTCCATGCACACAGAGCTGTGTTGAGGCAAGGAAGGATTTCTCCTGCAAGGCCCTGAGACTACTCAGACAAATCCTATCGATCAACTGAGGTCTACAGAATAAAACCCTCGTGACTTCAGCCATGCTCTGCAGTGCAGGGGACCAGCAACGTGACCATGAATGCCTGAAAGTGCCAGCTGCTGTGAGCCCCACAGTGAAGGTACTGGTTTCACCACACCCAACAACGACAGACCCTGTAAAGTAGGTGGCAGTGGCTTAGCTCTGCACAGCTCTGTCCTAACCAAAAAGGAGCGAAAAGGCTAGCATGCCATAAATGAACCCTGCAGCCCAGCAACTAGTACAAGGTGGAGCTGTGAGTACACGGTACAGGGATTATGTGGGGCACCTGCCAGGGCACCCAGCTGGGATTCCAGCAGGACTCACTAAGTCGGAATTGAATGAAAGACACACAGAGGACTTCATACAAACCATCAGGACAATGCACCCACCTGGCAGAAAGAGTTTTAAGCACAGAGTATCAGAAAAAGCAGGTTTGAGAACGCTGAAAATCTCCAATTGTATTTAATCTGAAATGGACAGCACAAGACACCTGTCTCTCACTAGTAATTTCTCTGAAAGGAATGTGGAGCCCATTTGGGAGGGCATATTGTCTGGTTTCATTTCCATGCAGATGTACACGCATTTCCCATGCAATTCAGAAAACACGCTTATCTTTTCCAGGTAGGGATGCTTCTTGACATAGCTAAGAATACTGGAATACCTTCTCTGTGTGAAGCACAGTGAATTCACGGCAGGAATTGCTTTCCCATCTCTTGAGCACACCAGTCAGTTCTGAAGCAATTTCTCCTTCTCTGTTAACAATGTAAAGCTTTGGCAGATTACCCAACTTAAAAAGTAATTTAAACTGCACTTATAAAATATTTCATGAAACATTTCTAAAAACATTGCCACTTTCACTCCCCAGTCGTGACAGCAGCAGCTGAAAGAAGGATAGTGCAGTGAAACCTCTCTCTTAAACTCAGATCTCTTGAAATTTCTGCTGCTTCAACGTGCTATTTCTATTCTGTATTCACTTAAAAGGTGTGGAAAATAGGCATATTCAATACCAGTTTTTGTTGTTTTAAAACTCATGGAAGTAAATACTTTGATCTAATCACATGTAAATTATGTGTCACTGTTAAAATATGGGACTGCATGTAAATCTCAGATACAAAAGAAGTCATCACCGTCTCCATGTAGAATGAAAAGAAATGTAGAATATTAAAATCAGGAGTTTCAACTTTATTAGCATAACAGCTTCAGTTTATATTCATGTGCACCAAAAATGCATTCACAGCAAAATAACTCAGAAAGAAGAAAAGCCCTGATTCAGCACAGTAATTTAACTCATATTTAGCTTTAAGCATGTGCTTAAGTCCGGCTGGGCTTAAGTCCAGATGAAGAAAAGTCCTCTGATAGTCAAGACAAAGCCAATAAAAGTCAAACAAACAATTGCAGGCTGACCAAAAAAATCCAGAATAGTTTTTATCTGAGTTCAGTCTTTGTTTCAATTCAAATGTGTTCTTTTGTTACAAATCTCTTTGTCCAGGCCTAAATCAAGTCCTCTGAGGCAAATAAATTTATAATAAATACTATCCTTGAAGGATGGAGGACAAAAACTCCCAGACTGCATCAATCTTCCATTGACAGCAAAAGAGATATATGGAGCAGCTACAGGTAACACCAGCAGAAGCCAAGTGGAGTGTACTGGTGTATGTGGAGAGCCAAACGGGACACTGTTCTTCCTCTGTTTTGTGTGAAGAAATGCAAGGGGCCATGGGTCCCACCCACTCCTTTCTCTCTCCTGAGCTGGGTGGCAGTCCAGAGCTTCAAGTATCAGATTCCCTGCCCATCCTGATAGCCGGGGGTACACCGTCATCCTGGCAGATGTGGAGAAGAGTCTCCAGCTCTCCGATGCAAAGGCAAGGCTGGTGTCAGGGATAGAGACAGGACTTAGACAAACTGTGGGTGGCAGAAAGCTGTTTTCCTCCCCTACGTGCTATGGGGAAAGCACTCACTTTGCAGGAGGTGATTTTCAGTGACAGACGCTGATGCAAAGGTGGTTGTGGCCACTGCGTACAGAGATCCCTGACCTGGCAGGCTGTTGTGACTCCCTCCGAGAATCGGCAGTGCCTTGTCAGACTGCTCTCCGATTTCCCAGCTCACTGATCAGTGACGGCGCTGTTACAGACCATCAAGGCAACGAAGCCGTGGCTCAACTGTGTAAGGGGGGAGAACGGAGAGAGGGCTCCTCTCTCTGCCCATCCATCAGCACTTGTGTGAGTGTCTGAGTCTGCATTCAGTTCGGGCGTCAGCCCATGAACAAAGAGAAGGGTTTTGTGACTTGGTAAAGCATCACCTGTTAGCCACAGCAAAGAATACAAAGCAGTACTGCCAAGCCTGAAGAAGACATGAGTATGTAAAATGCAGAATAAGATAAAAAATAATAGGGAATGGTTTTCAACCACTGTTAAGTGGAGGAAACCCGTGCTACCCTTCAAATAACAGCACCTGGCACCCAAACAGAAAAGAACGGAGTCTCAGCTCACACACATGCAAGAGGCTAACAGATGCTAAGAGACTCTCAGACTCCCTTGAGAGGGTGTTCTGGGGTTGCTGGGCTGCAGTGGGCAATAATGGGAGAGGAGAGAGGAAGTCTGCAGTACCATCACTCCGACTGACCCTCTGCTGATAATAAGCCGACCTGCTCACTAAGACCATGAGCTTTTCAGGGCAACAGCAAATCCTTGCTCAATATGTATACAATACCTAGAGAAGGAACAGTACATTGGCTGTCGAGCCAAAGATGTTAGCATAAAAATTGTAATGAAAAATAATTGTTCTCAAACTGAGGAAGAAACACGCCTGAATAATCTGGACCATGGGCTGTGCCTCCTATGAGTACAGGCTTCAGCAGCAGGGAAAAACATTTTGTCATATTCCAAAAGGCTTCATGCCCTAAAAGCTCTAAACCCCAAAAAAACTCTTTGGCGACATGAATTCAACCATTTCCCAACAATCTTCTTTTCCAGAGCAACAGCGAGACACCCTCTTTCAAGGCAACGCAAAGCGTCACTGGCCCCATGCACACAGGAGGAGATCACTGTTTTCTCTCTCTGCACATTAGGTGACTTCACTCTGTTTGCTGTGAGCTTTTGCAAAAGGTTCCTTTCATCAGCTGCCTTTGAGGTTCTTTGAAAAATGGAAATAATTAGGCACGTGTATTTTCATTGGCACGGAGAGGCTGAAGCCTGATCTGAAAGACTTTGCCTTTGCAAGAAAATAATAGGTCCAATTAAATGTACTTTATTCTCTGAAGTTCAAACACCATAGCTTTGGGGGCAAGAATTACGTGCAGAACAGGGATATAGGTATATATCGGACTGGGGTTAAAGATAATCTGCTTGGGTTTACAAAACAACAACGCTGATGATTAATAGAGAAGCAAAGGGTGAAAATGTGACACTCCTGTCCAGAGGGACAACGAAAAAGCCCTGTGTCCACTGGCGCTTAGTCCACTGAGAACCGAGTGACTCCATTTGCATGTGTAATCACACACCAGACTGCTAAAATGATGGATGTAGCTGTGATAAAAACACCCTGGCCCTGAAGGGAGCTGGATCAGACCCCTAATTATCACTCATGATTCCTTGTTCAGTTAATACTTGCAAGAAGTTTTTAAAGTTTCAAAGGAATATAAATCTTATCAAAGTATTTCTAATTGCATGTAAATGGCAGGTACAGTATCATTTAGCTTGGGCTGCAGGGAAGGGGCAGCAGAGTTCTCTGGAACCAGTGCAAAGGTCTAATACTGCATTCAAAACTCACAGAGAAATCAAGCCCTCACATAAATGTTAACTGAAAGCAAAATTGCAGTTAAAAACCAGAGAGGATGCTCTAAAAATAATTAAAATCATGTGAGACAAATCAACATGCTCCTCTGCTTATGGGGTCTTGGCTCTCTGGGGGCTAACGCCTGTCTTTGCTTCCTGCAATGGCTTTCTTTCTGTATGCTTGGACAAAAGACACTTTATTACAGTAATTTATCACCCCATAAAAGTGGCTTTCTTGTATTGCTGAATAATTTTGAAAGAAATATGTTTTAAAAATTAAAAATGCAGTCGGTGTATGCACACTCAGGTCTGCTGGGAGACATTTCTGCAACTACTGTAACTGCCTGGGTAGTTTTAATACCTCTACCTTCTATTATTTAAAGTATGATGATATTTTTTCCTTCTCTGAGCTTTGTCAGCTATAAATAAAAGATAAGGGTTGAATTGTACAGGGTATCTGTAAGCACTTCCATTATTGATACTTAATGTTACTTGGAGGGGGTGGTGAGACCATGGTGCTTCTCATTTGCACCTAAACCCTGAGGCCCAGCTGAGGAACACGGAAGGTGCTTGTTTGAGAGGTCATTTTCTCTGTGCATGCTTCCATTTTTTGTCCTCCACGTGGCACCTTCCAGCATGAAAATATTAATGAAACATTAAACAAAGGTGCTTGGGGAACCTGCGAAAACTGCTTGATGGGACCCAGGATTAACAGGAAAGGCATTCTAGGATAAGCTCAGGACTCAGAAGACGCTCAGACAAGGTCTAGAACTGGGTCCATGATCCTGAAACAAAAAAACCTTGTTTTGCACTTTATTCTCCTAGACCTGGGGGGTCCTTTGTCTGCTGCTTTCTCCCCAGCTCTGAAACAAAAGGAGATCCTTTTCTTGGCACTCTTGCATTTAAGGTGTTGCTCTTGTTTTTAGCACCACATCAGCCAGTGGTTCCTCAAAAGCACTAAATTGCAGAATGACATGAGGAAAAAAAAAAAACACATGCTAAAATGGGATTAATAACAAATACATTCATCAGACTGGTCCAGAAGAAGAAGGGTTGTTTGACCTGGGGTCAGTCTGAAGGAAAAGGAACATGTTAGCAAGGCTACTTGTAAGGCAGACCTGTAATTTGGTTTTACAGGTTCCAGCGTCCTGTCCACTCTGCTGTCTCCACTTGTCCCAGCTCGGCATCCTTAGGCATTGGACTGAAGGCAAGACATTTGCCCCAGGGTGAGTGTCCCTACAAATCTTTTATTTATAGCTGACTCATGTCCTTGTTCCTCAGCAAAGTGGCACCAAAGCAAAACTCTTGTACATTTTTTTGTCTACTGCTGTAGCTAAATCAAGAAATTTTTTGCTGTTAAAACAGGCAGGATCTTCAACAGGGCAAGGACTATGCGCTCCATAGGAATCCTCATCCCCACAACTCCTTGGATTTGCAAAGCAGCAGGAACTGGACTGGGAACAAACACATGAAAGCACTCCTAAGAGATAAACTGCGAGGAATCCTGCCCTCTGTGTCATTTCTTCAATGCTTTTAAAGATCATGTGGCAAACTCCAGCCCATGCGGCCAGGTGAATGAGTGCAATGCCAAAGTTGGAGAATAAGTGGAGTCCCAGACAGGCTCATAACAGGAAAGGAACCACTCAGAGCAAACTTCACACACAGCAGCTGAAGCACTGCTAATGGAAGGGGCAGGGAGCTGAGGGGTTTCACAAGAGCTAATGACTACCTTTGGTTTTATTGCGGCCCAGTGAGATCACAGAGTAACCAGATTGCTAATCAGCCCCCAGAACACACCAGCATTTGCCTGATGAATCAATAAGCACACTGAGCTGAGTTTCCCCTTCAAATTCTCTGTTTTCCATATTGCCTCAGAACTGGTAATGACTGCGTCAGGTACCCTTTGCCAGCCGTACACTAATTACAGATCTGCAACCAGTCCTGATGCTTCTTCAAACCACAAGATGATAAAATTAGATCGTTACTCACATCACCCTCTTTGCAGACAATTATCAGAGGGATGCAACAGTATCTCCCCATTTCGTTTTCTAAGAAGTGACTTCAAGACCCAGAGAATGAGATAGTGAGTCATGCTTAGAGGTTTCTTCACCAGCTTTTATTTAATCAGAGTTAACAAAGAGAAAAGCTGCTCTCTGTGCACAGATCCCTAGAAACTGAACACACATGGTAGCACTGCAAGAACAGCCACACAAACCTCAGGTCGTGCATAAGTCCAAATCACTGGTCTACATTTTAAAACCAAAGGGGCTGCCAGGCAAATCATAGGCACCACTGAAAGCAGAAGGGTGGGAGCCTGCTTCCAACCATGAGCATAAGGGAGAGTCCCTAAGTTATCTCACTGACAGATGGACTCCTGCATCACACATCCTTGAACTGCCATTTCAGTTGGAAACACACAGCAAGCAGTCACACAGACACTGGGCAGGGCGCTCAGAGGATTAGTGCTGTAGAAATGCCTAGACAGACACTCACTTGTTGAGCGAGCAAGTTTTGGTACAGGTACAGATCTACATTGGATCAGACCAGAGGTTCAGCTAGTCAGTGTCCTGGCCAAGGGCAGAGTTTAAAGATAGGCCACTGTCTGCTAGGGTTGACCCAGTTTAGCTGTTCATTTATGAAGTCATTTGGGGAAAGATGTACTGGATTGAGCTGGGCATTTCCCATATAAGCATGGCAGCATTCCTGATTCCTGAAGTGCAGCAAAACCCACAGTCCCACTGTTTACACTCCCCTTGTAGTCAGCTGTGTGTTCCTGCTAAGCGCAGTTATCCTTCCGGGCATTCCTAGCCAGTCCTGCAATATCACAGATACTTTGCAGACCTGCCCTGATTACGCTTCATGTTATGGTACCAGTTTTATGCAGCTTAAAAGGCATTAATAAATAATGAACTGATGTTGTTGGCCTGTTATACATATAAGCAGCATGTGTCCAAAATGGTTACCAGCATATCAGTGGATGTTACCATAGATAATTATAAGCTACAATTAAAAGCAATCTACTGCTCTGCTGGACTGTGTAACAGTATGTAATAAAAGATTAATTGCTTATTAAAATAGCTACAAGTATTTCATTAACCTTTATGCATTATTTCTAATGGGGCTTGTCTACACTGCAGTCACTGCAGTGACTAAGTGGACTAAGTGACAGAAGTACTGGGCAGGATTTAAGCAGCTCTGTTCTGGCACTGTGTGCAATGCAGCTGCTGTGACTAACAGTACTGTTAGCGCCTAGCCCCAAGTATTTACCCAGCTCTTTGGGCTGGGTTTCTGGCCCTTGCTGAGCTCTGCGCTGTTGCAGCACTACAGTTAGCAGTACACAAAGACCAGGTTTAAAGCTGAAGTCGAAGCTGCAGCTCCTGTGAGAATACATTCAGAGATGACACCTCGCCACAGAACCCTGCGTGACACTTCTCTGGCAGAGTCAGCCCACTCACTCCCTGTGATTCCCAGGGCTGGCATCCCAAACTGGATCCCCCTGGCTGCCTTCCTGCAGGCTGCAAAGACATTTTGCCTATGCATAGTGGCCATTCCCCATAATTCTCTAGTGACCAGTTGAACTCTTGCCACCTGGTTTCCTTCCCATAGCAGCAATCAGACGGGTCTGTTTTCTGGAAAGGAGCTCTCCAAAGAGCCCTGGATGTCTGTGCCACCTTCATTTGGTGTGAGTGTCACCTCTGTTGGGAGCACCCCATATTGTATTATGCCGTTTGCACCTGGGGAGCTCATTCCATTTCATGTGCTCATCTTCTGTGATCAGTTGGATCTGGATTTACACAGACATATGGTAACTCAGGCAAAATCTTTCCTCTGAGCACATGCTATTAGCTCTGCTGATTACTCCCAGCAGTACTTACCACTGGATAAGAGAGGCTTTCAGAACTGAAGTACTTCAAGGACTGTGTTTCCTTCACAGAAGCTAGTCTGTTTCTTCAACACCTTGCTACTTGAAGCTCTCTCTGCCCGTGGCAGCCTATCACAAGCCTGCAGAAACTAAATCGACTCAAAAACAGTGTGCAACTGAAAAGTGGTTTTCAGGAACACTTTTTAAGTGTGCAAAATAACTCCATGGCTTGTTGAAAGCCATCAAGAGGTATGCTTGCAGAAGAGTGTTTGGAGACAGCAGAAAATAGCTCTTCCTTCCAAAGGATGGCAAGTGTCTTTAGTTCTCTCTTCCCCTCCTATGCAAATATTATCCTTTAATGTGGCTGGTCCTAGAGTGATAAAGGACACACCTTCTCCATCAGATGAAAGTATGATCTCTTTTCTGTGTTCCTTTCCTCGCTTTCTCAGTGCAGGAGAGAGTCTGAATTCTTCCTTAACTTCTCAGACTCTGCTGCGTTTAAGCCCCAGCATTACATCCTGTTTGGCTCTCCAGCCCTACCAGCTCTCAGACGGAATCATCTGAGACATTGCCTGGGCTGCAACCCTCCTTTATTCTCACATTAGTGGGACCTATTCAAACATAAGGGACCTCCATTATGCTTGATCTGAAAGATACATGACATGTGGAAACAACATACTTTGAAACATTCATGCAGCAGTTCCATAACCTCAGCCAGAGTTCACAAGTTGTACGTAGATAGATTCCCTAAATCACTACACTGAAATACATTGTTCTCCAGCAAAGCCACTTCTCCTGTGCCTGGATGCAGTTCCTGCCTGCTGATACCTTTTGCTTTGGACGGTTGGAATTTGTCTGATATATCAAGGCTAGGAGAGGAAGAAATATTATGCTGATTAAGGTTTGAAATCACTGTCAGTTTGCACTTCTGACTTTCAAACCAAACAAAGCTCTTAGCTGGTATTGCCAGATGTCACAACAGAAAAGTGAAGTGTTGCTTAAGTGTTGAGTATCATTGCTTCCCCAAAGCACGAGTTTGGGAACCTCTCAGTGAACCCAGGATAAGTTTTCAGCTTGTAAAGTAAGTTGATGAGTTTCTTCTACCTTAGGGTGGTGTATGATTATTACGAACACGTACACCTTGTTTCCACTGGGCTATGACTGTGCTGGAGCTTTATGCATTATGGCAGAGGAATCCTTCCCAGATCCTCTAGCACTAGGGGCATATTCAAAAGCACCAAGCACAGAAGCACAAAGTTTGAGAAGCAGCATGACTCACCACAAGAGATAAAATATCAGCCGCACAGGAATAGGTCCAGGAGCACAGGGACTGCTGCACAAGTGGTCTGTCTGCCCCAGGGTCCTGCCTCCCACAATCGCCACCAGCAGCTACTAGAGAGAAAAGTGCAAAATGTGCTGCCTGCAGTGCAAGTTTCTATCTGCTCCCCTGCAGCAGGAGAGCACTTTGTGCTCTGAAGCAGCAAGGTTTAGATATTATTACATGTGAGTAATGACACAATCCAGAGATGCCCAATACCTTTTTAGCGCTGATAAGTTTTTGACCCAGACAATAATTTTGCTAAATTCAAAGTATAATTTGTACAAAAAATACTTTTTTTTTTATTAATCTTAGGATTTCTGCCTTGCAGTACATGGTCTCTCTGCAAGAGTTGTCACAGTTGTGGAAACTACCCTAGTGCTGAAATGGTGAACGGTTAAGAAAGATGCAGCAGGTAGCAATGATTCTTTAAAGCTTTTCTTTGGCATATGTCTACTTTGGCTTTGATAATGGGGTTATCTACTGTGGACACAATATACAGGCTGTGGAGCACAAGGACATGTATGAGCTGTTTTCTCGAGACCAAGTGCCCTTCAGGTACAGTATGCAGAAACTTACATCTTATGCTCAATTTGAGTTTCATTAAATTGCCCTTGCATTTGCTCCATCCCACTTGCTGCTTTCAAATGCAGAAAGCATTCTTCTCCTTTTCAAAGATCCAAAGACGAGTCTCAGAAGAGAGCATTCCTGCGCAGGGTTGGATCCAGAGCTCTGCACTTGACTCAGTTAATAATGGGTGTCCCTGAACTCACTGTTTACAGGATGAATGAAATATTTTTCACCCTTTGTTTGCCTCAGTTCTTGGCACCTCTGCAAACTACAAAAAGCTGAAAAACCTGTAGCTTGCCAAGAACTGTTAATATGAAAACTTCATCTTTCCTCTCTGGTCTGGCAGTCACGTGTCAAACACTATCTCACATCTGATCTAGGGCAACACCTGAGCTTTTTCATACAAAATGGTGCAGAGCTGGGGCTCCATATATGTGTTGTACAGGTCTCCTTTCTTCTTGTGTAATGTCAGGAGCAGTCAGGCACTGCAGCACAGCTCAGTCTACTGCCTATTCCCTCTTCCAGAAGCACACATTTTTTAAAAACAAATCCTTGGCTGTTTTCATCCTTCCAGCCTGCTTTCCAATTCATTTCATCCACTGAAGTAATCATGGTTATTTCAAATGTGTCTATAAGTACCTGAAATGGCTTTTGTGAATTCCTACTCCCAGAGCTGACTTTGGAATCAAGCAGGCAGGGAAATTGCCCAGGGCTCAAGGTCCTAGGCAGGGCCCATTGAGCTAATGTAGGTAGTAGTTGAAGCCCCATTGTATGTAAGTGTAAAGGAGGAGTCCATCCCTTGGCCTCTGCTTGAGTCTGACAGCCATTCCATGTGCTGCTTTCTACGTAGTTTGTCCTGTGCTGCAAAGTGGTCTCTCTTGACAATGCAATTTTCTTCCTAATGTTAAATATTTTGGGTCTCTTCAACCATGTCAAAGTTGAGTGCAGTTTCCCACACAGTAAGACGCAGTACTGTATCAGTGTGTATGTTAAGCCAGATACCACGTCTGATCTTTAGAAGTGCTGAGCGCTCCTCCTATTGCAGTCAGGAGATGCTTCATGTTCCCTGAAACCACAAGCCCTGCAAGTGCAGCTCTCCATGTCCCCATTCCCATCACTGAAGTCAAAGCCACTGTATTCCCAAGTACTCCAGTACTCTGAGCTGATGTAAATTAGCTATATTCCACTGAAGTCAGCTGCACCACACAGACTCGCACTGGCACTCTGATCCCAGCTTTGCCAAGGACACTAGGGGGTTGTTTACATGGGCAGCCACTGTCTGGCCCATACTAGTGCTTCAAATATATAAAATACTCCATGCAAGTTGAGATGAGATTGCTTGAATGGGACAGGGATTATCAGGAAGTCAGGCTGGGCAAGCAGTTGCCTGATGTGCACGCCTTGTCCCATACCCTGAAACACAGCACCAGCCACTTCACTTCATATTCCTCTTCAAACACCCAAACGGTTTGTCAGTGGTAACAAGCAGAGTGGGGCTGGAACAGACCAGCCTTGACAGGCTGTAACAGGAGCTGTGGACCCAGCTGCATGTGCTGTAAAACTCTCCCTGACACCACCACAGTCTGCTCTCTTGGAGCCCTGGAATGGTTTCAGCATTTCTCAGACAGTATCATATCAAGTTACTGAAAGTATTTTCAAAGAGGTGTTTGCTTCCCTAAATTTTGCTTGAGTTAATAAAAAGTGACGGAGTTGGAGACAAAGCAAAGCACATGTGTTCTTGGAAAGAAAAACAGGCTGGTCAACAAAAATGTGACCAACTGGAGAACAGTGCAATCAGGATGGCTTTGGAACATCTGCAGCCAGAGAATGAGGGAAGGGCACCGGGAAAGAAGGAACGAGGACAGGAGAAGACAGCTCTCTGCAAATCTCAGGCTACCCCCAATGTCACTGCCTTCTCTTAAAGATGCTTATTTACATGCAATTGACTGTAACAGCCAGGTAAGGCCAGCACTGACCTGAGACCTGGGGCACTTCCACAATAGCTCGCTCTCCCTTCTGAACAGATATGGTCTCCTGCCTAGGAAGAAGAATTAGTCTCCAAGGATGACATTCTGGTATCTTTTAGCAGCACTAAAAAAATTTGGTGGCAAGAGGAGAAGAGAAATATTTTATTCACTTGTAAGTGCCAGAGACCAGAAAACAATTTGTTTGTTTCTTTCTCAGGTCAGGCACGTGTTTGTAGCTTAGAGCTAATTAAAATGCTAAATTACCTCCAGCAACTGCAGGGAAAAATCATAATTTAATTACTTGTGAGAAAAACTTTTTGTTCATTTTGAGATAAACAAATGAAACCACTAAGATTTGACGCTTTGGTGGGTTTTCATAACAGGAAATGGTAATAAAACATTTCTGTCTGTAGGAATTTCCTCTGGTTCCCCTCTTGGCACTAAAGGAACTTTAGGAAGCTGCCTGAAACAGGCACAAAACCTTTGCTGTGGCAGGAAGCCAGTTCCGTTCAGTTTGTGTCTCCTGCTGAAGTTATTGGGAACCCCTGAAAGGCTGGCTGGCACTTGGCTGAAACAGGAAAGTAAAGGTCTGTGTCCTGCAGTTCTGCACTCTTAACTTAGTCGCACAAGGGAATTAAAAGAGGACAAGTAATGCCCTGATTTCCTCTTCTAAGCTGTGTTTCACACAAGGCAATGCAGACAATCTTACTCCAGGACCAGAGTAAGACAGTGTGATCCTAGACCAAACCTGTCCACACACAGGAACAGGTACTTTGCTCTGCATTCATGGCCAGCCTTCTTGCAAACTAAGATTAAAAGACAGACAACACCTGTGGTAATAAAATGAAAGCTGAACTCATTGGAAAATGTGGCCTTTGGCAGCACGCATAAGGTCACATTAAAGTGTCCATGTCCCAGCCTTGAACACCCCTGCCTGAAGTTCCAGCCACTGCTGTTACCACGCTGCCAACATCTGCAAACGTGGCTCAGCTGCAGGCATGGAGCAGGGACTGCTGCATAATACGTTTCCCTCTTAAGCAGCCCATTGCTTACCGCTGCTGAAATGCTGTCTGCAAGTCATCATACTGCCTCTTATTATATAGAGGTTTATAATGCACTATAACTCCACTGTATAGGGTCAGAGCTGCTTAAGCACGTGCAGTGGGACCTACAGTGCCAAGAGTAGCAAGGATTACACTCTCGATCCCATGCTTGGTGCGCCTGGAGGGGCAGGATCTGGACGACTCCTAGCCAAGACTGTGCCACTCCAAGGGGCTTGCTGTGTGGCAGAGCAATAAGGAGGTCCCCGAATGGTCACTACTAGCAACTGTGAAATACCTACCTATCTCATTCAGACACACTGTTAAAATACATCTTTCTAATTTGGAAAAGCAGATTTTGCCATCCTCCCCCACCCTTTCAAGCTCAGAAATGTTAACAAATGCTACAGTTCAGAGGTATGAACAAGGCTGTCCTAATAATGTGTCTCTCTAGATTCTTGTCATGCTGCCCTGGTGATATTCAGTGTGATAATGAAGGCAGCAGGGAAGGAAGAACAGAGAAAATAGCAAACAACCTGGGAATAATGTGGAGTTGCCATGAAGAGTCACAGATTCGCTTACTGGAATTTAGAGCAGTTTGATTTTTTCTCTGAAGTCCTGCTTGTTGTAGCAGAAGCCGGTACGTAGCAGCAGAACCACTCAATGGGGCTCAACACTGCAGGGGCAGCTCAGGTACAGATGAAAAGGTTTGTCCTGGGCACTTTGTCAGCTCAAAGATGCTCTTTGCCTACATGATCCAGATGGAATGAGAGGGTACAAACAGCCCCAGGGCTGACATCACCTCACAGCCTCAAGACATACCTACTTAACTTGGGCTTACCTTAGCACTGAAAACGCAAGAATGACCTCTCCTTCCCAAGCATCCCTGGACAGCACCTGGGCTGCCATTCACAGAAGAGATCATGGGTCACGAGAGCACAGCTAAAAAAATGGGTCCCTCCAGTTTGTTGCAGGACCTCAGGAGGTTATTGCAGTTGGGAGTGAAAGATGGGAAAGTGAGAGGGGATGGAGCAAAAGAGAGAGGAAGGATCTGCTCGTAGTGGAAGGTGCAGAGATAGAAAAAAGGCCAGGAATGGCTCTGTGCCTCCACTCTGGCCTTGCCCTTTGTGCTCTCACACCTGCTGCCACATGCCAGCACTCACTCATCACCCCAGCACCCCCAGCAGGCCTCCGGCATAACCCCCTGAAAACCCAGCCCTATGCTCTCTCCTTTGCTCCTCAGCAAACATGCTGTCTGGATTTGTACTGAACAATTCTTAGCTGCTGTAAAACACATGTGCATGTCATATAACAAGCTATGAAATGAGGCACGTGGAAAAGGCATGTGGTCCCAAACCTGCAGCCAGGGGTGCAGGATCCCTAGACATCAGGTGCCCCAGGACAAAGTGGGAACTTCAGGAAAGAGTCCGGAGGAAAGACTTGAGAAAGAAAGACTGAGTGTTGCCTGTTTTGGAAGCAAGTAAAAGATCATTTGCCAGGACAATCATTAAGAGGGAGCGAGAGATTTAGGAGAACTGCCTGAGCTGTTCTTTCTTATGTTCTGTCATAAAACAAAGTGATGGGCTAGGTCAGAGTCTGGCACTATGGTCTGCACCTGAGAAGAGCTGAGGGGTTCTTCTGATTAGATTCCTTTTACACCCAGACTGCAGGGTGTAGCGAATATGAGGAGCAGAACAGCAGACACTGCTGCTGTTAAACCTACTAGGTTTAATACCATCTTCAACCTTAGGATGCTGTGACAGGAACTGAAGTGGGACCAGCAAGGGATTCAGACTTCTCTGTTCCTCCAAAACTTCAGTGCATTGGAATGAAGTTAGCCTTTTGTTTTCTGCTGATTTATCTGATGAACTTTAATGATACGCTCTTGGTCACAGAATTCACTCCCTCAGGTCAAGGTGGTGAAACTTCATTGTGTAACTGGACTCAAAGAAGAAAGGACCTTTTGCTAGTTTCTGCAGAGCTCTGTAGATAGAAATTTATTGATTTGTGACAGGATTTTTTTTCATCTTAGCATTTCTTTTTTTATCTTTCTTAATAGACACAATGTTTAATTCACTCTAACTAAAGATACTGGGATTTTAGTGAGTTTTCTGTCAGTTCCCATAACTCATTTTGATGGGAACCCATTGGATTTTAATGGAAACCTATTAGGGGAACATATTGTGATCATTAATGAACTTGATGTGCAATTATACGGGGAACCACCTAAAGGTAATTAAAACCTATCAAGACCACTAGGGAATAAAGAGAAAGGAAGTTAGTCATGTTTAAGACAATTAGTGTAGACAATGATCTGAGAACAAAATAAATGATCCGTGATGAAGAAAAGCTGTGTAGATGGCTACACAGAAGATATAGGCCATGCAAACAAGGGTTTCTTTAGAAAATCAACAATTACGGTAGTCTGGGGTTTTTTTAGTGCGAGTGGCACTTTGACAGGGAAGTTCAGCCTTTTCCTTCCTATTGTCTAACTCTGACATTTTGCTAATCCGCTGGTTCTCTGGGTCTGGGGTAGAAGAGCACAGAAAGTCCTGACACCTCTGCACTTGCAGATCCAGGCAGAGGGAAGCAAAGGAGTGTTAATCCCTGTTGTTTCGGAAGGATCTGCTGCATGACATTATGCCTGGATGGTGCACACACACAATTTTCACTGTATGTTCAGGGTAGCTGGAGAGGTTGCATGCAGCTAGCAGAACACAGAAATGGCAGTACCCCAAAGGATGAATTCCAGGCGTGGCAGGGAGCAGAGCTGTGTTCCACCCTTATTCCAAGGACTCATATGCAATGTAATTTTTCCTTTAGTCTAGTACTGTTCTGCCCTATTGAAATGCTGCTTGGTGCCAGGGACTTATCCCCATAACCATGAAAGGCCAGCATCTCAAAGAGCAAGCAAACTACAGGCTCAGAAAATGCCCCCAAATCACTGATACATTCCTCAAAATCACAAGAAGTCCTATTGCTTGCCAACCACTAGCCAATTAAAGGGTCCTCCTCTCCATTGTCATTGATCTGCTCTGCATGCCTTTGATGCAGAAAGCAAGGAACAGAACATAATCAGCTGGCTGGTGATGTCCACCAAATGTCATTCCTGAACACATTTGCCTTAGTACCTATTCACCAGCATCAACAGCAACGCTGCTTCCCCATCCACTGGCAAAGGCTTTCGCCAAGATTTTAGAATTCAACAATGAAACAGGCCTGCAACTAAAACATTTATCTGGCAGTTTTCCCTCTTTAAGTCAAAGTGTTATGTTGGCACACTGCACTGTGGGTGGCGATTTGCCAGAGAAAAGCATGTGTTGGAAAACCTTGCTCAATATTATAGCAATCTCGTGCTTGCAAGCCTTGTACGACTTGAGGAGGAGACTGCCAGCAGGGCTCACAACCGTCCTTCCCTCTTCCCAGGGCAGGCATGGAGCAAAGCTCGACAGTCGCCCAGAGCAATCGAAAAATGAGGTGTTGCTGGACAGAGCCTAGCATGTTACATGGTGGGTTGAGAAGCAATTGGAAGGGCGGGTGGTTTGCACAGTGACTGCCACTAGCATATGTCAGCTGGTCAGCAGAAGGAAGCTTTGTGGATGATAGCATAGAATGACATCGGTTTATAGTTTTGAAACATTTCCCTGAGGGTCCTTAAGTTTCTTTGGGACCGGCCCAAATGTTGGACAGCTCTGACGGGCTTTTTATATGGGGCAGATAATCCTCATTGAAGCAGAAAGAAAGACTGCAGGGACTTGCCTGTAGTACAGAAAAACATATTGAGGAGGCAGCAGTAACTTAATATGCAAGAGAGGCCTGGATTCAGAAGTCAGTTGCATCATTCATTTAGCAACACTCAAGCCACGGAGCAAGAGCTGGGCCGCCAAGTGTGTGCACTGGGCATTGTGCTCCTGCCAAGTTACATCTTAGGGGAGCCAAGGAATGAGCCAGGACAAAAACAAGAGGATGAAATGGAGTACTACAGAGCCAAACAAAATCAGGACTCTCTTCCCCCTGTGTTCGGCTGACCAGGAGAACACGGACTGCGAACAGCTCTGCCCATTCTGCTTTCCCTGTGCCCTGTGCTGACGTGGCAGAGGTGCAGTCGGTGGAGCAGAGTCTGTCACCATAGCTGCGCTCAGTGCCAGTGGGGCCGTTCCTCCTGCATACACAGCCAAGCACTTCAACTAAAAGGTCTCTCTGACCATCCAGGTGAAGTGGGGCCTCTTGGAGCACTGCTAAGCAGGAGGTCTCTGAGACACAGAAGTGTGCTGCTGAAAGAAGGGCACTAACTCAGCTGCAACTTCTGAGACTGGTGCTGGGGGTCACTGGGTGAGACAAGGGTCTCTGCTTTTTTAGACAGGATGGTCCAAGCAAGCCCTCTTGCCATTGAGCTGGAGGTGTCTCCAGAAACTTTGCAGTAGAAGCACAGGCAGGGCAGTGCAGATAACATACCTTCTGTTCTAAAATAGCTATCTACAAAGTTATTACCAGAAATGGCAGCTAAGTTAGACATCAAAAAAGCCATGAAATACGTTAGCATTCCTTCTGCTTTTTCACCATTATGAACTCCCATAGCTCAAGGTTTTCAGACGTATCCTCATCCCGCTGTCCCATTTCATTTCCCTCCCGCTCCCTCTTCCATCACCCCAACAGCCTCCAGGCCAGATGTTCACCAAGTGCGTGGCACAGTGGCTCTGTGAATCCCACCAGACAACGGTAAACTGTACCTCCTCTGTGTAAACCGATTTTCCTCCCTCAGCTATAGTAAGGGACAAATAATCTTTTTCACATCAATCTACTTTATATTAAGTTGTGCAATACCTTCAGGGTCTGTTTGAGACCCTGGTTGTTGTTGTGCTGGGGTAAGAGTTACTGCTGTCATCACTAGGCATTACAACCCCATTTGAAAAGTGCAGCTTCATCTTTTAATTCCTTAGTTTGGATTGTGATTTCTCATTACACGTTAAAAATTAAAGCAACATGCATTCATCCCTCTCCTATGTTCATGCAGCTGCAACACTAGAATTTGCTTTGAATCACCTGGATATAGAAGATATGGGACAGATAAATGCTAATGGTTCTTGGTGCAGTTTCACAAATAGAGATGCAGCATTACAAACTTTTTAGCTAAGCCAAGCTCCCAGTAGCGGTATAGCTACAGGAAGTGAACAGTCCAACCTGCCACAGTTATCACAAAGTGTGGTTAGAGCAAAAGCAATTTCATTTCTATTTAATGAGGCTTCCAAGTAAAGACATTCTGGGTTTTCTAGGATCTTCATCTTGCTCTATTTAAAACTACCAGCAGGGCAGATGTCACACAGGAAATAACACCGCTGGGCAGCAAACGATCCTGTAACAGCAGAGCCTTGCTCTGCTGAGTTGCACAGAGCAAATACTGGAATCTAGCACACCTCAGTGGAAGTCAGTAGAAGAGCCCCCTTGTCAGGGCTCCCATGCTTGGTGCACTTACTGCTCCAGCTATCAGGCAGAGCATGAGCCTTTCAGACTGAGAGATATTAGAAGACACCTACCCTGGAAGAAAGGGTCAGAAAAAAAACCTGCAGTGCAGCAGGTACTCAAAATTTCTGTGTAACCAGAGGAACACCTCACTTCCTCTGAAAAAAAAAAAAAAGAGAGAGCGTGAAAAAAAATTGTGTCTAGAGCAGGAGAGGAAAAACATGTGGCTGTGATTAATACCTCAACCTTTTATTACTAAGCCTTTATAATTCTATCTGCTCCACCTCACTGATGTCAGGAGCTGCTGCACTTTCATATGTCTCCCAATGCATACATACAGTTTGTTTTGAAAAAAAATAAAGATAATACATTACTATTGTGCATGTGCCAGTAACACAAACTATCCTTTAAAATGCTCACCTCCTGACAGAAGTGCATGCAATGTACGTGCCTGAAAACCTCCTTAGGAATCCTGGCCTGTTTCCTATTTACCCTCCATTTGAACTGAAGCAGGAGATGGGGAAAAAAATCCTTTCCTTTTCTGCAGTTTTCTTGCCTATTGTCTCCATGGTGTGGCTGGCCTTGGCCCTGCTGCAGATGAGCAGATTATTTCACTGCACGTTCCAGTTGGGATTTTTGACCTTTGGAAGAAAATAGCAGTTCCACCAACAGCAGGTTCTCAGTTCACAAATACTTCTTCCATGGGGGACACTACTCCATTCTCCTTTTCTCTTTCTCCAAACCACCAGCAAAAGCTTCAATTACCTTTTCTTACCACCCTTGCAAGCCATTTAACCCTCTTCTTGCCCCGAGTCAAGCTCAGTAACTAACTAATTTGCCATTGCTTTGTGCCTGTGGTCTCCTCAGACACCTGAAGCACCACAGATCAGAGGGGCAGACACACAGCAAAATTTGAGATAGTAGGTAGGACCTGGAGTAGCTTTACATTTTTTGCCTACGTCTCTCTTCAGCCCCACTGCTACTGACAGAGGCCATGAGAAGGACTTGAAAATGCCCACAGAAGTGAGTGGATAGCATGGGATCCAGGATGTAATTTTGTATTCATTGTTCGGATCAGGCATAGCTAAACATTAATATTGTCCTTGGATAGATTTATTTGATATTTGGTGTTTGCATTCACTAAACTTAACAGAACCATTTCAAACCTGTCACAGTCACTCTAGGCTGTCACAGACCCTTCCTGTACAGTGGGTATCAAAGCCACTATTTCTGTCTGTCTATAGTCACGTCGACTAGTCCCACACCGAGTCCCTGCTTTCCCAAGACACACAACTTTCCTGCACCAATATAATACACGAATCGTACCTGTATATCACATTAGCACTGTGATAGCCTATTTTCATCCCGATCCTCACACTTACTCCTGGCTCTAAATTGTTCTTTATAAAGAGGTCTGCAGGGACCTTGTTATTTTTATTGCTGTAATAAGGCAGCTCTACAGGAGAGAAGCAAAGTGTTTAGAAAGATAGCAAAGGCCTTGAGGCTGTCTGAATGTCAGGGAAGGCCTGTTGCAGAGGCCAAGCAACTTGGGCTCTTGCCTTGGTGAGCACTAATCAGTTTGGCTTGCAAAATATATACCAAGCAATACAATAAAAGGATGAAGCTGCCCAACTCAAGGATTAACCTGCACCAGGATCTCTGACCAAGAAAGGAGGTAGAGCAGAAATACAAAACCTCCTTAGTGGGTGCTTTGGGGTGATGCTCCTCCCTTCATCCTCAGTGAACAGGCACATTCAGCAGCAATGACCTGAACTCTAGGGAAATGCTCAGCAAAAGCAAATTACCAGCAGCACATTTACGTGTTTCAAGTAATTCAAAGCACAGGCTCATCAGGCAGGTAACAGGTGATGATCGGTGCTACCCAAGTTGTGCGCTCTGCAGGCACCAATGCTCTGCAGTCCTGCTAGAGGATGTGTGGAGCCAATGCTGCCAGCTGGCAGAGCTGGCTGGAGCACCTTTCCTTCCCTGTTCCAGAGGCCCTGTCCAGGGAACTTTTGGGGCATTCCTAAGAGTTTGTGCATCTCCTACTACTTCTATGTTGAGTTTCTTGTGGTAGATATGTTCCCAGGATGAGGACTGACTGGGTAAATCTGCTGATGGCTGAGCAAACAATGACCCATCATCAGATTTGTCTCTTAAGAGTCCAACAGAACAGCTTTTCAAAAAAGATAGATAAATACGTCTCCTGGTGGACCTAGAGGAGGTGAATCAGCACACTGACATGTGAGAAGTGCCTGTCAGTAAAGAGAATCAGTGCACTGGCTAAAATAGCTATTGATCCCATTAGCACTATTATCTAATCTGAAAGCAAGTCCTCCAACATGCATGACCGAAGATCACAGCCTGGATTTAATTTCCAAATCATGCAGTAATAACACAGAGAGAGATAATGCTAAAGGTAGAGCAAGTGTAAGAGGCTTCCAGGGTTACAGCTGAAGCAAAAACAAACATTAAATAAATTGGGTGACAAAAGCTGTGCCCATCCTCGTTGCAGCCACTCTCACTGAGCAGAGATGCTCAGAATGCTTTTGACCGAATGTCAAAAATCAGAAAATGCTGTTTCATCAAGAACTGAAGTGCTCCCTGGGAACATGGGCAGTTCAACAAAGCTTGAAATAGGAATATTTCTGAACAATTTGTTCCTACATTCTGAAGTCTATGTCCCTATATACTTTATTGTTATATATCATCTCTGACACTTTGAAATTATTGCACAGAAATGCTTCAGTATTAAAGAAAGGTAATGTTTTCATAATGCTATTTTGCAGGTTTTTTCCCAACTGAAATATTTGAGATGTGTTGTCCAACGTAGCATTTCAACAATTTGATTTTTATCACAATTTAGGACAAAAACCCCCCAAATTCTGAAGTATCAGAATTTCTTGGGGGACTAATATTTTGTTTTCCGAAAAGCCTTATTGCTGAGAAACTAAAAAGTTAGTGTCTTGGGAAGTGATTCAGTGCTGCAGCAGCATCTCAGACATGAGAGTATACTGTACTAATAGATGAGGCTATTGTATGATGCTAATATGGAAACTAGAGCTCTTCTCCCTGGTGAACAACTGAGCTCAGTAGCTCACAACTGTTTGCTTTATGCGCTCCCTTGTTGTTGCCATGAGGCCAAGCACACATATTCAGTTCCCTCCGCATTCCTGCAAGACTTAATACTCATTCCAGGTTCCCTCTTGGCACAGAGAATTTGCTGGCTTGATCCAAAAGTGAAAGCAGCTTTTCTTGTCTCAATCCCATTGCTTTCACCAAAGTGGCAACTCATTTTTCCGAGTGTGCTGGGACTGAAAGAGTGAGCTCTCCACTACATACCTGTGCAACCCACAAAGGCTTGGCCTGGAAGATTTGCAGTGAGAGCCATTCTGCAGAGAGAGCCATTCTGCACCAATATCTCTGAGTTCCTTTTAAGATCTTACAAGGCAGTGATTGATCTGTCCATTGCAATGGGTTTGACCAACATTTCATTACCTATCCCCACTGAAAATGTTGTTTGATTTAGGTTCAAAGAGCTCATTATGTAGGGCTTTTTTTTTCTCAGGGAAAAAAAAATGAAATGCAGAATAAGAAAGTATCAAATACTGAGCTAATTAGAATTTGCCAAGGTTTGGTTGGTGTATGAGTGTATCTAAGATTTTGCTCATTACCAGTTGTATAATATAATTTCTACTCCACGGTTAATTAGTACCCAAAAAATAACCTGAGGAATTTACACAAGCCTAGTTGGAGGACAAGAAATAAATCACTGAGGAATAGGTCTTGGGAAAATCCCCAGTGAGGACATTTTCACTATTGAAGTAAAACACTCAGAGGTTTAACTTTCAAAACAGACATTTTGGGAGAAGCTCAGAAGCATCTCAAGGACAGCCTCTGTGCCATAGGCAGACAGTTAAACCCCATGTTGTTCCACAAGCTAAGTGCTTTTATCTAGTCGATGTCAGCAGATCTCCAAACAGGACCCAGCTCAGCTTGGGAATCATGCTTTCCATTGACTTGGCGGAAGCACCGAAGTGACATTCAGCCTGTCTCTCATCGCAGCACTTTTGGCTGCCTTTCATCGCAGTACTTTGTTTCCAAGACTCCTCTTCTTTTGATGGTTCATTCCAAACACCTGAAGCTGACTTAAATAAATTTCCCTTAAACACTGGCACAGATACCTCTTCCTTCCACCACCACAGTATTCATCCCAAGACAGTGGGAAATGTCATCGATCCTTTGAAGTCAAGAGAGCTATGATAGACCAGTTGACAGATCTGCTCCCTCACAGTCAACCAGGCTTCCTTAGGTTATGTAGAGCCATGTGAATTACCTTCCCAGCTGTGCAGTGTGACTGAGAAATAATCATCCTACTCCTAAAAGGCTTCATCTTGACTAGTGTTGTTCACTACCGTAGGAACGGGACATACGGAAAAGACGCTGCTTCAGTTTTGAGGCAGATGAGTTTTACTACACATGTGGGTTTGGTTTGTTCTCCAAGTCAGTTGAGCTATTCTGAACTTTGGACTGAATCTGAAAGGAACAGCTCACTGTGTATTTCTTCTAAACTGGTTCATTCATTCCTGCTTTCTGCCCTTTTCCATTTAGATGCTTTTGCTCTTTGAAATGCATCCAATTGTTCTACCCCCAACCAAAAGAGAAAATAAAATTTACAATGTACATAAGCATACTCTCTGTGAGGCTCTTCCAGCAGCTCAGCAAGAAATAAAGCCTACTGGGATGTATTAAAACCAATGACCATCCCAGACTGTTTAAAAAGAAGTTAGATACCAGTAACCAAATATGTTGCCATAAAATGATTGGTCTGTCTGGGTCTGTGTTTGCCATCATATCAAAGCCTAGAAGTGGCCTCCAATTTGCCTGTATTGGAATTCTTCATTATTCACCACTCCTCCCAAATCTGATGTGATCTGCAAACTAGGAAATCTTGCTTTCTATGTCCTCAGCCAAGTCTTTCATACACTGTAACTATCAGAAAGACCAGGATCCGCCAGTGCAGTCTCCTACAGTACACGCTCCTTTATTAACTTGTCTTTCATCTTGAAAGGCTTCTATTTATGCCTCCTTTCCCCACTCTGCTCCTGTCCTCTGGCCAATTTTCAATCAGTAAGCCAATTCTTCCCCTTTCCAACTCCCCACCTTTAGACATTAACCTCCAACGTGGGACCCTGTCAAACACTGTCTGAAGATCCAAGCCTCTCCTGACTGCTGCTTAGCCTCTTGTCTATGCCGACAGGAGTGTATGTTCTAAAAAAAGAAATTTCCAAAAGTTAGCGAGGCAGAAAAGGTCCTTTCTGGAAACCACACTGGCTATCTTTGGTCAAGCTGTGCGTTTCTCAACAGGCCACCTTTCATCTATTAAAACATTTTCTAAGACTTGTCTTCACCTGAAGGGAAACGAACTTCCCTGCAAGACCCTGGTGCACATCTGGGTCGTTCCTTAAATAATGGTGGGAGGCTGTCCGCCTTCCACCTTTGAGGAATCTCCTGCAAAACACTTCAGCTCTGTGAAGTGCCTGTGAAAACCTTTCCAATTTAGACCCACAGTTCCTGTAACCTCTTTAATAAGAGAGCCATAGAGTAGGGGGTTTGGTACCAACCATCCACTTCACACCCTCCAGCTCCCTGAAAGCTTCGTTTTCTGTGCTCTCTTTTCCTTTGAGGAATAAAGTCTGGTTTCCACCTTTCTACTTACAACTTTGGTCCAGGCGGCTCCTCTCTGACTCAGGTGTATTCTCTCCGCCAGTAGCCAAGCCTGATATTTCTACTTGCCTCTTCTCTACTCCACAACCAATAGATTAAAACAAAATTAGCTTCCATCTTTGCAGCCAGCTCTTTTCTTCCTGCTGACATGCAGACTCTGCCAGCTTGTTCTCACCCTGCTCAGCTCCAATGCCAAAATGTCCCCAATTACCAAAGAATCCCATATATCCTGCTCTGTGTGTGATCACTCCTACACCATTATCTTGCCGCTCAATTCATAGCCTCTGCCTAGAAGCAGCAGTAAACCTGTCTCAATGTGCCACTTTACATCCACATTGAGTCTCCTTGGTCTCCAGAGGAGTGTCTCAGCTCGCAGTCACCTTTCTGCTATGCCATTTAGAGATATGTGTGTGCACAGGCAGCTTCCTTCCTTGCATGCCAGATGAGGAGATGAATATCCTATGTTGCTTACATAGCCACATAAACAGGTATTTTCCCAGGCCACTATGTTGTTTTGCATGATTAGAAAGAGCTGACTTACTTACTGAAACACATTCAAATGATCACATGGGCTAGTTACAGTACATTTTGTGGAGTAGTTGTAATTTTTATCCTCTGTATATTCACATTGCTCTGGACAAAGGTGCTATGTCTGTAAAATGGAAAGGAGCAAGATCAAAACTTGTTTTGGGCAGGAGAAGTTCTTAGTTTTGAGTCATCATTGGGGCTTAGTGGGAAGGGATAAAATGATCAGCCCCAAATAATTTATGCACCCAGCACAAAGACTGAATTCCTCACAGGCTGCCCAGTTCATCCAAAATGTACCGATGTGGGGAGAAATAAAAATTATTCTGCTCTATCTGCCCTACTTCAACGTTCTTTGCACTAGGTAAGGCACACCAACTCTTCACTTCAGCTTGAGCTGCTTTCTTGTCCCAGATTTATGTCATGCAAGGCAGTGACAGTTCCTCACAAGAAACCCTTCCAATCTCCAGGATAAATAGTGGTAAAACAGCAATTATTTTGGCAGCTGGTGGAGCACAGGACTGAGAACCAAGCTGATGATAGCTCTTCATGGCATTGTCCCAGGCAGACATACCAACTGACAAAGCTCTTCACTGCAGGCTACTGTGAGCAGCAGCTATGTTGAGAGGAAGCAGCTGCTCCTCTGGGTTTTCCTGAATTCCTCCAAATCCGAGGGCTCCTCAGCCCCAGCTGCACCCATCTGCCCAGGCAGGGCCTACAGGAAGGTTCATTCTCTATGGGAAGAAAGCAGGTCAGGCCTCTCACAGGTGTTTGCTTGGCTGCCTCTTATGGCCTTGCCAAGATCTTAATACAGTCCTGCAAAAGTGGGAGGAAATTCCAGAAAGGCAGACTGGCGCTGCCTGGCACTGCCTGGGCAGCCTGTGGTGCAGCCAGGGACAGGACCACGCATCTTGCTTGGTCCAGCGTTCTGGCTGCAAGGTCATCTGCCACTTCCAGCTCCAAGCCCTTGCTGCAGCAAACTCTCTCCTTGTCCTCTGGACTACACTTCCCTCCCCCTCCACCCCAAAGATAGCCAAGGTCACATTTGCTGAGTTACAGGCTCCAAAGGAGCTTTGTTTCAGACAAGCCAGGGGGAGCAGACAAGAGAGAGTCAGTCAGTGTTATCACAACTAATGCAGCTCATTAGAATTGTTTTAAACTCTGAAAGCAAATGAATATCTAATGAGATTTCCCCCCAGGTGTAATTAGCAATAAGCTTTACATTGCTCTAAAAATACCCTCCAATTTTTTTAAAAACTAAATGCAGATAACTGGAAGCTCTAGTTACACTTAATGAACTGAACAAAGCGTATTGAAAACTAAGAATATTTTAATTGTGTTTATTTAGCCTTCAGCAAAGGATCCAAGACATTTTTCATAATCATCAAATTAATTCCAAAATGCTTCTTTGTAAGTTGTCCAGCTAGCAATGTCGACGTTGATCATATACAGTGAACTATTTCCTGATCGGACAGTCAATTTACTAAACAATGTATTATTCAAGAAACTGAAGCCATCTCTTCACCAATCTTTCCCTCCCCTTTCATCCTCTGATGGACTGTTTAGTATATAAAAAGAGTTTATCAGCTCAAGAAGAAACACTGCAGTTCTGGTAAGTGAAAATAATTATGATTAGATACCTTCTTTCTCCCTATCTGCCCCAAAAAGAATGGTAAGGAAAATGCTCATTTTCTTTAAACTTCTCAAGAATTACTGAAAGTAGGTATTGCCTTTCATATTCACTTAAAATCAATTGGTAAGTGGACTTCGTATCACTGAGTATCCCAAATGACCAATTTATTTTGGCAACTATCAGCCAGAGCTGTCTAAAACTCTGACCTTTGAAAGAAAAGAAGTTACAGCTTGATACGTGTATCATCTTTCCCTGGAAGTGTTTAGGACTCAATCCTGGTTTTGATTAAATCAGCAAAATATCAGCAAGATACTGTGTCACGGTTTCTCTGCTTCTGGTGATTGCTGCCACGCTTTTGAGATGTAGCATGAGGTGGCCCCTATTGCAAGTGCCACTTTCAGTCAGACACCTCAAACCTGCCTTCGTCCGTGCTGATGCTAACATGGAACACAAAAAAACAACCTTACAGGACAGGATGGAAATAAGGTAACCAGTCCATGCTGCAGCACAGAGCAACAGGGCCCAGTCCTGCAGCCTCTCCCACGCACTGCTCCAAGGGAACATCTCAGCGCAGCACCCACGGAGACATGTGTGTCCTGTGGATGATGGGAGCTGCACAGCTTCCTGCTTTGTCTTTGTCAGCTGGGGAGGGCAGTTTGGGATTACCACATGCCAGTTAGCAATCCGAAATCGAGCTGTTAATCATTTTGTTATATGAACAGATCCTTGCCTCTTGGGATGGGGGCCTTCCTGGTCCGGCTCACTAGGGCCATCCTGACACCAAGCACCTCTATGCCATTATGCCACTGCAAGGCAGAAAAGCAAGTGCAGAGGAAGAGCAGGGGCTCCTGTGTCCTGAACATTCATACTGCTATGAGATTTTTTTAATTCAATACTGATCACTAGAAGGAGCAGCAAGCAGAGTAATGCAGACAGAGCTTGAATCAAAGAAACAAATTCATAGAATAGGAGCTGCAAGGAGACCTTTCCTGAGAATTGTCAGTATCATTCCACCAGAAAATTCAAAATCCCACCAATAACTCAGTCCATTATACACCTCTACACTCCCCTGAATAAGCATGAAAGAGCAAGACACAAGAAGGGACCATGGCAAATCGCCCTTCTCCTTCTGCTAACTGAGTTCCATGAGTACCCCTGGAGCTCAGGCCGGGGTCAGAGTGCAGCCTGGCTGCATTGCTTCATGCAGTCCAGGTAGTCAGATCCCATTGATGTCCTTTGTGTCTCCACGCCTAGCTTGCTGGCTTCCTCTGAAGCATTGCAAAGGAGAGTTAATTAATTCTGATCACTCCTAATAGTCTTCTAGGTCACAAATTGGTGATTCAGCTTCATTAATTTGATTTCTAACATTTCATCCTTTGCACTCTCTGCCCGATTAGCTTCTTGAAATTTAGTTTCAGTAAATGGGATGAGCAAGGCAGAAACTTCCAAAGAGATTCTCCTCATTGGCATTTGGAGGACAAGCCACAGCACAGAACTCCTGGACTTAAAGCCAGGGTGCGGTCACCTCAATTTTGCAAACTTCTTGATGACAGGGGTAGTGTGGCCAGGCTGCAGTCTGAGTCACTTTGCAAAGGAGGCATTGATTCTGCTTTCACTCAGGCCTAAATCAAGAAAAGCACCAGTACAAATTGCACTAGAGTAAGACTAGCACAGGAGGAAAATCAGACCATAGAATATCTGAAAAAAAAACAATTAATTTTTCTGATAGTATTTTTAAATAAAAGCTAACACTGATTTGCAGGTGTACATAAGCAGAGATTATATATACTGAAAAGTTCTCTATTCTTTGAGGCATCTATACATGCAATGTCGGGAGGTAAAGCAAATCATGTCAGCTGCACTCTAGGGGAGTAAGAATACTGTGAGTCACCGAATGCTGTTCCTTTGTCTTCTGTCATTTTTAGACAGGCCATTGCTGTAAGACCCCCTAAAAAGTGAATATTGCAGGTGGAGGAAGTGAATACATTATTCTATATTTGGGATCTGGGTAGGGTTTAAAAACTAAAAGACATTTTTCAAAGTGGCCCAAAGATTATTATGGCTGTATTTCAGGTTTTCAGATGAGAAGATTGTAACATGACATGTTCGTATTTGTCTCTCTGCGATAAGAGTCTTTATTTTATTCCACTGTACAGCATACTTTTTCCAATGGGAGACCAAATCCACTTCTTCCTTGGTAGGACCTAGTCCTTCTTCTCAATGAATAAAAGCGTCAGTATAATTACACATGCCCGCAAATCAATGCTGTACTCACAAAAATATTTTTTTCAGCTGGGGAAGGAAGAGGGCAGGAATAGTATCAGTCGTATTCAAAAAGCAGTATGTAATTCTGTGACACTGAAAGTTTCATGAGAAGGTCAGAGGAAAACTAGAAAATGTTCTGTTGTCCCTGGTGGTCCAGGCAGAAAATTGTACCTTTTGTCTCCATATAGATTAGTGAGTAACATCTTCTTCTAGCTGAATTAACCCCAAAGTTCATTGTGAACCTCAGCCCAAGCCATGGCTTTTCAGCCAGGTTTGACTCAGAGAGGTGCATGTGGTTTTGCCGCAAACCCACAAGGCAATATAAGTTTGGGGATATTCTATCAAACCTAAGCCAAAGTTTGTCACAGCAGAGAAATGTGAAAGCAGGTTGGTCCCACCTGGCTTGTGGGTTTCACTGCAAACACATCACAGAGCTTGAGCTGCAGAAGGAAACAGATTTCTGAGGTCAAAGGAAATCTTGGGGTGAAAATATTTTCTAGGAAATGAGTTGAAACATGCAGATGTACACCCAGAGCAGCACGACCTGAGAAGGAAAACAAACCCACAGCTGTGGCTGGAAAATAAACCTGCCCTGTCGGCAGCACAGCTTTTCACATCACAGGAGCCAATGAAAAAGTGCTTGAGTGTTCTCACTGCTCAGACATGTGCAACCTGGACCCTTTGCTAGGCTTATTGTTCCCTTGCAAAAGGCCCATTTATAGCAAGCCCAGCAAGCCTGAGAGGGGAAGGAGGACAATGGCAATCTCTCCCATTCAGCAGCAGAGGCCTAGGAAATATTTGCTACTCCAGGAGAGCAGCAGAGGCGCCTTTTCAAAGCTCCCTTTGCTGGGAGCTGAGTGACAGCTGAATCACAGTGCTGCTTTCCAAGAGCCAGACCTCAGTAGCACTGCCAAGAGTGGCCCGTTGTATTCAGAGCCCCGACACAGCTGCAGTTACTGGGAGGTCCTGCCATTGTCCTCCCCCAGCAGAAAGATGTTTCTGTCCCCCCTTTATAGACCTCCATCGCTGCCCAGTACAGGCAGGCTGAATGAAAATGTCAGCAGCAAGCATCAAGCAGATGTGAAGGGACCATGCTCTCTGACCTGGATTCACCCATCACGTGGGCTAATGCTGCTAGATTGAGAATAGCTTTATAAGACAACTTCAGGGGGATGGGATGCTGCCATTTGAAACAGCGTGAATGTGGGGCGCAAATCTGACTAACTCGGGAATGGTGCTTCAAGGGAGGCAGAGGGCAATTCTTCCAGGGAGACATCCAGGAAGAGATGGGCACTGTCAGAGTTTAGCAGGATTTGTGCACTCGGAGTATAGTGAAAACTCTGCCCATCTAATCCCACTCTTAATTTCCACATAGTACACAGTGGTCACAATTAATACTCCACTTTTGAACAGTGGCTGTAGGCTTCAAGTCCAAGCTTTTGGAGAAATAAAACCAATAAAAAGTAAGAGTTTTAGAAAGCATTAATAATATAATGTCTCCAGGAAGTAAAGAAAACAGTCTGTGGTATCATTCTGTCAGCAGAATAGTAAAATGAAATGTATTCAGAACAAAAAAAGTGAAAATAACTAGTTTCACAGTCCAAAGAAAATAAGATGCAGAAAAAACAGAATTGAGGTAACCAACATAAAAATGCCATACATGTTCAGAACAAATTTTAAGCAAATTTTGTCCCCATTATGTTTGTGACACTTCTGCAGTGAATGCTAGAACTGCAATTCATTAGCCCAGTGCTCATGTCGAGATCTTAAATATTAATCCGAAGTGCATCCAACTGTCTGATTATACAAAGATTCAGAATCTGCCCTGTCTCCATGCATGCACTGCCCCACAGCAAGCACACAGCGCCACATGACTTATGTGACTACCCACGGCTGCAGCTAGCATATGGGCACAGATTTTCAGCATCTGAAGAAAGGACCAAACACCACGATTGATAGTTGGGCAAGAAAAGAAGAGGAAGGGGAAAAGACTTGGGAGGTCTGTCAACAGGGCAAGCAGTGTGGTCCAGGGGGGATTTTACTTCATTTGGGAAACAACAGGACACTTACGGAAGGGACTGTGCTCCTGGGGATAGTACAGGAGAGCAGCTGCTTTGCACTGTCAGCCAGATCAGAGACAATTCTGCATCCAAGGGCTGGATGTGAGCCAGGTGTACTAAATGACTACAGAGATACCTAAGATACGGGGATCATAATCTCTCACCAGGTTTGAAATGCAGATGAGGGTCTGCAGAAAGGGCAGCAACACAAATATCTTGGAGCTGAGAAAAGCCGACTTTGAAGGGAAATGAGACAAAGCTGAAGGAAATTGGCTGGGATTCAATAAAGCCTGAGAAATGCACAATGGGAAGGGTTTAATGCAGTCAGAAAGTAATTACATTAAAATAATTCTACTTTACAGCATCTTTTGCATCATCAGAATCTTTTTTTGTGTTCTTTCTCAATCAGTGGCAGAAGCCAAAATTTCACAAGGAAAAAGTCCTGAAAGAAATCTCATGTGCCAAAGTACTAAAGACACAGGATCCACAGGATCCAGGATTCCTCTCAGCCAAGAAAGAAGCACTGGAGTAGGGCAAAGCAGGCAGAGCAGTGTGAGAGCAGGTGTCAGAGGGACTGCAGGAAAGCTTCCTGGCAGTTTGTACCTGCCACTTCCAGTGCTGTCAGGTGTGCAGGCAGGAGAAATAGCCGCTCCATTCAAAGAGCTCCCGGGTAGAAGGTCAGTGCTGAGTGACAGAATAAAACTAGAGGGATGGAGCAACTTCTTACCCACACTTCAAACCAAGCAAAGTGCCAGTACAGACAGCACAATGGGGCCATTGAAACCAGAGAGTGATAATGGGAGAGGAGGCGGCACCATACAGCTTAAAACCAAAGCAGACTCTTCCCAGAACTCACTCCCAGAGGCACTGCAAACCGAAGGGAAAAACAAGAGGGTAAAAATAGATTCAACTCTGATCCACAGTAATTGCACAACAGGGATAAGAGGGATTTCAGAGGTGGAGATTATAAAGTGGCAGAGTTTTAAAAGTTAAAACTGTGAGCACCCAGAATTAAAGCAGAAGTTGATGAATCTGGAAACTACAACCTAAAATACTGCTTCAGCTCTGAGCTGGCTGGGACCATTCTCTGAGTCTAAGCAAGGGTCCTCCAAGGATTTCTGCCACCTTGACAAACAGGGCTCCTTGCTAGGAAGGTGGGGTACACGCATCTTATACAGCCACTAGACCCCAAGGAGAGAGAAAAACATTCTGCTGCTGCCCCTGGCTGTAAACAGAGCAGACATGAAGCCTCCACCTCCGTCTTCTCACCATCTGTGTAGTTATCCCGATGAACTACAGCGTGTTCCAGCCCAGCGGAATTTTTCCGTATCTCTGTTCTAGGGGCAACTTACACTGAACGACTTGCACTCTAACTCTAAAAGCTTGCTCCTCCCATGTATCTTTGTTCTGATTTTATCTGCCTCAGAAAGCACGATAATTTTGACTAACACAGAGTAATTAAAATGAGACACCTGAATCTTAAACTCCTAACATTAAAATTTCTTCGAAGTTACTGACTCCTGAATAGGTTAGATGCATTGAGAAGGAGGCTTGAAAAATGAGCACGAGCAGCTGATGGGGTTCAGCGCGTGCACATGTAGGCGCATGGAGGGGATGCAGAGCGATTAGCACCATTCCACAGATGGGGAGTGTCCATCTAACTCCAGTCCCAGGGACCAGCGCCACAGCCAGTGCAATTCCTGGTCATGTTCTCTGGTCCTACCTCTCACCAAAAAATTGCCAGTGTCTTCAGCCTCCCAGTGCAGGTCAGATCAGTGCCACAGAGCCTGGGCAAGTGCTAAGCGTAGCTCGTTTTATCTTCACATACAAGCAGGCTTGGAACAGGGTTAATCACAGTGTGCGTGGCCAATTTCATGTGCTAAAAAATAATGACTCATTCTTCCTCCCCAAACCAATCATGTGATAAAGAGGAGAGATACACTTTGGTTTCTCTTTCCTTGCTTTCTGGTTTCCATTAAGCTGCATTCATTTCATGTTTTAAAAAGTTCTTGTATAACCACAAAGATTAGAAATATATTTTCTAAAATGACGACTCAAATTGCACAAAAATCCATTTCTTTCAGCATCTGGAAGAAAAAATCCCACCAAATTCTGCAGGACTTAGTCACACTACCAACAGGACACCAGTGAGCACTCTTCCAGCAATCACAGCCTGATTTGAGCGCCTTGTTCCCAAGAACAATTCTGCCTCAGGAATAATTAGGCAAAGTCAGAGAGCAAACCTTCCTCCTGCTCTCACTGCTGCCTCTACCCAAAACCCTGAAGAACAGAAGCATGCCTTTTCAAGACTGACAGTCCTCTCACACCTATAAGAAAATATTCAAATATTACATGTCATTGTACCAACTGGTGATGCCTTCAATACCGAACAGTCCTTGGTTCGTGACCGCACCACACTTCAGGAACAGCTTAGAAATCACTCTTCCTCTTGCCAGGGGAAAAAAAAGTTGAGCTTTCCTTCCTAACAGAAGTATCAACTATTGTTTTCACATAACAAAGCCAAGCAAAAGAAACATAACAATCACTAATGCGATAGCTATAGGGCTAGGAAACTATGCTAGCCATTGCTGGAGGTTACACCAGACTCCCAGTAATTAAAGAGAATCTCAAATCTCCTTGCATTTACAGCAGGAGCACAGGCCTTCTGCTGAAGAATGGAGCATTGGGTCTCTCAATGTCACACTAAATTTATATGTACCTCAGAGTAGAGGCATATGTCATTTTTCTCTGATTAACACATTTCTAATGGGATCCAGACAAGTCTGATGGGGAGACAGGGTTTGGAGGGAAATGAGGTGGTTTGTGATTCAAACCCTGGCTTCCATCAAAATGCTGTGGTCTGCTTAGAATGTCTGCAGACATCATTTTACAACACACACTCACACACACACACAAAAATCCCTGGGGGTTTTAAACCCTGATTTGCAGCAGGACCCAAACTAGAAACTTGTGGAACCTGACTGCCAGGGACAAGTAAGTGCCTCTGCAATAAGAGTGTTAGTGGCTGGACAAGACAGGACAGAGGGGTGCCCGTGGAATGGGGTGCAGATTCCAAAGTCACAGCTTTCAGGGGGGCTTTGTCCTTGCTGTCCTGGGAAGCTGCACACAGCAGAAATGGCCAAGCCACTTCCTGAGTCACCCATTACTACTGCCTGCAAGAGCTAAATGTGTCTTGGAAGCTTCCCACTGCAGCGCTAACCCTGATCAGCCATCAGCCCTGCCTTGCTGCCATCTGATGGGCTCCCAGTGCTAGGTGGTCTGGCTGTAGGCACAAACATAACCGTGCAAACAGTAAAATGTGTGCACAGACACATGAGTTTTTTCATGTCCACCAGATTATAACTAAAAATATTTCAACAGCTGTTTCTTTTTGCTGCAGGGGAAGGCAGGGAAAGGGAAGCACATGGCTATTAAGTTATTATCTCAAGGACACTTGCCTTAATGTTGTTACTAAAAGGAACAGACATTAACTACATCGTCAAAAATCTATGTCCTGCTGTGGACTGAGGACTGGCAAGTTCCCCCTCCCACCTATGAGTCATTCTCAGCAGCCATCTGATGACTGAGACTTTGAGGGCACACGAACAGTCTGCTGTCCAGCGTCATGGGTGAATTAGTAGTTCATGGCAGGTTCTGTTCTCATCCTCCGAAGTACAACTGTTACTGAAAAGACACAGCCAGGAGAGACGGTCCAGAGTCTTAGACTGGGCCTGGAGGAGACCCTGCCTCCACCTCCCAGAAGATGCTGAGATGAGGTGCCCCCTCACATTGCATTTGCTGCACCACACCATGTAGGCTCCTGGCAAGAGCAGGCACTGACGTTCTGTGCCCAGAGGTGCCCTTTGGGCCTCTGTGCTCACTCCACAAAACTCATGCTGCCTCAGATCAGACGATGGGTATTTCTTTTTTCAGGAGATTTTACAAGTGCTTTAGGACTAGTCTCCTGAAACAAACCTTCAGCCTTGCTGCTCGCTTTAGGCTCCACTGCAGCTACCCTAGAGCAAATGTTTCCTTCACACCGATTCCTGATGTGATGCCTGATACAGAAAGGCAGCATCCCCTGTATTTTAACTGCCTAGTAAATATTTCAAATGCTTCTGGCTCACAGTTCAAGCATTAGAAACAGCCTTGTCCCAGGATAACAAGCTACCTCTGCCTACAAAGAGCAATGGTTTATACCTTTCTATCTGAGCACACGAGAGAACAGTAGCAGAGTGTCACCATTCTTAGCTAATTTGGCACTTCAAGCAAGAACAGGGCTTTTATCTCTTCCTTTTCATTATAACATGGTGAGACAAACATTAGATATCAATAAGTAACTAAGCTGGCTACAGAGGACAAACAAGTAACTGCAGACGGTTGCTTGGTAAGTGATAAGCCTTTTTGGGCTCGATCACCACCTGTAGGCAAGCTTTGATTCATACATGAGATCATGGAAGAGAAAGTCAGGCACAAAGCAGACATGCAAGAGAAGAGTAGCATGTGATTTCTTCTGGTACCTGGGACAGCAAACACAAGCAAGTGCAACTCCTGTAAAACCCCAGTGGGGAAAGAGGCAGAGGAGATTACTGCAATGCTTTTCTTTTTTCTACCCAAATTAATATCTATTGTTCGTGCATGTGCTCCTCCCTATTCCCACCCAAGTACGCCCACTACACTGTGGGATGATATCTTCAGTGCAATGGCTGCTTCAAATAAAGAATATCATGTTACTTCCCCTTAAGAAGGGACTGGAGATAGGGTCTCCCTCACCTGTGTGTACACACAAGCACACACTGAAGTACCAGCGTGAGAAGCATTTCCTTGGGGCAGGAAACTTAGGTAGTGGCAGCAACACGACAGCTTTACTCTCATTCACAAAGCCGGGTCAAAACAGAGAAAAATAACTTGAAGCATAACCTGCTGAATAGGTACAATGTGGAGAATTTGGTTCGGCTTCTGGAAAGTGCAGCCAGGCTGAGACGCTGCTAAAACTGGGCAGAAAACCTCAGTGCTGCAGCCCTTGCACAGCAGGACTGTGTACAGAGCTGGCTTCTATTTCTAGAGGGCTGAACCTGACACAAATGCTTCCAAACTCCAGACTTCAGCCTGGGACCTCTTTGGCCTGACAGCATGCTTCACCTTTAAGCAAAGCTTAAATGTCAGACGGCTGCTAAGTCAAAGGACAGCGGAGCTGTGAGCTGCACCCAGCGTAGCGGACGATGAAGTCTGGGAAATGTCTCTCGGTTTTTACTGCCACTGCCTCCTGTCCAGCGTGAGCAACAGGAGAACCTAAACACTGCCAGTTTGAACAAGGGGCTTATTCGGCCTCTATTAACAAACATAGTAGCCACTAGATGGCAAACTCACAGCCAAAACTGAATACTGACCCTAACAGACTCCTCAAATGCTGAAAAATCAAGGGTGAAAAAAGCCAACGGGGGGGGGCACACCAAACACAGCTAGTTCCTTCTGCAGGTTCAGTTACTTTCTGTATTTCTGTCCCATCACTATACTGTGCAAAGATGAGCCATAAACAGTGTGCTGTCATCTGCACAAACCATCTCCTGGTATTAATGTGCAGTTCCAAACATCCCAGGCACAGTTATGGCAGAAGGGACAAAACAAAATTCCAACATATCCAGTAAAAAACATATTGCTTAAGCCAGAAAAAACCTGCAGCCTGCAAATAACATGGCTAAAGGAGCCCAGATTGCAGATTATGTATTATTCATTGCTATCATCATTGTAAGCCTCCAGCCAATCTAGCTTTTTCAGTGTGGGCTGCAGGAAAGGTGGGGCCACTATGTAAATCAGAAATATCTTGCAAATAACTCTTACATATTAGCTGCATGTCTATGAAAAGAAATGAATTGCATGGTAGCCAAAGCTCTACACAAGCAATCATCTTTGTCTTGCAAAGTGGCCATTTGTATTTTATGTCAGCCTGTTATTATCCTGAATCAGTTCTTGAGCAAAGATCAAAGCTAGTCTGGGTAAAGCAGTCCTCACTCATTACACACTGATAATTTTTCTAAGTAGGAGTCCTTTCCAGGGGCTGGAGTCACAGCAATGGGCACTGTTATATGCATGGATTCTGACAAAAAGCTGGGTCACACTGAGCTAAAACTTCAGCAAAGATGCTGAGGGCGGCGGCCTGCCTCCACATCCAGAGAGACTGGATGTTCAAACTTGCAAAACATCTGCAAAAATAAAAGGGCAGCAATGTGATCGTAATTTTACAGAAAGCTCTAAACTTATCATTAGCTACAAGGGGAAACATCCCTTACTTCAAGAATAATAGGAAATAGATACATTTTTATTTGGTGTCCAAAGGTACAAATCGCCAAATTTTACCATGCTACTGTACAGGCAGTACTGTACTCTCAGGAGTTAACTTTCCTGGTATGACTATAACAAAGAGTTGATCAAAACAATGTTCATTTTTACACCAGTTTCAGAAGTTAATTTTCCCCAATAGTAGGGTTGTTTGCTGCACTAAATGAGCAACAGTGCTGCATACCCAGACTCAAATATTCCTTTCATCCACAACTACTTTAAGAATGCCAGGAAAGAATAAACTCACAATCCTGCAAGCATTACTGAAAATATATGCCTCACCTGATGATACTATTTCATGCCTCTCAGCAAATTCAGCCTAAATATATAAATATAGTGGATCCTACTGATCCCTGTTTGTATATATGCAGAGCCATTCAACAGAAGAACTCATTTCCCACATTACACTTTCATACAATTCATCAATAAATTTTGCACCATCAGTTCTGAATTGCAGTAACTCCATTAGATCTGTGGATCACCAAAGTCAGGGTGTATCTTGCTTATGAATCTCACAATAACCGTCTGCTCCTTGCAACTGTGAACCTCAGCTCCAGAAAAAGATATTTTCATTGACCCACTTTCCAAGAATCCAAACTGAGGTACTCTGAGGTCCATTCATATGGCTCATCCATATATACCCTCTCTGCTCTGCCTTTTTCCATTCCAAGGATTTACACAAGCTGGGAAAATTTCTCCTGAAAGGGTACTGTGCAACCTTAAGCAACAACACATTGCTCCCTTTTGCTATTCTGGTTCTGCTGTTTCCCTGCTTTTGCACCCACTCCTTTAAATTGTTGACACATCTCATAAGCGTGTCTGTTATGACCAACATATTTGATCAGTATGTTTCAAACCTGAGCACTGCACTCACTCATTTAATGAGCAATATTTTAGACATTTTCCAAACTTCCTGTCACCAGCATTAGCTAACACACGAGCGATCCAGACTGACTCTTTTGTTCTGAGCAGCTGTGCTGTAAAAAAGGCTGAGTATCCTTGCGGCCACAAACTGCTCTCCAAGGTCTCCCCGTCCCCAGTCTGCCATATGTTGGCCCTATATTTTGTACAAACTCTTTCATTTCCTCTCTATCCTGTTGCATTTCATCAGGTTAAACTAAAAGCTCACACCAGCATCCAAAAGCCCGTGTGTTTGTAGTGTTCTGTGTGCTCTGCTCTGTTTTGCAGAGGGCACACAGCCTTTCGGTGAAGTTTTTTTACATGGTCTCTCAGTAAGCTCTCTGATTTTTAGGTTTCTTAGCCTTGCAACTCTTCTTTCAAGGAAGAATTTTGTGAGCACTGGAGCCCACTGCCTTGGAGCACTGTGAGCACCGCAGATGTCACATTCAAAGCAATTCATAGCAAAGATGGTGCTAGGTGGTCGTGTGGTAGTGGGGCTATCTCAGGTCAAAGAGATTTAGATAAGGAAAACCAGCAAAGAATTTTGAAACCATCCACTGAGGTTGGAGAGAGACGGGGCCACTCATTGGCCAGAGCACTGGGAACAAGGCTTCGCTCGCTGTTATTCTGCTGACCTAATGCACAGCCTGGAGTTCATCATGACTTCCTATCTACTTCTGCTCCCCCACCCTCCCACTATGGATTGTTCCCAATACTGGCCACAGTTAATCAAATAAACATTGGTGCCACTAAAGATAAAAGGCAAATACAAGATGAAGAGTTGATCAAAATGAAATGCTGCTTAAAATACAACCCTTTGATCTCTAGTTGGGACTCCAAGTTTCAAGAATCCACAGCCCAGTCTAAAACCCCAACACGATGAACAGCCAAAACTGGCACTGGATGTGATTACATAGTGAATTCAGTGAAGAAGACCTCTTCTACATTCCCCTGTGGGGGCCATGTGGCAGAGGCATGCATCAGAGGCCAGCCCATGACGTGGGCTCCTGCCAGGGACAGAACCATTAAATGGCTTCCCTCCGCACCCGACAACTATCGGCCTGCCTCTCTGGCTAGTA
This sequence comes from Balearica regulorum gibbericeps, assembly GCF_011004875.1. Classification (NCBI taxonomy): domain Eukaryota; kingdom Metazoa; phylum Chordata; class Aves; order Gruiformes; family Gruidae; genus Balearica; species Balearica regulorum. Next base: position 4,207,536 of record NC_046203.1, on the reverse strand, counting down.
CCAACAAGGCTGTGTTTCCTTTGCAGCACTGTCCCTCCTCTCCAGCAGCCTGCTATACAAAGTATGTAGCAATAAGACCAGTTACAGATGTGCACAGAAAACAGTGTCCTGGTTTGGAGTGGAAAGTTACTTCAGACAATCCCAGCAACAGTAAAGGAGCTATCTCATACCACACTATCAAGCTGTCAAATGAACACAGAATATCTAGCTCATCCATAACTACTGAGATAAAGCCTTGTGTCAACAGTGGATTTTCAGAAAAGCAGAGAGAACTATAGCTAGGAAGCAGCCACTTGGAAAGGCAGAGGCTATGCTGTACAGAGACATCATGTGCTTCACAAGGGGAGAGTTTGTGTCCTCGATGCTTTACTGGAGGAGCCTGTGGGGCCTCTCTAACATGACAAATAGCAATGGTGAGAGTGAAGAAACATTCACAATGTCTTGAGCTCCGAATACCGAGAGGAGTGTCTTCAGTTTTTCTCAGTTTCAACTTTGGCAGCCAACAAGACACGAATACATGTCAAGCTTAGTGTTAGAGGGATGCTAGTGTGTATGTATAACCCAGGCTGACAGGCAGCCCCACTATCTGCAGATTTTCTCAACTCTGAACAGGCTCTTTCCATCCAGAAATCCTGCACCAACAGTCTCTGTAGTAAGCTCACTGCAGAGGCACAGCGCATTTGATTGGCAGCATTGCACTTTCTGCACCTGCATTGTGCAGCACATGCACATGTATTTCTGTCTGGATGGGGCCGTGTGAGAGCCATTCCCCTGGCCGTGACCCAGCTGGCTGCACTCTGCATTAACTGGAATTTAGGAAACACCGTCCCTGCTCCATGAGACACTGCTACACTGAAGTCAGTGGAGCTCCTCGAAATGCCACTTCTCCTGTGATCGCAGGGACTCACGCCCCCTCCCACTGGTGGACAGCACATTTTCCCTTTCTCTGACCAATCTTACCAAGCTGCAAGCATCAGCAGCACTAAATTCTGCTCTCTTTTGGGAAGGAGCCAAGGCTGCAAATGTAAAGCACAGGATGTGATTTCCTGCCCCTCCTGGAAAAGGAAGCTACAGTCCAAAAGGTAGAGAAAGAACTATTAATCCTAGAACAACCATTTTAATGTTGATGATCACATGATGCAGCTGCAGAAATACCAATTCAATTCAAACAGAATTTGTAATGCACTAAACATGCGGGACTCATGATACAGAAAAGGAGATACCAGATCTGGGTGCTAAGAAGAGGAAATACTATTCAAAGGCCCCTGAGGAAAGATCCCTCTAGGACCATTGCTCTTCTGACAGAGCTCTTTAATCAAGAAAATACTAGAAAATCATAAAAAACTAATGGCAGATTCTCTACAGAATCTCCTACAGTTCTACTTTATATTGTATATATGAGCCGATTAGCAGCAAGGTGCTGGGCTTCTTGGGAAAGGAACAGCTTATGGACTGAAAAGAAAACTAATGTACAACCCCAGCAGGTTTACTTTTGCACAGGCTTTAAAAAGAGATGGACAAATAAGCAGTGCTACTGAGTTGGTGCAGACACAGGCTGTACAATTCCAGTAGCTATTGCCTGCTTAAGCACAATGAAATAGGATGAATAGAAGCCCTAATGTGGCTGACTCACCCTCATTACCCAACAGCCTAAAATGGGGGGGTGGGGGGTGGGGGGGTAGGGGGGGTGGTCTTCTGAAGAGATCAAAAAATATTTTTTTAGATGTCTTAAGGTGTGAGTCTGTATGGATTATGCAGCCCAAGCCACAAGTGCCCGTTATTTTCCATCTGTATGATTATAAGAACTCTCCTGTGTGCAGAGCTCAACAACTACTTTTGTTTTCAGAGTGCCTGCAACCATTTGCAAAAGACTGACAGACATGCATGTGCAGACACACACACTGTGCTGTCATGGGGACTTGCCTTCTGTTCTTTCTCACTACAGTTTTCCTCAGCCTAAAATAAAAGCATGTTATGTTGTGCCCTTTGTGCAAGAAAACATAACACAAGAGTGTTTATTTGCCTATGAACACTATAATCTTCATAGATCGATATTAAAACCCTTCACACTTATTTTCACTGCCTAGTTCAATTGAACTTAGAAATTCCAGTGTATCTTGAGAGAGTGCTGAACAGCTGCAAACTAGCCAAGGGATCACATTCCCACAGATGGTATTAGAGTCCAAAGCCCTTCATGTTTGACTGTGGGATATGTACAGGTCAAATGAGAAGTTACACTGTCTGGGAACAAAGTTTCACAATCCTTGCAGACAGTGTTATTTGTTGTTACAGGTCTTTGATTTAATACCCTTCACTAGGAAACTGCTATTTTACAGGGTTTTTTCTGCAGAGGTAATTCAAGGCCAATTAGCTTGTACTAGAGGCCATCTTCTATGTAAATTCTGGTATGTCCAAACTTCGCAGCTTGTCCACTAACTGACTGATTAAACACAAGGTTTGAAGTAGTGTTTTCAGCACTAATCTGACAGGCATCCAGAGAAATGCATTAGGCCATGCAGTGGTTGAAGGAGGGGATTAGGAGCTAGGACCCTTAAAACTCCAGATCTGCTCAGTATTGTTAATTATGCTTTGCCAAATTTCCTACCCTCATGTACAATCTGTCAGAGACATGCAGTGAATTTACTGGATGGGGAAGGAGAAGGATGTACGTGATTGTTTGGCTCTTGGCGGCACTACCTGCTATGGCCTGTGCTCAACGTCATGCAGCAAAGGTAGGACTGTCAGCCCTGCCACCATCACCCCCTGCACCTAACTACAGCTCACAGCTCAGCACTGGTGCGAGTGGCCAGTCCAGGAATGGCCAGTAATGTCAGAGTTTGCTCATGAAAAGGCAAATGGATGACAACGAACATAGCAACTGATTAGTGGCACCAGAAAGGATGCTATTAAGTCCAGAAAGACCAAAAAGCATAAACCCACAGCATCTGTCTGACCAGAAACTGCTTCCATATACTTACTGCTATGCTCAGTAATGATCCCGAATTCCAGAGTTTTGGAACATGCATTTCAGAGGCAGTAACCTTCCAAATGCTGCGGTCAGAAGAAGGACAAAGCTTAGAAAAAGCAGATCTTTTCGTGATGGCTATTTTGGAAAGCAGGTGAGCAAGAAGACCCCAGGTATCCAGACTTTGGACAGCGCAGCCACAATTGTGTGCTGCTAGAAGCACTAGCAGCTTGTTCCCAACCTCTGCCTGAAGAGATGAACTCTGGAATCATCTGTCATTATTTTTAACCAAAGCTCAAGAGCTGCTTGGCAGACACAAGCTCTGGATTGCTAGGCAAGCACAAGGTTTTATTGTCTCTGTGTGACTGAGAGGCTAGCCTGACTCCCATAGGATCTTTGTTTCCTGACCACACATATTCAGCAAACACTGTAAAGGGCCCGATGTTCAATGTGGCAGCCTATTTGCAACATCCACGGCAATAGGCAATTACGCTTTGGAGACAAAATGACTGTATGAACGTATATATGAAAGTAAGAGAGAAACAAGGGGGAGAAGAACTGGTGGGAAAAAAACAGGCAATTTCTCAAATGCCCTGCCTTCCACAGACAGAGGAGTGAGCCACCCCCTTCCTCAAATTGCCCAAAGCAGCTGTGGCCTCCAATGAAAGCATCACCTTCAAAACTGAAGGAAAGAGGTAAGCACAGATGCAGAACGAGATCCGCTGCTGACTGAGTTCTACAGCTGTCCTCAACACATGCAATCTGCCTATCTTCTGTTGGCCTGGCCCGGACACCTACAGCCAAGAGCCCATCTGAGTGGGTACCCACTCAGGGCTGTCCCCAGGATGCAGAAAGACAAGAATTATCTAATCACATCTGGAGAGAATATATCTGCACTGCAGCAGAATGGGCAGTCTCAGAGCTTGCCAGTGGTATTCACAGTGTCTTTCTTCATGTGAGCTTCCAGAATTAATCACCAGTGTATGAATTTGGCTTCCCATCCCTTTCCCCAGCTGACAGGAATTGATGGCACCAACTGCCATCACCATGAGAAATAAGTGATTCCTTCACTAGCATGGCAGACATATGCCAGCTAGGAAGAGAAGATCTGATCATCAGACTTGCTTGTTTTGGCTTTTCAATGCACAAAAGGCTGTTTTTCTCAGAATTAGGGTGACTGCGACAATCTGTTTTTAGACAGAGTTAGAACCACAAGATAAAAGAGGCAGAAATCTTCTCATCTGCATATTTATCATCAAAATGCAGCAACTGCATAATTTAAGCTTAGTGTTAAAAATATTGTATGTATATTTTAAGGTTTTCCTACTCAGGTGAAAAGGAGACATGCTTTCACTAAGGAGGTTAATTATTTCCTAATGGTGTGAAAACAACAGGAAAAAAAAAAGGAATCAAAAGGAATGTTCTTACCCTCCCCCCTACCCTGAGGCGCAGCAAAGAGACATCTCCATCCATATCCTTCACAGACACATACAGTAAAATGACTCAGAACAATAGAGTGGAGGTATGTGCTAGTAACTGGGGTCCCACAGAGCCCCATGAGGGTCTGGACACTTGCACAAAGGTGCAAGTTACAGGAGATTTGTAGAGAGAGCAGGAGCATCCTCTCAGCTCATTAAGCTGCTCACCTGAGAAGGGAAGCACTCCCCTATGGAGGGAAGGGTCACAGGCACTAACTGCCGGGAGGGCTCTGCCAGAGGAGAGAAGGTTCTCAGATACCACAGCTGATGGTGCCACCCAGCTGGGTGAGCACTGCACCCAGCCTTCGCCAGCATCAAGATGCCAGCATCTGCCTCCTCTGCAGTCCTGAGCAGAGCTGGGCTCTGGCTGCCCTGTGTCAGGCTCCCCACCCCATACATGCTCAGGGGGAGGAGAGAGGTGCTCTTCACTAGGCCAAGCTCTGTAGGGAAGAACACACTAAACACAGGCTGTCTCTGTGGTACTCAATTGCAACTGAGCTCTGTCAGTGGTACCATGGAGGTTTCCTCATTGTTCCTCCCTATCTCTGCTATACCTATGGAGCCTTTATACACTGCAGAGCTGAAGTGACTAGCTAGCCGTACATGAGATCCAACTTCTTAGCAAGAAGAATTGTTCACCCAGAGGTGACCTGGTTTATTGTTGTCTTTCCTACTGGCTGCTTCCTTAATCAAGATAGTTTACATGTGACCTCCACTGCTGTTCATGCAGACATGCAATGTTCCAGACAGGACCTTGCTTTCACACTAGGAAGCATCCTTTCCTCTCCAGCACTGCCCAGGAACCCCACGGCCCGATCAGTGACTGCTCAGAAATGTGTCTGCAAGCTTGGCACACCCTGCAAGGGCTGCAGAGCAGGCTGGCCATGGCCAGCTGGTGCTCCCCAGCTGACACAGCTTTTCCTGGGCATTTTCCCTGCTTTTGCACCCTCACATGGCCATGCAATCCACTCTGCTTTGACAGCCTCATCCCTCAGATCCTAGTCCCTATAACTACCTGATATGCACATGTGCTTCTGTTTAAAAAGACAAGTTAGAAGGGCAATGCATGACAATACACCACAATCTGAAGACAGCCAATCAAACCAATAAATCCCCACTCGCTCCCCAACAGCTGTAGCCCAATTAAACTCAACAGTTCACAGGTGTTCATGTAATGACTTTAACACAAAAAAGCACCGCTCCCCTTTAGGGGCCTTTAAAAAAATTTAGAGCTCTTTAAATTTTATATACCAACAACATCAAACCAAAGTAGGAAATAATAAAGAAGGAAAGGAGATAGAGCAAAGAAAATACACCCAGTGTCAGCATCAGCAACAGCCTAATTAAACAATAGCCCACAGGAAAATGCACATTCTGCTCACCCAGCCACGGCCCTTCTTGAGTTCTATGTGCTGGATGCAAAAGCAGTTTTCTGTACAGCCTTTTCAGCATTGTTGCACCAGCCACACTTTCATTCATGAAGTCCCTCTGCCTCCTCAGAACAAAGCTGTGAATGAACTCACCTAGCAAAGCAAAGGCCTGTATCTATCATTTCTCTCCAACTCTTTGACTCCCTCCCTACCACGAGGTTAAGACTGGGCTGGTCTCCACGGCATGCTGGGGAGGCAGAGCTGTACGCCTCTGGAAGTGACTAATGACCCCACTATCTTCTATGGCCTTGCAGCACATGTTAGTTGATCCAGGGAGCCCTGGTGAAGCTGCCACCCTTGCTGTTCAGGTTGTCTGCACCATCTGTTTGCTATGTGCCAGCAGCAGGCTGTTGCTCAGTGCTTTCCTATTCTTAGGTTTTGTTATACCTTGCTAGCAGCTCTGGCCAAAACACCGTTATTTTCTTTTGTAGTTTCCCCATTGATTGCAGGTGTTCCCTCTCCTTCTAACTCACCTTCATCCCCCTCATTCCCACAGACCTGCATACGTGAGCCCCTGGCAATGTCAGGATCACAGCTAGGAATTGCCACATCTACTCATTGAAGGAGGGATGAGGAGACAGGAAAGACAATTCCCATAAACTTAGAGAAGGAAGCATCAAGCTGGAGAAGAATGGACAGTTTTGGGACCTTCAGGGTCATGAAGAGGCAAAGAATTTGCAATACCTCAACGCTGGGGGAAACTCAGTCCAAGGCTTCTTTGTTCCTGCCCTTGGTTTGATTATGTGTTTGTAGCTCCTGACTTTCCCATGGTGAGATACTGAAGCCAAAGTGGATCTGAAGCTTCCGCTTTGAAGCAATCCTGGCTTCAGCTTTTCATTCTTATCAAGAAATGTGGAGAGTTCTTATAAAGAAACATTTTTGTCCAGAAGATTTTTTAAGAGAGGCAGTGAAAAGATGCTGCTCTGTTCTAAGTCAGAAGGTTCTGGGAGGCAAAATCAGTTTCTCTCCATCTTACTAAAAGCTATCAGCCTATGAAACTGAAATATTTTGAGGCTTCAAAAATCAAGTTACAATGCCAAAACAGTGCCAAAGAAGGCTTTTCCAGAGTCCCTAAAAAGGGAAAGACCATCTTGCTGGGGCCTGTGAAGCCAGGAATTTGCACAGAAGCAAACTGGGCAGCTCTGGATCCTGAAGTCCATTTTTTTCTTAGCAGTAAAAGCACAGCACAGACAGCAGCAGTAAAATCCCTGGCCCCAGTCTGCCTTTCCCAGAATATAAAATCTTAAATTGCTTTCTAGAAGTAAAAAGATGCGGGGTTCCAGACTTCATCCATTCTCTGTCCTCTGCTTAGATGGAGTGCAGAGTGTAATCTCCCCACAAAAGGCAGATTCATAGAGCAGTAAGGAGGTTTTCACAGCTACATATCTTATTCATGCACCTACAGCACCTAGCACACTGGGCCTCAACCTGGGAGATTCCTTTAGGAATTACTGTAATATAAATAGTAAATAAATATGAATAATTTTCTGAGGATGATAACCACTGATTTAGATCTGAAAAGGCCCCATGATGCAAGGGCTGATCTCCCAAGATACTTAGCCATCCTTTCAAGATGCATGAAGACATATAAGTAGGCTAATTACAAAGGAAAATTTCTCTTGTATATAAATCTCATCTAAATTCAGAAGTGATGCAAAAACAAATTGAGAAGATACCCAGGAAAAGTTCAACAATGTTGCTAGGAAAGGTTAATTTTTAGAGATTTTTTTTAAGATAACCCAGAAGATCCTTAAATACAAAAATAGTTAAACCTTAAATAGCAACTGCAAGTGTCACACCAGAAAGGCACTCTAAAATGAATAGAACTATTGAACTGTGGAAGCATCATGGCAAAAAACACAACAATTTCATTTTCTTAGTTTAGTTTCAATTTATAATTCACACAAGTAGCTTAAACACGTTGATTTGAGATCAAAACAGAACTGCAGGTTACATAGCATCTGTTCTATAGGAGGGTGCTGTGTGCACTGAGATAATTTTAGATGAATGTGTTATAAACAAGATCTGTGGAACATTGCAGAGTAGCAAGTTTTGAGAGAGAAAAACATACAGTTTAAATGCATAAATTGTTTAGAATGTTTAGCATGTGGTTGTAAAGCGATCAACCAAGTAATCTGTTTTCCAGAGTAGGACAGCTCACACAGATGAAACAGTAGCTTCGTCTGTATTTAATGTAAGACTCCTCCAATATTCAGAGAAACTTCTTACTCTGTGCAAACTTGGTGTTCATAAAGCCACGGCTTTTAGCCACTGCTTTTGTTCTTTTCCAACACATCCCCAAGCTGCTGCGGCACTATCAGGCCTGCATGCACGACGTATTCTGGCTGGAAAAAGTCCAACCAGGCTAGACCTCTCCTGGGACATACTGTCACTGTAGAGCTACACTTTGATATTGTATTCTGGGATATGGCCAGTTTTGCTGTGAATTTCTGAGGTTATAGCTGTGTAGAGAAATACACACATTCTGATTTCTTCTGGGGAAGGACAGTTTTGGACATACACAGGAACCAAGTTACACCACTAAGATGCCTTTCCAGATTCATTTAGCCACATATTCTAAGGACATCAGGGTGCCTGTTCTGCCAACAGCAAGGCAAAACTAATGGGTACCAAACTGTCTCCTGAACTCACAGGACTGGTTTCTAACCGGTTCTAGTACTAGACTGAACATTCCTCCAGTACTCCAGTGCTGGGTCATCCCTCAGCACACCTTATCAATCCCACAAGTCCTAGACAAACTCAGATGAGAATTAAAAATTTGAATCTAGAAATGTACATTAGATACACACTGTATATTTCTTTATAGTTTTTTTTTCTACAATGTGAAAAAGAACAAGGGTGTGTGTAACACAGTGTCGTGGCTTAACCCCAGCCGGTAACTGATCACCATGTAGGCGCTCGCTCACCCCTTCCCCCTGCAAGAGGATGGGGAGGAAATGGAAGAAAACCTCGTGGTTTGAGATATGCATCAATTCATGGATGCAAAAGTATTCTGCCTTTCAATTCCTCCTTTAGTCAAACCTAAAAGGAAGTTCATGATAATGGTGTAGTTCAGGTCAGAAAAAGGCATTTGCATATGTGAATGCAAATGAAGATGCATGAAAATGTTTTTCCTTTTAGGAAAAATATTCTGAGATTTAAAAAATAGTGTGAAACAACCTACAAAATATAAGACAAAAATCAGTTCAGTTGGTTGATAATCCTATTCAGGCTGCAGTGGAACATTTCCCTGAAACATTTGCTCCTTTGCTAGGTTATTTATGGTTTGCTTTCTAGCCTGACTGCAGCAACTGACACCCTGCAAAGAATCAGAATCAGAAGGGAAAGCAGCTAGCACCAGCTCCCTCTGCAATACTTTAACCTTCTGGCTCCAAAGCAGATGCATCTCTTATCGAGCCATCACCACAACTCACTACAGGAGCAATGTAGTGCTCGTGACCACTACGCAGTCACACTGCATTGCTGAACAGTGAGCACCCAGGTGCTCAAACTGCGGGGAGGAGCTTGCAGAGTGGGCTAGTTCAGCTCAACATCACTGTTCAGGTGATCTGCTCTGGAGATCTACTGAGGTCTGCAGCACTGCACAAGTTCTCACCTGAGCAAAACCTACGCTGAACTGTAACGTTTTCCATCACCTAGAGCAAGGGCTAAGTATAACCTGCTGCCCTAGTAACAGCCCACTCCCGCTAAAGCACAGTAGCACAGCAGCTGTCAAGCCCTTCCATCTTCTACATCAGCTTTTCCTGCCATCCTTGAGCCTGCTGAACTGATGGGAGAAACAACCACATCAGGTGCACTCCATTCAGTGGATGAAGCTGGCTCTGTTTTGCTGCTACGAAGACCAGTAAGACATTGCAGCAGCTCTAGCCTGCCCTGTGGAGACAAATGGGTCTAACTGACTGTAGCATGGTCGCTCTCTCATTGTGACCTCTTAAAATTCTGTGCTGCAACTACACAAGAGAGCAGAGTGCAAGGGAGCATCAGACATGAGTACAGACCTTCAGCAGCATTAACAGGCACACATATTCCTGCCTCAGCTGGGTAAAACTACCCAACGGTAGCACCTCTCAGTGGAAGCTGCAGCAGCCTTGCTTCAGCAGAGCCCTTCTGCAGAGAGCAGAGGTGGAAGGGAGATAGGTCACTGGGTGTGATGTGAAAGTACCCTCCTTACAGTCAGCGCTGGTCTCCTGCAGTGCTCTGCAAAGGGAAAAATTACACCTATGTTCCTGGTTGCCCATGAGGACAAGGCTTTGAGTATTGGGTAGAGCAGGGCAGTGACACCTCCCGGCTAGACAGACTCTCCACTCTCTCTGCTCATGTGTTTGCAGCTACCCACTGGCTCAGAGACCAGGCTGTGGCAAGGGTAAGGTGCCCATCTGCTCTTTGCACCAGTTGCTCACAGGGCATTCTGTGACCTCCTCCCACCTTTCTCCAGACAGCAGCCACTTCCACACATTCATCTTCTTGCATATTGAGCCAATGTGCTGTCACTCAAAAAGTTTATATTTAAATAAGCCCTTCTGTTGAACTCAAATTAAATATAGCTCAGTTGAATCTGATATCATGAGAGAACCAAGGCTGGAGGCAACAGAGAGAACGAGCAGGAGATCACAACTGAACAAATACATTTGAAGCTGCGAAGTTAACACCAGGCTGCACATCTGACTCTGGTACACACCGGGTTTGTTCCTTTTCAGCTCAGCTATAGTATTAGTTGTAGTGAGGTCATCCTCGTGTGTCCTTCTGCTTTATGTCTCTTACTAGACAGACACACACAAATCTTCAAATTTTACAGACAGAATGAAAATTCAGACAAACATTTGTCTCCCTGACCTGTCAGCACTTACAGCAGTGCCTGACTGACAGAGGCACGAGAGGGGAAGTCAGAACCTCTGAAAAGGCAGGTATCTCAGGACTAATTTTGGAGTCTACTGACAACAACAACAATCAGCTCTTAGCTAATGTCACTCTGCAACAACAAAGCCTGCGGCAGCTCACGCTGCAATTCAGGCCAAAGACTCATTCTGGGCTCTCTCCTGATGTAGGCTGCCCTGCCAGCCATTCTTCAAGCAGTGCTTAAAATCTGGTTGGGGAGAGTGGTCTGGGGAGCCGGATCTGAGAAAGGACCAGAGCTGAATGTATGCATATTAGCAAAGATGTAATTAAGGATCCCAGGTATAAAAAACCAGACCAGAAGGTGCGACCATTGCAGTGAGGGAGGAAAGTTGTACCATAGTGGCAAGAGAGTTCACAAGAAGTAATACAATAAAGTTAAAAACCAGATCTTCAGGCCTGAGGGACTCAGGTGTTCAAATTCACTGAGCCGTGTGCTTAGTACCCTAGAACTTTTCATTAGGCTTCAGGATGAACAGCCTCTGGCAGCAAAACAAATTTCATCCAGCTCAGTCAGCCATGAAAAGCCTCTGCAGTCATCACATGTAACCTTGATTGAACCACCCACATGTATTTAAGAAAAAACCAGTCCCGTTTTAGTTGCATTGTAAGGAACCAAGCCAAGTTGTTCCCATTTCTGTCCCTGTATCCTAAAAGCTAATCCTAAAAACTAGTCTAGATCTACTTTACTTTGCTCTGGATGGATGGCTGACTTTATGGCTACTTGTTGTCTTTGACAGCTATGAAATCCACTATGTTTACTTACAAACTGGGCCAGAACTAGGAGAAGCAGAGGAAGAGAGGGAAAAGCATGCTGAGCGAACTTGTTGGGCTTGCAAGAGTTAAAGATGCTATGTGTCCCAGTGCCTATAGACTGTCTCCAGTACCGATAAAACAGTGTGCGTTGAAACATATGGTAGGCAAGCCCTGCTTTGTACTGCTGCAATCTCTTCAATTATTTTTTGTGTTGTGTATTTTACAAAGGATAAATCAGGGAACATTTCAAGAAATGTTTTCTCATTCTAAAACTTATCAAAATATTGCTGACACTGATCCATGGCTAGGAATGTCATTCCTGAATAAACATGATGTCATTCTCATTCCATTCATACTTCTCCTGGACAGCTGCTGTCAGCCTCAGTGAAGAAAAATGCCACCTCACCGGTGACAGCTGCCACTTGAGGTACTTTGTATATCAGCCTCCATAGGAGAAAAAAAAAAAAAAAAAAAAAAAGAGCCAGTCATGCAGATGCTATTTAAAGTATGTTGCATCTTGATGAGAAATGCAAAAGTTAATATGGGGCAGGTTGCTCTGTGTCAAAAGTCTGGACAATGAAGAATAAGAAACTTTTTTGGTCTCACCTTCCTAAGAAGCAAGGCTCAGGCAAGGCCCTCACTTCTGCACTGTATTCGCTTTAAAAACAAAAGAAGTGCTGGCTAAGATGTGCTGTGGTTGTTTTACTTATCCTTATTTTAATCCAGACCTTTAGGAAGTCTTTAGGAGCTTACGACTTACAGGAGGACAAAGAAGTGCATGAGCAGACACAGTACGGATGCTCACTGGGACTTTATACCTCCTGTGTCCCAGAAAATACCCTACAGGTGACACTTTCAGTTTGGTGTCATCTGCAAACTTGCTGAGAGTGCATCCTGATAAGAACTTGTAACTTGGCAAAGCAGGTAACTCTCAGGGAGCAGACCTGGCCCTCCGCACCTGCCCCATCTAGAGGAGATTGTTCATGTCAAGGGCTTCAGTCAGATTCCAAAGGAAAAGCACCAGCGTGCCAGCGAAGCTGCAGTCCAGTCTACAAAGGACGGGCACATGCAATTCTTTGCAACCGCACTCAGAAGGCTCCAGGGGAGTCCAGAAGAACACAGAAAATCAGACCAGAACAAAGGCTATTTTACCTTCCGATGACAGTTTTTATTAAGTTGCTAGGCCACAAAGAAACTCCAAACCTAATCCTTTAGTTTCCTCTACCACTAGTAGGGAGGAAAATGAATAATTTAAATACCATAAATCCCTGTTATTCATTGATGGAAATTGTTTTGAGGTAGCTAATTGCAACCCTTGCACTGACTTATTTGCCTCATTCTGTGAATGCATGATGTGCACTTCTGATCCATGGGCAGAATCCTGCCAAGGAATATAAATTTGCTTATTTTCATATAAATTATATCACAACAAAACTAATTAAACAATCAACAGCTAGGCCTCCTTGTTTTGGAACCTCACATATTAACCATGACGGAAATGCAGATATTTCCCAGTCACATAAAAGCAATTCAACTCAGCCCTTACATGACTGCTTTCCCCATCGTGAATTCTGCAGGTGCTTCTGGTGAGACCTTTCCCATTGCAATCATTCTCTGTATCAGGGTGCCCCAGACCACTCCCCATTGCAGTAGATGCTGTAGAAAACCCATAGCTGAGAAGCAGTCTGTGTCCCAAAGAACATGCAAAGTATCCTCATCTCCACCCCCTCATGCAAGGAAAGAGAAAGCACACCTCGTGGACGAGAACTGTCTACAATTTCTGATAGCACATGGAGCCAACTGATCAATTTTATTTAGGAAATATGTGGTATTTTCCAGCTCAGACAGGAGGTGATAAGAAGACAAATAGCAAGCATTGTCACTGGGAACACAGTTGGGCAACATCCAATTTACCTGCCAGACAGGGATAGTACAACATGCAGATTTATAACAAATCATTGTTTTTTCCAGTACCCCAATTACATTTGCAATTTGTTGGCACCCAGATCTCCTGCAATTGCTCTAGGAATTGTTCTGGGCTGGTGTAGCTCTCCAGTTGCTTTCCAAGCATAGAGACAGACAATCCTTGCCCCAAAGAACAGCCCAGACTAAATCTGTTTTCTGTTCCTTCTGGCCTCCAACTTGCACTGCTGCTTCAGTGTCAAAGGGGCAGATGTATAATCTGGGAAGCTTTCCAGATGCATCCCGAGCAAAGCAAAGCATTGTGAATCATTGGTACTAAGCAGGATCTTTCAATCTGTCACAGTACCACTGGCAGCACTCAATATGTACTCACAGTACACCCAGGATGGCAACCACCTCATGGAGGGGACACCAGTATTCACCAGAGCCAGATTCTCAAAGAACAAATAAATAAGTTATCTTCCCTTGCACACTGGGATGTTCCATCACACAGACTGTGCCCCAGCAGCACTGCTCTGCCCCCAGTAGAATGGCAACAAGCCCGTGGTAGGCATGAGCAACTTTGTAGGCATAAATGTTGCATTAATAGGTTTCTTGCTTATATCAGGCCATCACTTTAACTTTTATTACTTCTCCTGTCCCAAAAATGCTCTCAAGTTCTCCTCCAAGGAGTCTGTGCAGATTGCCAAACAGAGGAGAAGAGTGACAATGACAAGGCCTCTGGCTCTCCCCTGAAACACCAGCTTTTCTGTCATCCCCTGGAAGTGCTCCAGTTTCTTTCCAGCTCTGAAAACGTGGCTCAAGCAAGGTTGCCAACACATGTTCCTCTGTGTCAGACATTACTCTGATTCTGGAGTAATTCTGGTTCTGGAGCCTGCGAGGAGCCTGTCAGCTATCATTCTGCCAGGAATACCCCAGCCCTGGCTCCTCAGCTTTCAAATTCAGTCTGCACTAGGTTGAGTAAGAGGAGCCGTCAGGTGCCTGGAAAAACAACAGCAGCTCTTGCTTTAATTTGCATGCCCAGTATTGAAATCCTTTGTCACTAACTCAAGTGGGCAGTGGACAAAAACTAAGTGAAATATAATGATGCAATTCACATAAATGCATGAAAAGAGCATCTCTGCACCTAACCTCACGCTTGCCAATGTTCTGGTGCAGATTTGTTGCGTCAAAGCATCAGAAAATAAGTGGATATCCAGCATGCTGGAGTCCCCTGTTCAAAATGACATTTATTAAGTCTTCTCACAGGCTGTCCAGTTCTCCTGGTTTCAGGGGAGTGGCAAGTTACCAGTTCTTTCTTTAACCTGCTCTCCTCCAACACCTAAGCACCCCTGAGTCTCTGCTGGGACTGCCCGCCAGGCATGTCCCATACCACGTTCCTCCAGCATTTGAAAGAGAAAAAAACCTCTGTGCAGATTTTTTATGTATGTTGTCTTTGCCTGGCCATTTTGACAGAGATCCTCTGCTTCTTCACCATTTCCTCCTGCTAGCCTGTGTCTGCAGCCTTACTCCCTTCCACTGTGGCCTGCACAGCAGGCGAGCACCCACACACCTCAGGCTGCTGAAACACCGGGCACCCTCCAGCACTACCGGCCCCCCATGCTGTGAGGCAGGAGGAGAGTAAGGGAGGTCCAGCACCTCAACATTAAAGAAAGCCAAAGTGCAGAGCAGTCACCTATAGCAGACTTTCACAAAACTTTGTTTTAAATCGGCACTAACGGAAGTAAAGCTAAGCTTTTCTCCGTGTGAAAGCCTTCCCCTGCCTCACAGCCATGCTCCCCACTGCTGTCTGTCTCACTGACAGGCACAGATCTCCACAGCGCTCAGGTGTGACACACACCAAAGCCCCAACCTCACTTTTAAATAAGGACTGTGCCCCTGCCAGCCCATTTTTCAGGAGACCATGCATTCCCCACCAAGAGACTCCAGCGGCACCCAGGCCTCCACGGCCTCACCCGGCTCTGCACAGGGACACAGCCCTCAGGCTGGCTGCCCGCTGAGGCAGGCACCATGCATCCTTCAGAACAGAGGGGATACGACAGAGGGAACCAGCCCCCAACACTTAGTGCAGTGCATAGCATCATTAAACTGCTGTGATCCTCCTGCAAACACCTCCTGAGGGGGACAACTGGTGGCTCCACATGCTCCAAGCCCCAAATGCCCCAGACCTCCAGCCTGTCTCCTCTCCAGCCTTACCTGCTGCCGTCTTCTGGGCGACGTTTCCTCACACAGCGCCCACAGGAGACTGTCTGCTCCAGAGAGTCCTCCGCCGGCACTGTCTGTCCTTCCCTTCATGGTGAATGGGCATTCACATTGGGGGACACCAGCAGCAACAGGCCGTTCCTCAGAGAGGTCCCCACCATCCCCAGCTGTGGGTCTCTGACTGGGTGAGAGGTTACTGTGCTCAAGCGAATTCTGGGCTTTCCTCCACTTTTGCAGATACAATGCTCCCTTCACAGAGGCCATCATCCCACTGAAAGCACCTTGCACCTGAGGAGTGCCTTGGCTTCCTCCCGGCAGCCACTGAGGTACCGAAACACCACAGTTCTGTGAAACGTCATTTCTCGGAACATGGCCACCTCAGAAAAACCCAGCATTTGCCCCAAAAACAGCTCCTACAGACACCTGCCTGTTCCAGTGCGCTGTGGCCAGGTCTGTGGCAGGAGGGCAGCTGCTCCTCAGAACAGGAACCCACCTGTGCAGCTCCGGAACCTTCCAGCACCTTCCCTCAGGGAGAGAGAGCTGCAGCGGGGGCCCTGCTGGGCTGGGGGGGGGGGGGGTGTGTGCTGTGCGGCTGTGGAGGAACCCCTGCCCTCATGGGGCCTGGTGGAGCTTTCTGAGGAAGGGACATGGCCAGCCACGGAGCACGGCCGAGCCTTTGTAATGCAGTATGAGAGCTTGCGGGGACGCTGGGGGAGCAGGGCAGGGGACAGGAGCTCCCGCCAAAGCTGAGCAAATGGTAGCACAGTGCTGTGCGGCCATCCCAGCACGCCGGCACTCAGTCCCAAGGAAGGGACAGGGTTTCCTCCATCAATCAAGCAAGACAAAGCCTGCAAACCCCAACAAAGAAAAGCTCTAGAAAGGAGTTAATTAAAGAGTTCCAGTTCCCTCCGACGCAGACCCTGGTCCTTTGTGAGCACAAAACTAAGCTCGAGCATTCCCACTGCTAATTATGAATAAGTTGAGGAGCTCTTTGATATTACTGCTGTGGTTCGTACTGTTGCCACATAGTGCAGACAACACCCACATAAAATCACCGGTGTGTTGGCTGCAGCCTCTCCCCTCCCTCGTTTTGTTCATTTATGTTGCTTGCAAGCTTCAGTGGCGGTCTGTGTATCTCTGGAACTAAAGCTGTAACTGCTTTCTCCAGGAAATTCTCAAAATTGCACCATGTGAACCCAGTCCTGTAATGGTGACATGGAAATTTCAAAAATTTTTTTCTTTTCTGTAAATGGTTTCTGTATTTTTCTCCTAAACAAGGGAGTCCACAGGTGGAAATACAGAGCATGCAAATACGTGTAAAGCTGTGGCTGCAGCACGCATTTCCCTCTTTCGCCAAAGTTCGTCAGAAGCTCTCGCAGCTCCTGGCTGTTCCAGTGTGGAGCTGAGTTTTGTGAGTAGGTATGTGGTGATGTATGCCCACAAGGAAAGCGGCTGCAAGGCTCAGAAACACAGACTGTGCTTCCAGAGACTGCCTCTGCTCAAGGGCTCACTGAGTCACACGCCAAGCACTGAAATATGTGGTCACCTGCTAGCTCAGCTATTGCAAAAATGGTGGGAAGGTGATAGCAGTTCACGCTCCAGGGCTTCCTCTCACTGCTCTGGTCATCCAGCATTGTTTGCTAAGGCGAAGTCCATATGGGATGTTGAATTAGGACATGGTGTCAGTGGCCTGAGCAGGCAGCACAGCTTTCTGCTCAAGGTGCAGCTCAGTACATGGTTAGCATCACACAAAAAAAAAAAAAAAAATCTGGATTTTAGTTGGACTTAATGTTGCAAACACAGGATAACCATCAACTTCTCCACAGAGTGCATGCAACAGCATGCAATAAAACACAGCATTTCACAAATGTGAAAACCTGGAGCTGTTTTCTCACGTACCATCAAACTCCGGGACTCTCTGTGACAATAAGAGAGCTCCTTGCACCATGTGGTTAGGTTAAGCATGGCTACCAGCGTGTACTCACATTTGGCATTGATTGTTCCCCGGAATGCCCCTTGAGAACACTAAGAGCAGCTGTAAGATACTCCCTCAGGTCTACTCCAGAGAGGTGATACTGTCTGTCTGTCCAGTCCAACAGACAACACTGGACTTGGCCTTCCAAGCTCAGCTAATCACGGCCAGCTGCCGAGAGACCCTAATGTGAGCATCTCACTGGAGCATTAGTAGGAAGCAGGGAGCGTTATCTGTGCAAGGAAATGACTGCTTCAAACAAGGACAAAATCAGAAAGCAGAAAATTAGAGCTTCAACCATGAAGTTCAAAGAACATGGGGAAAAAGCATGAAAAATAATTTTGACACTTTGAAGTAGAATTCAATTGTTCCATTAAACTGTATTTTTAATAAAAAATAACAATAACAGCATTCCAAATATCTATTTTATAAGCTTTACTAATGTATATTTTTTTAATACATGTCAGAAATTCTTACTTGAGGCAAATGCAATATTTATAGAAAGCAAGAGACTTCAAAACAGCTCTAGAGACTTTAAGCTCTCGATTTATTCACAGATTTAGAATAACTCAGGAATACAAAATGACAAAATGTACATTTTTTATATTGTTTACTAATGTATTGTCTCTTGTCCCTGATCCGTCATTTTCCTGACTGGAGGAAACACATTCAGCTTCTTCCCTCCCTTTAATGCTACATACTTCTGGAGGGAAATATTCCCATTTGGTGAAAATCTATCACAATTCTGTCTTGCAGAATATCACTCCCAGAGAATTATGTGAAGATCATTAATAAATACATTTTTGCAATGACAGTCATTTCTTCTTTGGTCATGATTTGTATCTATTATTTGCCTCAGCCTCTCCAGTTCCCAGAGAAACTGCTGGTGAGAGTGAAGAAGAGAAGAGGCAGTGCAGCTTCAGACTAAAATCAGAATGGAGGTTTGCCAGTGGCTATCAAGGCTGGCAGGACATTGGAAGTTAGTTAACCCCTAGTTAGACATCTGCCTGGGTGTGGAACAATGCCCTCGCCGTCTGTGAAAGATCCCCTGCACGGTGTGTTGGTCATGTTCAGAAGCGAGGAGCGGGCTTTCTGGAGGATGGCTCCGGGAGCCGGGGGTCGTGTGTCCCCTCCACGCCTGGCTGGGTGACCTGGTGCAGGTCGCAGGACCACACCACACCTGAGGCTCACCCTCAGTGGAGAACGGGTCCTTCCTCTGGCAGGGCCTGCCCACAGCCCCTGAGACACGGCTGGGGAGAGGTGCCATAAACAGCCAGCAAGCAGAGAATGGGTAAGATAGGAAAACGAAATATTCTTTCTGTTAGCACTGTAGACCTTTAGTTTTCAAAAACAATTATTCTAGACCCAGAAACCCACATTGTTTAAAAAAATAACAAATATTGGCTTCTTTTACATATTAAGTCTGTGTGACATTCTTCATACTGAAGGCATCTCTGAAATTGCAGAATTTCTGCTGTTTCCTTCTGCCTCTTCAATCAGCAGGTGTGCAGGTGACTGTGCTTCACTTTTGCTGGCAGTGCTGTACCTAGGCAGTTTCACTTTCCGTTCTCACATGTTTTTCCATTATATTACAAGGCACCTATATTTTTACAGCCATACCTAACCACTGCTATACCTGAACACTGAGGAATTTTGGAGTAGCCAGTCTAGAACACCCCACCTATGGCACAGGTACAACATCGCTCCAAAAAGGATGAAGGGGAAACAGTCAAAAGCCTAAGGGAAGAAGAAAGCCTTGCAGCATGAGCTGAAGTCTGCTGTCCTGGGCTCTGGTGGAACAGAGCCGCAATATTTGTTTGCAAGTGTCTCGGCGCATCAGTGAAAATTCCAAACCAATACCATGTTTTGCTAAGAAAACACAAACACTTGTACTTGCTTCTCCTTTTTATTTCAGCACCATGTAAATTTAAGAGTGAAAATTGTCTGATGTTCTTCTAAAAAGTAATCTAGCCTCAGATTTTGGGGTGTAAGTTTATTCCACATACTTCACTATGTGCCTAGCAGAGGACACTGAGAAGCAAAGAAATTTGTGACCCACATACGCAAACAACTATATGTGCAGCATGATACAGATCTGGGCAGACACAGGGTTATTTTTCTTTTCCAAGAAAATCCTGGCTCAGAATTAGTCAAAAAGACATGTTACCCTGGCAAAAGATAAGTCCAGAGCTCTCCCAAGTGTACTGCTGATGAATCAACAGCTACAGCACTCAGCCAGCTCAGTGTCGTGCTAGACAGACAGCAGTAAGTGATGTACTTTTGCTACACAAATTGCAGCAGCAAAGACATGCCGTGACATGCGTAGCTGTTGAAAGATGATTAGCACACCGGTTCACTGTACTACTACAGTTTCGTTTCTCGTCAGACTTTTCCTGATGTTTCCAACTTCTACCAAAGTCCTGCTCAACCAAAAGGTTTCAGTACCTGATGAAAGACCACAAATTTTGCCTACTCAGTTTCCTGAGAGAGAAGAAACAAATTTAAGGTTATGCTTCCTGTTGGACCCACATGGGCTCTGCAAAGACACAGTGTCTGCCCAAGATCTGTCCAGGAACAGACCTCGACTGGAGTATGTTGAACCACAGGTGTCACTGGGGCTACGTTTCCTGTAGAAGCAACCTGCACCCATACCAATCTTCAGAAAAATGATTACAAAGTTTTGGCAAAAATAGTTTTGCAAATTAACATTGCTAGGCTCAGTCTTAATTCACAGGAGTGCCCAAGGGTAAGATGACAATTTGCCCTTTTTCTTCCAAGCCTAGTCACAAGCTGTAAGCGAACTGTGTTCTGCAGCTGCACATTCTCTCTAAAAAGTTGGTGAACATACCGTAGGCATGGTGCTACCTACGCTCTTCTTCAAACCATCTCTGAGAGTTTCTTACTATTATAAATGAGTGCTTTTAAAAATGATGCATTTGCAGTCATTTCAATCACTGGCATCCAAATGTATAACTCAGGGCACTAAACATCAACAATTTAAAAGTGAGAATAAGTGCTGGGATCTTTTTTTTTCCCCTTTGTATCTCAAGTCCAATTCCTCACATAGCGCCTTGACTCCAGCAGCTGGGCTTTAAGAAAAAACAGTAATTGTCCAAAGGCATGTGACAAAATCATGCAAGTCGGTAAAAGCAGAGCCGGAGGGGTGGAAGAAACTGGTGAGTCAGCTCATCACAGAAACATATTTAGAGCTTAGTTGGCTGTTAGACTCAATGGGGGCTATGTGTTCTGGGGCACTGGGCCAAAATATGCCCAAGAGCCTCCAGCTCCGTATGACAGAAGTAGCTCTATCATACAAACAAACACTTTTCTGAGCAAAGGATTTTAGTTGAGAGAGCAAACAGGTCTTTGTCAGCCTTTCACCACAAACAGCTTTGTGCTGCCAAAAGCTGGATCCTTCAGAGATGCTTTTCCTCCTTGCTGTTTCCCCTTCCCTAAAGGACCTGGGAGCAGTTCCCAAAGCACCGTGCGCTTGGGGAGCCGGGGGTTGTGTTGCTCACTCACCAAGTGACCACACGCTCACACTCGGCAGCCCTGTACCCCTGCATCTCCTGTGCACCAGTCATTCCTCCAAGGAGAAAACATAATACTAACGGGCAGTTTTCTGCCTCCCACACAGATACGAGCAGGTACCCAGTCATGCCAGACCCCTGCAGCAGGTCCCATGGCAGGTGTCATGCTTGAAGAGAAACATGGTCAGCAGGGATGGCCCCCGGCCAGCCACCGCACCCGAGAGGCACTCTCCCACAAGTCGGTTGCTGCAGACACTGGTCTCCCCGTACCCTCCTCTATCTGCCTGCCTCAGCTGCTGGCTGGTTTCTTTTCTGGTCATAAAAAGCTACCTTACAGAATGAAAATAAACAGTGAAACTTCTAGGATGTAAAGCAAGGGTGCAGCCTGGCATGAAGCGGCACCACGGGGCAAGCCCAGGTACTGCCATACAGAAACACGCAGAGCTGCCACGTCAGGGCAGGTGTGGCCGGTCTTGGGAGACGCGGCTGATGCCGCAGGTGAGGCCTGGCCGGGCTCCACGGCTGATGGGAGCGATCAGCACGCACAGACTGGGCTTAACAGTAGGGCTGACAAACAGTTTTTACCAACCGAAGTGATTCCGCAGCTGCCTTTGGAGACTGTCATTAATACTTAATTTTGGACCGTTTGGTTGGTGCTGACAGAAATTCCCCCAAACAGCTCACCGAATGAAAGCTTTCCCTGGCTACCTTTAAAAGGGGAGCTGATTTAATTGTTATTTTTTATGTTCTGGGTGTTTCCATGAGACTCTGGCATAAAGCTGTGGAGATATTTTAATACAAACTTTGACAAATTCACTGGAGCTAAGTAATTAAGCTTTTGCAGGGTGCTAACACTGGAAGCTCTGAAAAAAATGGCAAAACAGGGGTTTGAGTTTATTGCACAGCCCAGGTTTTGTGCAGCATGGGCTGCCATGGCTGCTGTCATTTCTCTGAGGGACAATTTCACTACTAGCACCTGGTACCCTCTTTAACCAGAGTTATTTTGGTTTGGTTTGGTTTATTTTATTTTATTTTTTATTTACACAAAACCACCGTTTTTCATAAACCCAAAGAACAAAGCCTTGCTGATACCAAAAATGCCCCATGTCACCCTGATAACAACCATTATGCAATTATCTGCAGAGAAGTGATGGTAACTCTGCTTCAAAGGCATGGGAGAAATGGTTTTGAATTAGGTTCATGGAACAAAATCTTTGATTTGATGACACCAAAGAGCTCATTCAACTCTGCTATAATGGGTAGAAATAACACACTGACCCTCACGTGCCCTGCTTCAAGCCCATGGTGAGCTCCTAAACCAGCAATGTCCACTTTGGGATATTTTCCTTATATGTAAATAAGGAAATACATGCTATTAAGAATTTTGGTTTAAGTGCACAATAAAAAAAAAATGGATGTTCATCTGTATGGAAACCATCTGTGGTCATAAGGTCCAGGACAAAATCACAACTGTCCTGGGCATCCAGAAAAGTGGCTACCAGTGCCACAATGCACTGTGTAAAACAGCAACTGGTGCCGTTCCAGCAGACCCCACAGAATCACAAACAGCAGCTTTCCAAAGCATTTGAGCTGGTGCTTTTCTCTGGCACTGAACTCGTTCAGCTCCCGTGCAAGGACAGGATGGCAGAGTGGGTCTCGGATCCCGGGAAGCCTGTGCAAAATCCTACCAGTTCCCATCCCCTCCGTGACCTGGCCTGGCTGCCTGTTGCTGCTGAGGCCCGCACCCTGAAATACTCAGGGCCTTGGATTAGGTCAGCCCATTCCGTATCTGTTATTGCCATTCCCACGTTCAGAGCTCCTGCAGGAGCAATGCTGTCATCAGGGCTCAGCACAGCAACTGGATCGGGGATGGCAGGAGGCTGCTCACGCTTTGGACGTGCTGGATGAGCAGGACCCACAAGCTCCTGTGCCACGGGAGCTCCTGCTCTCTCTGAGACTTTGTCTTAGCAGGACCTCACATTTTCTCATCTTGCTCCAGTGCTTATTCGCAAGGCTGACATGTATGGCTAGACCCTCTGTGGCCCCTGCTAATTCATGACAACGCTAGTGACTGACAAGAGCTGGCACCTTCCCCATCAACACACGCTCTGGGCCAGCATGAGCAGCAAATCTACAGTCAAGGAATCTCTTAAAGTAAATGCTGGAGTGAGTGCTTCTGGCTGTATCTTGGAAGCACTGTTCAAAAGACTTGGCTCCTGGGGTTGGAGTATATTGTCTCCAGTGTGAGCCTCACTGAAGTTAATATTAATACTACAAATATTAATGCTTACAGCTAACCCAGCCAGCTGCTGCGCAAGGCAAAGAGGAGAGTTTATAGCAGAAAAGTCCCCACAGCCTATTAGTTCTCTGCAAGACAGCAGTCTCATCCTTCCAGATGTGTACTCTGGCATTCAGCTCCAGAGCACCCGAGTGCTGGAGAGCTCGCAAGCTCTACGCATGCCAAACACATGTCAGAAACATTTCTGAGGCGCGTCTGCTCCTGCTGCCCATCCCACACTGCCCCGTGCTGTTCCTGACATGACCGCAAACAGCAGTGTCGCACACCAGGGTTCTCGCTGTCAGGAATGACATTTTGAAGACACGCTCCCAGTGCTCAGTCCCAGCTCTGCCACTAAGCCCTTGCACAAGCACGGTCTGATGATTAAGGTGGTGCTGAGACTGAGCAGGGCTGCTGGCTGCAGAGCGCTCCACCTCCTGACATCCCGGTTCCCCGCTGCGCTGCTCTCCCTGGTCTCCTCGCCGCCAGTGAGGGCTGGACCACACTGCTGGGCACTGGGGCTTTGCAGAGACGTGAGTCTGGGTGCAGCCTGGCTACAGGCCTAAACTGGGAACCCCCTTTGCTGGGCTGGGCTTACAGATCCCCTCGTCTCCCTGGTTCATACGTACGTACCAGCCTATGCGTACGCCGCTCCCCTTAGGTGGTTTTCTATCGGTCATGCGCAGGACTAGCAGGACAGATACAGCACCTTTATGCAAGTTGTAAGCTTCAATAAAGAAAATGTTGCTTAGTTGAAGGGCACAGCCATAAAAATTAAACAACCCTTTTCACTGTATATTTAACAAGAAGTTACAAGTTTGGTTAATCCTCATCCACACAGAAGTAATGAGCTTGCCAAAGCCGCACATTTTCATATCCTGAATAGGAGTGGGTTTTGGAAGGAAAAATGGCCATTGAGAGAGCGGTGATCGCTGCGTTCCAGCCTAGAGGTGTGGTGCTGCCTTCCCTCCGTGGTAACCTGAACAAATAAGCTCCTTCGGGGAGTTAGAGAGCTGAAGTATTAGCCCTGTCATGGACACATGTCACAACCCAAACCAAAGCCATATTCCAATAGAAAAGTTTGTGAGTTTTTATTTAGGGGTGAACTGTATTTCCATGACAGAGAGACAATAAGACTAATGATGCAGACAGAGAAATTAGCCAGGATGCGACAGAGGCATAGTGACTAATGCGCTGGAAGTACTGGTGGGGAAAAAAGGTTGAGCAAGAAGAAGTGATTTTGTTTACATTTGTGTGTGTACAGATAACGTATAATTAGACCTCTTGGTGTGTTATATATTAGTCTCTCTGGTGTCACTGTCTGTCCCTACAAGACCAATGTTTGCCACTCTTCCTCTCTTTCCACCGAAAGTTTTAAGTGACATCTACATAGGTAGAGAACAAATTTTGTTCCACCACGTTCTGGCACATTAAACCTAACAAATATACAAGAGATGCAAGAGTAGCTAATGCTGTGTGCTCAGTGCCTTTGTGATACATCACTACTAAGGAGAGTGTAGAGGGGGGCAGTCCAGAGCAAAACTATTGTTTGCAATTGCCTGTTCCTTTTGACATTTTCATTGTATGTTCTTTTAGGATTGTAAATCTCCTGCGATGTCTTTACAACACAGCTGCGAAGAGGCAGTATCTAAAAGGCTGAGGAAGAAAATGTCCTGCCACCTGGGAGCAGCACTCTTTATCTCCCCAGTAACATTCAGGTGTCTTGGGCCGGTCTGGCTCTCTTCTTTTCCGCTGTGATATTTTTCAGTCAATGCATGCCTGATTCTTTTTTTGTTCTTTCCTGAATTGCAGGTAGCTTTGAAAAAACACGCATGAACCAGCCCTGCCAGGTGAAAAATAAAGGCTCCTGATTGCTATCATTATTATTATACCACTAGACATTTTATTAACACTAAAGTGTGACATTTCCCTCCAAAGAAAGGCCTTCTTCTGCCCTTCTGCATGGCTACTTTATTGAATCCAAACTCCGTTTCCGAGGATCTTCACCTGTTTAAACGCTGCTGTGTTTCTAAAAGCAATTTAACCTTTCATCTTTTATGGATGGATCCTTTTTTAACAAAAATCCTATAGGGCCATTTTTCTCCTCATCTCCTTGTGATCTCAGTGATATTACGTGATGTAGCTTTTGAAGAAGAAATGCCGAAACAGCAGCTTCACCACCTGCAGCTAATGCAGCAGGAAGACGGAAAAGGCAACCTGGAAAAATCCCTTTTCAACATTTCTCTCACAAGCTCCTGGTAAGAATCCCCCAAACTGACAATGTCTCTTGCATAGAAATGAAGGGCAGGTGCTCGGCAAGGGGAGAATGGCCTGGAGATTTTGCCAGTGCAAAACCGACTGGCTTGTTTTCCAGCCTCTCATCCTCTCATTGCATCGATGACTCAAGCGCCACCCAGCTTTAATTATTTACTTGTGGCAATGGCTGTGTGTTGTCCAAGGTAACACAGTCTCCTGGGATGAAGACAGTCATTCTGAACACGACCAGTGCCCAAGAGGTGCAGTGTTTAGAGACAGAGTTGTTTTCAAGGCATTGTTGGATGATTTTACTGCTTACTTACTGCACGGCTCACATGGGACTCTTGGTTCAATAAAAAACAGACAAACTACAGACACTAGTATGTATTTTCCTCCGCTAAATCCTCTAATCCTAGTTCAGTCCAGAGTACTCAGAGAAATTCAGCCTCTCTCCATGCCAATACATGTTTCTCCTTCTCCCTCCTCAGCCCAGGCACCTCTCTGGGGAGGGCAGATCTGTGCTCACGGTAAGCCCAGCGCTCCCTGAGCCCATGCACGCCACTCCAGGCAGGGATTTACCCCTGGGGACCACAGCACCGCAGGGCTGTGCTGGCACCAGCTGCAGCAGTCCCCTTTCTCCCCCTCCCGTCTGCCTTGGCACTGAAGCTGAGCGATGGCCAGAGCCCACGGGGTCTTTGGAAAGACCTACTGGAAATGCAGAGCCCTCCACAGAGCCGCTTGCTCCAGCTCTGCTGTGTGCCGGTGGAGAGGCAGCCGCTTCTGCTGCCCAGCTAGGATTACCTGGTACGGCCAGGGGGAGCACAGAGAGCCTCGGGCTGTGGAAAACGCATGGTTTCTCCAGCCAGGACCAGGCACCCTCTCCCCATATGGCCACATTCGGTTCCTTCCTGAGTCCCTGGCCAGGGAGGGCAGGGCAGCAGCTGGCTGCCTTGCCCACATGGGGAGGGACTGTGCGTTCACAGAGCACCCTATGCTGACCCTACGTTTGCGTAGTGTTAGTCCTCTGTTTCCTCATCTAATGGCTCTTGTAGGCTGCACCACTTTCCCAACGTGGCTCAACGCACCAGGTCCCCCAGGAGGCCTGAGCACTGGAACAAGAGACTGAATTGGCTGAGCAACATAAACCGCTACTGCCGCAGCCATAACAAGGTCCTCTGGCGCCTGTGGACTTAAGCCACAGGCTCACAAGTGGCAGGAGGCGAGGAGGACAGTCAGAGATCTCTGCGAGGAAACCTTACCGTGAAAAAAAAAACATACTCTGGTTTTCCTGAGTCGCTGAGAAGTTTTTAGGAGGTTTTCAGGGAATTTTGAACCAGGGACAAGTAAAGAACTTGTATCTGTTATAAGGTCTCTGGATCTCTAATTTGAGGGTTGTCCAACAACTACAGATGGGGACTGTTGAGTGCTGCAAATGGAAGTTTCCTCCTTCGTGTGGGCAGATGTCCCTGAGCAGGAGCAGTGCTCACTGACCCTGAATACAAGTTATTTTGCAGATCTCCTGCTCCTTTCCCTCTCCCCTTCCCTGTCCCTCTGCATATCAGGTGTCAGTTTATAGTTTTGGAGCTTTTGCTTCAGCAAAGCTTCTCCCAGTCACACCTGTGAACACCCTCTTGCTCTGGAAGATGCTATTGTGCATTTCACCCACAAATGAAAGATTGTGAAGTCTCACAGATGTGCCATCTCTAAGCTGTAGTTAAAATCTACATTTATCTGTAATTTACTTTATAAAACACATTAATAAAAATAATTAAAGACACATAGCCAGAGCATCCATCAGCCAAAGAGACATCATTAACATTCCCTGCACCTGAATAACAAGCAAGGAAAAACAACACGGGGATTTAGAGTTCAACTTGCAAAAGATAACACCATGCATTAGAAGAGAATGAGCCTCCCAATGGGAGCAG
Organism: Balearica regulorum gibbericeps; assembly: GCF_011004875.1. NCBI lineage: Eukaryota > Metazoa > Chordata > Aves > Gruiformes > Gruidae > Balearica > Balearica regulorum. Next base: position 4,179,904 of record NC_046203.1, on the reverse strand, counting down.
CACTAGAGAATGGAAAGAAAATAAAGTAGGGCAGTGTGCCAAATTCAGGAGGTTTAAAAAAAATAAGCAGCACAGCCATCACAAAAGAATCCCCGTTTCAGCCCAGCATGGGAGGAAGTATGAACTGAAACCCAACGAGGATTTCCATGTTACTGTCTTAATTTGTAAAGGCTTTGAAAAATAACACAATGCTGAGCTGGTCTTTCTTTTTGGGAAGAGGGGAGAGGGTCAAAGGGAACTGTATTGGTTATCAAATAATGACAGAAAAAGCTATTCTCTCTGGCTCTCCTAAACTCCCAAGTGACTTGAAGGGACACAAAACACATCCAAAGAAACCCTTGCACAGGAAGGCAAAGCAAAGCCCGCACCTTTCTCCAGCGTGCTGCTCTTGTGTAGCTGTTCCCTGCCTCCTTGCTGTGCACTGACACACAGCAGCTGTCCCCCAGAGGGACGGGAACTGCACCTTGAAATGGAGACTGATGCTTTTCCTCACACAGGAAGACAAGCTTTGGAGACTATAGAGCATATGGCAATAATGGCAGGATTAGATCTCGTGCATTCAGTGACAGTTCTGGACACACACCACCTCGAAGGGCTCATACTTTCTAATTACTGGTCCAAGCTGGAGGGTTTATGCTAATAACACCCACAGGTACTGGACACAGAGCCTTTTTGTCCATATTGTTGAGGGATGCCGCATTCATCTCTTAACTTTTCCTTTGCCTCCTGTTTTCAAACCTGTTCGGGGTTTTTGCTTTTTCCCATTCTCATTCTGACAATTTTAATTGTATAAACCCAGCTTTTCACCTTTTGTCACTCAATGGATATAGGAGAAGGCGAAATGCAGGTAGAGCACCACAAAAGCAAAAGGCAGGTGAGCTTTGAAGGAAAAGGGATCTAGGAAAGGGACAAAAAGGAGCATAGAAATGGAGGGTTGATCTCTGTTGTACTCACAGCATGTAGTAAGCCAAGCAACAGCTACTGTACCTTAACTAGGCAACCGGTAGAAAATCAAACCTTCCCCGTGATCAATAGGATCGCGGTGAGAGTTTGATTAGCCTTGGAAAAATTACAATAAGGAGAGAACTTTTTCTCTCCATGGGCTGGGTGATTTCCCTGTGAAAGTTTTTACAAGAATGAGGCTGCATATAATGCGTCTTGTTAACCCAAATTACATGCACTCGAATTCCTTCTCTTTCCCCAAAGAAATCAGAGAAGAAATCAGGCGTGAAATGGCATGTGGGTGGGGCTGAGCAGAGCAAGACTACACTTGTAATTAAATGAGACTCGCTGAGCCCCCACTTCTCAGAGCCTTTCAGTTTTTCTGCTGGGCTCCACTCACTACCCAGAAACACGGGATATACTACTTGATACAGATTTTACGCGCTCTCTGCAAGAGAAGGCACGCTGCAGGAAAGGGGCTTGACTCTTGCCTTTCTCTAGGTCAGACCTAAACTTCATGCTGCAGCCCCACAGTAGAGTTGCCTGCTAGAAATGTACCTTCTACTCATTTGTCAAGTCCACCGTTTAATATCTCAAACAGAAGGGCTTCTGTCCTATTCACTAGAGACGACTGGAGAGTGTGGTGCATTGCAGTGTAATTTTTCTCATTGTGTCCATAGTTTCTGCTACCAGACGTCACCAAATTCATCACCTGATACGCTGAGCCCTGTCTGTCCCGTCCTCTCTGACCCTGTCGCTGCCCTGACTGGGTGAAATTCCCTGGTCACTGTTAGTGGGACAGCACGTGTGACACCACCTTACCGCATGTCACGTTTGCCAACTACGTTTCATTCATCAGGAGGCTTGGAAGTCTTTTGAGCCTTTACACGGCTTAATATTGCGGTGCATTTACAGTCTGCTCCTATAAAGTTTTGCAGCAGACCTTGCAAGCTATGGCAGAGCACGCGGAGGTGTTACGCAGGACACGGCTGTGTCTGGGAATTGCCTCCCAGCAGCCTCGCCATTGCCCTGACACATTCACAACTTCCCTCCGTGGGTTCTTCCCCTCACAGCCTCGTGCAACAAGGTTGGAAAAACAACTGCGATTCAGAGAGGGGGAACTCCCACCCTAGCTGTTCATAGAGAAATAGCGGCATTTTCAACTCCAGGAGGTTCCCTGCAAGGCAGAGCGGGGTTTGCGCCCAGTTCGATAGTCCTGGATGAAGGAGCGACGACCCTTTCCCGAATCTTTCCGCTGTCAAACTCTTCCTCCTGCGCAAAGCCTGTCCGCCGGCTGGGCCGTTCCCCCCGGAAACTTTCAGGCTCCCCCCGGCCCGGCCCGGCCCGGCACGAACGAGGCCCCGCAGCGCCACCCCCAGGAGCGCGGCCCGGGCAGCCGCTCGCTGCCGCCGCTCCGCGCCCGGCCGGGCACCGCCGGAGCCCCCGGCTCCAGGGTCGGGGCGAAGAAAAGCCAGACCGGTCTCGCGTCTTGGGAACGGAGAGCCAAGGAACGGGCTGGCTGCGGCTGGCTGATCCTTTGCCAGCGATACGCGTTTCAGAAGTTAGGAGGTGCTGATTTCTCCCGGTCCTTCTGTACCTGAGGATGGTACAGAAGAGGGGTGGCTGGCACCTGGAAAAATCCAAGAGACTCAGCCCTACCCAAAACCCCTTCTGTGGGAACAAGGGAAGGAGGTAAGAGGCCGTACCAGCGATGTCTCGCTCCTCCCGTGCCCGCAGGCTCTTTGGGGACTGTGCACTGAGCGCAGGGGTGCTCAGGAGGAACTCGCACGTTTGTTGTCAGATCCTGTTTCATAGCTGAAGATACGCCATGCTGACCCAGCCCAGTGCCCAGGCCAAGCCCAGCGAAGGCACCCATTTGACGCTGCGTTGGTGCTCTTTGAAGCGCTTGGTTTGATGCAGTTCATTATAGCTTGAACAGCAATCTTGGGCAGATGGGGACTGTATTTCCCAATCCCTGGCATAAAAGCCGTAGGAATGGAGGCCCTGTTTCCTAGACAGCACAGAAAATGGCGCGTTAAGTTGCTACTATTATTAACAACAGTAATAGAAGTACTAATAATGTAAATACTAATAATTTGCACAGTAGTGGTGCCAAGAGTCTCTGCCTCACAGTGGGTCCAGTTGTGCCAGGTGCCAAAGCAGAAGCAATACCCAGAAGACTTGACAATCCACAGACAGTCAACGAAGTGTAGGTGAAAGGAGAACTTCAGCCCCACTTTTACAGCTGGAGACTGAGTTGCTAGTGGAATTCAATGGCAAGATGGATGTTTGGTTGTGGAAAACAACGTTGCGACTCTTCCCATAACTTCTGCTTTGCTGTACAGTTCCCTCTGTAGGTGGAGAGACCTGCGGTTGCTTCCAGGCTTGCACTCCTCCAGCTTCTGGCCCTGGTTGTCCTTGAAGCCCACTGTCTCCCTCTCAGCTTGTATCTCTGTTTCTTTTCTGCTGCTGGTGTGTTGGCACCCTGCCTGCCAGGGCTCCTTGTTTCTCAGGTCTCCTCTTAATTTCTGGCTTTTTGTCAACGAAACATACGGTATGGTGCCAGTGGTCCTGGTGATGCAAGGGAAGGCTGCGATTGCAATAATAAGCAGAGTAAGTAAGCCCTAGGGGGAGCAACCTGGGACAATGTGCTCGTGGTGCTGCCTTTCTCCAGGGAGCAGAGACAAGGAAAAGAAACAAAGGCGACTAAGTGGAGAGAGGCAAGCAGGTGGCACTGGGGGGGTGGCAGGTGGAAGCAAGACAGCAGCGTACAAAAGGTGAAAAGAGGAATGTAAGGAGAATATGAAGCTGAGAGAGATGCTCGATCTGGGACAAGGGAATGCTGAAGGAGCCACGTTTTAGGGCTTTGCAACAATAGCTTGTGAGGAGGTCTGCTTAAGAGAGGATCGGCTCTCTTCCTTGACTGACAGCTGCTAAGTGTATCAGTAGCTGAAAAGGAGATGTTTTCAGTGCATGCACCTCAGGCTGCCTCTGCTGATCTGCTGCCTCAGGTCAGGTGTATTTTATATGCTATAAAATAGCAGCATCTTCACAGTTCCTGAGAGTCTCCCCTCCTCTGCAGTCATCAAAATGCACTCCTCATTCACAGTCTCCTTCCAGCACTGGGAATATCTCAACCCTTAGCAACAGGTGATGACAGGGCATGACACGTTGTATCAGTGTTTCAGTCTCTAGAAGATTAAGATTAGATATCTCCCACCTTTGCATTAATGTCCTGTGAGATGGCAGGGCTCAGCTGCAAGCAAAGTATCGTGTTTCCTACACACAGATGTATGGCTGAGCTCTGCAAAACCACAACTAATATATTGGTAATCCTTTTATCTTTTTCTATTATTATTCAGAAAACCTTTACTTGGGGCCAACAGAATGTAATGATTTGACAATCCAGATGCCACATCAAGAACACATAAAATTAAACTCATTTTTCACTAATGCCCCCTCACAAACAGCAGAGATGGCTTGTGTTTTCCACAAGCTGCATTTTTTTAAAAGAGATTGTGTGTAGCTGAGTTTACTATAGGCTGGAATCTGAGACTGATGGTCCTGTCTGGTTTAGTTTGGTGAGGGAACTATCGAGGCTTTTTGGATATGCCAGACTACCCAGTGGGAGATGACACGAGGATTGCCCAGCTGGCTCCACCTGCCCCTGCGCAAAGCTGAGCCCTGCCTGGCTGCTCAGGCAGTGGGCTGCTGGGTCGGCCGTCACCTGGAAATGCACTTTGGCTACTCGACAAAGCTGATCAGGGAGCCACCTAATAAAATCCCTGGAATTATGTGTTGGAGACCAGTGCCTTTAGTCTTGATCTGTGTCCAAGAGCGGTAAGGAGAATGAAGCAGAGGGGCTCTGATGTTATTTAGGTATTTACTTCTTGTTCTTACTATATCCAAATGTTCTCGGAAACTGTAACGAAATCTGAGCATCGGCTTGCTTCTAGGCACTGTGCCTCTGTGGAAAGGAGGACTGTGAGCCCCAAACTGGAGCTGTGGGGAAGGCTGCATTCAGTAGTGGGAGGATCTGGAGATTTAGTGTTAATCCAAAGAAATTGCTGCAGCTGGGCCACATCGGTCCATTTTTGCGAATTAATAGAAATGTAGGGACGGACAGGTTTGGCACGTGGGACACAAACAGGGCAGTTGTGTGCGTGTCCAACCCACGAAGCTTTCCCAGAGATGTGACAGCTACGCGCACACACGCTGCACTGCTGAGCACCACAGATCAGTACTATATAACTGCAAGTCTTTCCACATCCTTAATGAATCCTGTTAACTGGATCATTAACAATGATCAGCTATGCAAACGGCAAAAGAGGTAACCAGTTATTAACAGAGGACTCTTTTATTGTTTCTAAAAATACGCCTGTGCAGCTAGGTGTTTTCTTGTTCTCTACGCACACATTAAAGAGAAACTACAGAGCAATAAACGTTAGTATTTAAAAACACCCGACTTAAGAAGGGCACATTCACTATAACTTTCCTCTTTATGGAGGAATAACAAAGGATCCCTAAGCTTCTATGGTTCTACAGAGACTATAAAACGATTGTGAGTTTAACTGAATCTTTCCTGGTTTTGAAGGTATAAGATTAGTGTATATCAAGGGAATATGCTTTGCTAATACTTGAGGTTCAGTCCAGCTGCATTTTTCCTGCATTTTATGGCATCTGGTTTTGTCACTTTCAACAGTTAGGTAACACAGCAAGATAAGAAACATACCCAAAATTAAACTCTGTAAAAGGAGAGACTGGGCTTACAGCTTCCCATTACCGGCGTTGTAGGGCTGGAAACTCGGGCAGCTAGAACCGTGCAGCGCTAGTGCAGTAAGTGACACCTTTCCTTGTTAATTATTCACACGTAACAACAGATCTACTTCTAAGTAAATACATTTAATGAAGAGAGCCAGCTTAGAGTAGCAAAGAGCGGTTTTGGGTGCAAAGGCAGCATGTGTAATACGCTGGGTTTGTCTCTTTCACATTGCTGACAGAAAGCTTGGAAGTGTGAAAGAAAATGCTAAGCCCTCCGACATATCTTGCCATCTTTTACCTTCTATTAACAACAAGGGCCAGGATGCTGAGCAGGCGCTAAGTATTGAATGTTTAAGTATTGTTACACACACTATAGATTGTTTTCTCCCTGACCTGTGCAGCATGAATCTGAAATCGTTTCTCAAACCAAAGCCTTACCAGTGACCGGGAATGGCGTCACCTCTAACACGGTAACTTCTCCTTATCCCGGCAATCCTGCTCTCCTGACCTCCGGGCCCGGTGCTCTTCCCAGACGCTCTTACAGTGATTTTTATACAGAAATGTATCTTTACCTTCTTTCAGTTGTAAAGCTCCTAGGACTTTTACTGTCTCTCAGGGAAGGAGAAAGGATAGACTTCTCATGCTCTCAGCCTTACCTGTTTTGACTGTGTTTCGTTTTCCACATCCCTGCTTCACAGGCCCGTGCTTTCTCATCTGCAGTTACCAAATAATATGATCTAGTGTCTCCTTCCTGGAAAAGGAAGATTTCCTTCGGTATCATCCAGTATAAATTCCTCTGAGTTTGTTGCACGGGATGGATTTGTGCATTCTCACATATCTTGTAAATCCCTAAAAGGACATGCAATAGTTTCTGGTTTCCATTTTCCAAAATAACATAAATGCGGCTCTCCTGTCTTCAGCACAGCTCGGTCAAGCAGCAGTTAGGACTCAGAGGTGAGACTAGAGGTGCACACACATGGTCACATTCATCTGCTGCAGTTTCATTTTCTCATGGCTTCCCAAGTGAAATGTAATGACTTCCTCTTTGCAATTACACACATTTTGCTCTAGTTTGGCACTGTTCACGCAAGAACTTCTCGAAATAAAGCTGAGTAACCTCTGGACAGCCTCCCTGTGGCGGCTACAGAGTAAACTGGTGTCCGCGAAGGAAACAGGAGGCAGGAGTCCTGCCTTGGCCTCTGCTCCACCCGACAGACAGGAAAAGAAAGAACAGAAATATCTGGAGTCCTGCCAGAAACACATTCTTCCTTTTAACACCTGGCATCACCTCCAATATAATTGTGGAATTAAAATGGATTATATTTTTAGGCAGATCATGTAAAATGTAAAAGCAGCCCAGCTTTCAGTCTTTCCTAAGCCAGCTGACAATGATAGTATCTGCATGTGAGGGCAGCAACACACCTTACACGCCAACCTCAGATCCCAGGAACTGGGGCTGTTTTGTGGGGAGAAAGTAGTTCTACGAATAGCTGCCAATGTCTTCTCCAAGACTGCTCTTTTGTGCTGGAATAGCCAGAAGGGACTCTGGAGAATCCTGTCAGAGCCAGTGGGTGTTGGTGTGCACAAGCTATAACCTCCGGGACAAAACAGAAAGACAGAAAAAGAGAGTATGAACACAAAACATGACTAGGAACTGCCTGCACTCGGGGAGCCAAAGAGTAAAGAATCACAGAAAAGAGATTGTATAGCTTTTATATTAATCTAAAATGGATTCCTGAATTCTGAGGCACAATAGGAGTAGAACTGGAAAAGACATACAGATAAATGAAGGCCACAAATGGCCTTCATTACATTAAAGAAGGCTTTCAGAGTGTGTGTGGTTAGGCTTATTTCTGTAACACAAATGACACTGGCTGCAGTGTAACTTCTGCTGTCATTTAGTGTGTTGGGTGAAGTGTTAGGAGTCAATGCCAAGCATATATGAAATGGAGAAGGTCTGGGTCTGTATTAATTAGGGTTGACTGAAAGAAATGGTAGGAACATCCATGATTGATTTCTTTAAGCATAATAACAGCTCCAAAAGGCATCAGCAGCTGGCCAGGGCAGTAGCCCGTTCCAAGAATTCTCTTACGAACCCTGCCCGGATGAAAGCGAGCACTGCAGACAGCGCTGGAGGGGAAGAGCCTCCTTTCAAAGAGCAGTGCAAGCTCACGGGTATGAAGCATCTTATCTCCCAAGTCCATGGGTAGCTCATGCTTGTCTGCCAGCTTCTCCAGAAATGGTCTGATCATATAGTAACAAAAATGGATATAAAAGCTTTTGAGCTACTTCTAAGGGATCTATGCATGTGAACTAATGAAGGCAAGTCTGTGGTCAGCAGCATTACATCCATTAGACAACAGTCTGCAACTCCAGTAGAAAATGTTCAGAGGATCTACAGTTTGAAAAAGCTGAAACTGCCTGTCTAGAATAATCACGAAAGCAATGGTAACTTTTCTGCCTCAAAAAGTTTCATACAAGCATTAACAAATTCTTGGAACCTCTGGGTGCAAGAGATGAGATGTCTTTGGGGACTTAGTCTGGGCTATGCCATCTGTTTACCCTCTTATCTGCCTGTGGTGACAGACCTGGCCTTTCAGAAGTTGTTCTTCTCCATACTCACAGAGTCCTTGCCCAGACTACCTTGGCGTCACCTTCTTGCTCAGTCACAGCCTGCAAAGCCATATTACAGAGTCTCGCTTTTGTTAGTCTTCATTTCCAGAAGAAGGACAGCAAGAAATGAGTGATCAAGCATGTGGAAATGATGTGAGAAGCCAAATTAAATAGTTGGTAGGGAAGCAATTTCTGTAGGCTGGAGGCTGTAATCAGAAAAAGCAGCTGAAACCTGTCTACACTGATCTCACATCTGCACTTCCCACATGCCAGGGTTAAGCAGATGGACCACATTGCTGTATGTGATGTTAGGTAGGTAAAAACCTGGTTTGAACAATATTTTGAAGGTGTGACATGCTACGGTGGAGCTACCAGAGCTGTTGGGTAGCTCCAGAGGCACAATGACTGCCTGGGCCAGAGGCATTCAGCCAAACAGGGAATACCACAGCTGCCAGATTTATCTTGTAAATTCACCAGGAGCAGAGCCGACAAGAACATAAATATGCCTCTTATACTCATTTCTTCCTTTAGTTGTTAAGGAGGGCCAGTAAGATCTGTCAGATCTATACGTGGAGAGCCACTGAGAGAATTTGGGCTTTTAGCTCTGTGTAGGGAAGAAATTGTCTCTAGCTGTCTAGTAAAGGTTTCAGCCACACAAATCGTATGTGGATTAGAGCTTCTTAGCATGGTTACTCTGTATTGGACCAATATGCTCATGCAAATTCAACCTCCTTTCGTAGGAGCACTTTAAGTTACCAAAGCATGAGTATCTTCTCACTGTCTTCAAATAGAATCATAGAATCATAGAATTGTAGAATAATAGAATTGTTTAGGTTGGAGAACACCTTTAAGATCATGGAGTCCAACCATTAACCCAGCACTGCCAAGCCCACCACTAAGCCATGTCCCCAAGCGCCACATCTATCTACGCGTCTTTTAAATACCTCCAGGGATGGCAACTCCACCACTGCCCTGGGCAGCCTGTTCCAGTGCTTGACAACCCTTTCGGTGAAGAAATTTTTCCTAATATCCAATCTAAACCTCCGCTGGTAACCAAGGAACGCTAAATTACACCGTAATTACTGTGCAGTGGATGGATAACGGCCTGGGTAGTTCTGTGTCATTGCAAGAAAAATGTATGGCTATTTCTGTGTTTGCAGTGCTGCAAATTCATTGTGATTTCCTAACACTAATTACCTGGTAATCTGTATGCACCTGGAAAAAGTCATTGCTGATATTTATCAATTAAACCAGGTCACCATAGAACTGCGTAACACTTTCCAAATATTTGTGTCCCTCTTGTTTTAGCTGTTACCTTATTTTTATTCATAGGTACTGGGCTAAGCTATGCAGTGGCTAGAATAGGTTTCTCTCTTTAATGAAAAGCTTAATTATTTACTTTTTTTCTAGAGGTTGTTACAAAAATGTAGCTTTCTGTTAAGTGCTGGATTTTACAATCTAATAAATTGATATAATGCCATGTAAACAAGCTGTGTAAATATATATGCAGAGATATGCCTTTTACAGGGATTTTTTTAACAAAAGAACAACTTCCACAGAAGTGGTATTCTTAGGAAATAATTATAATTTGCACAGTGTTATGCATTAGCATGCTAAATGATATTGCTAGGTCTGAATTTACTGTCAGCAGGTTGCATATTTTAAGTGCTGTGCTTTGCTCAAAACAAAAACCCCAAAATATTTACTGACCTTTGTTGCTACAAAAATGCAGTTGTTAGGCCAGAAGGAACTGCTGACATCATATTAATCTCATCAGAAATCCATTAAAAGCCCAGTATATCTTTTTATCTATTCCTTGAAAAAAAAAATTGTCAAATTGATAAATGCCGTTCATGGCCCTGATCCAGCACAACTCTATTTTTACCAGGCTGAATGGTGAGAAGAAACACATGTTTAATTAGCATAAAAGGCTAGGGGGGAGAGTGCAATTGTAGCAGAAATGGTAGTAATATAAATTTCTATTGGTTAGGCCTGTCAGTGTTTGCTGCTTCAGAGGAAATTATTTTTGAGGCTGGGTTCTCTCTCCCTCGACATGGAAAACTTGCATGCTGGAAGTCATTCATCGGCGTGTCTGCTCACTGCCGCGTGTGGCCAGAGTCAATTCTTGTGACAAAACCTCGACACAACCCTGTGACAGTGTGAATCCTACTTAGACTGCACCTCACTCCATGTAAGGAGTGAAAGCTCCCTATAAAACAGCCAAAAGTGTCACTAAACCCAGCTGAAGGCTTAGGCTTTTCTATAACCGCCATTTCACATCTGATGCGTTTTTAACTACGGATAGTAATAAGACTGATGCAACTCAATACTTACTCCTGTTCATGGCACAAAGCCAACGGTAGGTTCAGTAAAAGAACATAAAAATGACTCTTTAACACCCCAAATGCCAAAAGACTAATTTTGCACATAGCTTACAAAATAAGAAATGTTAGCAAAATGAGACACAGGTATTGATTACAATTGCTAATTCTTACAATTAATGGCAATTACACATTTTTAGTTTCTCTGCTGCTCCCCAGAAGGTCAGCATGCTTACTGAACATTTTCAGGGAAGTTTACCTCATCAAGCACATGGAGGCTGTGAAGATGCTTGCCTAACAGGGAACGAGGGGATAATGCTTCGTTAGTAGCACAGCTACTCGTAAAAGGCGCGTCACTCTGCTATTTGGTGCAGCCATCTTTCCCCATTGACTTTTCAGACAAATTACTGATAACTCACCTAACGTTATGACAGAGTCAAACTTGATTCTTCGCTTTCCACATCATTTTAAGCATCCCAGCTAAAGCCTGCAATGAACTAAAGACCTCTCTCCAGTCAGGGAAGTGAAAAACATGAGCGCTCAGAGTCCAGCTGCTTTACTGCTCATCTTCATAACCACAGCAGCTTCCCGTGTGTCAAAAATATACCCTCTTTATTCCCCTTTAAAGCCATTTGCCAGTCCTAAGATACACTTAAAACACATTTTTATTCACTGTAGATCACGAATCTAATACTTATTCCTTTGCTTCTCTTTAATTAGAATGAGAACAGACCATGATCCATATAGGCCCTGCTGCCTACATGGGTAGTGACGTATCGTACCAGAGACTCCGACCAGCCTTAAATGCAATGTATGGGAGGGTGTGAACGATGTTTGTGGTTTGCTATACTTAGTTTTTTAAGCAAAGATACTGCAGACTCAGACAAAATTATTTGAAGTATGAGATTAAGCAGAGTTCCAATCAACTCACCCGCAGGACAAGAAAAAAAAAGGGCTTGAAGGTCTGGAAAGGGAGGTGTAATATTATAACCTTGGAAAGCAGAAATGCAGATAGCGGGCAACTGCATAATTGTATGCCCCAAATAGTGGATGCACAACCATTTCACACCACCCAGACCCTGGCTTCTAATGTGAATTGGACGTGTTGCACATATATTTCTCCTGTTGCCTTTTCAAATGCAGGTTAAAGTGATCTCAGAAATGCATAAGCCGTTCATTTTACAGATTGCTATTTTAGCTATGGATAAATTAATTGCTACCAGGAATGGTTTACATCCTCCTTATTCAGAAGGGATAAATTCCTGCAGAGGTAGGAAAAAACCACCGAAGCATTCAGCTGGTTGGAGGATTCACAGTGTAGAAGCTGTGGACAGTCAAACAGTGTAAGATAAATGAGAAGCGTTTGTCAGTGTCAGACTGGAGGACGCAGGTAAGCAGGATATACACTGTGTGACAGGACGATGATCTACCCTTCATGAAAGTAAACAGCCTATTGCCAGCAGTTCATGATGTGTCCTGGAGAAGAATTAGGGTTAAAAAGATGAAAGAAAGAAAGAAAGAAAGAGAGAAAAGAAGAGAAGAGAAGAGAAGAGAAGAGAAGAGAAGAGAAGAGAAGAGAAGAGAAGAGAAGAGAAGAGAAGAGAAGAAGAGAAGAGAAGAGAAGAGAAGAGAAGAGAAGAGAAGAGAAGAGAAGAGAAGAGAAGAGAAGAGAAGAGAAGAGAAGAGAAGAGAAGAGAAGAGAAGAGAAGAGAAGAGAAGAGAAGAGAAGAGAAGAGAAGAGAAGAGAAGAGAAGAGAAGAGAAGAGAAGAGAAGAGAAGAGAAGAGAAGAGAAGAGAAGAGAAGAGAAGAGAAGAGAAGAGAAGAGAAGAGAAGAGAAGAGAAGAGAAGAGGGAAAAAAGTCCTTCTTAAAATGTCTAGGCTAATCTCATCACACTATATTTGATGCTATGACCTTTTCTAATGGCAACTTATACCAAATTTCATTTTAAAAAACAGCAGCAGAGTTGTGTAATTAGTCCTGGCTTTCTGAAGGAAAAAAAAAAATCATAATTCACCTACTTTCAGTTAAAATCTCTCCTTCCAAGCATTATTAAGTCACAGTGAAGACCATAAGCATGTACACATGGAACTTCTTTTAGTCACCTGGATGTCCTTGCTATCATCATGCCCAAACAGGAAGCCTGATTCTTATTTTGATTTGTGTTTTTTTTCCTCCTTTTCCTTTAAATGAAGATTACTATTACAGGTGCCTAAGCTTTAGTCTTTACATTCCAACAGTCAAAAAATAACAAACAGTTACAGGAAAGTGCTCTAAATATATGGGGGTTTTTAACAGCTAGGAAGAAAAGATAGTTTGCAAACCAAAATATCCTGAAGGCACTTTCCCCATCCACAGTATATTTGATAAATTGACTTTTGCTTCCAGGGCAGGCATTCAGGTTCTTCATTAGTATAATGATCCTTAGTCTTCTCTTCCCAAACTTAGATAATTTGAATGAAAAATAGGTTTTATGAAATGTAGCTATTAATAGTGTCAATAAATTTTAAATTGTGATTAGAGATCACTTACAGTAGTGCTATCCCTCTCTATTTTAGATCAAAATATATTATTTCAGCATTCTTAAAATCAAATATCTTCTCTCTTTACTTGACAAGAACAATCCAGTGTGCTGTCGAGTACCATGGTGACTTGAATGTTTTTCTAGTGTGTAATCCCCTTTTAAATTATGTATGAACTCAAAGACAAAATATCTGCATTATCTTAAATAAACTAGGTAAAATGTATTTCAAAAAGTTTCTTGAGTCAAAAAGTAGCAAATCATTGTATGTATTTTCCATATTTGTATAGGTTTCATTATATTCTCATTCTAAGTTACTCTTAAGTCTCTTTCATATTTAAAAAATGAACTACACACCTATCATGCAAAATGTAAAGAAGTATGTTCAACTAGTTCAAATTAGATATACAGTAAAAATACACTTCCAAAGAAATATCATTTCCATTTTTGTTCATGTTTTTAACAGAATTTCAGACTAATACATCAAATGTGGAACTGTACAAGTATGTGAAGAAACATTAGGATTGCAGTAGTAAAAAAATGTACAGCATTCAAAACCAACAAGCTCTAAACAACCAAACAATACCACAGGATTGAAACAATCATGGGGACAACATAGGTCATTGGAGCCAGTGAGTGAATCCTAATGCACCTACATAAAGACCCTACATAGAATATTGTCTCTTATTTATATGCAAAATCCCTGATTTGATTAAACCAGACAATTTCTCTAATTGTCTCTTATAGGTTTTAGGTAAGATTAACGCGAGAGTATTCCCCTTCATAAATGTCAGTTATTTGAAAAGGCAATATTGAGAATTGATTTGAAAGGTATTTCCATCCGTGTGGATTCAGGTAGTTAAAATACAAGACCACAAATAATAGCACTGCAATTTTAAAGAACCATTTGAATTGTTATCCGCTACATTTGCCATAACACTTAATTCAGGATTCAGTTTTTTAAAACTGTTTACAGGTTAATACACAGGGGTTTTAATTATGGGCTGTATCCATTTAACAGTGGACCAACATTGCCTTTTAAATCAAGAAAAGATCCAGCTAAGCATGTAAAAAAAAAAATAAAATCTCCACGGTAATTGACAATGAACAAAACATTACATACAGCAGAATCTCTGTGTCTGAAAGGTGGATATGTACTCTTTTACAGTCCACTAACCAGCACAATTTCCTTATTAGACATTTATATGATGAGGAAAAATGTCTTGGACAAACCTGTAACAGTTATTAATTCAACCCAAATTATCTTTTTTAATGTTTCATCATTGTGCATAAACTTAATGAACTATGCTAGGCTATCGGGTTTAGTGACCAGAATGTAATCCCTTTCACAGATCTTTGCTAGTTGTGATTTTTTTAGGACTATCTTGCTTTTCAGATAACTCACCTGTGGGGTTTTTTAAGCTGAAGTGTAAAAAAGGTTAATAAATGACCTAATTATGTCAGCATTTCTATCCCACAGTCCTCATGCCCTGAGATCTCTCACTGATCTCGATAGGAATTTGGCTTGCACAAGAATGGCAAATTTTCAGCTGAGAAAGCTGAATAAATGCAGAACTTTTAAACCCAAAACTTTGTTACCAAAGAGTCTGGCCTACTGAATCATCTTCAATGCACTGAAAAGGGCAAAGAACACGAACCTTGGCACCTATCTGGCTGTTTATTTGGAATAATCTTTTAGCAATTTTGATCCAATGGGAATGACAGATTAGTTTTAGAGAGCTAGCCACATACAACCTAACATTTGACTGAAATAAACTGATTGTAATAGGTTTGAAAAGGAACAACCATATGCCTCTTATGTACCACTCAAAATCTATAAAACTACTGGGCAAACAGCATAGTGTATACTCATTCTTATACATATTTAAACTTTGTTGAGGTATTTCTTAATTACAGAAAAGCATCTTTAAAAACAATAGGAAAAAACTTCAAAATATGAGTTATATTCTGCACAGATTTTTTGGGGAGAGGGAATTAAATTATATTGAAAGGTCCAGAATCACTAAAGGAATAACCACTTTTATTAGTATTGACAATATCAGTCTTCCTTGGCTTTTTATTCCTTCAAAGCATTACAAAAAATGTAAGGCTGTGACTTTATAAAACATAATTTTGCCTCGACTTTCCCCACCGGTGTTGTAAAATAACCTGAAATACTTCTGTCTTTTTCCTAGGGAAAATATTACGCAGTGCCCACCTCTGTAAGGGACTGACTGTGGCCACACAGCTGTCAGATACCCCACTTGCCTCCTCCATGAAGTGGGACAAGCCATCTCTTGCACAAAGGCAAGGTTGTTTTCATAAATGCTAGCTGAGATCAAGTTTCCTTCATGCAGCAAAATTAAGTATAATTTTTCTGTTTGAATTTTAACATTATCTGAAAACTTCTACCTGCAACTAACAGTTATTTGTTTCTCTATAATGAAGATATCTAGACTGTTGTACAAGCTGGATTTCTCACCCATATATACTTAGGGAACAGGAGGAATGTATACATCATATTTAGAGTTTATCCTAGGCAGATACTGTGTTCGAAGTGCAGTTTTCTAATCCTTTTAAATACAATTGGCCTATCTTGATTGTGACACTAATGTTAAATGTAACTGCAGCCATTACCAAGTAGTTTCCATAAGTGGTTTTATTACTGGTTAGATTTTACAAATTCTGGTATTCGAACAGACTTCGACCTTAAAATTCTAAAACAACAAAGCAACCAATGAAAGGCTTAGGACTATTCAAAGTAACAAACTCTTAACATTTTTGCCCTGGTCATAAATATACAGAGAGAAAAAGAGAGAAGTGGACATGGAATCCAAAGTATGTAGATAAAACGGTATATAAGGCACATGGCAGTCTTTGAAAATACAGAAGCTTTAGCCAACTTAAATTAATTGCTGTTTCCCTTGCTCAGTCCACAAAACTGTACAGTTACACAAATGTTGTGTTGCAATAGATCTTCCAAGTTATTCTTTAGTCCATACTCCGTAATACCAGAACACTACATTTCCTTCTGTTTTTTTAGGAGAGATCCTAATTGTGGTTAGTCAGTTGCTCAAAGCCTCTATTAAAATACACTTGGAATTTCAACTAAGAATAATTTCTTTTTTAAAGAAATTATTAAGAAAGAGTCATCAGAAAAGATTTGTAAGAGTTGTCTGTGAAGGACTTCGAGATTCATGAACCTCAAGACTTCCGGGCACTGACGTCAAGACAGATGTCACAGTAGGCATAGTAGGATTAGTCAAGTCCGTTAAAGTAGTGGGAGTGCTGGATGGACTCATGGAGGCATTGGATATTTCTGAGGCAGGACCTGATGGGGTCCCTGCTTGGAGTGTTGAGTCTGAAGTCTTATCCACCCCTGTGTTTTCTTGACGTAAGAGGTTCCGTCTGAATTTGGCTCGAGCATTTTGAAACCAAACCTGAAATAGTTTAATATAACAGGGTAGCATTTAAAGAGCTGCAGTGTTTAAAAAACCAAAAGCATACTCACAAATTCACCAACACTTGAATTGTGGAAGATGTTTTTACTGGTAACATGTTAGAAAAGTAGCCCCAGTGGTGAGACGTGTCCGCTGTACACCTGTAAAGCATTCCTCTCTCCCTCTCCTGCAATCCTGTATAAACAGTCTGCCTGGGACAGGAGTGGACTAAGGGTGGAGGAGAGTCTTTCTGTGCAGGCTATGTATAAAGATGCTTAGACATTTGGCAGCCCGCATGAATCCTTGATTGCCCTCAATCCCAGAAGTATTTGTCTGGATGAGGCAGACATCAAGCATCTGATGAATATAAAATAATGAGTTTCGGCACCCTTGTATTTCAAGTCCATCTCCCATCGTAAGCAGCAGGTGACACAGACCACAGCACCCTGCCTTTCTGTGGGCTCTCCCAGGAACTTTCCCGTGTCTCAGTGTCAGCAGTGCTCTCGCTTTTCTAAAAGGATTGTCCCTCTTTCTTACTCTTCTTTCTGAAATGCTTCAGCTCCCTTTGCCTATGCCACTCTCCTTTTTCAAATGTTTTCAGTACTGGAATGATGTCAGGAAAAGAGGCTCGAATTGTGTTAATGACCCACATTGCATTAAAACTGTTATTTCAGTAGAAATTACATCCACTTAGAAACATTTTTCCAAGATTGCTATGCAATCTTGCATTATTTGATTATAATCTGAGTGAAGGACAAAAACCATGACTTCATCTGTCTCAGTTAAATTTCAGTATTTAGGTCCAAGTTAATAATGCTCTCCACTGCCTGCAGGATTTGTTTAAAGATAAAATATTTTTCTGACTGATTTGAAAATAGATAAAATAAAATGTATTCGTGAAACTTGCATGAAACCTAGTATGGCATATTACTTTGACTGAATTTGAAAATGTCATTAAATACCCTGTGTTCAACCTGATATATGTTGATTCCAGGTAATTTTACTGCTACAAAGTAGCTGAAATTTCACTGTGGTTATTTATCAGAAGGCCTTCTGTCATTGTTACATTCTTTACAATGGACTCAATCCTGATCCTACTGTCCTCATGTTGACCTGCTATAAGGAATAGGACCAAGTCTTTCCATTCCGAATGCAGTGAGCCTCATCATCTCTGTATCTGTCAGAGAAAGGAACTGAGTGAGCGAAAGGATCTGCATGGCCATACAGTAGCTCCATCAGATTTCTCCTCTGTGGCCTCTACAGGGAAATTGAGTGCGTGGAGCTCACGAGGCCACACCAACCTGTACAGAAATTCTGACCTCTGACTCTGAAACAGCATGGCCTCTGCCATAGGATCTGCTTTCAGCCAGACCGCTAACAGAGGAGTAATACTTAAATACGAGCAGTCCTGTAAGGTGTTCTTGTTGCACTCTCAGCTTGCCAGACGCAGTTAGAACTGATGAATATGTCTCGGCTTTTTTCCTCTGACTGGTTTTCTTCTATGGATGGTCCAGCCCCAAATTCCCCCCATTGAGCACTCTTACTTTTTCTCTGGAAAGCTTTCTCCCCCAGCCAAGGGTCTTTAAGGTGCACACCCTCTCTCTTGCACTCTCCAGGGAATGCCACGAGGAAATAATCCTTGGGCACAAATTCTAGCAGTGGCCGTAGGAGCTGCATTCATGGGCCATGCAAAAATCACATCCCTACAGGTCCCTGTTTCTGAAAGCTTAGTATTTTAAAACAGTTTATGTTGGCATTCCCTTTGTTAAAACACTTAGTTTAAAGGCTATGTATTGGTTTCATATACAACAAGAAAACAAAAATCTTCTCCTGAACTAGCACTGGCAAAAACATACTCATGATTTCATAACACAGTCCATTATAGTGATAAACCTGTTAAAGGACAGCGATGTGGTCAAAACCAGGCAAAACCAAATGTGGTATTTTTGCCTGGAACGTTCATAGCCAGGGTCCTCTCCTATGACTGTTCATTCAGAGCCATGCAAGAAGGGATGTGCGTGTGTGCGCGGGGTCCTGAGTAAGGCAGGGACCCTCGTGTGCAGGGCATGCAAGTGCAGCACATCAGTTTGTTCTGGTCATTCAAGCTGCAAAGTCTTGAGCCAACTAGTTGCAAATGGTAAAAACCAGCAATTTGAATATTTATGGGATTTTTTACCTTTCAGTAAGAGATAATTTCTATTTATCCCACAAATGTATTTGGGTTTGGTTTTTTTAATACACCTTCTAGCAATTGTAAAAAGGATAATACATATGAAGGCAAAATGGAAGTTTAGACTCCGCCGCTGTTGATATGTATGTGTACCATGGTTACATAATAATTAGAACAGACTAACCTCATCCAGTTGCATATACACATACTTCTGCATAATTTCACACATGTTCATTAAAAATATGCATATACATATATGCAGTAGTCCCAAATATGAGTAAAATTTCCATTCCTAGTCACAAAACAATTTTCTTGTTTAAAGTGTGTAAAAGCGTAGAAGGCACCATAACTATTTTGTTTATTTACATTGTTCCTAAGTGTCCAACTGCTCCTTAACCTTAACAGAGCGAGAGACTCTACAATATTGTTTCTGTTTGTGATTTGAAACCTCGTATGTAAAGAAAAATGAGTAAGATTGTTGGTGTTTATGTATTCTCCTTTATCTTCCATTAAATATGAAAACCTGTACTCAGATGCCCTCGCCAATGACCGTTCATGCTGCTTGCAAGAGCTGCACATATAAGATGGATCATTCTCTCTTTAATAGTGGTAATTGATGTTAGACATAGAAAATATTCATAAACTTGTAAGTCTTATTTTAAAAAAATAGAGATTATATGACTACTTTCACTTCCTTCCTCACTGAGATATTGTTAAGGTTAATCAGCTAATGGTTATAAAGCTCTTTAAAATTGTCCAATAATAAATATTCATCGTATTACTGAAAAGACATCTAAATATTTCTTAATTGAAATTCTGAAAATACCCTGTCTTATGATAGAAAGGGATAACATCATTATTGCAATAGCGATATTCTGGTATGTGCTTAAGATATAACAGTATTCAGGAAAGACTTCACGTTGAAGAGTAGTGAAGAATTAAAAATATTGTTTGCTGAGCTGTAGGAATGCAGGCCTGCTTCTGTACTGCCCCGTGCCATTACTTATGGCTGTGCAAAGTAGCGTTTAAGAGCTGGCAAGTCAGGGTTGCCCAGGCATAATGGCAGTAGCGCGGTATGCTCACATCATTGGCAATTCAGGCCCTGCACCTGTAACGGTATTACAGTAAAGTAAAGAAATAATAAGCCAAACATACATAACTGAAAGAATTGTTCCAGAAGGACTTATCTCACATCAATTACACAATTAGGAATCTGGTCTTCAGTACTGAGGAATAAACAAAATCATTGGAAAGTATTTAGTGTTTTTCTGTCCAACTGTATCATTATAAGGCTGAGCTATTTCAAATCAAAAGGGAAAAAATGGACCAAAGCTCCCGCTGAAAAATAAAAGCAGCTGCGAGACCCACCACCGACGCAACCACATTCTCCTTAGCGGGGCTGGATGCCTGTAGCTGGCCAACTCGGCAGCTAGGCAAAATAATATTTACTGTGGTTAAAATATTATACTACGTCTTCAGTGATCTGTGCAGCTAACCCTTTGTCTCCATCAAGTAAAGTAGGAATAAAATAACACCTCCATAGGACAGGGAAGTATTGAAAATAAATACACTAAGTATCGTAAAGAATTTGGATACTGCAGTGGATGAAATCATCTAATCACCTTAGATAACTTTATTTTCTTGTTTGTAACACCTCCGTTGTTGCACCTGTTATATATTTGTTGTATGAATAGCTTGTGCTAGAAACAAATTTTTAAACACAATTTTGCTCTTTCACACAGCTACCTGGGGACATTTAGGCTTACCGAATTTTACTAACTAGTAAACGGAGAAGCAAAAATATAAAAGATGTTGCACCACAAAGCAAACTATGTTCACTCATTGCACACACATTCTGATTACTCTGTTGTTATTAGTAAACTCACAGTTAAAGGAGAGCTATGGGATATTTTATGAATGGAGGCTCGGTAAAGAGTCTGCCGTATGCTAGCCTAAAGCAAATCTTCACTGAAAGGTAGCACAGGGTACCCACACACAATTGTGAAAATTTTCATGCCTGTTGACTACTGGAAATTGAATTAGCAAACTCCAAATGCATGCACTAATCTTTGTAGGGTTTTCATAGCAACTTTACCGGGGACCAATTCAAGAAAGAATAAGCAGTGTACAAGACACCCACTGAAAAACGACGCTTTATGTTCCTAAACTGCTTTTGCCATGGATAATCATATTCCAGAATCCTGGGGAGAGAAGAGATACATACCTATAGCTAGCAAGCCGTATCTTCTTTGGGCTATTTACTTCCACCTTCCCTTTCTAAATTCACAAAAAGAAAGATCTATTCCCAAAAGAGGAACATTTATGCCAGTTAGTTAGTTCACAATTAGCTGGTCACTTTAATTATGAATGATAACTTACAATGGGCTTATGTGCTCCAGCTGCAGTACAAGAGGTGTATAAATTAAATCGCAAATATAAAGCTAAATTGGAATGAAAAAAAATAAAAATAGAGGTTAAAAATATAAATAGGCTTACTGTGATTCTAATGTGGCTAATTACAGAAAACAGTCTGCATTACAAAGCCACTGAAGGAAATGTAGTTTATGAAGCAGTATGCTACATTTCAGTGCCATTCCACTTCTGGACATGTGTAGCTGATGACTAATTGTATATAATGCAAAGACAGAAGTCAGGTCTTCCCAATCCGATATCACAGATCATTAAGAATATGGTCAAATTCTCTGCTCATCTACAAAGTACCCTCGTTACATGTTGTGTGGGACTGTCTATATAGTAAAGGTACTGTAGCTGTTTCCTAAATCACTAGGAACTCTACTATGTGTATTTAGGAAGTACACTGGTTTCAGAACAGGAGAATTTCTCCTGATCTGTTGCCTTGCATTTTCTATGAAAATATATTCTATTAATGCTTTACAAAGAGCCACAATCCTTCATCAGCTGAACTGAGATCTGAACATAACAGAAAATACAACAGCTTACAAACACACCTAATAACAACCTAGGGAATGCAGAATTCTTACTACTGGCAAGTATGTATGTCTGGGAGTCCATGCACCTTCAGTGTGTAAGACAGACTAATACTAATGATGCTTGTTTAGATCAATAGTGTCAGTGAATTACTTCATGTTCAATAAATGACACAGACGGAATGCCAACATTTCTGGCACAAAAGCATTGACAAGTGACTCTATCTCAGTAACCAACATCATAAAAAGTTCTCCCCAGCAAAGAGCAACCCTAAAACTCATATAAGTGAACTTCAGTGTTTGAAAAATTGCCTCTCTCAGGTTAGAAATAATTGAGAAATTGAGAAATTGAGCACAACGATTCTAAAATCAAAAAAACAAGTTTGTTTTTTCATGGCCCAAATTAATTTTCAAACAAAAAGTCCAAGAGTATGGAGTAGAGAGTGCTCGTAACAGACAGGAAAACTCAAGTGATACTAGACAAAGTATCACTCCGAGCCATTTTCTTGAATTGCCTCCAACAGCATCATCCTCTGGGTGCAATCCTCACCAACTATTACCTTCCACCACTCTTCAGCTAAAGGAGCCCAGACATAAAGGAGTATTTAACTGTGAAAGCAAAAGAAGTGAAACACCAATTACCAAAATGATAAAAAAAGTTTAGTGGAACTGTAAGGGTTTGCCACAAAAAAAGAGGAACCACTAAGCACCTTAAAACTGCAATATGTGATATGTTTAAGATGGAACAGAAGCAATGAAGAAACTGAAAATGGAACGGAAGTGTAATGGAGACGCAGAGTCCAATTTTGGAGATGAGGAAATACATTCTGAAAAGGAAGGAAACAGAGACAAGAACTTGGAAAAAGATTGGAAGGGAAAACCCATTAGGTGCAAAGAGAAGAGAGAGATGGAAGTCAAAGTTGGTGTGGAGTGAGGAGAGAGAACAGAAAGATGATCAAGAGAAAGACACTTTCTAGACACTGATCTCATTTATTAATGCGCTATGTGAAATTTCTCAGATAATTCAGGTGCGAGTGCACTGTAATGGAAAGAATAGATTCTACTTAAGTGTCTAAACTCTGAGGGTAAATAAAGGAGAAGTGTCAAAATAAGGACAGACAAATGCAGTAAACTATTTCGCCCATGTGCATGGATAAAGGAGAGCTGCTATGAGAGACACTGCATTGAGTGTTAGGATATGCACTAGTTATCTTGGAGGAATCTGTTCCATCACCGCAAATCAGCATCATGAAAACAAAAAAATCCAGCTATGGAGGACGTAGCCAAGAGAAGTAATTACGTACAGTTTTTCATTAGTAGTTTTTACTGGGAAGCCTACAAAACCTTTATTCCTTCTTCTGTTAGGTATTAACACTGCAAGATCCAGAATCTCTCCAGTGAATTCAGTTTTTTCTCAATATTTTTTGTCTACTGCCCTCCACTTGCCTGTGAATTTGTGAGAGCTGTCCACGATGCTTTCCCAGGAGTCTGTCTCTGAGCCCTACCTGTCTAGGAAGCTCACAAACCATTTTTCTACAATTAAGACCCATTTAAAAATTTCAACAATAGATCCCGGAATGCCATGGCTCCTATATGCCAAAATTTATCTCTAGGTATAGTTATTTGGACAAGTGCCCATTAAAATTGACTTCTTCAATCAGAACTATAAATTAAAATGGCGCTGAATCAACTAATAGTCTCACCTTTGCTTCGCATAATAGTTCAAATGGAGCGTACATTCTTGAAGCAAGAAAAATCCAGCTTTCAGAGAAAAAGTACTTTTAAAATGCAGTCTCCTTTCATTCTAAGCTACTAAACTATGAATATAAAATTAATCTTTGAAAAATTAAATTTATGTCCATTTCAATTATGAAAGAAAAGATATCCTCCTTGACCTGATAAAATAAATTCAAACTGCTGATTAATTTCTTATAAAGGTAAACATTCACAGTAATTTCTAAATTAAGAGCTCTCTAGTTACAGTGAACACACTAACTAAAATAATTCACTTTTTTTACAACAGATTGGAAGCTAAAACATGCACCCAAATTAACTAACTACAGGAAAACAAGCAGGACCCCAAACCTTCACAACTGTCATTAAAAATTAGAACCCAAGTGATCTGCTTTTGGGAAACTGAAAAGAAATAACTTTTCTGATACTTTCTAGGATTTAACTGAAGTCTCACAGAAGGTATGAACGATTGAGAAAAGCTTGAAAATCAGCAAAATGCATGGCATTTTAAATATAAAATTGGTATTTTATTTACTTTCCAAGACAAAATACTATTCTTACCTGAAGAACTCTTTTGGTCAGGCCGGTTTTCTGAGCTAGCTGTTTCAAGTCCTTGGCATCAGGATTGTGGTTAATAGCAAAGTATGACTTCATTGTCCGCAACTGGTGGTGTTTGAATGATGTCCTCATACGCTTTGTTTTTTGATTGCTGGGGTATTGCTGGTCTCTATCCAGGTGGTCACCATCGTTTTCATTGCAACTTAGAGCTTAAGGCAACAAGAGGAAAAGGCGTGTAAATCTATTGCTCCGTGACCAACATTGTTTGCAGTTCATCTGAGTGCAGCAATTAAAATAACATACCATGGCATGTATTGTACTGGTACAAATCCTACTTGCCTTCCCCTCCATTTCTGCATCTTCTATTTTTCCCTTACAATAACCAGCCTGCAAGGACCCTCACCTGCCTCTTTACGGCTTTTAAAATGTCAGGTCTGTTTCCTTTTTTCTTCCCTCCATCTCCACACAGCCTTTCCTCCACTTTCTGCTTGTAGGACAGTAGCAGTCCTCAACTCTGTAAAGTGTTTTAATGTACTTTGTATCACTATAAATTGCATTGTAACATACAAAGAAAGCTGTACAATATAGTCCACTTAAATCTCGACGGAACAGACCAGTTAAAATTATAATTATTTCCTCCATCAAACTAAATCCTGTAGAGTACAAGAGAGACCATTAAATGAAATACTATAAAAGAAATAAAGTTTGTGGGTACCAGACAGCAAATTATTACTATAATTTGACTAGCTAAAGAAATAAAGCTGTTAATAGAATATATCACCGGCATGCCAAATTAAATTTATTTTTAATTATTTATATGTTTATATTTCCTTTTTTTAAAAAGTATTTGCAAATACCAGTTTGAATGATCAATTCGTTATATTCTTTCGAAATCACTGAATGACACTGATTGATACATTTGCATAAATCAACTGTAAAGTCTGTAAAGGAAGTCTATGAGCAAGAAACATTATCATAATTATGAAGTAGTATTAAATGTTGAATGCCAAGCAAAATAATCTCATAGAACAAAAGTAGTTTTTCATTTATTTGTGCATACAGCAAACCATAGAAAGCCTCTTAAAATAACACTAAGGACTGAGCTTAAATCCACTAAAAAAATAAGGGATATAACTGAAAATTAGCTTCGACTAACTGTAATTAATTTACTTTTTCTGTTCCAATATCTACAACTCCCTTTTAATTTCCCATAAGTTTTGTGTTAAAAGTAATGAAAAATCACTGCTATCTCTGTTCTATGTTGCATGCAAAAAATGAGAAAAAAAATTTATTTTAAAATGTGAATTCTTGGTGAATTTTTAAACACATAAACAGATTTGTTTTCAGTTGTCCATTCTTGCTGGTTCATTGCAATTGAGTACATCTCATAGACATGTATATCTTTATAGTTTTACTTTCAATTCATGCTCTCCATCAGAGGTTTTCAGTCCTATTGAAACATACAAATTCTGAAAGGCATGCATTAAAACCAGTTTTAAATATATACATAAAATGCACGTACACATATGTAAAAATGCATACGACTCTATAAAGAGCCATTTTGCAGCATGTACTGCTTTGCAAACTTCAGCTTTTCAAAACTTCTAAAAAGATATGGTACAATATAGAGCAAGGCCTGCAAAAATTCAGTTTTAAGACCAAAAGCATGTTTGTTTAATAAATACGTAGAAAGTGTCCAAAGCCTCAAACTTTTCTGTGTGTTTCTGTTATCCTATAATTTAAAAAACAGCTTAAAAAAATTGTGCTGTATAAATAAATGTGTATGTATGTGTGCGTGTGTGCGTGCATGTGCGTACATTTGTATAAATCCTTTCCAGACCTAAGTATCTTGTGCCAAATTCTAGCAATAAGCAGCATTTCTGCTTGTTTTCCTGTGTCATGGAAAGACTAGAAGCACCTGAATTTAAAAGGTATAAGATGCATAAAAGGAGATAGTAAAAATGCAGTATTAATGGAGCTGGATGGAATGTAGTAAAATCTTTTTTCTGTTTTAAGAACTGAGATCTAGTTGCCAAACTGGGGTCATCCCATGCGCTCCAGTCCATAGCTACAATTCCTGATGTAAAGAATACTGAGATGAATAACTCATAGCAAATTCTACTATGGAAATGTAAACCAAGCAGTACTTGGTTTTAAAACATACTCACAGAATTTTAGGTACTAGTAATGGAAAAGACCTCATGTGTTATCTTAAATGCTTTCAAAGCGTCCCAGAAATAACCAGACAGAGACTTAGGAGCAAATGCATCGAATTATCTGTCTGAAGGACTGAGGTCTGTTCATGTTAATATGCAACAAAACAAACCCTAGGGCTGCAAGTAGTTGGATTTTAACCTGTTTCACAGTGAATGAGATACATTCAGGATCCAAGGCAATAAAAGTGATTCTAAATCCTCCGAGAATGGATTGAGAGTATCAGCTTTTCATCAAGCCTGACTGGACAATGAACAATTTAATCTTCGAATTTCTCACAATTTTACCTCCTCATCTACTAAATAAAAATAATATTAAAATGACGGTAAGTATGTACCATCTGAGACTGGCTAACTATTGTCCTTTTCTATGAAGAAAGTTATAGAACAGATTTTGAAAGTGCATGAGGCTGTCTGCTGTTTGTTGTCTTGCGCAAGTGGTTTGGGTACCCCCAGGCATCACCCGATATGACATAAGTATTCCTAGTTAGTGCCAATTCCCTTCTCGTATTTGGTTGTGGTGCTTGGCACCATCTTCAAAAGTCTATTATATTAGGTCTAATATTATATGCATCTCTCTCAGAATCTGAAATGTCTATGGGCGTTGCAGACACAGAGATATGCAACGGGCCAAGGGTGTAAGCATGTGGAGATTTTAAGAGCTGAGGAGTTTCTGCAAAAGGCATCATGGTGTAAGACTGTACATGCTCCTCACGCAACCCTCTGTTTTCCCTGTTACTTTGCGGTGTCCCTGTGTATCTCCCAACAGAATTGTTGAACTATCCCTAACATAAGATTTCCATTCAATTGCAGTATCTAGGGCTCCTGCTCGGAGTTGAGAAATACAATTGATAAAATTCCAGTTGAATAGAGGAGTCTTAAATTAACTAATGTTTCATTCCTATTTGTGATAAAACAAATTCTGAAGCGGTGCCAAGTCACTTTTTTGACCCTACAACATTTCTATGTCTCTTGTGCCTTTGACTGCAGTCCCCACATCCAGGCCATTCCCCTCCTGTCCTTCGGCTGGTCTCACCAGCGGCCAGCTCCTACAGCCTCCTCCATTTAGCACCATGATACAAGTGTCCATTTGGCCACAAGATGGTGATGTCCACGGAGAGCATCACTAGAAACAGATTAAAACATTGTATTTTGATATTGGTGACCAAAATATCCTCTGCAGAATAATGCATAATAACATCCCTAAAACCAGCAACATGAGTGTGAAGCAGGACATGCTGTTATCTTTGTAACAAACACTATTTGAAGAAGAAAACTTAGGAGCACTGTTTCACACTCAGATTACCAGATCCCTGCATATGTCAGGATTGGGGCAAAGCATGTGCTCAGCAGTCAGTAGGTCGCTGAGTACATGGTACATGAAGAAGACGGGAAAGAGAATTTCCTTTGGGGGAACTTTTGTTCTTAGTAGCTTGTGTTTGACATGTTAAATTACCCAAAAAGAAAGCAAACTAATCCTGATTCTGAAAGAATGATGAAACAAGAGACACATTTGGTCCATGCATCAGCTCCCCATATTCAGCGGCTCAGGAACATACACCCCTTTCCTTCTGTAATAAGAGTCAAGGGGGTGTTTTAACCTTCTGCTGCCTGGAGAGGGAACTTGTGATTAACTAGACTAGGCAGGGGTGCAGCCTTATTTGTTGTTTGGCAGGAGTGTGTAAAGGACTTTGTGGCACACGCGCCCTCCAAGGGGACAAAAGTGAGACAGAGCCCTCTGAATGGTACTTGGGACAGGAACAGAGACAGTCTTTCTCCCTGGTGGGAGGAGAAGACACTTGGACAAGACAGACTCCTGAACTCTTTACACAACTGGGATTAAAAGGGGTGATGCTGTGGCACTCAGAGCAGGCAAGGTAACCCTCACTGCATCTGAGGCTCCTTGGCAGCATTGAAAAGAGGGGACCCCCTCTGAGCCTTCGGAGCAATGGACACAGAAAGCGCTGCCTCAACCTTGAAATTTCAAGAGATGTTTCTAGGAAGAGGGAAATAAAGCCTGTCTTAAGGAACGGCTATTTCCAGGCTGAACATCACAAGGCCACGAGAGAGAGCTGGGATTAGAAACTCTTTCCTTTGGCCTTCCTCAGCCGCCTCGGACAAAAGCGCTGCGTGTCCCGCTGCCTCCCGGGGCTGCCCAAGGGACGGGCCGCTCCCCCCGCGGCCGCGGTCCCTCTGGGGGAAGAGAGCGGCCCGGGCCGGGGCTGCGGCGGGGCGGGAGAACAAAAGGTCCGGAGAGGGGCCGCGCCGGGCCTCCGGCGGGCACCGGGCGGCGCGGGAGGAGCCAGCCGCGGAGGGTTTTTCCCCTCAATTAAGCCAATTGAATGGCGCTGAATAGCCGGTGCGAGTGCGCGGTAATTCCCCGAGCGCCGCGATTAACCCGGGCAGCCCCGGCCGAGCCGGGCTCCTCACTGCCTGCCAGGCCGGCTGCAGGGCCGGGGGAAGGGGCAGGCTCCGCTCCGCTCCCCGTGGGGCTCGCCCCGCCGCGCTCTTCCCGAGGGACCGCGGCAGCCTCCCTGGCGGGGGAAGAGAGGGAGCGCTGCCGGGGCCCCGCTCGCCCTTCGGGGAGAGAGCAGTGCGGGCTCCCTGCCCCGACCCCAACCCCTCCGCCTGCCCCGACCCCAACCCCTGCCTCCCGGGGAGGGGCCAGATGCACCGCGCCCGGGGGAGCCCGAAAGGTGACCGCGTCTGAGGGGGGGGGGAAGAGGAGGAGTGGGGGAAGGAGGGAACTCTTATTTTTCTTAGGAAATCGTTGCGAGACATCCGTTTTTAAGCTGCGACTCCTGTTTGCTCGCTCTGCAACTGTAGTCTCAGGAAAGCTTATTCTGAGCTTTTAGTCCCCGGGGAAATGAGGAGGTAAAGAGAAATTCGCTCTTCAAAACTTTCCAGGCTTTTCCCATTTTTGTCAGGGGAAAAAATCTTGTGCCAAAGCCCTTTCGGAGGGTCAGCTCCAAACGGCCCCGGGGCCCACCCGTGGCGAGGGAGCGGGGCCAGCGCCTCAGCACCCTCCCGTCCCCCGGCAAAGAGCCGCCTCCACGGCCACCAACCCCCGGCCCCCCATCCGCCGAGGATGTGTATCCAGCCTAGACGTTTAGTCACCTTCTTACTGAAACATAAGGTATCGTCCTGCTAGTAAAGTCAGGAAATATTTCTTAATATCTTCACTGTTTGCACAGATTATGGGTATTTTATCAGTTTGTCGTGCCCCAAGTCCGCGTAGTACCTCTGTCTTTTTCGAGGATATTTTCGTGTCTTCATATTAAAGACAGACTAGATACAAATGAACAAAATATAGCAGGATGTGGGAGGTTTGGGGTCTAATTCACAAAGGGAGTATTCAGAATTCTTTACAGGTGCTTCTGTGTTCAGCAAGCTTTCAGCCATTGATTTACTGACCTAAAAAAACCCATCAAACTTCATTCCAACAAGTGAAAGAAGAAATTATGATCACAGGAACACACTTTAAAAAAAAAAAAAAAAAAGAAAAGAAAGAAGAAAGATTTCTTTTTCTTTCTTTTTGAAGTTTCAGCATCCTTCTAAGCTATTTTCCACTTGTCAGGCTCTATCCACATCTAAAACCCATCATCCCTGTGCGAACTGAGTCTCGTTTCAGTAGGAAAAAAAAAGTCAGTCCAATTCGTGTTGCAGATGAATATTTGCTGCAATTTATGAAATAATTCCAGTGTCAACTCTGCCTAAGTTTACCGGTCCCCCTTTTCCCACCACCTCTGGATGTAGATCTATTTACACAAAGTATTCTACACAAATTACCAGCAACAGATCCCCTCAGAGGACAATATTGTGCATTTCTAGTGCATTTCTGAGAAGGAAATGACAAGTTCCATTAAAAATAAAAAGAAAAACTGTCACACTTTTAAACGGTTTCCCTTTAAAAGGCACAAAATCGAAGGTTTTGCAATAATTTACTAGTCTGTGAAATTTTACATCAACGGGCAACCTGGTCTGATTTCCAAGATCAATGGTACTTAATGTCCTATAAATTAGTCGATTATTGGTTTAGTAAATAGTTAAGTAGATAAATAGTTTAAGCAAAGAAGCCAAAGGTTCCTCAAGGAAGATCTCTCAAGCTTCAGTTGCAGGCTCTAAACAAAAACTAAAAGACCAAAAATCGGAGGGCAATTATTTTGAAAACGAATTTAAAAAAAATACAGTTAAAGACGGTTTATTTAGGAAGTCAGGGAGCAGTAAGACTTTCTCAGGCTGTGCTCCCATTCAGGACAGATGCCGCTGGTTCGGTTTACAGGTCCTTTGAATCTGAACATCTGCCCTGCACAGGGAGACAGTGGAAGGACAATTAAAATCTAATCCCTCCGAAAAGGAGACTTTCTAAATGGGAAAGATGCATATTTTATGTGTGTTTTAAGCTCAACTGTTACTCGCAAGAACACTACACACTCCTTTCATCAACCTTCACCACTGGGACTACTACTGACTTTTGCACTATTTCCAAATTATTCAGCAATTAGTTAAACCAATAATAGCTGGCAATTTTGCTCCCGAGGTGCGTTTGCCCGTTAGAGATGCGCCTTTGCTCCCTGCCATTTTCAGCGCAAACCACTCCAGTTCGTCGCTATTGTTACTCTGTCTTTAGGCGCAGAACACCCGCAGCCCGGCGTGGTTGCCTCCCCCGCACCCGAAGCCCTCGGTACTGGAAGATCACAAGTACATCCGAGACCCCCATCACCACTACACTTCCCCTCGTCTCCCCCACACACCTTCCCACCCCCCCTCCTTTCTCTCTCTGTACAAGGCGGAACGGCGGGAGCTGAGCGCAGCCCGGAGCTGTGAGTCCGGGGCAGTCGGGGAGCGCAGAGGTGCGGCTCGAAACAAACCGCAGCAAACTTGGCCTTTACCTAACGACCTCTTCGGGAAAAAAAAAATGTTAAAGGTAAATCTAGCCCAATGGGACATGTCTGAACTTCGTAGATTAAAAAAGAAAACACTCTCGAAAGAGTGGAGAAGTGCAGACAATACTGAAGCAGCACAACGAAACAGGCAAACGAGTTTCGTCTCCAGGGTCTAACGGGACGGCTGAGCGCACAGCTTAGGGAAACTCGGGTTTGAAGTAAACCCCACCTCCGCCTCGAATTCTTCTAATAAAATCAAGATCTAAGAATTTTCTTTTGTCCAAACGCTTTTTTTTTTCTTGTTGCATACACGCAGTAGTGCTGGAAGACCCAGTGGTCACAGCCGCTCTGGTGGGCACTTACATGGACGAAGAAGAGCGAGGGGAAGGGGGGAGGCAAGGATTGGCGGGGGGGGGGGGGGGGGGGGGGGGCAGGAGACTGCTCGAATTCCTTTGCCTGCAAAATTGCAGTGCTGTTGTGGTCGTGGCGAGGTTAAACGAGGAAACACATCAGAAAGTTCGCAGCTCGAAGCAGAAAGCCTGGGAGACAGTGTTTCTGCACAGACTGCAGGCTTGGGGCTGCTGCCAGGTTTGCTCCCTTTCTTCTTGCTGCTGCTCTCAGTTAAGAGGCAGGGGCTGTGACTCGGGACAGCAAGAGTTTGGAAAGGGGATGCTGTGAGTTTCCTGGCTCTTCTCCGAGTCATATCTGATGAACCAAACTCCGGCCGAACTTGTCATTGTACGAGCAGACTAGAGGCTGCCTGCAGACACCTGCTGCCTGCAGCCCCTGCCCGGGCTCTGCGGGCACCCGCGGCCAACAGCCCTGCAGCCCCATCCACCTCCCGCTGCAGGTCCTTGGGAAATAGTCACTTTCTTACTTCCTCCCTCTCTCCTTCCTTCCTTCCAAAACTCTGGGGTGCAAGAGCTCAGGACAAGGGCGGAATAATTCACCCATCAGCAGCCTTTGAGTGTAGCTACTAAAGAAAATTCACAGCTCTCTGAAGTGCTAACTTACAACCTCTGGTTTCCAGATTTTATTTCAGGCTACACTCCCCCTTCTCCCCCTCCTTAACCAGATGACCTTGCTTCAAAACATTTTATTTCCAGCTGAAGTGAAAAATGCTAACATATTAGCTTCTGTAATTGCAGTTTGACAGCACTTGATCTCAATAATTATGCTGCAGCTAAACTATTATTAACGGTTTAAGCTAAAATAAACGGAAATCCCCCTTTGGAAGTGAACAGAAACAAACCATTTGAATCGTTCTGGGGGAAGATGGGGGTCTCTTACCTGCGTTGTAGGCTGCCAGATCTGCCCCGGGCCCTGGACTCTTCCTTTTCCTGGGTCTCCCCTTCTGGACAGTCCCCACGCCGTTGTAATAAGGCAGTCCCAAAGTATTGGCAGAGCCCGCTCCCAATGCCGGGCCCTTCCCAGCGGCTACATCCGAGTGATTGAAATGCACCTGGTACTCCCCCTGGATGAGAGTCTCGAAATGGAGGCGGCAGTACACCAGATTGTCCTTCATGCCAAAATGATCGCCGGTGGTCAGCATCTTGTTGCAAGTGGTGCAAGTGAAGCAATTTAAGTGATATACCAAATCCCTGGCCCTCATAACCATCTCGGAGGCAGAAATCCCCAGGTGACATCTCGCACATCTCTGCACCGAAAACCTCCTGCAAAACAGAACGGCCAGAGGAGACGGTGAGAGGCGCATCCCCCCCACCCCGTTCGTCGGGTCCGCCCGGAGGGCGGCAGAGGGAGAGGGGCTGCAGGGCCCGGGGCCGCCGCCTCAGCCGGGGCAGCGGCACAAGGCCGGGACGTTTGCGGAGCGGCTTTCCCTCGCGGGCGCCTCAGCCGGGCGGGCACCGGGAGCCCGGGGGGGGGGCTCCGTCCCGTTTCCCACCTCGCAGCGCAGGGCCTGCCCCGCCAGCTCCCACCAGGAAAACGTACTGACCCCCGCCCCACAAACTTCCCTGCGCCCCCGGGGCAGAAGAAAGCTCCGGGCCCCGGACACGGCCCGGGCCCGCGCAGGAGGCACCGCCGCTGGGAGAGGACCAGCCCCGCTGCCGGCTGGGCTGACAGCGTGCCCGGGGCTCAGCCCCATCCCCTCACCCCTGCAAAGGGACGCGGGCGGGGAAAGGAAGCCCTTCCCAAGGGTTGGGGTGCCGCTCCGTGCCGTGCTCTGCCCTGCGTCTTCAGGGCAGCAAATGCGCCTGATTCCCCTTGGCCGTTTCGTTTCCCTTCGCAGCCCAGGAAGCCTGGGGAGGGGCCGCCTGCTTGAAGCCCCCAGTACCCGCAAGCAGAGCTGTGCCTAGGCCGTGCCCTCCTCCCGAGAACACGGGGCTCATCCCCACCGTGAGTCTCCCTCTCCAGTGGGAGGTTTTAGGAGCCCACAGCCTGCACCACGGAGACCGCATGCCCACGGATCCCCTCCGCAGTCTCTTCAGGACTGGGTTTGCTCGGCGTGGGGGGCCACCAAGCAGGTCCCCCCTCCCAGGCTGAGGGTAGGCTGTACCTGTAGTAATCTTCCTTGCAGTAAATGCTGCCGTCCTTGCTGAAGCAGGTGAGCTCGGACTCCAGG
Source organism: Balearica regulorum gibbericeps (assembly GCF_011004875.1). Classification (NCBI taxonomy): domain Eukaryota; kingdom Metazoa; phylum Chordata; class Aves; order Gruiformes; family Gruidae; genus Balearica; species Balearica regulorum. Next base: position 4,146,217 of record NC_046203.1, on the reverse strand, counting down.
TTGAGTTTACATTCACAGCACTTCAGGCAGCGCATGTGCCACTGTTTATCCACAGCCAGGAGGTAATAACGGTCGGAGATTTTCCCCCCGCAGCCAGCGCACAGGGCAGCCCGGTCACTGCTGATGGAAGGCATGGTCTGCTGGGGGAAAACAATTACAGACCGTTAGCGAGAGGGAGAAACTCTTGTGCACTGCTGGGCTCCCCCCTCCCCCTGCCCGGCCGGGGCCGGGCTTCTCTCCCTTGCAGGGGCTTGGCAGAGGAGAGGAGGAGAGGGGGCTCCGCGCCGGGCCGCCCCGACCTGCCTCCTGCGCCCGGGAACGCAGGTCCCCAGGGTCCCGCGGCATCCCACCTTCCCGGCAGGAGCGGGGAAGGCAGGCGAGACAAAAAGAAAAACACGCTGGGTTTTACGGAAGGCGTCCGGATGAGACACAAGATTATTTTTTTTGGTGGATTTTCCAGTCCCAGAAAAAGAAAAGATGCTGTTCAATACACAGGCGCAATAATCACAGAGTAGGGCAAATCACAGATAGATATTTTTAGAATGCATTATTATGGATATACTGAGAATGTCTGCATAGTTGATGCGCTGTGAGTGCGTGTATGTGGAGCGTGTCTGTGTGTGTATTTTCCTAGCTATAAAATTCCGAGTGAATTACGATCAAACCCCCTAGTAGTCACAGTGCTACAGACACAGCTCTCTCTGCAAGCTGGTTCCAAACAACATGTATCCAAATCTGATGTGACCCAAAGCACTAAAGGGATCAGTAAATAAAATTGCGGAGGAGACGAACATTACTATATCCGAGGTGCAAAATGTTTTACCAGGAAAACGAAATAGTGGGAAACGTGTAGGAAAGAAAGTGGGGAAAAAACAACAGAGCACTTTAGATTATGCTGGGATAAACTTGGAAGCAATAAAACTAAATGTAACCCCTATATAATTTAATAGTTTAGTGTCAAATCGCAATCCAAACGAAACCCTGCAAAAAACAAATACATACATATTCTGTCAACTTCTACCAAAAAAGGAAGAGAGAAAAATATCGGAAACCGTTTAAGCACGTTATTTAACCGTTTATTTTAGCCGGCACCTTAAAACAGGAATCAAGAGAGGAGGCTCAGAGAGGAGCAGTGTTTATGGCAGACCTTGCAATGCGCTGCTGTCCACTTCATTCCAAACTTACTACTATCCGCTTTGCACAAAAGCACACTCAGATTTGTTCTTGTGCAAGAGAACCCGAAACGGTTTTTTTACAGATGTGACAAACACGCAGTGTGTTTTGGTTCGGGTGGGGGAGAAGTTGTTTGTTTACTTTTACCTCCTCTAGAGCCTTAAGTCCTTGCGCAAAGCCAAAAGACAAGACAGCTAATAGGGAGGAATCGACAGAAACTGAAGCTATTTTTTCAGCATGTGCTACACTGATTACTTTCATCCAATGCTTGCAGAGATCACAAAATCCCATCGCTCCGAGCACTACTGTTTGCACTACACATTCCCACCATCACAACTATACATAAATAAAATTATGGCATTACATTGGTATGTTAGCCACACAAGTCCACTGATATAACTTATTTCTTTAAAGGCATTAACCAACCTATGATTAGGGATCGGTTTATAACCAAAGTAGTTTCTTGTAAATCCACTTTCAATGAAATACAATTTTTCAGCTTTGCTTTTCTGGTAGCAAAAATATTCTGGGATCCAGAAATGGGATTTAAGGATCCAGTATTCTATCCCACTATTTATTATATACACGTGTATGCATATACAATATATATAGATATATGAAGGCATCATGCCACGATATTTATTCCAGGAAAGATCATTTTATATTGTTTAATTGTACGGAGAAATACTAACTTTTCCAAAGAAAACCAAAACCGTTTAATTAGAAATCACGTTCCACCCTTACAGTATAAAGGCTGTTTTTCAGCCAGTATTTCAGGATTAAATACTCTCACTGTCTCCTTTAAGTAAATTTCTACATAGCATTAAGAGAAATAACACATACTGATGAAGTTTTAAAACCCGAGAACAGATATCTATCTTGCACATGCCCGTATCAGCCTACAAGACAGCTATTAACCAAAATACGAGATAATTTCACTTCAGAATTAAATTTCTTAACAAACAAAAAAAAGTATACATAAAATGTTGAATCAGCTTACACTTCAGAAATCTCTTCTGCTTTGCTAGCTTAATCCTGGTTAGAAGGATGCATCTTTTTTATTATCTAAATGCATTAATATACAAGTACTATGCATAATCAGACATAAGACAAAAAGTGGTAAAGTTATAAAAATTTGCATCCATCTGTCTCCCTGAAACATATCTTCTAGTTCTGTTTGCCATGTTTGCAAAACCAGTCTTCATACATACTACTATTATTTCAAAAAAATATTATTTAAAGGCACTTGAGTTTGGATTTTTTTTCTTCATAAATGCTATAAAGACTACCTCAGTGTAGACATCCTACCTGAAAAATAACACAGAATTGGATTCTTTGGTGTGTTTCCATTCTGCAGGGAAAAAAAAAATCGCTGTGCCAAAATGTTATCTGTATAAAATCATACTTTGCCTCTTCCTAAAAACTTTGGAAGGCCGGACAGGCTGGGGGAAGGGAAGGAGTTCTTGGACGCTACCAAAAGACTGGTCTATCTTTCTGTTTTCTCGCAAGAGCAGTACCGTTCATTTCACCCAAGCGTTACTATTACTATGCATATTATTAATAATTAACAGTTTCATGCCTTTCCCCACGGTTTTATTTAATCTTTTGGGGTACCTTTATGCTTAATTTTCTTCCGATTTAGCATTCTGCACACGTTTCCCCCCGATCTGTTATTTTAAGGGAAAAGCTGTATCTTTGAGGGGTTTATTATGTTTAGGGGGTTGAATGACTCTCCCATTCCTTCACCTCCTACCGTTTCGGTCTCTCCCCTGTCTATAGCCGAGCTGATGGCCGGTGCTTCGCTTTTGGTTCTCCGATCCATCTCGTCGATGACCCCGTGCATCTCCGAGCCGGAGAGACTGTGGAAAAGCATCGCTGAGGAAGCAGAGGAGGAGGCCCCGAGTTGCTGCTGCTGCTGACAGTTGTCGGGGTCCCTGCAGGAGCCCAGAACTTGCATTAACCGGAGCCCTCCCCCATGCATCTAGCACGGCCGCCCCGTCTCTCCTCGGGCTCCGGGCTTTTCACCCCGGCAAAGATCTCCGGAGTGCAGCGCAGGCACTGATCCGAGGTTTCAAGGGGATTGGGTGCAGAAAAGGCGAGCGAAGGGGATGAGGGAGAGGGGGTAACTGGTGGTGTAAGCTTCGGGGCTTGGATCTAGTCTGTTGCGCGGCCCCGGCACATCCCTCTAGGAGGCTTCTTCAGTGCAGGGCTCATTGCCCCAGGTGCAGTCCCAGGCTTTATGCTCTGGCCCAGCTGGCAGAAGGCTGGGCAGGTTTACGGTTGGGAGGGATTAATAAATAATAGAAATATAAAAAAATTAAGCTATCTTCGGTGAGAAATAAATAATAAAAAAAAATAACGACAAGCCCCCTACATCGTACTGTGCGAAATTTAGAGGAGGAAAGCAAGGGAGAGGGAGGCTGCAGCAGGCGGAGAGCAGGCTGGTGCTGCAAGGAGGATGGGGCGGATGCCCACTGTACGCACTCACAGTCCAGAGGGCTGGCAGCGGCGGCAGCTCTGGGGCAAAGTTTGCTCCTTCCCCCGCTCCTCCCCCAGCCCGCTGGAGCTCATTGGGAAAAGAAAAAGCCAAGGGGAAGGAGGAAGAGTTGGATGGGCACCAGATGGGACGGGCACTCGGCAGCCCCCCTCTCTCCTTAAAGCGGCGCGGCCCAGGGGCCCGGTGCGGCTGCTCGCAAGGCGGCCGCGCCGCAGGGGGGGAGCGGAGCGGCGGAGCCGGAGCCGCCGCCCGCCGCGGTGCCTGCGAGCGGCGCGTCTGCAGCCCGGGCGCCGCGCGAGGCTCCGCGCCTTTTCTACAGCCCCTCTGACATCATGTCCTGCCCCGCCGCCATTGGCTGCTTCCGCGCCCGGGCCCGCCGGCATGTGCTCGGGGCTGGGAGGCGCGGAGGGGCGCGGGGCCGCGGCCCGCCCTGCCCGCTCACCCCCGCAGCCGCGCAGCGCGCCCGGCCCGGCCCGGCCCCGGGCGTCTGGGGCCCCGCCACGTCCTGTTGCCCGCCTCAGCGCGGGCGCTCCGTGGCCTCGGGAGCGTCTGAGGCGGACACTGAAGGCCGGAGCGGGACCGGCGGCCGCAGCTGCTCGGAGCTTTGCGTTGGCCGCCTGGTGACGGTCAGCGCCGGGCCGGGCTGCGGAGCAACAAAGAACGCTTCCAGCGCGGGAGAAATGGGGGGGTCAAAAGTTTGTTTACACTCCCAAATCATGTTACTCCAAACAGCTACTACTAACTGAATGCACCCAACAACACTCATGATGAAAAACAGTCACCGTCAGAATATAGTAATTTGTGTCATTCAAGTTCGTGAAGCCTTCCACTCACCATGGCCTCTCACTGCTTATTTCCAAACAGACTGTAAGAAAACCAGGCCGGGAAGGTCTCCTCTGAACTTGAGGAGAAGCTTCAGGAAGTGTCCGGAAAAGACAAAGAGTACATAGGGAAACTGTTTGTGATGTCTAAATATTTATCCAGAAGGTGGGTAGTAAGGAAGGACTAATTAGTATTAAAGATGTCAAATATCACACTTCTAATTATACTAGAAAAGGTAGCACAACGGAAAGTAAATCTGAATGCACATCTGAGATCATGAGACTCGCTGCTTAATCCATGACTGCAAATTATTACATCACTTAGCATATTACTGTTAGGTGTTGTTTTCTGTCGTACTGATTTGCCTCTTACAGGTGTAGTACAGTTAAGACTACCTTTGCTAAAATTGGAATGACTCTATTTATAGTCAAACTTTGCAGGGTTTATGTGTTCCATTCTTACAATAATCTAGGCTTTTTATCATCTTTCTGTTGGAATTGCTCTGAGTAGTTAAATATATTTGCATGTCACAGAGGAGAACAAAGTGTCTCTTGCAGAAATGTATATGAAATAGCCACAAGACCCCTCAAGAAAACATACAGAATGCAAGTTAATTTGGCATCTGTGGGAACTACCCAAAGACTGTCCTAAAATCAGACCCTGGAAACAATGGAAGTTCATGTTTTGCTTCAGATTAGAATTCTGCAATAGAATTAGTGGAGCTGTCTAGTATTTATCTTGATAAAATAATCTTTCCCTTCCTCCGTTTGCAAGGCATTTCAAAGACTGTCTGTGATGGGAAATTTGCCTCCAATGACAGAGATGTGGAATATTGCTTACTGGACACCATGTACATCATTGTGGAACACCGTTGTGTTGTCCTTACTTAAGCAATATATATACTTTGCTGTATATATCCTTACCTATGGCTGCATACTGTACTGTCCTTAGATGTTTTAATACCCGTTTAATTCCCTATCACATAATTGATTACATACATTTTGGAGTTAAAAGGGTCATGGATTCATACACTCTGTCTGACATCATTGCTAATTATCAAAAAGATTTTATATATTTAACGGAATTAAAATGCAACATTTTATGGAACGGTATTGCCTAAGTGGTTGGAACCAATAATACCAATAGCACCTTAAAAAGGTATGGCACGACCTCCAGTTCACAGGCTATCTCTGATTACCTTCTTAATGGATATACAAACACAAGAAGACATCCAACCCTTGCTACCAAAACACAAGGAGAGTAACAGAATGTAAACACAAAGCTGCTAATGTACACACTGACACATGAATGACATTTACATTGTTCAGAATAAAATCCAGGATATTCTTGAATAATGAGCAACAGAAAAAATACTGTAGCAAAATAATCCTCAGAATCAAATGTGGATTCATTTGAAATGAGAGTTTTTTCATTTAAAAAACAGTGCAGCTAATAATAAAGTCTTTTAACCTGTATTTTGTTATAGGTGACAGGTGAACAAATCACAGGTCTTGAGTTTCTCTACCCTGCCTCTCTTGGTAACGTCATCTCCAGTACCATCTGCTACCTACCAGACAAACAGACCAACCACATAATGAGGTACCAGCTTCCACCCAGCTACCGTGACTAAATCAGAACAAAAGATTCAACGCCTCCTTCAACAAAGGAACACAAGTCTAAGCTGTCTTTGCTAATTGCTGGGTTTCAGGTTGTCTGTTACAGATTTTAAGTGAGCTACAAACTTCCATCAAATACTTATAGCTGTTGGATAAAGGTACTAAGAATAAAAGATAAATGGAAGCAAAAGGTAAGAGCAAAGAGAAGAGAAGAAAGCTTAGAAAATAAGTAACTACTTATGGTAATTTAAAGGCTGTGGAATAATATAAACATGAAAGACCAGGGGCAGAGTGATTGATATCTCATATGTTTTCGATGCCCCGATGGTTATTAGACTGCAATATATGGGAACATACAATAAACTATGAATTAAAATGTAATTGTAGCTTCAGGCATCTTCTTCATTGTCTGCTGTGGTGTTATGTCTTCATGCACCGTGATTGACAAGGTGTAATTAATCATCTTACTCAGTTGTAAATATGGGCACCCTTCACAGTAGGCATCAGGAAGTGTGTACCAGCAAAGGAAGCAATAGTTGACGCTGATATACCATTAAATCAAAATCAGAACGCTTATATGTTCAGAAATGTGTGTTTGGTGTGATGCTGTTATCGTTTATTTCTAAAATACTGTACCAACAGATTTACTTGATTTGCAAGTTAACTACAACATTAACCGGTTTTATTTATTTTGTCTCTTCTTCATTTTTATAGGCAATGATGTTGTTCTCCTAAAATGTGAAACAGTTTGCTTCTTGTCAGCAAGTGGAGCTCAGCTCAGCTCTTCATCTCCCTGAGTTGCCGGAGACAGACTAGCATGCTTCAGATTCAGTTGCTCTATAGACTGACTTGAAACAATTCAGGGAAATTATTACTTCGTTCACTTTTTGCACTTCTTACGTACCAAGTTAGACATTTCATGTAATTTTAAAGTGAAAGAGAATAATGAAATAATCTTATTAAGAACCACTATTGAGTTTAAAAATAGGTAATTTCTTGTCACAAATGCTGTCCCGTGACTGTAAATGTAAAATTTTTAAAGAATTTTTTCAGTATTCCAGGGCAAGAAACATTTTATATCTGTTTCTTTTTCTAAACGATTGCTATCCTTATACAGTTAGTACAAAAATGGTGTATGAGTCACAGGAAATTTAAGTGGTTTGTCTCAGAAAAATTTGGTGGTATGCATTTTTTTGACGCACATAGAGCTGCTGAATGAATAATTGGCAACCTATTTAATGTCCTTTGCTTTAAAGCTGTCTAGTACATTTGCTGTTTAAAAAAATGTCTTTCAAAGCTGTTAAATATGTAACAAATAGAGGTTGCTATCACCATTCTGACATGAACAAAGCCATACAGTGAGCTGCCTGAGGTACTTCCAGCAGGGTATTAATTACAAACACAATAATAAATGAAAATTTGCAAAGTTCTCAAATTCCATTTCTTTGCAATACTAGCTGATGAATGTTTTATAAAAGCATGCAGTAAAAATATCAGTCCAGGAATTAGCTATTAAATATTACCCAAGCCAAGTGTTTTGGGGAGAGTATGGAATCTGTTGGATTTATAATTTCACCATTTACCCTTGATTGAATAAGATCTCTAGCTGTCTCAGAAGCAAACCGAGCTTAAAACAGTAGCACACTTTCAAGAAGATGATCGACTGAGAATGTGTTTTATTTTGATTTGAAAAACTGTCAATCATAGATAAAAAAGACCAAATAATATTATTATATAATATTAGCTAATTGTATCTGTCTGGTAAACCAGGAATATGCGGGAAAGATAAATAATACAGTTTAAAAGGAAAATATTCAGAATGCTTTGCCCAGATGTTGTGTTGAAATTGTTTATCACTGGTACAAGCAATAGATTGGAGATAAAAATACAAGGATGTATCTCTAGATGTGAGAGAGAAATAAGATGCCCGTGATCTTACATATTTCAGTTTATATAGCCACAGCTATTTAAACAATTCCAAAACTGCCTCTACCGGTGTCAAAGAGGGAGGGAAATCTTCAACCACATGATCTTCTCTCCAGAGTCCTGTTAAATCCACTGAACTTAAAACAGAACAAGAAGTGTGAAATATGGGTTTGAACATGTTATGTCAGAAATGTAAAGGTTGGAAGCCTTTTTAGTAACCGATATTAATATTGTATTAAATGTTATGAAAAGGTAGGTGTTGGAGAGAAGGGCTGGGCTCATGTGCAATTTTGTCAAGGTTTTTATCTGTGATTATGATTCCAGATGTATCTATTCCCTGAGGAGAAAAATGAAGTAAAGTTGGCATGTGACATGTGTTTTAAGGTGTTTGGCACAGTTTCCCAAAGTGATGACAAAATGTTCATTTTTATTACAGCAAATTGGTAAAGAAAATATGATTCTGAAGGTCAGTAGCTATATATTTAAGATAGCTTCTGAGTGTTATTTTGGGGACTATAGATTTTTGGTGGTGTGCTTAGGTCTGATTAGCTCACTCAAGCATCTAGCGTAGCAAATAATTTAAAGAGAATAATTTTTACATTTACAATTGAAGTGGCAATTAGTAGTGATTCTGTAAATTTCAGGCACAGAATATGGCAAAGATTGCAGAAATGTCTCTCTTTGCATCTAGTAGCATAGCTGCTTCTTAATTTTTTAAATCTATTTACTACAGACTAATCATTCTCCTCTGCAGTTAGAGCTCAAATAAGATTGTAGGAACACTTCTCAGTGTAAATGGACAGTGGATTTTTTTTAAACTAAGTGGGGAAGGTATTTTTTTGTTGAAAACTATTTTGTCTAAATGCACATTAAGAGTTCAGATAAGAAAGTTCCCTGTGGCTACCCAGGTCCCCTCCTCTCTTTCCTCCAAACCCCTTCTGTGTGTAATAGTATCAGTAATTCCATGCTGACAGCAGGGCACCCAGGGCTACATTACCAGGCAAACACTCACTCATAAACATTTTACAAGTTCAATATCAACCAATCCTGGAGGTTTGGGAGGCTGCCCTGATTGGGTATATCATGGATTTGGTAAACACAGCTACATAACAAAAATAAGGTTTGTAGAGAAAGAGTCCAATAGCATTGCCTCCTTTGAATAATCAGAGGCTAAGAATATGATTAATTCCATATTTTATAAGTAAACTTCCACAGCACTGTATCCATCTGCAAATATTCAGAGTGATGTGCTCAATACATTCCTTTCTGTTCTACAACCACATTTCTTTGTGAATTTAACCACATCAGAAAGCACTTCAGATTTTGAACACAAATATTAGATGCATTTAATGTAAGGAAGCTTCCTTTATTGGAGGTGATTTGGAACATTTTGTGTTTTATAGGTATATTTAAGAGGTTAGCAGTAGGGGGGAATCGTCTGTGGAAAATCTGTCTACAGCTGAAATTTTTAGATGCAGAAGTGTTGCTGAAATGCCTAATACATTCACATTCTTTTGTTAAGTAGCTTACAGGACTATCCTCTTAGCTACCAGATACATTTTTTTTTTTTTTTAGTCAAATAACATTTCTCCTTTTTTCCTTATTTGTTATTTTCAGGAGTATATACTTGTTTTTATTTTTTGCGTGCAATTAGAAGATTATTTTCATTCTCAAGGGCTTCTTTATAATTTTGTTGTTCTTTTCAGTAATCTTCTGCAACTTTGTTTTATCTTTTGTGCATGCATGAGAAGCATACAACCCTTCATTTGCTAGTAAATATTGATAATGATTTACAAGTTTTCACAGATTAATTTTCCATGAGGTAATTTTTCTCCAATATAACAGCTCAAATTAAAGAAAAGAATGCCAAAGGTTAAGGTATTTTATAGTACAGTTTATACATTCATTTTTTAAGTCCTTGTGTTTATATATTAAATTTAGAATCCTATTTATACCTCAGTATAAGAAAAATAATATGGAGAGTTTGAAAATTAGAAGTCTGGTATTTTCCAGATACTGAAATGTGCCTGCCTAATGAAGGCAGAAGACTTGCTCACTAGATTTATTTTAAAGCAGTGCTTTTAGATATTCATAAATTAAAATGGCAGTTTTCAATGAGATACTTATTACTATTTTATTTTATATTTGCAAGATACCTGACCATTTAATATTTATCCTTTATTTCTCTGAGCTGATCTAATTGCACCTCTCTATTTTGCATTTATTTCTCTTTGCAAACACTACATTATTCACTCTCCTGTGCTTATTAAACAGTGCCACCTGCACCAAATGAAACAAAGCTTCTCCATCAATCTATCCCAGCTAAAGAACCCTGACTATATATTATAATTAATTGAAGCTCAATTGAACACTTGAGTCTGAACTAGATACAGTAACCTGAAAAAACATTAAAAAAATTAGGATGTACTTTAAAGAAATCTTTTAAATGAAAATGTTCACTCAAAACTGAGAACCTAACCTTGTACCAAGCACTCTTCATCATCTCTGCACAGTACCTCAAGTAGCAATTAGCAGGTCCTTTAATTAATTAACTATTCCCTGTACATCACAGGGATTTTTGTGGCACTAACGTCATCCTTCATAAGTGAATACCAAATCCAGTCAATATTTTGTCACTATAAACCCTTATCTGGACTACCTGAATGCCCACAGCATGTCTCTGAAAAATGATTTCAAAACACAGAAAACAGGTATGGAAACCAAATGCAAACTTTACCATCCTAGCCTAGGTAATTAGAATAGATAAAACTAGAAATAGAGAAGGAGATGCCAGGAATCTTATGTGTAAATATTTGCAGTAAGAAGAAATCAGGTAAGATGCAAATTGAAATAGTAATGATGAAATCTTATAAATATTAAGTAAAATTATTTTATAAAAAAAAGCCGAATATATTTTCAATATTCAAAGTGCTGTAGACTTTGCTCACTGTGCCGCTTATCTTTAACACTGTCGACTCTCAGACAAGAACAGATTAATTAAGTGGCAGGTCAGACACAATCAGGTGAAAGGGCATTTCCAACCAATCGGTGACATTTTGCCAATTTTATACTTTGCAAACTTTTTATATAAGTGTGGCTGATAATTTTCAATGTAATTCTCATTTGGAAAAATATTAAGTAATTTTAAAGGAATTAACATCTGAAAATGAGACACAAAATACATATTGGTGGTTTTAAGATTTACAAAACATGCAGTATGTAAATTTGTTTATATAAATATGTATAAGATATATGACTGTATGAGGCTATGTGTGTGTGTGAATGAACATATGTGTGTGTATCCATCTAGCTATTTGTAGATTCAGACACAGACATATGTTATCATTTCTTAGAGGCAAATATCTGCAGAAATAATTCTTTGTGTTCAGTTTTTTTCTTTAATGTGCAGTAAGCTTATCTTGAGATTTCTGTGTTCAGGAAAGATCTTGTGCATTTATGTAATGTGCAGCATAATGAAATCAAATAAAGTATGCCTCATGATTTTGCAAGAATTATACATTATCACTCTCTTTCAATATGCATAACTGTGAATTATGGAACAAACTTTATAGATAATTTTAAAATAATAAATAATATATATGATGGACTTGTAGAAATAGACATTGTAGAAATCTCAAGAAACAAGAAAGAATTATAATTCAAATAATGTGGGACTTTTGCCAAATGATATTATAATTTAAACCCCCCCATTTAATTGGAACTACTCATGATGAATAATATTTATTCAATTACCAAAAGATAGTAACTGGACCTCAGTAAGATTTTCTGTTTTGTAAGAGAAACAGAAATTTCCATTTTCACCTCATGGATTCTCTTACATCACTGTTATTGCAAGTTCAGTTAAAAAAATTTTGGCATGAGCAAAATGTAAGGTAAAATGTAAAGGTCAACTGATAAGCTATGACTGTATCTCTGTTTTTGCTCTGTAAATCTGCTCTTATCAATAATTCACTATTCATGTTCTACAAAGACTCTGTCTTCACATTTTTTAATTAGCACTTATAATTTTACAAAGATAATTTTAAAAAAGGAAGTATTAATTTCTGTACTTGGAGTCCTTAGTCATAATTCACTACACATTTTTTCCAATAGATTTGGCAAATGAATACTCTATTTTGATACATCAATCTCAAACAAAGGTGGACTCTGATGCAATTTTTCACTGTTCATTTCCCTGAATCTTTTGGGATATAAAGAATCATGAACAAATACTTAACAGTCTGATCAATAATCATTGACCGTTTTGAGCCCCTCGTACCCTAACAAGCACAGCTTGATCATGTATATTTGATCATTGTAAAATTTCAAAGCACCTTGATACAGAAGAGCAAGTCTTTCTATGGTATCTTTTTGTTGTTTCACAAAGTACATATTTCCCATGATTTAGCTTTACCATTAGTGGAAACTTACTGCACATATATTTGATGAAGCTCAAGATCGTGAATTTCAGCATTATATCTCCACAGTATTTCATATCAATGGCAAATATAAAACACTATCCTAACATGTTAGGAGAGGAAACTCTGGATGTGCCTATGGATTCAAAGGACCCCAGAGTGCAAATCTAAAAAGCCCCATCGTTATAAATCTTGCATTCCTGTTAAGTGTTGGCATGCACGTTACACTGAGGTGTGTTAAGTTTATTTTCGTGGAAAAATTGTAGTAAAAACCTTTCCCTTGATATCCTTTTAAATATATGTTCACATATGTATAAAATAAATTTTAAAAAAGCCAGTTCACGGCTGTGTTAGCCCTCAGCCCTTACCAATATCATATAAAGAGATAAAGATTTAAGTAAAAAATATTTACAGTGAAAAATATCTTTGCAGAACTTTATTATTGTTTGTAATTCCACATCCAATATTTTTCATACAGGAATTTCAGATTATCATTAAAATATAGCATTGATGCTACATTTGTATAGCTGCCTTTTCTGCTTACAATCATAATGTTTATTCTAACTTTCTGGGCTTATTATTTTAGACAGATATCAGTTTAATTAGCTTAAGCTGTCATACTCTAATAAATACAGACGGGTTGCCTGGTTCAGGAAGAGGAAGGTGGCTGCAGATTTCAGAAGCAGAGACAGTTAATGCTTTGTACATTATCATGTAAACAGCAAAAGGACAAAAATAATTACCTGATAAACTTTCAATTTATGACTCTCTCCTATATGCTTTCTGACCAATTTTTCTATAGAAAATCCATTCAAATTAGGCAAGTCCTCTAAATATCTGCAGCATCTGCTGGTTCAGACACCTTCCTTTATGCAGAGTACCATTTTCATATGATAATACATGTAATATGATATAGAATGACAGAATGCATGACAGTTGCCCATAATACATAGAAAGTCACTCAAAGGACAGAAGCGACATTTGGATAATTAGCATCCATTGGGCAGTCAATCATGCGAATAGAAAAAACTGAACAAAACCCACAATGGAGTTAGAAAACAAAAGGGACCCTAGCCAGTCTCAGGATTAACTGCTCTAAAGCGATCTAAATGCTTTTGTATCTAAAGAACTGAGGCTCCCAGGGCTGCCCTGTTCCCCTCTAGATACCCAGGGAACTAATTGTGGCGATCAAAGTTAAAGCATTCTCTCTTCTTTATAGACTGCTAAATACACAGAAAAATTATTTCTCCATTCGTGTTCATTAAACTATTTTAAAGTTAAAAAACTGATGCCATGTTCTTTTGCCAAGTGAAATGAGCTAGAGTATTGAGATTGTCCTGCTTTTATGGGAACACAACAGCCCGTTTAATTTAAAGTCTGCCTTTGTTTGATTAATATTATTTTGCTGTTGTCCAGTCTGCTATCTCTTTCTTTTTGGATAACGAAGGCAATTGTCATTAAAAACTCTTGTGTGAGAAAAACCTGAGAACAGCTAGGAATAATAATGGTAATAACAAAGCCCATTAACAAAATCAAGCAGGAAAGGTCTTACAATTTCTTAGTAACTGCCACTTTATAAAAGAAATAAAATATTTTTTCACTCAATAGATGCAGCTCAGAATATTTCCTTTCCCCAGATTAGTTGGAAGATGAGGGCAGCCTCCTTTAAAGCTCCATCTAACAGAAGAGAGAGAAAAAGAGAAGAGATACAGAGAGAGCCCCAGGATGTGGAAAGTCATGAAAATACCTACCCTGGAGACAGTATTCCCATAGGATCCTTTTCATACAAATTCCAACTTGCCTAATGCCCTTAATGAATGAAATAAAGAGAGAATTCAGAAAGGCCCATGCTGATGGCTCCTGCTGGAAAGTGTGTGGTTTAAGGCATAGCTGCAGCAGTTCTGGGAGGGAATCGGCTCCGGTCCCCATCAGCCAAGCAGACAGGAATCACTGGGGCGAAATCTTCCCCCTCACACATTTGCAATTGACTTGAAATAACATCACGACACCTTTGGATAATTGACGCCTTCTTACCTTTCGTTGTCCTTTGTAATTAATATTTGTAGATCTAGAGGTTTCTCCCAGCCACAGATAACAGGAAGGTGGAAGGGGTGGGGAGAGAGAGAGAGTGCGTGTGTGTGTGCGTGAGTGTGTGCGTGAGTGTGTGCGAGAGAGAGGCAGAGAGAGAGGAAAAGAGAGAAGCAGAGAGAGGCTTTGGTTGTGTGTCTCTGTTTGGGGAATGGTGTGTTAGTGTATTTGTGTGGATGTGTATTTGGGGCTTTGTAAACCTCTGGAGTTCTAAAGGCAAGATAGAAAGTGAAAAGTATGATGAGCTGATCTCCCTTGTCAGTCGTTACAGAGTTTCAGCAGCAGTGACCTTCAACCCTTTTGCTCTGTGTCAGCCTCAACTTGAGCCCCCTTGCCCAGCTGCTGTGCCAGCGTCAAAATGCAGAGAAGGGAAAAGGGACAGCAGAGGTAAGGAGGCAGAGAGAGATTGAGATCAGAAGGGCTTTTCGCCCAGTCAAATGGGCCTCTGGTGACAAATCAATCACGGCCTGTTCAAACCAATGATGCTGCCAGTCTCTGGCTCGCCAACCCCTCCACAGCCTCCCCCAGCTCTTCTGGCTCTCCTACATGACACTCAGCTGATGACTGGGGCTCCAGTCAGAGCAGGATGGATTTTACAGGTTGATTTGGTCATTAGCATCATTTCTTCTCTCCCTCTTGCTCTGTCTTTACCTACCATCTATTTATTTATTACATATTGAAAACTAATATTAGAAGAGGGATTGTGACACACGGAAACACTTGTAAATAAGTTCCTATACTGGCTTGTTAAAAGTACCCAGATTTATTTATTTGATTTTATACACTTAGGAAGAGCTACTTGTTTTAATGTAATTAGTTGATCTGATCAATATAATTAGGGACAAAGAAAGTAGGCCTTAGAAGCTCCTCACTCTACCTCCTCCTTCTCTTTATTTATTTTACACTAGTAAAACTGGCTTCAGTATTTTTTTTTCCACTACAGCCATATGACAGGAATTATTTCTCAATTATCTTTTTTTGCAGATATTTCTTAAAATGTGATTTTTACATCCCTTCTAAAGCTATGAGGCAGATCCTTAGCTGGAACAAAATTGTGTAGCCACTGAAATTCTTGTATTTCAAGGAGCGTATAATAATAAAGTTGTAACTAAGGTAGAAAAACAAACAAAAATGCTATGAAATCGTAATAAATACTTCTTTCAATAATGGCTTTCATCTGAATATCTGAAAAATGTTCTAAAACAATTAGAGACAAATGGCAATATAAGAGCAGCGCTTAAAAGTTTAGGAAGAAAAAAGTACTCTTGCAGGTTTTGCGATTTTAGGAATTGCATTCTCTGTTTCTTCCTCTCTTCTCTCCTTGCCCCTCCCCAATCCCTAGCACAAAGTGGGCAGGAAAAGTCAAAATAGGGTCTTAACAGAGAATATATTGCTCTCTCTTAGTCCTCTCTAACCTTAATCCCTGGAATAAAATCCTCCTACAGACAAAAAAAAGAATATTGCGCATTAAGAAAAGGGAGAAGTCCCTCCTTGTCCTCTCTCATCTTTAGTGCCAACCTCTTAGTTTAGAGAGATCTCGTCTGTTTAGTCAAGGATGTCAATGTACATTTTTACTAACAAATTTACATGCTGCTCATCCAACTGGCCAGTCTGACAGCGTGGTGGGAAGGAATGATGACGGAGATGTGTAGAATGGAACTGAGCTCTTCCAGGCTCCGTAAAGAGAGCTTGGGCAAGATATAACAGCATCAAAAATACAGCACAATATATGAAAAAATGTCTCCCCATCTCCTTTCTAATATGACTGAACTCTGCGAAACTGAAGTGCATTGCAGATAGCAGTGTGGGGTGTTGAACAGCCTGTAGCTGGAGAGTGCTTCGGTCTTTATCTTCAAAGCTGTCCTGTCAAATACAAGGTCTTTTAAACATCAGAGGGATAAAGTTTCTGATTCTGAAGGGTTCATTTTCCTCTTGGTTTTCCTCAATCAGAAGTTAAGCCCATACGACCCCCACAGTAAGATGGCTCCAGGATTGCTGCCCTGCTACTTGCCCCATGATTTGGGGATGCTTGTGTAGAGCAATCTTGATTTGCTCACTGTTTGTTAAGTTCAGTTTTCTTCATGTTAGCTCTTTCTTCCATCTTACGTGTCTTGAGGCTTTTGCTGTGTGGCAGTGAATTGAATCTTATGAACTTAAAGGAAAATTGTGGCTGGGACTTGGAGAATATTCATCTGTTGCAGAAAATGCTGAAGTCTGAACACGTGAGAATTAAACTAATGAGTTTTTTCCTCATTTCAGTCCCTCAGTCTCTTTTTTTAGCCATACCTTAATTGCAGTGTTTCCTGACAAAAACATCCTAGCTCCTAAAAAATTTTAAACATGCACCTTCATTTCATTGCTTGTACTTTCTTCTACCAACATAACACAAGACATTAAGATGATTTACAAAATAATGTGCCTTTCTGTCATCTTATCGTCAATAAATAAGTATTACACCTAAATCCATTTGATTTCTAAAATGAAAATTCATTACATTTCTGGAAACTTGAACTATCAGCTCCATGCATTTTAATTAGATTGTCTGTTTTTTCATTTATTACTAATACAGTCCTCTTAACTATGATTTATTTGTTAAACAAAGTGCCATAATCCGTCACTTATTCATCTTAATTTCAGCAAAATTAAAGTAGTCGCTGTTATATTACACCTAATTGCACTTGCAATGAAAAGAACGGAGATGTTAATCAAAATAAATTGAAGATAAACAATAAAATCATTAAATCTTTGCTGCAGTAAGTGTAACTAATCAGTTTTGACTTGAAGCGACCAAACACAAATAATGAATCTGTCAGTGAAGACGCGCTCATTAAATACAGCCTAGTCCGCTAGGGTCCTGCAGGCAGCCTGTAACACACATCCCTGTGCAACCCTCTGGTGCCTCCCTGCTATTAGGGGAAAGCAAGGGAGAAGGAGGAAATGGTACACCATTTTCAGGACCAAATGTATCTATATGCTGCAGTTTGATTAAGTGAAGATGCAAATGCCACAGGTATTCAGTATCTCCTGTAAACACCGTGCCAGGAACAGTGAAAGACTATTTGTTTTATTCAGCAACCAGCAGGTCAGAGATTAGAAAAAGGGGGGAAAGCGAAATAAAACCCAGAAATTCAGAGATGTGAAGCACTTGGATTTAAAAGTTATTAGAAGTATTGGTTTCATAGCAGATCAACAACGTTGGTATTGTGTTAAATAATATAGGTTAAACAATATGTTTTGCACTAGATCAAGACACTGATTATAGTCCTCTGCTATACCCACAGTGTAGGGACAATGCTTGGATTTGTAATAGAAGCTGTTCATATACTCATTGTCTTTCCACCGTTTACCACTTCCAACCTTACTAGCATATTACAAGGGACAAAATGGGAACTCCAGTTATTTTCAAATCTGTTGTTATGCTGGCAAGGAGTCCTGTATCTCAGCAGCCTGATGAGCAGAGCTAGAGAAATCAACGCTTTCTACTTCAGCTTTTAAATTGTTTACTTAATTATTTCAGTTTCCCCAATGGAGTATCTGTGAGTAATCATTGGTGAGCATGAATTTACATGGCAAGGAGCAATTTTTCTCAAAATAGTTTTGAGCACTACCCTTTCATCTGGTATGAGACAACAGCTAAGTGCAGATATAAAATACAAGCAGTGGACCCAATTCTGTTGTCCTTAGTTAGGTTTAGCTAGACTGAACTATGTCATTGTTTTCTTGAACAGCCTTATCAGTTTCTAAACTGAAGATAATATTTTGTATTTTTATGTTTCCCCCCCTGTGTTATATCAATCATTCTACTATTTACAAATCTTACTGTCCTTTGTCTTAACTATTTATTAAACAATAGAATTCATCTTAAGAAGTTGATTAGCACAAAGGATGTCTGCCTTGCTCTTGGAATCGTAACATAACCAATCAACATTTTACAATACTAATGCTTTCTACTATATTTTAAAGAGCAGTCAGTACAAATGATATAGTGACAGTTTAACAGTTAATATGCTTTAGCTCAAGCATAGCAGAGAATTACACATATTTTTTAGTTTACTTTTTATTATCTGTGGATAAGAAACAGGCAAGATAACCCAGTGCCCTCTGAGCAGGAGGCTAATTTCAGCTCAGTTTTCTTCTCATTCTCTTTCTCTGTGTATAGTTCATATTTGGGTCATAGCAAAAGAAAATTATCATGGGACAACAAGGTTTCACAGCCTGAATTCAGGTCTGGATGACTACTAAGGAAGTTTTTTCCCTTCTGTTTTCTCATGCTAGTGTGGTTTGATTTCTCTTAATAATTAAAATTTTCTTTTTTATAGAAAATCTAGCTGATGGACCTTATATTTAGTTTCTGTACTGCATCTTTCCAGAATTTGTAATGCTTAACTTGGGACTCAACATTTCTCAAGGCACTCATTTAGAATGATTTATATGGGCTTTCTATTTCAGTGGCAGGTGGGTAATTCTAGAAATTAAATATTACCTGTTTTTTACTGATATAACTATAAGCACTTAACAGAAGTAGTAAATATTACAATTCTTAATTTATAGAAAAGGTAATAAAAATACAGACTGAAAAGTGGCTAGTAGGATAGGTAATGATAAAACATTAACAAAAGGATGGACCTGATCCTTCATTACTTAGTCAAAAACTCCTACTGACTTCAGTCAAAATCTACCTTGAATGAAAATGATATCGGGCTCCAGAGCTGTATAGTGGCCTGTGTAAAGTTAATCTGAGAATCTTATTCCAGTTGCTTTCAGCAGGTCTCTGAAAAAAATTCACCAATACAAGTGGCACTAATTGGACCCCATGTTGGGAGACTTTGCAGAGGAGCTTACAATTGAATGGGCTTTGGAAACTGAACTCCCTCTCCTATCTAGATATGGCTCCTTGAGGTCACAGTTAAAGCACACCAGGGGATCAATGTAGAAGAAGGTTGCTTTTTCTTTACTTGTGCTTTACCTTTTCTGTAGCTAGAATACTTCAATATTCAGGCTTCTCAATGTATCACTTTCTGCTTGCTCTATATTTTAACTACCCTTTGGGGCTTTTTTCCTTCCTTTTTTTTTAATGTAAAGTGTTTTGGACTTTGTTCAAGCAAAATATATTTTAAAAAACAGAAGCATTGATCATATGTGGTTATGAACCTGAATGACATGCAGTATGTACATAGTGATTAAGAAAAGTGTGTGGACAGCCTGCACAAGAGTAAAGATTGAAGGAATTCTCTTCAGCCCCATTCTGAACAACGGTTGATAGTTGGGTATCTATGAAGAGGTTTAAAGAAGACACGGTGAGATTTCGGTTTGAATAGGAGAAGACAAGTTTGGAATAAATAAGTAGATCTGACAGTTGACAACATAGGGATGATAGGTGAATCTGTACTTGACAATGAGATTTCACCAAAATGAGGTTTGGTTGGAAAGGGGAGAAGGCAGCAAAAATATAGCTCTGCTAAATACCATCAGAAAGTTGGAAATGTGATGTCAGGATGAAGGATAAGCAAAGATATTATTAGAGATGCAATAGAAGAACCATGAAAGGACAGGGTCAGGGAAATCAAGGACAAGATGTCAAAAACTAGAACTCAGTCAACAATCCTGTTGTAATGTGAAGGACGATGAAATTGGAATAGTAGTTCTCAGCTTTAACAGAGAAGATGTCTATGCTATATATAGATCAGACTAACTCTTAGGTATTCAGCTATTATACTGATAGTTTTTGCGTAAGTATGTAAAACAATTAATCATTATAGATATATAACAACCGCCCCCCTCCCCCAGACGGACACACTTCCTTGTTTTTGTGCATGTATGCACACACGCCAATGTGATGGCTAACCAGTGATTTAACAGCAGCACAATAACTATTAAACTCTGACAGAAGGTAGCAAAGAAAGTAAAATAGAAGAGATTCTTTAGAAAAAGAAACATATTCAATTGTATGAATGCACTTTGAGCATAACCATGTAACATTATAATCTTGGCAAAGGAATAAAATTAATCTGAATGCCGGGACCTCTCAGTTATGGAAAAATAATTATGCAAACTTGAGCAACATGTGCTTTCCCAAGAAACACTGCAAGTTCCCTTTACCTAAATGTTTTTCAGAACTTGGTATGTTTTTCAATAAACTACTGGGTTTACTAGTGTTTTCTTCCGCTTCTTAAGATGATTCATAAGTTATTAAAATTTCATTTAGCAGAGGTAAATATCCAATCTGATTATGTCACTTTGCACAAAGAACTAAAAATTAAACTAGCAATGTCAAGAAGTTTCAACACTGCAAACCAGCAAGTCCTCCCCTTAGATGAAATCCAAGGATCCTGAAGTCCTTTAGGAGCTTTACAGACTATAATGAAGTTTACAATATGCAACACAGGTGGGAAAATTCTGTCTTTACTGGTCACCTCATATCATCCTTAGGTTTATTTCCAACAGTTTTTGTTTATCTTGTAGATCGCTGAGTTCATGCAAAAACATCCATCTCTTACAAGGTTCACTTTACAAACCACATAATTTTGCTGGTTACTTTGCTGATTCTGTAAAACGTTTCATGCTAGAAGGGCAACATTTGACTGATGCCTAAACAGGAATCTTCTTAATTGTGAAAAACAGTGTCTTCTGTAGCAACACAGGAAAACAGAAAATGCCACACTGTATCAGTAGTCCATCTAATCCAGTGGCCTGTCCCCATAAATGATGAGTCCTATCAAAATTCCCAGAATATTCTCCAGGGAAAATGCTTCTTAACTCCAGGTAGTTGGGACATGGAGAGAAAAAGGCATTTTCAGAGAGGGATTCATCCCACACATTTTTGGGTAGGATCACAGGCCACGTAGAGCTGTTTCTTTCTACTAATAACAGAAAGTCTAGTCAACTAGCCTCAACTGCTCCGGCTCTTCACTACTGCACACCTAAAGTCAGGTGAGATTAATCCTATCACTGCTAGTATACACATCCCTTAAATTGTTCACACCAAGTAATATGATGAGATATATTCTAATTATGAATATAAACGTCTAGTTATTTTTAATTTTTTATAAGCTTTTTGGAGCTCATGATATCTGTGGCAGAGAATTCATGGGCTATTTCTTCGTAAAAAAGAAGTGGAGATAATTCTTAATTTCTTGCTTCCATTTGGACTGGGCAACCTATTGCTTTTGCATTAGGAAGAGAAGCAGCTGATTTCTAGTGTCTGTTCTGTGTTAGGTTACACAGGTCTAGCATATCTAGTTGCGTAAGTGTTCTCTGTGAATGAATCTAAACCTTACATATCTCTCAACTGGAATTATGTGTTTAATAGCTTGATTAATTCTGTCTCCAGAATATCTGTGAGAATATTTATACCCATTTCATCTTCTTTTATTCTAGGAGGGTGAGAACTGAGTCCAATATTAGAGAAGAAACTGTACATTTAAAAATCATATTTAATGTAATGTTTGAGGCTATTTTTATATTTAATACAGTTTGGCTGACTACTGCAAACTCAGGGAAGGTCTTCTTTTCTTGGAAACAGTAAATTTTAAAACATTCAAATAGTTTTGTAAATATGTGGGGAGCCACTATTCTGGGGGGCTGAAGAAGCATGTTCTTTAAAAAGATAGGTTTCTTAATCCTGATTGTATCATCCTAATCTAAGTGACGTGCAATTTTATTTTAACTGTTTCTTATTACCGATGTATATGGATCTCCGGGTTGACATTTCCGGAACTACCCTTCATACCTTTTAGAGGGTAAGTACTCTCTACTTTAGCATACATACTGATTTTAACCAGACTGCATATTCTTGTTGGTGGTTCCGAAATTTCTTTCTTAAATCCCCTTAGAATTTATTGATTTACTTTCCAGTCCCAGGACCCTGTTTTTATTTAATTTGTGAATTTATTCCAGCATATCTTTTAAGTCTTGTGTTTGACAAAACCTCCTCCATGTTACCTAACAGGAGGAAATTTGGTATATCTATTTTCGCAAAATTCAATGTGGAAATGCTAATGCAAAAAACTAATTTACCTTCATTTCAGTGTCTCTGTATTCTCATTAGCTTTTTTACTTTTCTACCAAATAGTCCACTGGACTTACAAAATCTCTTGCAGGCTTGCTGCTTCTTAATACTTGAGAAAATCTTGTTTTCATGTCAGGCTATCTGCTCCTCAAATCCTCTGTCATCCTTCTAATCTCCACTGTGTATCTCAGCCACTGCATTTTATCACTATTGACTTCACAAGTTAAAATTCTACCTTCAGAAAAATACATGTTTGACTATACTAACTTCTTGAACCTTCCTGTAGCCCCATAGCTTATTTTTGCTTGTCAACTTCCTTTTTTGTTTAGGATTATGCATGCCTTCTGTTACACTGTTATGGTTGCTCAAGTAGCCTCCATGCTGAGTCTAAGGATTTTAATTTCCTCACTTGTGACTTTAGGGTCTTTTTAACTAGCTTCCTCATTTTTTGTACAATCTCTCCCCTGAGGATGTTGAAGTTAATTATATTGTGGTCACTATTACTTAGTGGTTCAACTTTACTTACTTTATAAACTAACTCCTGTGTATTACTTGAGAGGCTTTTCTTGACTTAGTTCTTTATAGCTCTAAGATTAAAACAACTAACATATGTATCAAAACATTTTTTAACATCCTAGCAAAACTAACTGGAATGTCTAGTAAAAGGCATGTACTTACAAGGGAATTAATAACAAGGACCAAGAGCATTAGTCTAACAGTGCTGAAATGCCACCTAGTCTTCATCACCGTAAGACTAGAACGAATCAAATCAATTAATGATGGTTCCATTTAGAGGCAGATGTATAGGAGGATACTGATATCCCCAGCTTATAATTTTAAATAATACCACAAAAGTCAGAATTAGATTCAAAAGAGCATTTCCTGCAGGATGTTATCTCCATTTTAGAGAAAGGGAACATATTTGCCTGCTTGCAATACTGTCCGCTGCAGTTTGCTATTTAAAGTTCCTCCATTAAATACGGAAGGTATTTCCTAGTTCATGGTATTACCTCATTACATCTTGATGTTGTATAGTTGCAGTAATTACATAAATAAAATTGACTTTTGATGAAGTATAAAATGAGTGATGATGTTTAGAGAAGTACACTTCGGTTTGTGCTTTTTTCATAGAATCATAGAATGGTTTGGGTTGGAAGGGACCTTAAAGATCATCTAGTTCCAACCCCCCTGCTGTGGGCAGGGACACCCTCCACTAGACCACCTTGTCCAAAGCCTCATCCAACCTGGTCTGAAACACTTCCAGGGATGGGGCCTCCACAACCTCTCTGGGCAACCTGTTCCAGTACCTCACCACTCTAACAGTAAAGAATTTCTTTCTAACATCTAATCTAAATCAACTCTCCTTCAGCTTGAACCCATTACCCCTTGTCCTGTCACTACACTCCCTGATAAACAGTCCCTCACCATCTTTCCTGTAGGCCCCTTCAGGTACTGGTAAGCCGCAATTAGATCTCCCCGGAGCCGCCTTTTCTCCAGACCGAACAATCCCAACTCTCTCAGCCTGTCCTCATAGGAAAGGTGCTCCAGCCCTCTGATCAGCTTCGTGGCCCTCCTCTGGACTCGCTCCAACAGCTCAATGTCTCTCCTGCACTGGGGCCCCCAGAGCTGGACGCAGTACTCCAGGTGGGGTCTCACAAGAGCGGAGTAGAGGGGCAGGATCCCCTCCCTCGACCTGCTGGTCACGCCTCTTTTGATGCAGCCCAGGACATGGTTGGCTTTCTGGGCTGCAAGTGCACACTGCCAGCTCATGTTGAGCTTCTCATCAATCAATACTCCCAAGTCCTTCTCCTCGAGGCTGCTTTCAATCCATTCCTCGCCCAGCCTATAGTTGTGCTTGGGATTGCGCCAACCCACATGCAGGACCTTGCACTTGGCCTTGTTGAACTTCATGTGGTTCGCATGGGCCCACCTCTCCAGCCTGTCAAGGTCCCTCTGGATGGCATCCCTTCCCTCCAGCGTGTCGACCACACCATGCAGCTTGGTGTCATCAGCAAACTTGCTGAGGGTGCACTCGATCCCACTGTCCATGTCGCCGACAAAGATGTTGAACAGTGCCGGTCCCAGTACCAACCCCTGAGGAGCACCACTCATAACTGTTCTCCACTTGGACATTGAGCCGTTGACCACAACTCTTTGAGTGTGACCATCCAGCCAATTCCTTATCCACCGCGTGGTCCACCCATCGAATCCATGTCTCTCCAATTTAGATGTCGTGCGGGACAGTGTCAAATGCCTTGCACAAGTCCAGGAAGATGAGGTCAGTTGCCCTTCCCTTATCCACCAATGCTGTAACCCCATCGTAGAAGGCCACCAAGTTTGTCAGGCATTATTTGCCCCTAGTGAAGCCATGTTGGCTGTCACCAATCACCTTCTTATTTTCCATGTGCCTGAGCATAGTCTCCAGGAGGGTCTGCTCCATGATGTTGCCAGGCACGGAGGTGAGACTGACCAGCCTGTAGTTCCCTGGGTCTTCCTTTTTACCGTTCTTAAAAATGGGAGTTATGTTCCCCCTCTGCCAGTCGGCGGGATCTTCGCCAGACTGCCAGGACTTCTCAAATATGATGGCAAGTGGCCCGGCCACTTCATCCGCCAGTTCCCTCAAGACCCGCGGATGCAACTCATCAGGTCCCATGGACTTGTGCACCTTCAGGTTCCTTAGATATTCTCAAACCTGATCTCCTACAGTGGGCGGTTCTGCATTCTCCCAGTCCCTGCCTTCTGCGATCTGGGCAGTGTGGCTCAAGCATTTGCCCGTGAAGACTGAGGCAAAGAAGTCATTGAGTACTTCAGCCTTCTCCATATCCTGGGTAACCAGGTCACCTGTTTCATTCCAGAGGAGACTCACATTTTCCCTCATCCTCCTTTTCTCACTAACATACCTATAGAAGCTTTTCTTGTTGTCCTTGACATCCCTGGCCAGACTAATTTCTGTCAGGGCTTTGGCTTTCCTAACCTGCTCCCTGGCTGCTCGGACAGTTTCTCTGTATTCCTCCCAGGCTACCTGCCCTTGCTTCCACCCTCTGTAGGCTTCCTGGTTTTGTTTGACTTTGCCCAGGAGCTCCTTGTTCATCCACAGGGGCCTCTTGGTGGTTTTGCTTGACTTCCTCTTTGTTGGGAAGCATCGCTCCTGAGCTTGGAGGAGGTGACCCTTGAATATTAGCCAGCTGTCTTGGGCCCCTCTTCCTTCCAGGGCTTTGTCCCATGGTATTCTACCAAGCAGATTCCTTTTTGTTGTTGTTGGTTTTTTTTTTTTTCCCCCCAATATGAAATGTAATCATTACCATCAGAGAACTAATCAAAGCAGCATCTAGAAATAAACTAGCACTCTTGTTTTTCTTAAATAATACCTACAGTTTGGGAAGAAAGCTCTCCTGTACTGTGAACCTGTAGTCTGACAAGAATAATGCTATGTTTTAAAAAATTAAGTAAACAAACAACAGACACTAATCAATGACAATAAGCAGACAATCCCCAGGTTAGCCAGGAACCCCTAAATTCTTAATAAAGTGAGTAGGCTTCTTCCCCAACCAGGTATTAGACATGAGGTACATCTTATCTGAACTTCTCAGACGAAAGGGGAATACAAACAAGGATGGACAGCTCTGGAACTTATTTACCCTTGTGTCAATCAGGGGTAACGTTACTGATGTCTTCTGAACATCAGTGCAGGAAAATCAGTAAAAGAAATGTGTGGGCCATCAAGTCCATTACATATATGGAAGTTCAGAACAACTACTGGCTATCTAGCACTAGCTGTTGCCAGAAAGGTAAGTTAGAATGTCATGCTTCAGCAATCATATGGAATTACACTAATATAAAATGAGTATAAATTACATAAGACTCAGGACCATAATATTTAATCACTGTTACGCTGTTGAAGATTGTAGTAATTTGAATATTTGATCAATTTTCCACATAGCAATATGAATTCAATCTTAATTTTAACATTATGTAGTTCAATTTTTATATAAACACATACTTCCCCATTGTTAAAACAACTGGTTTACATCCCAGAAGTGCTATTTGATGTTTTCTTAATAACAATTTAAAAATAATAGCTTATGACAACATGTTGTCTGATGACATCTTACTAAGTAGTGGGCCATCAATTGTTATCATGTTACCCCATACTGTGGCAGAAAGGATAATCAGATTCCCCCTTAGAAGGGCAGTGAAGCTGACACTGCTAGTGGTCTTTTGGTTTACGGTGATTGTAGTGATTATATTTGAAGCCTGGCTCAAAACATGTTTTATTTTTACATTAAAAAGTTGTGGCAATTACTACTGAAAACTCAAGATGGACTAATCTCAAAAAAAATTAGGATCCCATCAACTGTGAGATGGGAAAAACTGAGGAAAATCATAGAGCTTACACTAATACTTCATACCAGGATTTTATTATTTTTATTTCTAGAACAAGTGCAACAAAATATAAAATCATGTTTTAAATAATAAATATTACCAAGTTAGAAATATTGTATTTTATAAATTCCTTCATTCCCTTGTTTGTTCATTCATTCGTTCGATGACTCACTCCTTCCTTCCTTCTTTTTTTATCTCTTTCTTTCACGCTGAGTTCGCCAGCTTAAGCTGGGCAGTCTACAGTACAAGAGTTTAGTATCATATGAAGTAAGTACTTCCCTCCGCTCCAACAACTTATGTCTTGCTGTTCTGGATTTCTCCTAAGTATCCTTGTTCTTCCAGGCTCATTAGTAACTTAGAGGGACTTGAATGTAGCAGTCTGATTTACATCAGTGATCTTATTCCTTTCAGCACAGGAGGGTTATCTTTTCTGTGACAAAGGCTATTGCAGATATGAATAACTATTTTCATACTGGGCTTTTTTTTTTTTTGTCTAGCTGGAATCACACCATCATAGATTTTACCTCATAAATCTGACTTCGCTTTATAGAGCAATAATGGTATAGTCAGCACTCTGCCATCACAGCAAGGCGAACAGAGAAGAGTAACTTAGGTCAGTTGCTTCTTTATTATTGGCAGATGAAATAGTGTCTTCAACAGCTTCAGAGCAAGAACCAGCTAGGCAGTGTGTTTTCAGTATGAAGGCAGTGCCATTCTGAGAAGCCAGAGGAAGAGGTTTTTTGCCAGATGCAAGGAGGGACACGTAAACCACAGAGTAAAGCAAACCACTAAGTAGGTAACCTACTCTTATTTTAAAGCTGCTTGGGTGAAAATGTGGAGATCGAAATACGTACGAGGCATTATCAGGTAACAAAAATACAGGAGTTCTGTCCACTGTGGTAGACTGCAGGAAGAGGAGGATAAACACTGCAAAGCCAACTTCATCTAGTTGGAACTGCATTAAAAAGTCAGGACCAATGCTGCAGAACCTCAGCTGTCCCTTGGAAAAGACAGGCATTTAGTGCTTTGCAGAAGATTTGATTGTTTCTACCATTTGACACAGTATTATATGTTATCGTTGTAGAAGCGTGTATTTGATATGGGCATTTTAGAAATACTTGTTAGTCTTTGTGAAAGAGCGACTTCAAAAGGGTTTCCACACCCAGAGGACACCATTCTCACACCCGCTGTGCAGCTCTGCTAGCGGCAGGAGTGGCGTGGTACTGGACAGCCAATGGCAGCATGGCTGAGCCTGGAGTCCTGCACTCATTGGCTCCCCTACTGTCACCCGACCAATGGTAGCAAAGCTGCCCACTGCAACAGGCAGGAGGTGCAGCCTGCAGAGGGCCAATGCAGAGCTGTCCCCAGGCCTTCCCTCTATTGGGGATTATTTATTTAATCCACAGAATCACGCTTTTTGCGTAATACTTAATACAATTATTGTTTGTTACAGCTTTCCTCACTTTCTTCTCTAACTTTTTTCTTTAGTTCATCTCCTGGTATTTCTGGTACCATACATACATGTATGTTCATGATCCAGCTTGATGTGTGGGTCTTTTAGTCACTCAGTTTTGCAATTCATATAGAAAGCTCTAGAGAGCACTTCTGACTTTAAACTTAGAAGATTTGAATCATCTTCGGCAAATTAAACTTGACCTGTGAAGAATATGGCATATGGAAGATTCTGACACCTGAAAATCACTTACAATTTATGGAAAAAAACATCGTACCAAACTATGGTTCCATTAAAGCTAGATGCAGATTGTTTCCAAGGACATGTAGAAGCAGGCATTAGTTGTTACCAATATTCATATTTATGGTTTTGAGTATTGAAACTAATCACTTCTTCACAAAAAGCTGTTTTTTTCCAGCAGTCTTAGTTGAATAATGATGGATGTTGATACTTGGGAGACATACAAACTATATAAGAAAAATGTGCATCTCTATAAATAGGCATGCATTTCTGCTACAATGGAGTGTAAGAAACATTTTCAGATGTAGTATAATTGTCTGTAAGAAAAAAACTTGACAACCTATAGAGAGCTTAAAAACTTAGTGTAAACTTTGAAAATGTCAGATAAAGTATCGATAAAGAAAATGTCTTCAATTTAAAAATACACTTATGAAAAAGCATTGCATATACAGTTCTAATTTAATTTTACTTTGGTAGGTAATTTTTTCTTTATGAAGAAAATTTGAAGTTGCCATGTTGAAGGTCATAGAGAAATTTTGTCTTTAAGACAAAACCTGCTGTTCTTGACCGGAGAGTGCTCTGAAGTGAAGGTAAAGGTAAAAGCTTAAGAAATTTGTAATGGAAAGAATTTCTCAAATGAGAAAAGAGCTGCGTTACATGATACAGGCACAAAGACTGAACAGGTGAGAATAAAAGTGAATGTGGGGAAATGGCTGACAGGAGATAGTATAAAAATGGTGTCTGTTGCAACATGTGTGTACCAACCAACAAAGAGTGCTGACTTACCATAATACTTTTCTAAGCACCAACTTCTTAATGCTGAATTGGCTGCTTCTCTCTTACTCAAATACTTTGACAGACTCATCACAGAAGATTTAGGTCTTTAGGGTTTTAAAAAGGTATATAACAAGAAAAGTTCAGGCTTTTTAGGATAAGAACATAGTCAAAGAAAAACAAAACTAAAGACAGGAGTTTTTCTCATTTAGTTCTGAAAGTGTAAGATCCACAATCATTTTCATCATTCAGACAGTGAATTTCATAGTCGTTAAATTCCAGCTCCTACTAAAAATATCTTCTACCACTCCAGAAGAGAACTTTGAATGACAAATTGCAGAGCCTGAAGTGGACTTTTAATTCAATCTGCATTGGATATCCTGAGGAACAGAATAAAGTACTGACAATAACCTTTACTGTGAAGCATAAGCATGCCTGAGTTTTGGACATATGACTTAATCCACGTATTTCAGCAACTGTGGCAGAAAAACCTAGAGATCAGCACATGAATACTGGTCTGCAGCCCCCAGGATAAGGTGTCTTCTTCTGATCATTCACAGATACAAGTGGTAATTTTTGCAATGTAAAGAATCCAAAAGAATTCCACAGCTATGAACTGAAGGACCACGTGATCTCCCACAAAGCGAAAGTTCTTCAGAGAGCTCAGTGCTTCCTGGTTCCTGCAGTTCCTCAGCTTGGCTTCAGGTTGAACCATCCGTTTGTTATCTATACTCTGCTTTCAAAAGAGATATACAAGCTAATCAGATCGATAATTCTTTGACCTGAGCTTTATCACTAGTTACAGGTAGTGAGTGATGTGAGAGGGAGTACTGATTTTTTCAGTACTCCAAAATGAAGTCTACAAAGTAGAGGAACTTTTTTTTAATAATCTTCTGATATTAAATTAGATGTTTGGATTAGTTCCTTCTCAGAAAAGGAAGGAAAAAAGGTAAATTAAAACAAAACAAAAAATGTGTTGGATTTTTGTGTTTCTTTTAAAATAATTATTACTTTTTAGTCATTTTAACACCATTTTTTTTTTGTGGCAGACTTGTGAATCTTTAATCCTTTAGGTCATATAAAAGCTGGCTTGCAGACCCCGAAATCGAAAGTGTGATCAATAGTGTAAAAGTGATGCAAACAATGGAAATAATTAAAGAGAAAAACCCCCAGATTTTCTGACAGAAAAATCACTGCACAGTTAAAGACAAAGAACAGATAGTTCTGGTAGACATTTTGCTAGTTTCCCCATAAAATTAAATAACTGATTTTTGTTAATCATTAGACATTCTAATGGGGAAAAATATAGTCTGTTGAGAGACAGTAGCACAGGAAATGTTTGCCATATTTAGATCTCCTTTCACTAAAAAATGAAGAGGTCATTTCAGGTCAATCATCCTGGGTTCTTTTCTTTAGGGGAATGAGTCTCCAGCATGGCTCTTTATATTAAAGGATTTCATGGGCCTGAGTTATAGCTATTGGTATAATCACAGGTTTCAGAAATAAGAATAGTTATTTCTTATTTCTTTGTGAATGGAGAATGAAAAGGTCATTCAGTGTATGGTACTTCAAACACTTAAAAGGAAAGGTATTTTACTGCTTACTTAGCTTTTTATGTACTATATAGAAAGTACGCATAATGTTGCTACACCGCTATGCAGAAATGGAAAGAAAGAGCCTTTTTTATTTTATGAAAAAACTTGAGATACATCTGCATTTCTTATTTTGACCATAAAAATCATAAGATTTATGAAAGCATGGAAAACATTAAGAAGGTAAATAAGAAACAGCCCTTCCCTGACACTTCCAATACAATATTTGGTGAGGAGTCAAATGAAATTACTGTGGCAGGTTCAACACAAACAAAAGGAGGGGTTTTGTTCACCTGGCCTGTGATTAAGCTATGGAAACTCCATGCCATAGAAGGTAGTGGATGCTAAATTTTACATGGATTTAAAAGCAACTGAACAAATTAATGGAAGGAAAATCCCCTGAAAGCTATTATATAGAGGCAGTACCTGTGGCTGAGAAAATACATTAATTTATTGGAGGCTGGAAGAGGATTCTACATGCTTTCATGTTCTTATACTTTTCCTTAAACATCTGCCAATGTCCAGTTTCGGACATAGAATGCTTTTGGTTTAACTCATTGGTTATGTTCTTATCACTGGTTTCCCTCCCCCCCCCCCCCCCCCTT
This sequence comes from Balearica regulorum gibbericeps, assembly GCF_011004875.1. Taxonomy (NCBI): domain Eukaryota; kingdom Metazoa; phylum Chordata; class Aves; order Gruiformes; family Gruidae; genus Balearica; species Balearica regulorum. Next base: position 4,114,622 of record NC_046203.1, on the reverse strand, counting down.
TTTTTTTTTGGTCAGTTTTTTGTATTTTCTTCTGTATTTTCCAAAGATGAGTTGCAATTACAGATTATTGTTTCTTAACTCGTAATGGAACGCAAGTAAACGTACCCATTTCTATGCATACAAGTAGGTACTGATTTAAACATCTTTCTTGTTCCAGGTCATAAACTAGTGTTTCTGAAGGCTAACCAGCTATCCTAACAATGCCTGATGAATCACAGTCTGGGAGCATTAAGAACAGGCTTTTTTCTAAAACAACATATGTGAACACTTCTGGAGGCTGTTTGCACGTGAGACGGGCCAATGACCTAATCCATAACTCATGAGGCATATTGTTTGATAATGACAAGAATTACAAGCTTGAGGTTGATAAAATAACTTGTGCTTCACATCTAAAAAATACCTTTATTAAGCTTTCTATCAGTTTATAAACATTGGTAGAGATTTTCCTAATCTTCACCCACTGAGAAAGTTGGAAAAACATACGTGAACATTATAATCAATATTATTCAGGCAGCAGTATATTCTTTTTCAAAGCATATCCTTTTAGATGAAGCTTAACTATTGATCTATAAAGTCAGCATTTATTTCTTGCCATTCCCATTGGCTGAGATGTAGCAGAGAGAATTTCCCAAGTAAAATCAGATTACAGCATGCTTCATGAGGGTTGTCACTGACTGAGAAGAAACAGTTAACTATGCTTTCATGTACATTTGTTGCTGTGGGTGCATTACATATTAAAATATAGGTTCAGCCACATTCATCCAAATTCATCCTACAGTGCACAGTATAAGACCTCTACTTCTAAGGTATTGAACCAAGGCTTTCTGGTCAATCTGGAAGTGTCCTAAGGCTTTCACCAATCTTTTAATTCCTAGATTATTTTCTTTCTGCCTGAAGTTTCCCTTCTGCTTCCCTTTTGTTTCCTATTAAGGCTTCATCTCTTCTGGGAAGGTGATTCACAGTTAATCAACTCATCTATTCTGAGACATTCAAAAACATTGCTTTATGGACAGGCCAGCAGGCATTGCCGTAACCCTCGTGCAGTTAAACCGTTCTCTTTCCTTAGGGGCTTCACTGTCTCTGCTGCCCTGTAACTGTTATACAATTGCCACCAAACCATTGGGCCAGCTGCAGACATTAGTACCATCAACAGAATTGCAGAAAATGTACTTTGGCTTACCTAATGAACAGCATGTTTACATACATATACCAGGTAAAGCAGAAAAAAACCCCAAACCAACAGCTTGGAACACAAATTAATGTTAGACAGATAGAGAGAAACAACTTCCTGCACTTGAACAGCAACATCTACATCTTGTTTAACATTTTTGCATTCCCATTGTCCTTTTAGCACTTCCACACAGAAAACATAGTTTTCACAATTTGAACAAATATTTGAATATTCAATCTCTATTTAGTTGAAATTTTGAATGAATTCTCCTATTTTATTATCACCATTTGGAGGGTACGAGCCATGTTCTGTATCCATACACTGGATTCTGGAATATACGCGACTTTGCTGGCTTCACATATACAAAATAGAATATACCATACTAAGTCCATATTGAGTGTCTGGTTTATCCTTTAACTAGAAGAAATTCTGGTCACTCATCCTCTCCTCACCTTTCTGGTTTCCTCTGTCTTAGCATTACTAGATTTACAAGCTCACACTTGTTTTATGAGGTAGTATTTTAAACCAGAGTTTCCACAGACTGAATTTGCAGTGTTCATGTTGCCAGACCCATTAGCGTGTCTTCTGTAGCAAGGACAGAATCTTACAATTTTCCATACATTCCCACTTATTTTATTAATTAAGCTCCTCTTTATTAAGTGTGAGCTTGAGGTAGATCATCCTCTTCTTGAAATACACAAACATACTGTTTTTCAGATTGATTTTCTCGTGCTTATCACATAACCTATGTAACCGTAATATTTCCAGCACAGAAGTTTTAGCATGCATCTGCACATTACCCAGGTTAAGAAACTGTTGATGAACAGGTACCAATGTGGGGTTGCTATTACAATTTCTTCCCCTAGGGGTAGGAAAATATGCTCATTACAAACCAGTCACTGATGTTTCACTAAGACATATTTAAAGGTAATTACCAAATACTAATTTTGCAAGCCATTTTTCCTAGCATTTGTTAGTTATCAGCCACTATCAGTTCATCCACCAACTCAGCTATCTAGTCCTCTCAGTCTAGTTCTTGAACTCCAATTTTTATATCTTGTTTTCTCCACACTGGGGTGAATGCATACTTCCTAAGCATTCATTTACTCTGTGAGAGTATTTAAATTGCTCATTTGAATCACCTAGCATTTTATTCCTTAGTATGTTTGGTCTAAAAACTATCAAGTGTAAACCAGTCTGCTATTCTTGCATACTACACTGTCCCCATTAAATATTTACTAGATCTGTTTATATTAATAAATCTACCAAATCTTTAAAAAGCACACTAAACAGAAGGAAGCAAAACTAAAACTGTGAGTCTTTAGCTCTACCTCTTAAGTTTAATGTCAATCCATTTTCCAAAAAGGGTGATGAAATTTAAGAATTAAATTAGCCACTCTTAAAATGTTTGGGTTTTTTTCATATTGTTATTTTAGACTGCACCAGCATTGTATTTACCAGCTTCCTTATTTTTTTCCTCATTACTGACTGTGGGTTTTTTTAATTTTGTAACCAATTTTAACAACATTTCTACAAACTTACCTTCATTTGATGCTTATACATACAACCTTTAGTGCACTGGTTTTTTAAAGTGAAAGAATATCCTTGGTCTGAACACAGTAATTTTGGTTAAAAATCTATTTTATATTGATATGGGTATTTCTGTATGAGACAGGGAACACCGATATAGATGACCTTCATATAATGCATGTCAGGGAACAGCAAAGGCCACCCACACCCTAAGGAAGGCTAGTCAGGAGCTGCAATAGACCACAGTGCAGGCTGAGCAATGACCCCAGTGATCAGGCACAGCCACAGACATCGACTGGGCAAGCAGAGCAGGGGTGCTGACTGCAACAGACCCTCATGACAGTCCAGTGGCCAGCAGACAAAAACAAGCTAGCAGGCCTAAGACAAATCCAGGAAATCCAAACAATAACTCAGGATCAGGACTGCACACAGGTATATCTACACCACAGCTCAAGCCATGACTGAGTGCCGAGGCCTGAGCTTATATATGGCGCCTGTGGCAGAGAATGTGGGTGGAAGTACTTCATCTCAAGTACTCAAATTGGTACTAGAAACACTCCTTCTCATCTACCCAAACATTTCTTTGACTTACTTACTATAACTGTGAATAAATCTTCCAGGGCTTTTTGCATAAATGTTTATCATATTTTGTATTTATTACTTGAATGAGGATGGTGTGATTTCTCCTACTCAGCCTCTCTGGGGAGCAAATGGGATATGAAAGTATAGTATATAGTCTCTCTCTCATCTTTGTAGCTGAGCAGATTATTCAGCCAAGCCATTGGCTCCCACAATGATCTGCAGTTTAGAGGTCTTTTTAAGCCAAATTTCCAGGGGTTTTTTATTCCTCACTGCAGATCATCTCCAACTCTAAAAAGTTAGACATTGTTAAATTACACTAGAAATTGCTGAAACCTTCCTGAAAACTTCCTGTAAGGCATGTTTAATAAAATTGTTGGGTACCTGTTTGATCCTGTTTGCCAACTCCAATAAGGCACGTTTCAAAATCTGTCTTACTGCAATTTTTGAGTCAACGTAAGCTTTGTTTTCAGCAGACTGCATTTCATCTCTCCTCCACTTCTTGTTGAGAAGTCTCCAGTCCCCTTTATGACCTTACTTGGGCTTGTAATTCTTTCTAGCCATCCTTTATTGCCTTTTCAGCAGCTTTGGTTTCTGTGACCAAAAGTGCATAATGTTCTATCATAGCTCTGCAAGAGTACCAGCTCACAGCTCCTCTCTGCCTTTTTTTCTTTGACTTCTCTTGTAGTCCCTAGGCATTGGACACTTACTTCTGCTTGGGACTTCAGGCTGTGTCTTGCCACGGTGTGGGGAAGGCTCACCTCTTTACAGGCCTTTCCAGGATGGACACTCCTGGTCCTCACCTGGTCTGGATATCAGTCCCCTTGGATTGCTTGGGGCTCTGGATCGCGCTTATGACGCGTTTTGGCCCTGTTCAGGCGGTGCCTCACGATTCAGTCAGCCCACTGATAGGACGTAAGGCGCTCTGTGGCGGGCAGGGCGGCAGCTCTGCTCCACGGCCGGCTGCTGGGGATGGGTCTCCCGCTCAACCCCCTTCCTGGCGCTCCTGATCGGTAGGACTCTTAGCCGCTTTTTAGCGGCTGAGAAGTGGCGGCCGCTCCGCTGCGGGACACCGGCCTGAGGCGCCCTGAGGGGAGCGACGGCGTCCGCCCGCGCGGGGGTGGGGGGGCAAGGAGAGACTGTTCGCGCGCGCAGCGTGCGTTGCCATGCCAACACAGAGGGGCGCGCGGTGGGCTCAACGGTGCCGGCCGGCCGTTGGCCCCGCCCGCACCACCGCCCTCGCGGCCTTGCCGCACTACAGCTCCCGGCAGCCTCCGCGCCGCGCCGTGACTCGGCTGGGGCGACGGCGGCGCGGGCCGGGATGGAGTGAGGGGGCGAGCGGCGGAGAGAGCGCAGCCCACCGAGCTCCGGCCCCCTCCCCCTTGCTCTCTCTGGCCCGGGCCTATGCGGCCCTCCAGAGACCATGGGATCCAGGATCAAGTGAGTGCCCCCCGGAGCTCTCCAGCCCCGCTTGCAGGCCCTCAGGAAAGCGGGAGGGTTCTGGAGAGCGAGAAGGGGACTTCCCCGCCCTCCTTCCAGCTCCCTGTGAGGCCGCGCGGGCGAGACCCCGGCCGAGCCTACAGGCCTCGGGGTAGGGCGAGAAAGAGGGGGAGGAAGAAGGGGGAACAGTGCCTCCCTCCCACCCCCGAGGCTAACTCGCGGGCCGGGGAGGGAGGAGGCGGCCGGGCAGAGGGCCCCGTGCCGTCAAACCCCAACTCGGCGGCAGGACCCCGAGCCGGGGAGCGCCCCTGTCCCCCCTGCCCTGAGGAAGGGAGGAGAGTGTCGTCTCCCGCCCTCAAACCCAAACCTGGTCTGTTGTCTACTCTCTTTCTCCCCGTCTTCAGATCTCCGTGCGGTAGCGCATAGGGCCGGGCTGTGAGGGCAGTCCGAATGTTACCGGTGCAGGCCTTAAGGAGAGTCGGGGCTGCTGGAATGGGAAAGTCTTGGTCGCCAGCGCTGGTGACGCCTGGTTTTGGGCTGTGACAGGGTCGAGAGAGTTCAAAGCCTCTTACCTAGGTTAGGGTGTGCTAAAGGAAAGATGGATAGTCTGGGTATGATATCTTGAAAATGCATTAGCAAGGGGATTTGGGGGAAGGAGAAGAATGGTGCAAGTGATATGTGTTGGGCCTGCAGCTCTATGCCCTGAATATTTTTTTAATTTTCATAAAACTGGGGGTTGATTTATTGGTAAGCCCCATTGGTATGTTTGGTATTGTCACATTAAACATCACAGTTCATTCATATGCTGTTCCAGACAAATTCAGTGCCTCTGAGACAGGTAGAAGTGTAATAAAGCTATCACCAAGCAAGGCGTGCTGACATCTTTGTGCGTGAAATGTGTGATGGAGTGGAGACATCCAGTTAGCTTGTATTTTATTGAGCAGTTTCAGTAGATGCTGTTGAGCAATTGCTTTTCCTTCTTTAACACAGTGTTCTTCAAGATTACATAGGGCTTTAACTTTTCACCTCTTTTGTTTAACTTGAATATGAGACTGGAGGAGACACAGTTTGTAGTGTCCTTTGTGTGATGACACATCTTCATGTTCCCAAGCTCATAGGCTGGATAGACATAAATGTGTGTCTATCCAACCAGTTTTTGTAGGAGAATGTAAGGGGGTAATGAGTGCTTGTAATGATAGCACTGAAGTGGTTGGCTGGTTGCAGAAAGCAACCTTCCTTCTGCGGGGAGATACTGTGGGGATAATTATTACACTTTCTTGGTGTATGGGTTCTCAACTGTTGCTGCAAAAGATCAAAGTCTGAGAAACTCCTTAAACTGTTAGCTTACATTTGAATACAGGTAGAATCTAAAATTGTTACTATTTTGATAGCAGAACAGGTTACATTTGTAACCTGCACCTTTGGATCTTGCAGTGGTCACCCTTGCTTTGGTCACTTCAAGGTTATGGTCTGAAATGACTTTTTATGATGACCTTGTCTTAAATCTATTAAAAGGGTGATGCTCACTTAAAATATAGTTTCTTTTGTGTACATACTGAACCCACAAACTGTGTTCACAATCTTTGGGTTTTTGATTGCTAATTTGACCTTTAATGGCTTTGCATACACTTTGCTGAATGTGAATGTAATCACTCAGATGAGACAATTAAACTGGAAACCTCACTGGTATCAGTGAGGACATGTAGCAGTTGGAAGTAGTGGACTTTAGGACTTTTGTTTTCTGTGCAGAGTCTGTTTCAGTGTGAATGTGTCTTTCAAGATTATAGACAAAGCCCATGTCTTTATCTGTCACCAGGAAAACATAGATAATAACGCCATATAAGTGTTACTTTTTGTTCATCTTGAACTTTATGAGAAAGCATTTTGTCTATTGTGTAATTAAGCAACTTAGCCTTGAGCAACAATTAATAAATTGGTTTTTTCCGCTTTGGACAGAACACTGTGCCCGAGTAAAGTATGGAGAAAATTTCTAAACAATCTTGAAATATATAAAGAATGAGAGAGCTTATCTGAGTCTGAGCTGGATGTTTAATCCAGCAAAGATTTTCACTGATAAGTAGCTCTCTTATTGGGACAGGTGGGAGCAGGAATGAGAAAACTGTTTTATAATTGGGTATACTGAGGCATGCCTCCTTTAGTGGTGTCGCCAATATGTGTTGGGGCCCTAGCAAAAATCTAGTAGTCAGATCTCTTGCTTCTTGCTATAGATTGATAATAATGAGGAGTATTAAACTCCTTGGCACAGGATCACTTGCACACACTGTGGTATACTCTGCATGAAACCTGGACATATGTGTCAGTTATATTTTTGATGGATGAATAATAATGAGTCATTTGAATGAAAGATTGCTTAGAGGAAATTATCAGTAGCTGCATCAGATTGAAGTGAAAGAAATCAAGAAGTTGCCAGCAATCCTGTAAGCTTTTGGCTTGTGTATAGCTGCAGGTGAAAAAAAGGTAAATTGAGTATTGGGTTACATTGTTGGGTTAAGATTCGTATTGGAGCATGTCATACTGTACGTGCAAGGCACTCTGTGCCAGTGAGGTAATGTAAAATAGGAATCTAGTTAACCTGGCTGCTGTTGCTTCTTGGTAGCCCTCAGTACTCAAGACATTACAAAAGAGAAAGGATTTTTCTTTTTAATAATGTGTCAATATCAGTCTGTTCCACAGAATTGCATTGCACTGTGAAAAAACTTGGCATATTCTTTTCCAGAGGTGGTTGTATTTCAGTGATGGCAGAAGAGATCCCTAATATTAATCTGGGAATGCTTTCAGATATTTAACATAAAGTTTGCTATATACTGAAATGCAATATTATCTACTTAGGGAATACCGGCAGAAAAAGTTAAATATATGGCAATTAATCAGGGTTTAAGGTGCAATTTCTGAACCGAATTAGCAATTACAGATTCTGCTAATTATTTTTTGCAAAAGTTGAGCAACTAAGTCTTGTTACAAGACAGCTAATTATCAAACAGTGTCAGGCTTCTCTCTTATGCTGCAATTTTTAAGTAGAATGATGCATTCTGTCATAAGTGCTATTACATTTTCCTATGTGTTTAAAAAAAAAAAAAGAAAAATCCTCCTGACAGAATTTAAATAGTGATTTTAGATACGTAGGTTTGTATTTCGATCCATACAGTTTTGGAGAAGGACTTTATTTAATTTTATTCTGCACAAATCTCTCGCAATTTGTAAAAACTAATAATGTTGATTGTGAAAGGTACATAAATATCTTATTAAAAATATTACTTCAATGTAAAATTGAATTTCTTATGGATTGCTTTGATACTAAATTTATTTCTACATCAGAGAGATTTGAAGTAATTCATACAAGTAGAATTTATCACACAAGCATTCGCTTCTCATAGAGCTCCTTCCTAAATTTCTATTTACAAAAAAGTATTACATTTCCTTCTGAAATGATCCAGTTACCAAATAAATGGGGTACTATGTATTTTTGTACATATGTGTCCTATGTATTTTTTCTATTGCATCTGTATGTTCACTTGATAACTGACCATGGGTCTTTAAGTGGTTATTTGGAGGCTGTTGGGAGGAAAAAACCTTTGTCTGTGTTTAAGGTTATAATGCTGTGGATGATTTCAGTGTGGTGAAGTTTCAATACAACGCACAGGTGGCATTAGATATCTGCAGGGTAGTTTAATAGTCATAAAAATGGACTGCAAAATATACATATTATGATGCATGTTTATGCTATATTTGCAAATTGTATGCAGTCTCATAGTGACTTGTTTCCTGAATTCCACTGAAAAGTTATAAAATATTCAGAATTCAACAATGACTTCATTCTCATACTGAGGTGTTAGCTTGTTGAATGCAGCCTTTAATACTAAGTTTCTGACTTGGCAAAGCTACTTTAATTTCACTGTTCATAGAAATAAGTGGATATTTGTCACAGAATGTTAAAATACAAAATTTAATGTCTTTTTGTCTGAAAGTTTTGCTATACAGTAAGTGCTCTTGCCAGCTGTGTTATACAGTGTTTCCACTAAAGAATTTGAACACAGACTCTAACATAGTACTAAAAAGGTGTTTGTTATTTTATCCATTAGCTGTAAAAATATTATAAAATTTATAAACTTTTAATTAAGGAAACAGGTTGCTAAAAATAGACATAAACAAGGAGAGTAAGATAAGGCTGCACAGCAATATACATATGAAAGGAAAAATACATTTCTGGTATTATGTGGGTATCATTTCATCCTCGTCCTGTACCATGATTTTGGAAAGGTATCTCTGTCTCAGAATCTCAATATTTGAAGCAGATTTTGTGCAGCAACTCTTAAGTAGCACAGAGAGGATTATGCGAGTTTGTTTTATACTCAAAATAGTAGTTCATTTGTTGATTTTTAGATTTCTCATAACTTATGACTTCAGTTTTCTGAAAAAATGGCTACTTAAAATGAATCAGTTGGGAACTAGTGGCAAATTAAATTAACATTAATTGAATTGTGAACCATATTGTTACTCCTGAGAGGTGCTCTGTAAAACTGTAGAGTGTGATCCTATGCTACTGAAACACACGGTAGCTTTTCTGTCGATTTAAATAGGTGTGGGGTTTGGCTTAGAGCCACTTGAGTTACATTAAATGGGCCTGTGGCATGGCTAGAAATGTTTTGTTTAATCCTTTTGGTGTTAAAGTAGGATTAAAAATAATAGAAATTCTCCAAAGAGTAGGCTGAACTCCTTGACATGTTTATATGTTTGGCTTGTGATGCTGGGTAAGATGAGTTTCATTTTTAAAAATTATTATTCAGGGAGCAGTTCTAGCATATATATATATATATATATATATATGGGTTTTGTCATTATTTTCACCCTTAGCTGTAAGGGAGCTAACAAAATTCACAAGTTAATTATACCTCAACAATTTTCTAATGTTAGATAGTTTAACACATAGGAGACAATATTATCACTGTATAAGCAGCCGTAAATTTAGAGCAGTAATATGCAGTTTCTTCATTCTTGATTTTAACCAGAAAATCTAAGAATAAAATGTCACATGTTCAGACTTATAAAATCCTTATTTCAGCAACTAAACAATTGCGATCTAATATGTGATTCTCTTTAATCTCATAAACATTTTGGAGTAGCTAAAATTGTGAGTCAGGAATTTAACTCAAAATATACTTTCCTATATAATCACCTGCTGCCTTTACATGCTCCTTATGAAATGTAATTCCAGAGCTTCACTTATGGAGTTATAGAAGTACCAACTGAAAATCTACACTAAATGGTTTTGGTTTTTTTAGTCTTATATTGTTAAATTTTACTTTTATTACTATTTATAACTCTGGAGCAGAAAAAGTCTCTTTCCTCAAGCTTCATTTACATTTTGTAAATCTGGTATAATTTTTGACTCTCGCACCCATTTCTTTATTTTGCGTGCATCTGGCAGCATTCTGGATTTAAGACTCTGGAGTCTCATGAGGTGAAACCTTGTGCATTTGTAATATTCTTCAGCATGGCCTTTTTTTTGACAAAGAGATGGAAATATTTTGACAGGTATTACAGAGGGGAACTGTCTTCATCCTAAATACAGCCCCTTAAGTTTTCCAGTAATCTACGCATAAAATGACTTTGGATCCTCTTGACTGCAGCTTCTTTTTTTTTTTTTTTTTTTTTCTTTTTCCTGAGCAAATAGGCATCATGAAGTTGAACTCAAGGGTCACGGTAATGAAAATGTGAATCTGGGTTGTCTGTCCCATGTTGGATGATATGCCTGTTTTCACTTTGGTGAAGAGGAAGGAGTATTAGGGATTATTATTTTTTTTTTCTGAAAAGAATCCCTGTATTTAGGACACAGATGTTTTACTTTCTCATTTGAAAGTAAAGGTGAAATAAAAAGAATTTGCGTTTCCAAGTTGCACATGTAATCAAAATCACTACTGTAGCCAAGAACTAAAGTAACTATTGTTTATCTGAGTAGCATTCTAAAAAATGATATAAAAGGCATGGTTTTATTTTTCTCGCAAAGTTCTGAATGATAGGCCTGTGATATTTTAGTATCTAGAAATGCAGACTAGTCACAACAATTGAATTGACTTAAAGGTTCTATGTGCTTGATTTCTATTGTTTTGATTCTTTTTTTCTCTGTAAAAGTTGGAGACACCCAGCTCATACTGACTAATCTGCGTTTCAGTCATACCTTGTTACACACTAGTAGGGCAGAAAGATCTGATGTGAAGTCATAACAAACTATAAAACAAGAAATCTAGTTTATCAAGTTGTCATTGTAATGTGTGCGTTCTTAGAACCCTTTTTGACTGAGTAATTGAAAGCACACTTTAAAAAAAATCTCAATGTGCTAAATACTTTTTTTTTCTTTCAGACAAAATCCAGAAACTACCTTTGAAGTGTATGCAGAAGTAACCTATTCAGGAATCAGTTGCATTGGGAAAGGTACTGTTTCACACTGTAATTCTACCTACTTATTGGATAAAACTATTCTTAAGAACCATGTATTGTGAGATAATTAAGTGTATTTAATATTATGCTGTTGCAGCTTTTAAAGATATCTTAATCACTGGTTCTGCGGAATCTTTTGCAGTTAGGACTAATAATGAGAAGTTCTTGCCTCCATCCCTGATTGTGGGCAATTTTCTGATTTCTTTGACTATTTTGCCTTTTTTGTATTTTAAAATAGAAATAACTCTTCAGTAGGTTGAAAAAGTAAATGCATTTTCAGATTTGTATTTGCTGCTTATATAAAGAATGGGTAGTTTTAAAGCAAAATATACTCTAAAACTTCTTGTGTGGAATTTATTTTTACTTCCTCTTTCTTACTTCTCTACAGAAGTATTTTTATCTGTTCCCAGAGTTCTTCCTTTGATCAAATGATTTTATCTGGAAATAAGGCATGAACACAGCTTATGATTTGGTTAACTATTTTTATCAAACATTGTTACCAAGCCATAATTATACAAGTATTTTTCTATAATATTATTTCTGACAAGTAGTCCTGTGTTTATGCTAGAGAAGTCCCATAACTGCTGAAACCCACATGTAAGTATATTTGTGAATTTTTGATTGCACTTTTTTCTTAACCTGAGGAACTTGATCAAATAAGCAGGAAAAGCGAAGGTTGAAATTCATAGTCCCAGAATTTAGTTCAAGATATTGTCTTGTGAGATCAGTCTCTAGAATGTTAGGAAAAGGAAGCATGTCAAAATTAAATAATTATGATTAGTCAACATATACTGAAGTAATATCCCTTTTTATCTTTTATGAAATGATCATGTGTGTATTGTATATATGGTATAATGAACCAATAGAAAAGATTTTTGTATTTTATTGACTGGAAAGGCACTTACCTCCTTTTATATCTGTATCTGTTTGTTACAATCAGCAAAAGTCAAATAGCTGCAACTCTTTCCTTTACTGCCAAAGCCTCCATAGGAGTTGTAACTGGAATACAGTTTTGGCTTGTCCTACTGCTATATGCCATCAGGACTATTTGATGTAACTGCAGGAGCCCTTTTAATAACTAGTCTTTGTTTCTGCACATCTGACCTGGATTCTAGTGCCAGAAAATCTGAACAAATTTGACCATAAACATTACATTGTACAGTACTAGTGTCTGGGTATAATCTTCTCTTTGAAGTTTGTTTGCATCCCCCTGGAGGGATTAATTCCCTGCTGTGGGAAGGTGGGTTAAAAAGCACGGAAACTACTTTACAGGTTTTTAATTGGAGAATTTAGTATACATTTTGTTCTATAAACCAACTGATTCTGTGGGAGTTTCACTTAGTTGTGTTTTTAAGTTTGTTGTATGCACTTGTAGGTGCAAAATCTTCAGAAATGTTTTAGTGAGTAAAAAGATTTGTTTTAATAATTGTTTTTACAACTGGTACATTCTGAAGTTATTAATTTTCTCTGAATAATCTTTTAAAAGATTTTTCCCAACCATTTTTTTGTAATATTTAAGAGGTGCGCTTTATTCTCAGAAGTCTTAGATTTGTGTATCCCCAAATATTCCGTCCTTCTGTTCAAAATGAAGGTGGTGGTTTGGTTCTCTGCAGCGTCGACTCTATTTAATAGCTATGCTGTATCCCAGGCAAATCGCCGTTCTAGAAATATAGACCTAGAGACCTCCATGTAGTCTCTTCTTCTTCTTGGCTAGCTGTTCTCTGCCAGAAGACCAAGAATATAGACCAACTTTTTTCTTTTTTTTCTTCCCCCCACCCCAGGCAGGGAATGTATGTTAAATGACAAGGAGCAGTTACTGTTAGGAAAAGCAAAATGCATAAAAGGTGTGTAAGGAGAAAATTTATCAGGCATGTTTAAAAAAATTATTTCTTCCCATGTCATGGATCCCAAAATTAACTAAGACAACTGTTTTCAACGTTTGTGTCTAGTATAATAGCGCTATTGATCACTTACAGTGCTCTTAATTCTCGTATCAATCTTCTGACATGAACTCGAGGAGCATGAATAGCTCCAAAGCTATAACAGTCCTAGTGTGGGAGATTGGTTTGTGGGATGGTAAAACATACCTCTATTTTGTTTTATTCAAAAGTTTGTGCAGCAAAGCATATTTTCCATGTGACTTAAATATCAACTGCAATTATATTTCATAGTTCATTTGCATCTTGCCGAAATGGGAGTTACTGACTTGTGTTAATAACTACTGACAGACAATTGTACATTCAAATAGCTTTATTGCTTATATAATTGTTAACAATCTTGTATTAAATATTTATTTGGTTAATAACTTTTGAAATGAATGAGAGCAACATTATCCATTGACTGTCACATAGTTACCAAGACAATTGACTGCAGCAGGAAAAAATCTGTTCTGGGCTCCAAGAAAGTCATCAATAAACTGGAACAAGTTAAATGGAGGGCCACTGAGATGGTGAGCAAGCTAGAGCACTTGCACTGTGAGGAGAGGTTGAGAGTGCTGGACTTCTTCAGCCTGAAGAAGACTTCAGGGAACTGAGTAGCAGCCTTCCATACTTACGAGGAGTTCATCAGGATGAGATGTCCAGGCTATTCACAGTGGTGCATGGCAGGAGGACAAGAGGCAATGACACAGACTGAATCAAGAGGTGTTCTAACTGAATATTGGGAATGTTTTCACCACGAGGACAGTCAAGTATTGGACCAGGTCACTCAGGGAGGTTGTGCAATCTCCATCCTTGGAGGTTTTCAAGACCCAGCTGGATTGCAGCCTAAACAACCTGGTCTGACCTCACATCTGGCCCTTCTTTGAGAGGAGGTTGGACTGGAGACCTCCCAAGGTCCCTTCCAGCCTGAATTACCCGAGGATCCTGAGATTTGATTCCTAGAAATCTAAGCTTCAGGAACATCTGGAGGATGTTTTGTACTTTTAATAAGTTATGAAGAGAAAACTTTATCGAAACCAGAGAAGTTGAAAAAGCAAATATTGTTTTATTCCAATCCAGGCAGAACTCACCGAAACCGCAATGAAATGTGTGAACTGAGAAAGGAAATGACCACTTGATCTGCTCAGCTGTGGTCTCTCTGTCCTTTCCCCTCTAGATTGTTTAGGAATAATGATCATCTGTGCTCAACATTGGTGACTTGTGTATTTCTGGCACATGAAGTCTTTGGTATGTTATACAATTCCAGCATTCAGTTGTATCCAAAAGCTGTGTTTGTGCTTTTCTTATATTTGTAGATCTTATTTGGGGACTTACGGATTTTTTTCTTTCTGAGTCACTTTATGTAAATGTGATCTCTTTGAGAACTGTGAAGCAAGATACCTGCAACTGTGACTAGCAACATTAAGATGAATATTTGTTATTAAGAAGATATTTCCTTAAGAGAAGACAGTTACCAAACCAGTTTTTTGCCTTATGATTGTGATTTCCATGGAGGCTGGGAATTCTCCTTAGTTAACTGAATCTAAGTTAGTGTGAGTTGTTTGTGTGTGTTTGGTTTTTTTTAAAGAACATTTGACTTCCTAAAATTGAATGAAAATACAAAACTGCTGTTATCTTAACTTTGTTCCCACTTTTTTCTTAAACTTTTTTATATTTCATTTGGGCTGTCTGGAATTCAGAATTTCTTCACTTAATATTTCAATGATGCATTCATTCATGTTCTACTTTTCAGTTTTGTCAAATAGCACTGTTCTCTTGTCCATACTCTCTTCTGATAAAATGTTGATGGCTTCTCACCAAAAGTCTAGGGCAGCAAAATAGAGTCAAAAGTATGGAGTCTGCATCTTTACAGTGACAGTTCATGGAAGTTATGTAGTGAGAAATCTGTATTGTGGTGTCAAGTGTATGTCAAGCATAGGAACTTTACAAGTCTAGTGCTTCTCACCAGCTCCCACACGCTTACTTTCATGGAGAGAGGAAAAAATAAGCATGTTTTTATTTAAAAAGTGGAATATTATTATGGAGAAAATATTGACTTAAACATACAGTGTTAATACTTTGATGCTTTTTTTTGTAGTGTCAGGTAAGTACCGTGTAATGACTGTGACTTGGAGGAAAAGGTGCAGTTCCAGGGCTGATACAGAAGCCTGGCTAATAGGCTGACTTAAGTTAAATACTTTTAACCAGTGCCTTTTGTGCAGTGGTGTAATTGGGATGGAGTAAGATGCTAATACTGTACAGATGGGCACAACAGTGTCCACACTTTGACAAGTATGGCAGGTAACTTTGGCTTTCAGCCATTCCAGGAAGATAGATAGATTGGTAGGACTTAAAAAAAATTGATTGCTAAGACACATTCCAATTCACATATAAGGCTTTCATATTCTATAGCCTGTGTGTGGGGTTTGTGTCTTTGCCTTTATGCATTTTTGTGCTGTGCAGTTCTGACAGTATGAGAATTTCTAACCTTCCGTATCGCGTAGATATAAGGAGGCCATCTGCCTTGCTAAATCTAGGTGTATTGCTTTTAAAAAAAACACAACCAAACAAAATGTTTTGCTATTTATCATGATTATTTTAGAGGATTCACAGATTTGAGTTAACCTTGCTTCAGGAATTAAATAAACTAGAGCCTCGAAAATCATAGATAGAGAGGAATACAGCTTATTGCTTAGCAGATTCCAGTAATATATTCTGGACATCATCTATAATTGCATTAGTTTTGCCTTTCTGCTGTGATGCTTAAGTAATTAAGTGTGACTTGGGAGAAATGAGTAGATGTATATTTTAGTTGACACTAAAATAATTATTATAGCACTTCTGAACACTACATGCAAGGTTTGAGGTTTACCATTGGTTTTGTTAGCATACTGCTTTGTTATGTTATGTTTTACTGTCCACGCTGGTTTAAGAAAAATGTTTAAAACCAAACTTGCTTTCAGTGGTTTTCATAATCAATGATACCAAAATCTTTGCAGCAGAGGATGTCTGTGCTGTTTCTTTCATCACTGATGTAGCTGGTACTTCTCAAATTCAAGAAGTTAAAAGGGTACTCATTAAAATCTTAGCGAGAAATGCTAAGTTCTGTGGTATTAGGGCAGCGTGGTTCCATAAAATAGTACATTCCTAAGCAAATAATGTTGGATGTTCTAAACGGAAGCTACAGATTACAGTTTTAACTTATTAAAATAAGCTTTGATGATAAGTCTGTGTCTTTGGTGCATGATCTTCTCTCATTCATTGGAATTGTTACATGCAGTGGATAATTAGAGAGCAAAATAGACACTTTATGAAATACTGCTGTTCTACAGGATTTCTTTTCCATTTTTAAACTTAATGTAATGGAAGGGAAAATGCATTTTATGGGATTGTGAACCCTTCTAATGGAGACCTTGTGTAGTTGTCATGGCATCTCATAATAGTAAAACTTTACAGAAATTGAGGTAATAGATTACAAAGAACTTGTTTGTTTTACAAATCATATCTGCTTAAGTTAGCTTAAGCACTTCTAGAAATTCAGTTCCATACTATTGACGTATTGTATGCTTGAAAGTAGAGTGAAGTGCATTGGAACTGCATTTTCTCTTTTTTAAACCTTAGCTAAAAGATTGTTTTGTTTTTTTGAGATGCAGAAGTAGAAAGAATCTACTAGCAATTTTAGTTTAAATACCTATATAAAGAAAGTGAAAGCATGCTAACTACTTAAGAAATCTTTTAACTTTCAAAGCACTTTATGAGCATAAAACTGTTGCAGGTCATTCATCAGAAATATGATGTGACAAATTTAAGGATCTTGCTGGACCTCAGCCAAAGATCCCATCTTGTTAGATGGGACCGTGAGGAGAATTCTAGTCTGTCAAACTGTTCATGTAGAAAAAGAGAATTTGTTAATCTAAAGTAGCCGATCAAAATAGTCTCTAAAGTATGAACATTTGAAAGTAAATGCTCACAAGAGTAAGACACCCCCCCTACACCCCTGTCTGGGAGGACGGAGCATGCTTTTGTATGGGGTTTTTGTGTTCTTGCCAAAGCAGGCATTATAAAAGTATGTCAAATCTGTAGCTTTACCATGTAGTGTGCGAAAAGGCCTTTCTCTCCAAGGACCTCATCTTTCATCTTTTTGTGAGTGTAGCATAAATTCTTGCTGTGTGTTCAAGTAAAAAGCTAAAATGGTTTAGTACAGCTAAAGGATTTTTCTTTCTTTTTAAAAAAAAAAAAACAAAAAAACCCATGGTAAGTTAGAAGCCTAAATGCAATAGCATGGACAAAGTGTAAGTGTGTTAGAGTTTAACAAATGTTCACTGGATTAGTAAAGGAAATGTAGTTTATACTACTTCTTTTATGACGGAATTTAAAAGGTCTTGCTGTAAGACTCGCCATGTGCTTCTTTCTTTTCTGGAAAACATACCACTAAGTTGAAAAGGGAGATGAATCTTAGAAGGAAACTATTAACTCTGAGGGAGTTTATCATTGTTTGAGAGAAAGGATGAAATTTACATTTGAATAGGCTCTGAGAGTAGCATGTACTACTAATCTTGTTCCTACTAGAAGCTTGTGAGTAGTTTAAGTACTTCCTTCTTTACTTTTCATGTTCTAGTCTTGTGTTGTACTAGCTCTTTCCCTCCCTCCCCCCCTTCCCAGTAGATCACAAATGTTATAACTTAAACTAATCGAAGTCCTTAACTCTACTGGGAGAAGTCATGATGTGCTTGGGCCCTAAAATTATTCTGCAGTTGTCACTATGGTTTCCATGATAGGACTTTCACAGGTAGAGAGAACTAGCAGGTTTCTGTTTCTGCAAAATAGACATCGTGCTCCTCCTTATCATTACCTTTTTGTTGTACCTTGTAATTTTAGATAATAGAGCAGTACATCCCATATAGATGAAGTATTTTCTTGAACATAAGCAAAGTTCCTGGAGTAAGATTAAGTTAAGAGTTGGTCATTCAAAAGTTTGTAAACCTTAGCTGTGCAACTCTCAGAGCAACCTTTATTTTTTTTAAGGTGAAAACATTTTGTTGGTTGAGGTTTGCCTGTTCTGTATTGAGAAATAGGTAACATACTGAAGATTTAGGAATAACAAAGGAATTGCAAAATTCAGGTCTCTTTCCATTAAATAAGGGTTTTCTGTTGAACATGTGCTGTAATTCAGGTATCGCAAGTTTTCCTGTCCCATCTTTATGGTATTATGTTGCTACACCTAACTTCCTAAAGCAGATTTGGAAAAGTAACCAAATCTAAGTAGATAAGGTCATATTTGGGAATTCTAATTCTCCTAAGCTGCTGCTTTGTTTCTCTGTTTCCATTTGATCACTTTTCTTCTAAGTACAAACAAGGTGGAAGATTTTCACAAAGAGCTAGGACTGCAGTGTCCAAATCAGATAAGTAGCATTGTCTGAACTGCTTTGTTTGAAGACAGTTCACAGTTTGGCTTTTACAGTAGAAATGAAATACATAACTCAATTTGAAGAGAAACTCACTTTATGAAAAAACATTAGAATCTGTCATCTTGCAAGTCATCATGAATTTCATCTAACGCCATTTTTAGGTGTTCTTAGCCGATTATACTAGATTTAATAAAACCCCAAGTTGGTAATATCAGGTATGACTGAATATTCTTCCATTTCTCTGAGTTATTTTGTGGCTCTTTTTTGCTCCATGCTTTAGCTACTTCTGTCTACAGTCTTTTCTATTTCACAAGTATTTACTAGTCTGCACTATATTGCTACTGCTGGCACTAGACAGAAAAATTCAGCACAGAAAGTCTCACTCACAAGACTTTAAACTCTTTTGTTGATTTATATTTTTTAAAGGAGCTTGACATCTTCATCAAGTTCACAGTGGGTCTGCTTTGTTTGCTTTCTCTTGAATGCTTGATAAGATTTTTCTTCTATTGTTTTGTGCAGCAAGGACAGAACTTGCCATGGCTGAGGTGGTTTTTTTGTAAATCCACAATATGGTCATTGTCTGCTGCTGAATAATTGTGACTGCTTTTTGTACAACCAGAACTAAGGCTTTGGCTGTGAACAGATTCCTTCTTAGCGTGAAAAGAGACTAATCCATGTAAATACAGCCCCAAAATAAAGCTTTACAGAAAAAGGGAAAGGCTGCTAAGCAGGAGGGCAGAGGTCAGCAATTTAACCTTTAACCTAACAAATAAGAAGCATGAAAGTTCCCGAATTGGTTTACAAAGGCAAGCTCCTGTGATCTGTCAGTTTTTCTTTTCATGATAGAGTTGGGTGAGAAAACTGACTGACAGCTAGTGCCTTTTTAACTGCAGGTTGAAATTAACTGCCAAACTGAAACTTTTTTAGGGAGGGTTTTCTTAGGGATTTTAACAAGTTATTTTCATTCACTACCTGTACTTACAGTTTTCCTTGAATTTATAGAGGAGTTTGAGTGGTTGTTCTCTTTAAAGAGTTCTTGAGAGACTCAATTTAGATACCAAATGCAACTGAAACGTTTAATATTTCAGCATTTGAAGCATTTAAGAATTTGATGAAGCACTTGTTGCAATTAACTCTCTGTTAATGTGCTCCTTTAAGAGTAGGGCCGTTATTCCAATAACAGCAAAGAGATTGTACTTTGAATAGAGTCAAAAAGTTGTTGTGAAAGGGGGTGTGTATGACTTGATTTAAGGGAGTAATTTTAACTTCAGTTCATTCTTAGTCACAAAAATTTCCAAGGTGGTTTGTTTTTTGTCCTTATTTAATCACAACAGGTAATCTCATTAATGAGTGTTAACTTTTTGCTTAAAGCTTAAGGCATCCACACTCAGCTCTTAATCTAGATATAGGCATTTCTGTAAAGAACTTTTAATTAGAGTGTCATTCAGATGAAAAAGAAACAAAGTAGTAATGACTTTAAAGTAGACTCCCTGTAGATTAAGAATAGCGATTTTGGGGGGGGCGTTTGCCTAATGTAAGCACCATCCCAGGAATGACTGACATTTGGTCCATCCACGGTTGTACTGATGCTTCCTGTGAGAGTTTCCAATAGAAATATTGGAGTTTAGAAATTGTGTCTGTGTATAGTCTGTTGACATGTAGGTCAGTAATTCTACCCAGAGCACTATTCTAAGTTTAACATGCAAGCAAAGCAAATTTGGTAAAGCAAAAGATGAACTAGATTTATTTTTATTACTGGGGTTTTCTGTTATAGGTAGTTCCTTGCAAGAAGAGAATGTAAACTCTAGTTCACAGAGGCCTATCAGAGTGCCCAAGGCAGTGTTGGTCTGCTACAAAAAGAGACGTTGTCAGGTTTTCTTGTGGGTTTTTGTTGTTTTGTTTTTATGATTGAAATAGAGTTAGAAAGAAAGACGATTTGAGGTTAAAATATTATCAAATAAACTTAAAATGAATTCAGGACTACAATTTTATTTCAGCAATGGTTGTAAAAAACCAAAGCCAAAACAAATCCCAAACCCCACCTTTTGTGCTACCAGAGACTAGGCTGATCCTGCAGCATTCTTCATGAAATGCTGTAGCATGCTGATTCACAGCAAAGGGTCAGTCTGTGATATGCTTCCCTGCAGTAGTGTTTGTGAGTAACAGCAGTAAGACATGTTTTACTCTAAAAGACCTGTAGTATGTTCTGTTAATATCCTAACATGCTCATTATCTGTGAACTAGGTGTATCACCTGCTCTCCACTGGATTCTATCATTGGACAGGGGAGAAGGCATGCTGCTGAATCCTGACTGATGAGTAAGGAGTTTTTTGGCCCTGCCAAAATTATTTTGGTAAACCATTTGTCAAAATTCTGGATGCTGACAGATTATTGGCTTTTGGGGAGATGACTTGTATGTCTTTTTTAGATGGAAACAGCTTTCAATATACTTATTAATAGGACTTATTTCATAGAAGAGTGGGATAGGAACCAGGGAAGTTGAACTGCAGTATTAAGGATGGTAACCTTGGATGGAGGGTGGGAACAAACAACTGATAGTGATAATCTATTATCTGGAATCGGTTATAGTCTGGAGAGTTCATTTGTTTATACTTCCCTAGGGATTAAAAAAAACCAACACAACTCCAAAACCCTCAACCCCCCCAGTATTTCAGTTGGTTGTGATTTTTTCTGAACTCTTCCATGACTGGCTATTTGGAGAGTAATGTTTTTGAATTTGATGAACTAACTAGGAAAAACAAATGATGCATAGTATAGATAGTCAAATAATATAAGACTGTGTAGAAGTACCCTGTAGAACATAATAATCTGGGTGGAAAGCACCAGTTAAAAGATGAGAAGCAGCAGTGAAGGGTCCTATTTACTGTGCCAAAAATGTGTGGTCTGCCCCAGACTTCATCAACTATTATAGTACGTACACCTAGGGAAGGAATGAGAAGAAAAAAGAACTTTCAGTGAGTACTTTTAAAGCACTATCTTGGATATTGTAGCCAAAAGAACTTCCACACTTAGAATTTGTGCTAGGATTTTAAATGGTGGTGAAGGGAACTACACTCAGAACTCCCAATGCATTCTACTGGGATTAACTGAATCCCATCTTTAGTTCGTTTAAAGAGTAATTTATTTTGAAATCACATAGTTATGAATATAAATAGTGGTAACATTACCTTTTTTGAATTTATTCTTACATTGTTTTATCTCTTAAGAAAATAATTACTCTTCATTTATGTCTAGTTGACCTGTAAGATACTTTTGAGTAGGATCTGGTTTTATCTGATACTTGCCTGTTGATTGTTCACTCAGTTTAATTTTAAGACGAGTTTATCAAACGTTAAAAAGATTCAATAGGGTAAATAATTCTCTATTAAAGCTATAACCTATGTCCACAAAGGCATTAAAATTTATACTTAGAATTACCACAGACTAATATATTGATCTCCTCTCATCCCATTCTATCTAGAGGTGATATTTGCACATGGAAAAATCTCACAGATTGTTTTGCTTCATTGTGATTAATGTCCTTCTACACTAAAGATAATGTTATGTTTGTCCTGTTTATTTGTTGCTTTTACTTAATGGCTTAAATGCCTTACTTGTGTTTGTGATAATCTATATCATTTGTACACAGTAGTGTTAAAAAGTTTTGATTATGATTTAAGAAAATGTACTTGTAAATTATTCACTAAAAATACATACTACTTCAGTGCATTTAGATTCTATCAGTACTATGTAATTAAATAGCTCTTAAAGATATTTTCTGCTAGAAAGAATTAGCAGCAGTATATAGCTTTGTGTGTACCTTGGTAGTATTTATAAACAAAAATAGATGTAGTGAGTAAATAGAATTATTTAACTTGTTCAATATTTTATTCTTTAATGAACTGTAGAGGTAAAAAGCAGCAGAATCTCACAATTTGCCGTCTCTCTTGCATGGAGATTGCAAAAAAACATGCTTTGTTGCACTTATGCCAAATGTGGTATCCAGTAATACAGTAATTACAGTGCTTTTCATTTTGATGTATTTCTTGATTGCTTTGCTTCACCCCGGATATGGGATTAGGTCCTTCACTAAATCATCTTGAAGCAATTCTGTATCTAGACTAAGTACTTAGAATACAGTGAGTATCAATCACGTGGACAATTAAAATTGAGTATTGACATGTTTTTTAAAATAGTCATACATCTCAATTTTGTTTATCTCAAAGTTTTAAAAACCTAATGACCTCATTGCAGCTTGACTATAATTACCATGTTTAAACTTCTATGCATTTTTTAGTTTAAACAGCCTTTGTGTTTTTTTTTTTTAAGCCAAAAGGAAATTAATGAGAAGAGACAAAGAGACATCAAAGAGGTTTTCCCTCTGATTGCAGTGTTAGAAGTTTTGCCTGAAAATAGGTTACATTTCTTCTGTTTTCAGCTGAATCCTCATTAACTTTACATTTTAATGATGTCCAGAGCAAATTATACGAATATGGTAGATGCCTTAAAGGGAAGCTTAAAGGACACCTTTTTAATGTTTGTTTCTTTATTGGTGGCAGTATTTGCACCAGTATTATAAACAGTGTTAGAATGCTAAAAGTAATCCCAAAACATATCAGAAATATCTTCCACTTTTGTATATATGTAGTATAAGTATCTCTAGTTAATATTTAACACAAGTGGAGCATGTTAGGGGGATATCTACATTTTTGTAGAAGAAGAATGTAAATCATGTCCTTTGAAAGAGTTTACAAATTACTTCTGCATCTTATATCAGTTTAATTTATAATGGTAAAATAAAATGGAGACAGATTATGGAACAAAGCCTCTGAATTATTTTATTTTCTTGAACCTTCAATGCAGAAGATGATTGAAGTGTTAATAAAGTGATAGTTTGTATTTTCACAATGACATAAATATTGGGGGAACTTGGTGGAATTTCAATTTATTCCATTTCGGGGAACACTCTTAGCAGCAGTTCTGTGTTCTAATGTACCTCTCCTACTAAAAACTAAGATTTCAGAATTAACACAATTCTTCATCTAAAAAGTTATATCAAATGCAGCAACAAGAAATTGTATTTGGTATATCTTAAACAAGGTTAACTGAAATTGGCAGTTGCTTGGATGGAATTTGAACAGTTGAGAATCTAGGTACTTCAAGATAATAAGAATAAGATAATAAAGATAATAAAAAGATATTAAAGGTATCTTTATCTTTATAAAAAGATATCTAAGATATCTTTTATTATTTCAAGATAATAAAAACATGTCTTAAAACATAAAATAAAATAACAATTGCACCCATTTCCCCCCAAAATATAGTAATTCTATATTGACTTTTTTTTCTGCTCCCTTTTTTCCCCCCTCACACCTTTGCCTCATGGAAGGATATATTGTTTCTGACTGTAGCTCAATGAAAAGTTAGACAAAAAGGTCTTGTGAAAAGTGAAGTCTTCTGTTTCCCTGTCCTGGTACTTGGTGTCTGTGTTTTATAAATACAACCTTAGATTTTCTTGTGCTGCATTCTAATCAATAAACTAAATTTTTGGGAGGTGGGATTAGGGCAAGGGAATAATAATAATAAGTAGGAAAGTCCCAAAGTTCAGCTATGAGGTAGGACTCAAAATCCAATTGACGCAGTGAAATGTTATCACTTAAGATCCTAAAAGCTGGTACTTCATGACTGCATTACCATAATAGAAATGAATTTCTAATTAATCTCTGGTTATTCCTGTGGATACGGCTCTGCTTGGCATATGATTTCACAAAGCTAATGTCCTGCATCTATATGTTCAGTATTTCAGATTGGTATTTCTAAAAAATGTCTTTGCAATGGAAACAATCTTTAGTGCTTGTTTTTAATACATTCAACGTCCTTGTGTTCCAGACTCTTAGTTCCTGAATGACTGGCCATCCACCGTAGTGTTATCCAAAGTTTGGTTTTGCTGTTCATCTGTGTTCTGTAGTTGAGTGGTACTGCAGTTGCATATGGTCATCTGCTATAAGATGTTCTTGAGAGCTCAAATTTGCAATCATGACTATCAAAATAATCCTTTTTGTCCTGAGAATTCCACCTGAAGGATGCTACAATTTTATGATCTGCTCTTCCACTGAAATTTGTGTAGTGTTTTAGTGTCTTGGCATATGTACACATAGCTCTTATGTAAATTAAATTTTCCCTTTTATTTTGAACTCAAATTTTTGCTAAACAGAGCCTGGTCGACTTCTTCATCGTTGATTTAGACTACTGTGTCTTGATGGAAGCATTTGATATTGTCCATCATTAATAAATAATTGAATAATGCAAGAGTCATTAGACAAAAAGAAAATAGAACTTAACCTCTCCATTTCAGTATGATTCTTACATACTCTTTTTTTATATTAATAAATTTTCTGTAGAAACTGTTCAGAAATACGAATTATCATGATCGTCTGTTGTGGTTTAACCCTAACCAGCAGCTAACCCCCACACAGCTGCTCGCTCACTTCCCCCTGGTGGGATGGGGGAGAGAATCAGAAGGGTAAGAGTGCAAAAACTCTTAGGTTGAGACAAAGAAGTTTAATAGGTAAAGCAAAAGCCATGTGCGGAAGCAAAGCAAGCCAAGGAATTAATTCCCCACTTCCCATCATCAGGCAAGTGTGCAGCCTTCCCCAGGAAATCAGGGCACCATCATGCGTAACAGTGACTTGGGAAGACAAACGCCATCACTCCAAAAGTCCCCCACTTCCTCCCTCTTCCCCCAGCTTTATATGCTGGGCATGACGCCATATGGTATGGAATATCCCTTGGGTCATTGGGATCAGCTGTCCTGGTCGTGTCCCCTCCCAGCTTCTTGTGCACTCCCAATCACTCGCTGGTGGAGTGATGTGAGGAGCAGAAAAGGCCTTGACTCTGTGTAAGTACTACTCAGCAGTGACTAGAACATCCTTGTGGTATCAACACTGGTGTCAGCACAAATCCAAAACACAGCCCTGTACTAGGTACTATGGAGAACATCAACTCTATCCCACCCCAAATTAGGACATTGTCTAGGAGTTATGGGAGACCCAAACTGCGCATCCAGCTTGGTGTGTGTTCGGTGATGTCCTGTTAGAAAATGAGTTTAAATCTTTCACATTTGGTGTCCTGCAAGCTTGAAAACAGCTTTTGAAAGCAGTGGTTTAAGTTCCTAGTTTAGCTTAAATCTTTTAATTTTGATACCTTCTAATGTAACTTTAGTTTGAAGATCGTATCACTAAAGAAGAAAAAGTTGAATGCAATTTCCTGCCTTTTTCTCACCTTTATTTTGGAATTATCAGAGAATTTACAGTAACTTAATCTTTAGTTGAGATGCATAATACAAATACTGATTAATAAGCTCTAGCTGACAGAAAGACGTGTATGTTATTTCCTTGGCATGAAGGATTTTGTATAGAATCATATTAGCAGTAAAAATCTAAATGTTCTTCCTGGTAACTTACTCTGCAAGTATTTGCAGTGTGGCTATTTCCAGCCAGCTATGTGTTAATGATAGTGCAAGGTTGAAACATTCCAATCATTCATATGCCTGTCCTCCCTTTCTCATACGTGTTTCTTTGCTCAGTGTTTTTGCCTTATTTCTTTTGCTTTGTTGTGGCCAATTCAGTCAATATAATAGCAAAGCCATTGGCTTTTTTTTTTCTTTAATAAAGAGTTATGTTAGAGATATAGTATAACAGAGATAAGAGCTATTTATGTCCTAAGCTATTGATTTTTAATTAATGTTGCCTGGGCTCATACATGTTGGCAGAATTGCTAACAGCTTGTGGCATTTTTTAATTCACATCTTCTTTTTTGGTATTTTGACAGTGTCATTCATATCTCATGAAAAAGTACCTCGTCAGGTTAAATGTGTTAAAACACCGAGCAAAAAAAAAAAAAAAAAAAAAGGAGAGAATGGAACATAGGGCTGCCTAGAAACCTTGATCCATTGCCAAAGTATTTAAACAATTTAGTGTTTTGGTTTTCTAGCTCCAAGCTGCTTCTCAAATCCCTTGCTAATTAATCCAGTTAATTCTTTGTAGACTAACTGTATGCAGGGCTTTTTCTTGTGCTTCTATCGCTGAGAACCCTGTTTTGTTAGAAGCAAACCTAAGCTCTGTTATAAAGGTTGTAGTAATAAAGTGAGTACTTGCAGATGTAAATACAGTGTTTTGAGCCTTTTTAAAAGGAGTTGTGTTTGTGTGTGTAACTTCTAATCTTTCGTGTTTAAAAATTACACATATTTGCTTGTATAAAACGATGGAGAGAACTTTGTCATTAGTTTGATCATTTAAGAAAAGGCAGTGGAGCCTTTATGGAACAATTATGGCATGAAGTATTAGCATTGTGATATTACATTTAGTGATACATGTTTATTTTTCAACAAGTAAATGCTGTTTATTTCGGTACTCTGAAATGGATGATTGGATATAGGGCAAATAAGAGACTTTAATGGGAAGGAGAGTTTTTAGAAATGACCTGTTGATACTTTGAATTCTCCTGATTAGAGTACAATAGTGGTATGAATTCAGAACTGGAAAAAGCAGCTAGGGAGCAGAGAGCTTAGAGGCCCAATTAGACATGGTATGAGATAACGAAGAAAGAATAGACACTCCTTAAGGTGTGCTTGTCTGTGATAAAAGCCGCTACAGCTCTTGAGCTTACTTCTAGTTTTTAACGTTTGTTGAAAACTGCTTCCCCTCATCATACTGCTTATCAGTGCTCAGCATATGATTGTGTGCAATAATGCAAGTGCAGCTCTGGCTCTCAGTGATGTTTCTGCCAAAACATTTCTGGGGAAAATGTCTCTCTGAATATTCCACTCCAACAGCTTTCTCAGTTATTTTGAGAGGTTGCTTCTGAGGACTTACTGTCTATAGGCCACAGCTTTCCCTCCTATCCTGTATACAACTAGATGTTCTTACAAATTAGGGATGATGTGCAGATACTGGAGATCACATTTGTGCTGCCAGCTGGCCAGAACAAGTTACGCTCCTCATTTCCTTAGTCATCCTCGATAGATTTGCCTGTCAGCACAATGGGAGACGATGACCATCTGCACTTCAGCACCTTGTGGATCAACCTGTGGAGAAAAAATTGTGCAAGTGGATTAAAGTTGTGTTTTGCATTACCTTTGGAGTTGTAGTGAAGGAAAAATTATTTTCAGCAAATCTGCTGCTAAGGGTGGACAGATTCAAAAGAATTGGCAGAGCTCTTGAAAATGTCTGAAAGTGTAGTTGGGAGCTTGTTGTGTAGTAAAGCTGGGCAAGGAAAAGAGAAGGGAAATGAATGAAATTGCTCATTTTACATACACCTGATTTCCAGGGCTGACAAACAAATATAACATGATTATAATGTTCTTGCTCAGAACTAGACTTGTCCACTGTCTCAGGAGTATCATGATAGCTGATATGTACTATCATACATCTTGGAAGTATCAAATATCTTAAAATGTTTTCAGTGAATTTCTATTTGCAGTTAAAAATCCTTTTGATACCCTTACCTTTTCTACAGTAACAAAAATGTTATAAAATTTTTTAGTGAGAAGATAGGTTTCTTGTCTAGTTGCACTGAATATCAGCAAGCTCCTCTTCATATAAAACAAATTATTCTTCAGGTTGATAGTACTGCTTTAAATGTGATAAACTTACTTTCTCAGAGGCCTTCTTTTTATTATAGCATCACACATGGCATAAAGTGAGCTTTGTTAATAGTAGCTGAAAGCACTGCCAATATGAAATAGGTCAGTGCTGCAAGTGTAAATGTACCCACAATTCTCTTCCAGTGCTTGATGCTGTCCAGTTAATGAAGTTTACTCCAAAAGAGAGAAGTCATTCTGAGTAGCTGAACACTCAATGATTTTCTTTTTCTTTCATCTCGTGGTCATTAGTTAGATGAGGTATATTTTTCCACTTTAGGACCTCTTTCCCCCCACCTCCACTAAGTTTTGAATACTGTTTGTGAAGTTCAACTTCTGTCATCAACACATCTGACTCCACAGCACCTTTTTGCAGGAGAGTGTATTGAATGCTTTTTCCTGTTTTTACAAACTTTCCTCTCATTTAATACTTCAGTGTGCAGACTTTCACAAGACCTCAGTGATGCTGCAGCCTTAGTTGAGGCTCACTGTGACCAATCTCTGATATTTTTTTTTTTTTTAAACTTGCTTCCAGCTTACTGGCCCTTACGAATTTTCATTACCATTCTATCATTTTGATAGAATGGACAGTTCTAATATGCTTGTTAAGTTGAGGTGAGCATGTTACACAGTTCATGCTGAAACAAAAAGGTGAAATCAAGTAGTGAAGGGTACAAGGCTAAGTTCTGAAGTATATCAACAAAATAATTATTGCTATCTTTTATATATCATCTTGCACACCTTAAAACTTAGGAGTGAGTTGGTGACCTCTGAAGCTGTTATTCAGTTAGGATCATTTAATACCACAGATTTCTGTAGTTGTAAATGCATTAAGCATGAAGCCCTACAGATGAGTACACTGTTGTAGAAACCACAACTGTAGTATTGCTCTTTATAACAATGTCTCACCAAAAATGATAGCTAGGTTTGGCTGTCCTTTATCGACAATGAAACATATGAATGAGATAAATACTTTTGGAATATATAGCAAAATATACCTTATCTATCATACAATTAAAGTAGATTAAAGAGAATTGAAGAGAACACTAGAACTAAGAATGGGATTTTTCAGTTTCCTGTGTCACAATTTCATCTTTGATAGAATTGTTTTTTCTGTTTCCATGCCATTTGAATAGCTAAAGCATCCTGAAATAAACAGAGATGCAATAATAGAAACTTTGAAGCAATCAAACCCCCAAATGATTCTGAAGAGCTTGTTTTCTATAAAATCTTGTATTGCTATGCAGGGAGGTTCGCCTAAGCGAAGATATTTGTGCAGATCAGTAACACAGAGCAGTGTCGTGTACTCTGCTAAAGTGACACATGATAACTTTGAAACTGAAAACACTTTGAGACTATCAGTACCGCAAGTATGAAAGTAAGGTCAGTTTTAAGCATTATAAAGTTACGTAGCTTGAGGCTTAGAAATCGGTATTCACTGTTGCATGTTTAACAAAGGAGGTATTATCTGTGTAGTCTAGGCAATTATACAATTGCTGAAGAGTAGGGTGGGGTTTTTTTTCTTTTTTGTACAACACTTTAAGAACTTATGGTTGGCTAGAACACTTTTGTTCCATGTGCTTTTTGAGTCAGTTCAGATTAAACCTGAAATGTGACGGTCCATGTAACAATGAATATATTTCTGCAGTACTTGTATGTATTTGCCTAATAATATGTCTATCTGAATTTATTATGGTTGGTGAATTTTGGAAAGAGATTTAAAAAAAGTTAGATGGCTGTAAAGTGTTCCGTAATACACGGAAAATATAGGTTATGAGCAAATTAAAATGGCCATAGTATCATTAAAACTAAAACAAAAAATGGTGAAAATAAAGCAGTTTGGAAAATATTTATAACATTCAAATATTTTCTAGTAATGAAAAGCCTGGCAGTATGTTGGAAAATACTATTTGTTTTCGTTAGCATTTTCTTTAGGTTTTGTAATGTAGTTGATTGATTGCCATGGCCATGTTGTGGTTTTACATGAGTTCCTTGTAATAAAGTATTTCTAAAAAGCAGTATGACATTAAAATGTTATTCCTGGCTTTCTTCAAAACAACAAACAGAATTAAAAATTATCGGGTTGACACAGGAAAGTAGAAAATGTGACATTATGTAAAAATTTCCCTTAAAATTAATTGAATAAGGATTTTTTTTTTTGAATGAAGGTGCTTATTAATATGCTATAAACTCTCATTTTATCAAATGTAAATCTTTTGCTGTAAAAAGCTAGCTTAAATAAATTGTTTTGGGCTACCCATGCTTGAACCTTCAGCAGAAGCAGTAATCTTGGGAAAGCAGATAGGCATACATAAGCAATTTGAAATACATGTCTTGTAAATATTAAAGAGGGTAACTGTTTCTTGTAAAAGTGTCAAAACTCTAGTTTCTTTGGTCTTATCTTGTGTAACTTGAGAATTTACATTCCAGAAATAGAAGTTAAATTGGCAGATTTACACAATCACCACTTGTGTCTGGTATTGTTAAACTCTAGATGATGTACTAACTCTGGATTAATTTTTCCTGCATGCTAACTACATGTGATGAAGATCTGTTTATTTTTCTTCCTTTATTGCTTCTGAGACTTAAGAAAAATCTTACCTTGTAAATCCTACCCTCAGTGGTATTGGCACTCCCAGATTGTTACATTTAAATCATAGCATGAAATATTAGTTAACTGTTTCTTTCATATTTTCAGGACAAGGAGGGCTTACCAGCTGCTGTTGAAGTGAAGAGGCTGTCACCAGGCAACTCTGCTGTCTCAGAATATAAATACAAAGAGGCAGGAGAGAAACGAATTCAGTATTCATAGTCTGAGCACTTGAAACATACCTCTATTAAATTTATAGAGTGGTGAAAAGCTTACAAAAAAAATACACTGATCAAACACAAATAAGTTTAAAAAAAATTATAAAAACAGAAAAAAAGCCTACTTAAAGTAGATGTTCCTATTCAACTTCTACATTTAAACTCTTTAGTGTGATTATTTCAGGCAACCTGTAAAATGTTTCAAAACATTTTGTATTTAATTTTGTAAGCCAGGCTTTGTGGATTTCTTGAACATTGAAGCAGGATGTTACCTAATTTTATCTTTTGCAAGTTTTAGCTGCTGTATAACTTGCTGACTGAAATTACAGGGGGGGAAAAAAGAATTAAAAACATAATCCATTCAAAATTTGCTCCTTGCAGGCCTCCTGGAGTTTGGCTTAGATTTCCAGTAATACTAAATTTCTGGGTTGGTAAAGAGCAGATGGTTATGAAGAGAAATATCCCCTTAAGTGCATAGTAAAACAAACTCAAAAGATTCATCAACCGTGCTTTAATGTGGACTTGAGGTATCACCACAGTAATTAACCATTGCATATAAAAGATCTGAAGATCTCAAATAAAGATAGGAGAAACATGTAACAAACAAGACTTGAAATAAGTACTTTTTTTGTCTTCTCTTTTTGATCTCTGTTATTTTAGCTTTAATGTTATCCTATGCATCCCCTTTTTATAGTTCTAGCTTTAGTTATATCAGTATCATCAGTTTAAAAATTCATCTGGACTGACAGTTTTCTGCTCTTCTTTGTAAAGAAATAATACTGAGTTTTCTGATCACTGAAGACATCTTACGCTTTCTAACATCTCATTTTTACAGTTTAGGATGTTTCTAGAAGAGAAATTAATCTGTACTGTTATAGAACTGATTTTTTTAAACTGATTTCTTGGTATGGATGAAACAAAAGGAGTTAAGGATTTAATATAGAGGTAATTCACCAACCATATTTCATATATTGGACACTCTGTGCTTGCAACACAACTGTTTCACAGCTTCCATTAAAAGAGTTGGTAAAGTTTGGATTAAACCTGGCACCATTCATATAAGAATCCAAGAGGGTAAATAATAGCAGTTGAAGATGGAACATGTTACCTTATGAAAGAGTCTAGTCTGATGCATAACTTTTCCAAATTCTTTTACTTATCATTTATGAGATCTTGACTCTGACACGTGCATTTTGATTCTTGAGCTGCTCCTATTACAGCTTAATGCTGTGGAAGGGAAGAGCTGATACTATTCCTTGGGAGAGAGATGACTGGCTTCATCCTACAGATGAGATTGAAATACAGTGTAAATGGAGCCGACTCTTCAGTTTTTGTCGTTATGTTTGTGTTAACATTTAGATCAGAGCTAACTTCAGTGTTGGTTTAGTTTGTTGTTGTGTTTGTTTTTTTTTAATTCTCCAGCATCTGTTTATTTCATGATACTTTAGCTGTTCAAATGGTATTGAAACAACAGATTCTTTCAAAGTTGTAACTGCTAGAGGAAACTGGAAATAACCATTCTTAACTCTTCTACTTTTCTGTAGTGGAATGTCTGTGTGATGCTAAATGCCTTTTAAGTGGCAAGCTGGACAGTTCAATAACTTGACATGACACCAAATAACTGGTTAGAACTTGCGAAGAGGCAAGTAGTGTAGCCTCTTCTTTCTGTTAAAGACAATGAATGTTTCTCCTGTCTTCTTTTCCAAGAAGTGAGTGTGGTTTCTATTTTGCACTTATTGTACTTTAGTTTTTTAAAAGGATTGTAAAAATGAATTTAACCAAGACCCCTTTAGATGGAAAGTTGGTTTGGCTGCTAGAAGCAGTGAAAGTCTTGTATTTAAGGTTTACTCTGAATGGGTTGTAAAGCTGGTGATGGACTAATGCATGCACTGGGTGGAGAACTGGTATGAGGAGATGGTTTAGGAACCCAGCCACCTCAGGTGTCCTGAAACGTAACGGCAAACTTTTGCCAGTTCTTGTATTGTTAGAGCTATTACCTCTCTATATTCTGCAGAATAATTTGAATTTTAAAGATAATTCTTCTTATTCTGGAGAACTGTATATAGCCTTAAGTAAAACTCCACAAGGAAGTTGTAGCTTAAGCTGCTTTATTTTGGAGGGATATAATAATAATAATAAAAAAAGATACTGCTGAACACTGCCCAGGAAAATTTTGCTCCTCACTGCCTCTCTGGCTCTTGATGTGTTAATAATACAAAACAATTATGGAAATCATAATGATTTGCTTAATCTGTTCTGGTTTTCTCCCTTCCTTCCTGTTTCCTATGATGTATATTTTATGTTGCCTTTGCTCTCAGTCTTTCCCGCTTTTGGATCATTTTACTGAACTCTGAACAGCATTTCACGTGTGAGTTGCAAACCTTATATTCTGTTTGTAGGTTAAACTGTTGTGAAAAGCATTTTCATGTTACCAGTGAGGTTTTTGGCACTTGCAGGGCAGACTTCCAAATGTTCTGCTAAGAGAGAGAGGCAAACTTGCAAGTCTGGGGTTTTTTTTATGGTGTTAATGTCAGTGGAGTCATTTGAACAGCAGCTGATGTATATAGTACTTGCTGATTCACACCACTGGTGATTGTACATCATTCACAGAAGCTTCAGTAACTGCGAACGATAGGTCAGTGTCCACTTATTTATGCCTAACTTGTCACAAAGGTGCGGACTATATCCTAGCAATGGAATATTTGTTTGAAATGTGATCTGCTAAGTGAATAGTTTCATTGCATACTATTCTCATGTGGGTTGTATTTTTGAATACTGAGCCTGCTATGTATGCTTACTATGCATATTGATATTTTGGGGTAACTTCAATTGCATGCATTGTGGTGCTGGTGGGTGTTTTGTGGTTTGGGTTTTTTTTGTTGTTTGGGTTTTTTTAAAATATAGTTTGTAAGACATTCTTAGAGAATTTTATTTTACATCTTGATTGTTTTCTGCCTTGTATGCTTTTAGAATAAGGAGTACTTTAAGAAGAAAAGACTGAAGTCTTAAAGCTTCACATCCAGAAAAACTAATTTTTATTCCATACGTATTTTCTGCCAGAACTTGTTCTGAGGTTTCTTGTTTGTCTTCTTGCGTGTATAGTTTTTTTTCTCTCCCACATTTTCTCCACTGCTCCCCACCCCCTTGCCGCCTTCCCTCCTCCCCTCTTCCCCCACTCTGAGATGTTATCTGCATGCTAAGGCAGCAGCAGTTTAGGGGCAAGCAGAAGTGTTCGGCTCTACTGAATACAGGACATCAAGGAGTTTGCAGAGGTTTGGAAAGAAGTTTACATTACTTTTTAGTTGCGCTGCATAAGTACTATGATGTGTAGTGGGTGTTGAAATTAAAGTTGTTCTGAATGGAATTCCATTTCATTTTGGAGGGATTGCAGCTGTAAAGACCTTAAAGAAGTGAATGAGTTAAATCATTTAGTTAGGGAGGAAAAATGAAATAATTTTCGCCGTATTTTTAATTTGGGATTAGTATATTTGAATGACTTAAATTGGTTTACTTTTATCAGAAGAAACAGGATAGTATGTATTGGTTTTCTGTGGTTAACTCTGGGAAGTATTTTCTGATAATTTCTTGAAGAACTTCCCTGGTTTTATAATTTCCATACACTTTGAATACAGACCAGTTTGAGTTGCACTATTTTTAGAAGTAATTAAGCACGCCTCTTTTTAAAAGCAAACCTCTTCACTTTATGATGTAAGAAAAGTTGAGAGTAAAAGAGCAGCATAGCTACGCTAATATGCCATTGTAGCATGTTCCCATCCTGTCATCTGGAAAATTAAATCAGGTTACAGCATGGATTAACATCTAGACTTGTGAGGAGGGGAAGGTAGTGTCTTAAATGCCATGAAATTGAACAATGGGATTATACAGTTCACAGCTAATTTCAATATTCTTCTGTATTTGGCTTTTTGTTGAACAAGATTGTGTAGGGAGAGGCAGTAATAGGTTTTAGAACTTGGAAACATTCACATATTTACTAAAATACTAACAATAATAGTTTGAATGTGGTTGAGTAACCAATACGGTGCTCTACATAATGTGCATAGATGTGAGGTAGAATCTTCACTACTAGAGGGAAAAACTAAATGTATTAGCAATGAAAACTGTATTCAGCTAGTGTGGAATCGATGGTTTGTGTTATCCGTTATCCGATACTCCATAAATGCATGGCAAGAAATCAAAATGATGCTGTGACTGCAGAAAAGTTGTACTCTTCTGTCACTGAGAAATAGCATTGTCTTTTCTTACCCCTTTTCAAAATAAAAAATATGTTCAGTTACAAAAATTTCATAAAAAAAATTCATTTAAAAATTGTTCATATGAGAAGTGATTCAGAAGTTTTTGCTCAAAAGCACCTCTTAAAATAGTTGCAAAGGAAACTGCTTCAAAAATAGGCATGTGATCTATTTTGTATGTGGTTTTGCTAACGTGTCCTCCCTAGAACAGGGTGGTTGTGAGAAATACGGGCTAGTGGATTTCCAGGTCCTTGGCCAACCTAGATTTTATGGGCAGCAGCTGCTTTGTGTGGGGCTGTATCCTCTGGGAAGAGGGCTTACAATGATGCGCATCAGGTTGGTAAGTGAACCCACTCTCAGTTCAGTGAAGTCACTCATGAATCTTAGTAGGCAGAAACTGTGGATCTTCTCATCTTTTGTAAGTGGAAACTACGAAATCAAATGTAATGAAAGGTAAACAGGAGATACTAAGTTACTGTCAACGTGCAGGTTCAACTTGAGTTCATCTTTTGAGGTTTGGGAAAAGTTTAGTTTAAGAAGCAGCTCCAAAATTAATAATTTTTTCTTTCTGTTGCTAACTTTCACTTTGTTCATTCTTTTGCAATGTGTCCTTTTGCTGACCTCAGCTGAGCTTTTAATGCTTTAAAACTTTAGAGATGACTGATGCACTGGAGATCTTCAAGCTCTGTACTTCGCTGTAGCTATGTAAGAGGTTGGTTAGGATTTCAGTCTGTCTCTCCCCTTGTTCTGATGTCAGCAAATAAATTCCACTCTCCTGAACTTGAAAAAAGGTATTTTACATCTATTTACTTGGCCTATGGAGTATTAAAGTAGAAAAATATTTGAGCATCATTTCATTAGAAAGCCTGTTAATACCTAGAATAAGAGTATTCACTGTGTTTTGAGTTGCAAAGGGTTCTTTTACTGTCTGGAGATAGAATGGAGCTACATCTCATTCTGTTTGCATGCAGTGTGCGAAACAGATTACTGTTAGTAAAAGTGTTTGAAGTTTTCAAGTCACTCTAGTTTTATAGGCAGAGTTGACAGTCAGTTATGTTCATGTCTTAACCAAGTATTTCACATGAGTGCTGAAGCAATATTTTACTGATACTAGTGGTGTTGATTCAAGCTGAGTGCTCGGTTGAGCTACCCTCCTGTATTCTTCCATTTGTACGACCGTTTTCCCCTGTTCAGAATGATTTTGCTCTTGTGTCCGTTGTGATTATTAGGTGCCTTGTGCTTATCCTTTAATGGAGAGCCTGGCCATATGGAGTAATAGTAGTATTTGTTTGTAGATCTTTATATTTCATAAAGTCAGGTCTCTTGATGGCCACAATTTAAAGGTAGGTATTTATGTAAATCCTCTTGGTTTAGTGATGGCGCTCCAACTTTCTTGAACTTCATGTAATGACCACGTGTAATTTAAATATAATTTTATTGTGTGTATATGTGTAGGTAAGTGTAGTTGAAAACACCTTTCAAATGAACATTAGATTAACAGTGAAGAATGGATAAAGTGATGAAAGCTATAAAAAGATGTGGTGTGGTTTCTTTTTCCATTGTGTAGTGTTTTCCAAATAAAGACACTGAAAGTCTAGTAAACATTCCCAGACCATTTAAAAGCTGAAGTGATGGAGCTGATGCAATGTGAAATATAAAGTACTTGTAAAAACATGAGGACATGCAAGTGTGTGGTTTAAAGGTGGTTTTCTTAATTGTAGGGTTCCAGGTTGTATGGATTAGCCATTCTGATGCAGTTTTGAGATGTGTCATCAAAAGCAGACTGTATACAAACTATATATCCCACTGTCTTAACAGGCATGTGACACCCAGTGCAGTCCCACAAGGTGCTTTGCTCATCCAGCTAAGTATATGTTGCTGTTATTTCCATTGAAATTGGTGGATGAGAAATTAAGTTAATTCCATGCATTGTGGATGAAATTAAATTTCTTCTAATGTATACAGTTGATTGACATAGGAAGTTTCTATTTATATTAAAGACAGCTTAGTTTATGAATGTATCATAGCACTGCGAGATCCATTTTTTGGATGAAAATATCATTGTAGACTGAGTGCTTTGAGAACATGTTCATGTTGAACCTGTAGAAACTGACTCAGGTGGGGACTGTAATCACAGTCACATCTTGTTCTAAGTTGCAGTCTGGTAATGTTTAATCTGGTGAGTGAAATACCACTGTCTATGTGAGGATATCCATTCACCAAAGCCCGGATCAATAAACAAGTAAAAGTGGAACAGTACTAGTTAAGAGATATAGAAAAGACTATGTAATAGCAAAGTAAAAAATGTATTACAGTCAGTAAGCTACTATGTGGAAAAGTTTAGAAACTCCCCATTTTGTGTTACTGAATTGCTTAAAAGGCCCCTTTCAATAAGATCTATTACCTGTGGTTTTGTGGGGGTTTGGGTCATCTTTTTGGTTTTTCTTTTTTCTTTTTATTTTCTCCTGTTACTAAGCTCACTGAAGACACAAAATAAGAAATAGATGTTCTGAATATTTACTCCCAATTTAAGAGTAACTAGGCTGGATGACCTACAGGAAGGGTTCTTAAGATGTGGCGTACCTGCCTCTTGGTGGTACGCAAACTGCAGCAGCCAAAGGTAATCCATCTGCGCTCCTGTTCTCAGAAGAAGGTGGAGGCCAGCCTTTTGCATGTACACCAGCCTGGCCCTGCAGTGCTGGAGATGGCTCTCAGTGTTGCTGCTTTTGTGCGAGGAAGGGAAGCCGTAGGCATGGACCGCAAAGATCAAAATGTTGCTGCTCTTGCAGCAAGGAGGTATTACAATTCTTTCCGTGGCAAGAGCACGTGACAAAAATTTTGTTTTGGAAGCAACAGTCTTAAGCTGATTAGAAAGGTGATCTGATTTTTGGTGGATTGTAAAGATCTTAATGACCCATGGTCTAATTTTTAACTAGTGTGTGTTACCCCAAAAGGACAAATGTTCAGAAATGCATAATTTCTGAAATAATTAAGGAAAATAACTTTGTAGTGGATCAGTTAAACTTTTCAGTAACTTTGAAAATTGAAATATCCTCCATTACTAGCTATTGATATCAAAGGATATTAAAGAACTGTCGGAGTTATAGATTCTGATGTAGTGATGGTGAGAGGGAAGCTAGTGTTTATTATTTTGTATTGGTAATCACCAGAACTGCATTTTATGTATGTACCACGCTCTCCACCGTTGACAATGGCTGTGAATAAGTCCACAAATCCTACTCAGTGTAGTCTAGTCAGCTGCCATACAAGATGTAGGGGTCCTTGTAAGAGATGACCACAATGGGAATCTTTTGGTTTGTTGTGAGTTGATTTATTTTGACTTTCCTGTGTAGGGACTTGTATGAGGAGCGTTTTGTCTGTTTATTTTATACTGTGTTTTCTGTGCCCACTGCTCAGCCTTATTTCTTCATGGCACATCATTTTGAGAGGCAGGAAAACAAACCCCCCAATTTTCTGTAAGAATGAACATATTTAAGTAAAAACTCTGAATGAAAATTGATGTATATAGACAAAGCTAAAATTAAAACTGAAAGAACCTAACAAAAAATTCTTGGCTGTGATTTTTAAGTTGTTATTTAAGTTGTGTTTTGTTTCATTTTAATGAGAAAGGTTTGTAAGGTGGCCTCTGAGACAAGAAAAACACCAACATGTATTTATTTGTCCATTATAACTTTCAGCCACTAGTGCTTATGTGTGAATCTTAGTATCTTGCAAAGTGGTGGGTAATGCACCTCTGTCTTCTGGACGTTGACCTTGCTAGGAGCTTTCAGGGTTTGCATAAATACTGTCAAATAGGCTCCTATAGGCCTTCCTTCATGCCAGTGAGGTCCTGAAACACAGAAAGGCTTTCAAGATGCAAAGAAAACAGGAAAAAATACATGCTTACACACACAATTACTTTGTAGACTAATCTGTTCTGTTGTATTTCTAAAGAATGGAGAACATGGTTTGTGATCTATGGAGGAATGTCTTTAGAGCAAACATACTATGGATTTATGTCCCAGTTTAATTTGTCATTTCCTTAAACAATGGTAAATGATAAAATGCACTGTGTGTTGGTATGTGTGTATATATATTTATATTAAGTTTGGAGCAATGGGTCAATAGAAGTAGTGGTGGGCGAAATGTCAGTATTGTCTTCCAGGTCCTGTTACAGATTTCTTAAATAATACTACGTGTATTTCTTTCATGGATTTGTTTTTTCCTGTGAAATTCTGAAAGTTTAGCCTCAAATAATTACTTTTAAAAATATTTAAGAATATGCATCATAATAGATGTTGCATAGTTTCATCTTAACCGCTGATACTGTGCTTGCTTTGGTGAAATAGGAAACTGTATTGTTTTGTTAATTGTTACTTGTGTAAAGGGCTGCTCATGTGAGTTCAGCGGTTTATCTTTGCATGTTTGGACACTGAGCTTAGTACACTTATCTGCATATAGATTTAAGAATTTTCAAACTAAGGCTTTAAAAGGTGATCCCTTCCTTTCTATTTCTCCTTTGTTGTGTTAATGTAGAAAGGTTTACTCATATGCATATATAAAAATTTGGTATGTTGTGTATGCAATTGTATGCATGTAATGGTGAAATGTTAAAACTAAGCATCTAATTGTGTGGGAAAAGTTAACCTACAAAGTTTATTAACGTACAGTCTTGCTGTATTTCTAATGTAAAAAGAATACGCCTTAATAAGAAGTTTGTATCTGCTAGCAATTGAATCGCCAATCAACTAATTTGTTACTAAAGTAAACTTTGCCACTGAGAAATCCAGGGTGGGACTAGTGTGAAATAACAGTGTTTGGTACACGTGTCATAAAAATGACTCTTCCCCTCAAGACTCGGCTACAGTGCAGTGTTGCAGTAATTGAGCAGTAGAGGTTGTGTGTGCAACAACACTCCCTACATAATGATCGAAATTTGTGGAAACGGTGTATAGAGAGTCAGGAATGTATCCCGTGAGCCATGCTTCATCCAACCAAACCCATCTGATTGCACAAAGGGTAGAAACTGCATGGGATACCAGTTGATTTTTCTGTGCCTTACACTTTATTCTGAACTCTTGTGTGATTGTTGTATGGTTTGGTTTTTGTAATTAAAAAAATTAATTGTAGAACGGAGTCTGGCCTTCTCAGCCATATTCCTTTGAAAAATGGATGGCTTTGAAGAGTTCTGTTTTAAATAGGTTGCATATAAACAATTTCAATAATGATATTTTGTTGTTTTATGAACATCTCTAATTAAATTTAAGATAACTTCTCAGGGAATACTACCATATTATTTATTCTGATGAGCCAAAAGAATAAGGACATTGCATCGGTCTTGAATGCTTGCTAATCTGAAGCATTTAATGTTTGTTTTCCTGATGATGTAGGTTCCAGGGCTACTTTAATTGTCTCTTTCAGATTCTGGATAGATATTTTTGTTTTCTAGGGAGCATACCTTAACATTCCATTAAGTAATTTTGAGAGATTTGTATTCTGGTATCACTGAAAACTGTCTGCGGAGGTGAATCAACGTGGTGTCTGTAGCTGACAAAGCTAGTTATCTGATTAAACCCAAAATCCAAGTGCATTCGGTACCCACTTTCTGGTGACAGAAATGAAGTTGGCAAATTGCAGTCAGAAAGATAGTGCGCAAGGTAACAGCCGAAAGTTCAGTGTAGCACCAGGACATTTCTTACCTAATAATTTATATAGAGATATATATTTACATAGAGGCATATGTATGTAGATGTATGTGTGTATATATGCATGTCTGTGCACAGAGAGATATTTATGGTTTCATGTGTTTTGTGTGTGTATGTTTTATATACAATTTTTATCTTTCTGGAGGAGGGTAAAGGGAGAGCCTTGAAAAGTCCTTCCCTGCTCTTATCAACATAGCAGCCTCAGCTGCCCTCCTTGGATCCCCTGCCAGGGTTGCTATCATCTTCTGATCAAATATTAATGTGTGATTCTCTGCTTGCTCACTAATCCAAAGCCAATTAATATTATCTGTCAATTATTTA
Organism: Balearica regulorum gibbericeps; assembly: GCF_011004875.1. NCBI lineage: Eukaryota > Metazoa > Chordata > Aves > Gruiformes > Gruidae > Balearica > Balearica regulorum. The sequence goes on along the minus strand of NC_046203.1, from coordinate 4,073,395 downwards.
CAGATCCTGAGGTGCGGAGGCAATTCCCAGAGGACTACAGTGACCAGGTTTGGAATGCGTAATTAATTTTTTACATGACAAAATTTATTTCAGGGTTGTTCAACATATTATTGCTGCTCTTTTTACTGAAAGAGATAAATGCATTCTTAGAAAGAAAAAGAAGCTGTAATTAGGAGCGGAAGGATGAAAACATTTTCACATTTAAAGCAGAAAACGGAAGAATTTTGGATCTCATAAGATTGTTTTACAATCTAGTATTTACAAGCGAACATGAGAGCGCGAAGGAAAATTGATTAATAAATTTCACTTTTTGCCTTTAGGTGCCACAGCCTGCAGTTCATTTGGCAGTCCTCGCTTCATTGTCTGAAGGGTTTATAGCTATATTTAACTGGGCACCTGGCCCTACTGTACATTGTTTAAATTCTTGCCTGATCATGCAGTCTCGAGTCTGTTTCAAAAAGATGGTGTAAAAATATGAATGTGCAGGTAGAACACATGGGTATTTCTCATTTAGTTCATCCTGAGATTGAATCTGGAATTTTTGACAGGATCTCTAGCTGACTTTGAAATTAAGAGCTTCAAGTTACCCTGTATTTTACTGTGTCTCATTAGGAGTGTATTGGGGCAGGGGCAGAGGTTAGGGAGAGGGGATTATTGCTGCGGCGTATTCCAGTACTACTGGAGTTAATGTGCTGTTAGTGTTTGTCAGCATTTAGGGTTGTGAGTGCAAGCTCATTTCTTACACCTTTATTTCTGGGAAGTGCTGAAGTTATGGCATTGTATAACTATTTAATATAACAATAAATTTTACCTCAATGACTCTCTGATATTGAGTTAGGGTCAGCAGACCTATTTTATATCAGATCCTTTCCCTCTAAGTACATCTTCATGCAAT